>NC_053390.1:836296509-837496509 GCF_905171765.1 Bufo bufo
CAGACACCTACCCTCTATAAAGTCTACCTGCAGACACCTCTCCTCTATAATGTCCATCTGCAGACACCTCCCCTCTATAAAGTCTACCTGTGGACACCTCTCCTCTATAAAGTCTATCTGCAGACACCTCCCCTCTATAAAGTCCATCTGCAGACACCTCTCCTCTATATAGTCTACCTGAAGACACCTCTCCTCTATAAAATCTATCTGCAGACACCTCCCATCTATAAAGTCTACCTACAGACACCTCCCCTCTATAAAGTCTATCTGCAGACACATCACCTCTATAAAGTCTACCTGTAGACACCTCTCCTCTATAAAGTCTACCTGCAGACACCTCCCCTCTATAAAGTCTATCTGCAGACACCTCCCCTCTATAAAGTCTATCTGCAGACACCTCTCCTCTATAAAGTCTACCTGCAGACACCTGTCCCCTAAAAAAGTCTACCTGAGGCACCTTACCTCTATAAAGTCTACCTGCAGACACCTCACCTCTATAAAGTCTACCTGCAGACACCTCCCCTCTATAAAGTCTATCTGCAGACACCTCCCCTCTATAAAGTCTATCTGCAGACACCTCTCCTCTATAAAGTCTACCTGCAGACACCTGTCCCCTAAAAAAGTCTACCTGAGGCACCTTACCTCTATAAAGTCTACCTGCAGACACCTCACCTCTATAAAGTCTACCTGTGGACACCTGTCTTTTATAAAGTCTACCTGAAGACACCTGTCCTATATAAAGTCTACCTGAAGACACCTGTCCTATATAAAGTCTACCTGAAGACACCTCCCCTTTATAAAGTCTATCTGCAGACACCTCTCCTCTATAAATTCTACCTATGGACACCTCTCCTCTATAAAGTCTACCTACAGACACATCTCCTCTATAAAGTCTACCTGTGGACACTCCTTCTCTATAAAGTCTACCTGCAGACACCTCTCCTCTATAAAGTCTACCTGCAGACACCTGTCCTCTATAAAGTCTACCTGCAGACACCACTCCTCTATAAAGTCTACCTACAGACACCTCTCCTCTATAAAGTCTATCTGCAGACACCTCCCCTGTATAAAGTCTACCTGCAGACACCTCCCCTTTATAAAGTCTATCTGCAGACACCTCTCCTCTATAAAATCTACCTGCAGACACCTGTCCTCTATAAAGTCTACCTGTGGACACTCCTCCTCTATAAAGTCTACCTGCAGACACCTCTCCTATATAAAGTCTACCTTCAATCACCTCTCCTCTATAAAGTCTACCTGCAGACACCTGTCTTTTATAAAGTCTACCTGAAGACACCTGTCCTATATAAAGTCTACCTGAAGACACCTGTCCTATATAAAGTCTACCTGCAGACACCTCCCCTTTATAAAGTCTATCTGCAGACAACTCTCCTCTATAAATTCTACCTATGGACACCTCTCCTCTATAAAGTCTACCTACAGACACATCTCCTCTATAAAGTCTACCTGTGGACACTCCTTCTCTATAAAGTCTACCTGCAGACACCTCTCCTCTATAAAGTCTACCTGCAGACACCTGTCCTCTATAAAGTCTACCTGCAGACACCACTCCTCTATAAAGTCTACCTACAGACACCTCTCCTCTATAAAGTCTATCTGCAGACACCTCCCCTGTATAAAGTCTACCTGCAGACACCTCCCCTTTATAAAGTCTATCTGCAGACACCTCTCCTCTATAAAATCTACCTGCAGACACCTGTCCTCTATAAAGTCTACCTGTGGACACTCCTCCTCTATAAAGTCTACCTACAGACACCTCTCCTCTATAAAGTCTACCTGTGGACACTCCTCCTCTATAAAGTCTACCTGCAGACACCTCTCCTATATAAAGTCTACCTTCAATCACCTCTCCTCTATAAAGTCTACCTGCAGACACCTCTCCTCTATAAAGTCTACCTGCAGACACTTCTCCTCTATAAAGTCTACCTGAAGACACCTCTCCTCTATAAAGTCTACCTACAGACACCTCTCCTCTATAAAGTCTACCTGCAGACACCTCCCCTCTATAAAGTCTATCTGCAGACACCTCCCCTCTATAAAGTCTATCTGCAGACACCTCTCCTCTATAAAGTCTACCTGCAGACACCTGTCCTCTAAAAAAGTCTACCTGCAGACACCTCACCTCTATAAAGTCTACCTGCAGACACATCGCCTCTATAAAGTCTACCTGTGGACACTCCTTCTCTATAAAGTCTACCTGCAGACACCTCTCCTCTATAAAGTCTACCTGCAGAAACCTGTCCTCTATAAAGTCTACACACATACACCTCTCCTCTATAAAGTCTACCTGCAGACACCTCTCCTCTATAAAGTCTACCTGCAGACACCTCTCCTCTATAAAGTCTACCTGCAGACATCTCTCCATTATACCTGCGGACAACTCTCCCTTATAAGGTCTACCTGTAGACTGCTCTCCTCTGTAACGTCTACCTGTGGACACCCCTCCTCTATAAAGTCTACCTGCAGACACCCCTCCTCTATAAAGTCTACCTGCAGATACCCCTCCTCTATAAAGTCTACCTGTGGACACCTGTCTTTTATAAAGTCTACCTGCCGACACCTGTCCTCTATAAAGTCTACATGCAGACACCTCTCCTCTCTAAAGTTTACCTACAGACACCTCTTCTCTATAAAGTATACCTGCAGACACCTCTCCTCTATAAAGTCTACATGCAGACACCTCTCCTCTATAAAGTCTACCTGCAGAAACCTGCCCTCTATAAAGTCTACCAGCAGACACCTGTCCTCTATAAAGTCTACCTGCAGACACCCTCCTCTATAAACTCTACCTGCAGACACCTCTCCTCTATAAAGTCTACCTGCAGACACTTCTCCTCTATAAAGTCTACCTGAAGACACCTCTCCTCTATAAAGTCTACCTACAGACACCTCTCCTCTATAAAGTCTACCTGCAGACACCTCCCCTCTATAAAGTCTATCTGCAGACACCTCCCCTCTATAAAGTCTATCTGCAGACACCTCTCCTCTATAAAGTCTACCTGCAGACACCTGTCCTCTAAAAAAGTCTACCTGCAGACACCTCACCTCTATAAAGTCTACCTGCAGACACATCTCCTCTATAAAGTCTACCTGTGGACACTCCTTCTCTATAAAGTCTACCTGCAGACACCTCTCCTCTATAAAGTCTACCTGCAGACACCTCTCCTCTATAAAGTCTACCTGCAGACATCTCTCCATTATACCTGCGGACAACTCTCCCTTATAAGGTCTACCTGTAGACTGCTCTCCTCTGTAACGTCTACCTGTGGACACCCCTCCTCTATAAAGTCTACCTACCGACACCTGTCCTCTATAAAGTCTACATGCAGACACCTCTCCTCTCTAAAGTTTACCTACAGACACCTCTTCTCTATAAAGTATACCTGCAGACACCTCTCCTCTATAAAGTCTACATGCAGACACCTCTCCTCTATAAAGTCTACCTGCAGAAACCTGCCCTCTATAAAGTCTACCTGCAGACACCTGTCCTCTATAAAGTCTACCTGCAGACACCCTCCTCTATAAACTCTACCTGCAGATACCTCTCCTCTATAAAGTCTACCTGCAGACACCTCTCCTCTATAAAGTCTACCTGCAGACACCTCTCCTCTATAAAGTCTACCTGCAGACATCTCTCCATTATACCTGCGGACAACTCTCCCTTATAAGGTCTACCTGTAGACTGCTCTCCTCTGTAACGTCTACCTGTGGACACCCCTCCTCTATAAAGTCTACCTGCAGACACCCCTCCTCTGTAAAGTCTACCTGCAGATACCCCTCCTCTATAAAGTCTACCTGTGGACACCTGTCTTTTATAAAGTCTACCTGCCGACACCTGTCCTCTATAAAGTCTACCTGCAGACATCTCTCCTCTATAATGTCTACCTGCAGACATCTCTCCTCTATAAAGTCTACACGCAGACACCTCTCCATTATACCTGCGGACAACTCTCCTCTATAAAGTCTACCTGTAGACTGCTCTCCTCTGTAACGTCTACCTGTGGACACCCCTCCTCTATAAAGTCTACCTGCAGACACCCCTCCTCTATAAAGTCTACCTGCAGACATCTCTCCTCTATAAAGTCTACACGCAGACATCTCTCCTCTATAAAGTCTACACGCAGACACCTCTCCATTATACCTGCGGACAACTCTCCTCTATAAAGTCTACCTGTAGACTGCTCTCCTCTGTAACATCTACCTGTGGACACCCCTCCTCTATAAAGTCTACCTGCAGACACCCCTCCTCTATAAAGTCTACCTGCAGACACCCCTCCTCTATAAAGTCTACCTGTGGACACCTGTCTTTTATAACGTCTACCTGCCGACACCTGTCCTCTATAAAGTCTACCTGCAAGCACCTGTCCTCTATAAAGTCTACCTACAAGCACCTGTCCTCTATAAAGTCTACACGCAGACACCTCTCCTTTATACCTGCTGACAACTCTCCTCTATAAGGTCTACCTGCAAACACCTCTCCTCTATAAAGTCTACCTGTAGACTGCTTTCCTCTGTAACGTCTACCTGCGGACACCCCTCCTTTCTTAGGTCTACCTGAGGACACCTTTCTTCTATAAAGTCTACCTGCATATATATGAGGTCTACCGTAGGTTATATATGAGGTCTACCTTACGTCTTATGTATGAGGTCTACCTCACGTTCCATACATGAGGTTTACCTAAGGTATCCTAATTATGGTTACACATATACAGTATGAGAGGTTCCCCTGAGGTTACATATATACTGTTTGACATCTATTTCTACAAGTATTTGATGTGTGACTTCAGCTTGTAGCAGAAGATTAGTGCAGCCAGGCAGTATGATGGGGGTCATGCTGATTTGGCGCAAGGGCTTTGTTCTCACCTTTCTTGTCTGCAGGTTTCTCCTCAGACAACCTCAGCCTTCTGTCCTTAGGTACAGGCTCCTCCAGATCCTCACTGACATAGACTGTGGGCTGCGCGGTCCCATTGGCTCCTTGAGTGCTTGAGGGGCTCTTGCTCTGTGTCTTGTTGCTGACATTGAAGACCAGGGTGGCAGTGACATTCTTGGGTGCAGCAGAGGCCCCCCAGATGCAGACAGCAGTGCAGAGCACTGACAGCACAATGGGGGTCACATACATTGTCACTGGAGAGCACAGTCCTCTACTGAACTCAACAAAGGGGTTTTAAGGGATAATTCTGCAGCATTGAATCCTCTGCCCTCCCCTCTCCCAACCTCCCCTCCTCCTCCTCCTCACGACCAAACTCTCCCAGCCCCCACCCCAAATTCCAAGCAATTCCAGTGGGGAGCAGAGGAAGAGGAGGCAAAGCACAGAGTCAGCAGAGAAAGCCCCGCCGCCGCAGGAGAGATGTCAGCTAATGGCTCTATTAGTACTGCTACTACCAATACTAATAATATTACTACTAGTACTACTGCTACCAGTACTGCTACTATTATTATTACTACTTCTACTACCAGTACTACTACTACTACTACTACTATTATCAATACTAAAACTAACAATACTGCTATTATTGCCACTACCAATTCTACTAATATTACTATTATTACTGCTACCTATTCTACTAGTACCAGTACCAATACTACTATTATTACAGCTATTACCAATACTACTACTATTGTTATTTCAACTACCAATACTACTACTAATACTACTTCTACTACCGATACTACTATTATTACTTCTACTACTAATTCTACCACAACTACTATTACTTCAACTTCCAATACTACTAGTACTACTATTATTACTTCTACTACCAATACTACTACTACTATTACTTCTACTACCAATACTACTACTACTATTACTTCTACTACCAATACTACTACTAATATTACTTCTACTACCAATACCACTAATACTACTTCTACTACCGATACTACTATTATTACTCCTACTACTAATTCTATGACTACTACTATTACTTCAACTCCCAATACTAGTACTAATATTACTTCTACTACCAATACCATTACTAATATTACTTCTACTACCAAAAATACTACTACTAATATTACTTCTACTACCAATACCACTACTAATATTACTTCTACTACCAATACCACTACTAATAGTACTTCTACTACCAATACTACTACTAGTATTACTTCTACTACCAATACTACTACTAATGTTACTTCTACTACCAATGCTATTACTATTATTACTTCAACTACCAATACTAATACTATTATTACTTCAACTACCAATACTACTACTAATATTATTTCTACTACCAATACTACTAATAATTTTACTTCTACTCCCAATACTACTGCAATACTGCTATTACTTCTACTACCAATACCACTACTAATATTACTTCAATTACCAATACTACTACTATTCTTATTTCAACTACCAATACTACTACTATTACTTCTACTACCAATACCACTACTAATATTACTTTTACTGCCAATACTACTAATATTACTTCAATTACCAATACTACTACTATTATTACTTCAACTACCAATACTACTACTAATATTATTTCTACTACCAATACCACTACTAATATTACTTCTACTACCAATACCACTACTATTATTACTTCTAGTACCAATACTACTACTATTATTATTTCTTATATCAATACTACTGCTATTACTACTACTATATGCACACGACGTGAAAAAAACGTCCATTAAAAACACTCAGTTTTCATGGTCATGTTTCAATTATTTGTGCATCGATTATCTGGCCGCCTGTCCATTTTTAATTGCCATTTTGCATCAGTTTTTTATGGGTGTTAGAAATGGGCATGAAAAATTTATGAATTTCATTGGCTTTTTTTAAAATAAAGACCCAACCCCTGCAGTGCCCTCAGTACACATATTGTCCCCCATAATGGCTCCTAGCAGTAATACTGTCCTCCATAGTGGCCCCCAGCTGTACTGTTTTGCTTTAGCAAAAAAAATTAAAATACTGCGCTGAGCATGATGATGTCACTGTAGCGTAGTGATGTCATCATGCTGAATGCAGTTCTTTCAGTAGGTCCTTTTCAATCAAGAGAGGAGTGACTGCCGCTGCACGTGCAAGTGGATGAGGTATTTTAAAAATAATTTTTAACCCCCAAAGGGCCTTATTGTTCTAGTGTACATTTTTTAACGGTCCTTATTTCTGATATTTGCGGACTCTATACTGACAGGGAATGTCCCACAGGATTGGCGCATGGCAAATGTGGTGCCAATATTCAAAAAGGGTCCAAAAACAGAGCCTGGAAACTATAGGCCGGTAAGTTTAACATCTGTTGTGGGTAAACTGTTTGAAGGTTTTCTGAGAGATGCTATGTTAGAGCATCTCAACGGAAATAAGCAAATAACGCCATATCAGCATGGCTTTATGAGGGATCGGTCATGTCAGACTAATTTAATCAGTTTCTATGAGGAGGTAAGTTCTAGACTTGACAGCGGCGAATCAATGGATGTCGTATATCTGGACTTCTCCAAAGCATTTGACACTGTACCTTATAAAAGGTTAGTATATAAAATGAGAATGCTCGGACTGGGAGAAAACGTCTGTATGTGGGTAAGTAACTGGCTGAGGGATAGAAAACAGAGGGTGGTTATTAACGATGCATACTCAGATTGGGTCACTGTCACTAGTGGAGTACCTCAGGGGTCAGTACTGGAGGGGTCACTGTCACTAGTGGGGTACCTCAGGGGTCAGTACTGGAGGGGTCACTGTCACTAGTGGGGTACCTCAGGGGTCAGTACTGGAGGGGTCACTGTCACTAGTGGGGTACCTCAGGGGTCAGTACTGGAGGGGTCACTGTCACTAGTGGGGTACCTCAGGGGTCAGTACTGGAGGGGTCACTGTCACTAGTGGGGTACCTCAGGGGTCAGTACTGGAGGGGTCACTGTCACTAGTGGGGTACCTCAGGGGTCAGTACTGGAGGGGTCACTGTCACTAGTGGGGTACCTCAGGGGTCAGTATTGGAGGGGTCATTGTCACTAGTGGGGTACCTCAGGGGTCAGTATTGGGCCCTATTCTCTTCAATATATTTATTAATGATCTTGTAGAAGGCTTGCATAGTAAAGTATCAATTTTTGCAGATGACACTAAACTGTGTAAAGTAATTAACACTGAAGAGGACAGTATACTGTATATATACTACAGAGGACAGTATACTGTATATATACTACAGAGGACAGTATACTGTATATATACTACAGAGGACAGTATACTGTATATATACTACAGAGGACAGTATACTGTATATATACTACAGAGGACAGTATACTGTATATATATACTACAGAGGACAGTATACTGTATATACACTACAGAGGAAAGTATACTGTATACATACTACAGAGGACAGTATACTGTATATATATACTACAGAGGACAGTATACTGTATATATACTACAGAGGACAGTATACTGTATATATATACTACAGAGGACGGTATACTGTATATATACTACAGAGGACAGTATACTGTATATACACTACAGAGGACAGTATACTGTATATATATACTACAGAGGACAGTACACTGTATATATACTACAGAGGACAGTATACTGTATATACACTACAGAGGACAGTATACTGTATATATAGTGCAGAGGACAGTATACTGTATATATACTACAGAGGACAGTATACTGTATATATACTACAGAGGACAGTATACTGTATATATATATATACTACAGAGGACAGTATACTGTATATATATACTACAGAGGACAGTATACTGTATATATATACTACAGAGGACAGTATACTGTATATATACTACAGAGGACAGTATACTGTATATACACTACAGAGGACAGTATACTATATATATACTACAGAGGACAGTATACTGTATATATACTACAGAGGACAGTATACTGTATATATGTATACTACAGAGGACAGTATACTGTATATATATACTACAGAGGACAGTATACTGTATATATACTACAGAGGACAGTATACTGTATATATACTACAGAGGACAGTATACTGTATATATACACTACAGAGGACAGTATACTGTATATATATATATACTACAGAGGACAGTATACTGTATATATATACTACAGAGGACAGTATACTGTATATATACTACAGAGGACAGTATACTGTATATATACTACAGAGGACAGTATACTGTGTATATACTACAGAGGACAGTATACTGTATATATACTACAGAGGACAGTATACTGTATATACACTACAGAGGACAGTATACTGTATATATACTACAGAGGACAGTATACTGTATATACACTACAGAGGAGAGGAAGGTATACTGTATACATACTACAGAGGACACTATACTGTATATATACTACAGAGGACAGTATACTGTATATATGTATACTACAGAGGACAGTATACTGTATATATATACTACAGAGGACAGTATACTGTATATATACTACAGAGGACAGTATACTGTATATATACTACAGAGGACAGTATACTGTATATATACACTACAGAGGACAGTATACTGTATATATACTACAGAGGACAGTATACTGTATATATACTACAGAGGACAGTATACTGTATATATACTACAGAGGACAGTATACTGTATATATACTACAGAGGACAGTATACTGTATATATACTACAGAGGACAGTATACTGTATATATATATACTACAGAGGACAGTATACTGTATATATATACTACAGAGGACAGTATACTGTATATATACTACAGAGGACAGTATACTGTATATATACTACAGAGGACAGTATACTGTATATATACTACAGAGGACAGTATACTGTGTATATACTACAGAGGACAGTATACTGTATATATACTACAGAGGACAGTATACTGTATATACACTACAGAGGACAGTATACTGTATATATACTACAGAGGACAGTATACTGTATATACACTACAGAGGAGAGGAAGGTATACTGTATACATACTACAGAGGACACTATACTGTATATATACTACAGAGGACAGTATACTGTATATACACTACAGAGGACAGTATACTGTATATATACACTACAGAGGACAGTATACTGTATATATATACTACAGAGGACAGTATACTGTATATATACTACAGAGGACAGTATACTGTATATATACTACAGAGGACAGTATACTGTATATATACTACAGAGGACAGTATACTGTATATATACTACTGAGGACAGTGTACTGTATATATATATACTACAGAGGACAGTATACTGTATATATACTACAGAGGACAGTATACTGTGTATATACTACAGAGGACAGTATACTGTATATATACTACAGAGGACAGTATACTGTATATATACTACAGAGGACAGTATACTGTGTATATATACTACAGAGGACAGTATACTGTATATACACTACAGAGGACAGTATACTGTATGTATACTACAGAGGACAGTATACTGTATATATATATACTACAGAGGACAGTATACTGTATATATACTACAGAGGACAGTATACTGTATATATCCTACAGAGGGCAGTATACTGTATATATACTACAGATGACAGTATACTGTATATATACTACAGAGGACAGTATACTGTATATATACTACAGAGGACAGTATACTGTGTATATACTACAGAGGACAGTATACTGTATATATATACTACAGAGGACAGTATACTGTATATATATACTACAGAGGACAGTATACTGTATATATACTACAGAGGACAGTATACTGTATATATACTACAGAGGACAGTATACTGTATATATACTACAGAGGACAGTATACTGTATATATACTACAGAGGACAGTATACTGTATATATACTACAGAGGACAGTGTACTGTATATATATACTACAGAGGACAGTATACTGTATATATACTACAGAGGACAGTTTACTGTATATATATACTACAGAGGACAGTATACTGTATATATACTACAGAGGACAGTTTACTGTATATATATACTACAGAGGACAGTATACTGTATATATACTATAGAGGACAGTATACTGTATATATAATACAGAGGACAGTATACTGTATATATACTACAGAGGACAGTATACTGTATATACACTATAGAGGACAGTATACTGTATATATAATACAGAGGACAGTATACTGTATATATACTACAGAGGACAGTATACTGTTTATATATACTACAGAGGACAGTATACTGTATATATACTACAGAGGACAGTATACTGTATATATACTACAGAGGACAGTATACTGTATATATATACTACAGAGGACAGTATACTGTATATATACTACAGAGGACAGTATACTGTATATATACTACAGAGGACAGTATACTGTATATATATACACTACAGAGGACAGTATACTGTATATATACTACAGAGGACAGTATACTGTATATACACTATAGAGGACAGTATACTGTATATATACTACAGAGGACAGTATACTGTATATATACTACAGAGGACAGTATACTGTATATACGCTACAGAGGTAAGTATACTGTATATATATACAATACAGAGGACAGTATACTGTATATATAATACAGAGGACAGTATACTGTATATATACTACAGAGGACAGTATACTGTATATACACTATAGAGGACAGTATACTGTATATATACTACAGAGGACAGTATACTGTATATATACTACAGAGGACAGTATACTGTATATATACTACAGAGGACAGTATACTGTATATATACTACAGAGGACAGTATACTGTATATATACTACAGAGGACAGTATACTGTATATATAATACAGAGGACAGTATACTGTATATATACTACAGAGGACAGTATACTGTTTATATATACTACAGAGGACAGTATACTGTATATATACTACAGAGGACAGTATACTGTATATATACCTCAGAGAACAGTATACTGTATATATACTACAGAGGACAGTATACTGTATATATATACTACAGAGGACAGTATACTGTATATATACTACAGAGGACAGTATACTGTATATACACTACAGAGGACAGTATACTGTATATATACTACAGAGGACAGTATACTGTATATATACTACAGAGGACAGTATACTGTATATATATACTACAGAGGACAGTATACTGTATATATATATATATATACTACAGAGGACAGTATACTGTATATATACTACAGAGGACAGTATACTGTATATATATATATACTACAGAGGACAGTATACTGTATATATAATACAGAGGACAGTATACTGTATATATATACTACAGAGGACAGTATACTGTATATATACTACAGAGGACAGTATACTGTATATATACCTCAGAGAACAGTATACTGTATATATATATATATATATACTACAGAGGACAGTATACTGTATATATACTACAGAGGACAGTATACTGTATATATACTACAGAGCACAGTATACTGTATATATACTACAGAGGACGGTATACTGTATATATACTACAGAGGACAGTATACTGTATATATACTACATAGGACAGTATACAGTATATATACTACAGAGGACAGTATTCTGTATATATACACTACAGAGGACAGTATACTGTATATATACTACAGAGGACAGTATACTGTATATATACTACAGAGGACAGTATACTGTATATATACTACAGAGGACAGTATACTGTATATACACTACATAGGACAGTATACAGTATATATACTACAGAGGACAGTATACTGTATATATACACTACAGAGGACAGTATACTGTATATATACTACAGAGGACAGTATACTGTATATATACACTACAGAGGACAGTATACTGTATATACTACAGAGGACAGTATACTGTATATATATACTACAGAGGACAGTATACTGTATATATATACTACAGAGGACAGTACACTGTATATATACTAGAGAGGACAGTATACTGTATATATACTAGAGAGGACAGTATACTGTATATATACACTACAGAGGACAGTATACTGTATATATACTACAGAGGACAGTATACTGTATATACACTACAGAGGACAGTGTACTGTATATATATACTACAGAGGACAGTATACTGTATATACACTACAGAGGACAGTATACTGTATATATACTACAGAGGACAGTATACTGTATATATACTACAGAGGACAGTATACTGTATATATACTACAGAGGACAGTATACTGTATATATACACTACAGAGGACAGTATACTGTATATATACTACAGAGGACAGTATACTGTATATATACTACAGAGGACAGTACACTGTATATATACTACAGAGGACAGTATACTGTATATATACTACAGAGGACAGTATACTGTATATATATATATACTACAGAGGACAGTATACTGTATATATAATACAGAGGACAGTATACTGTATATATATACTACAGAGGACAGTATACTGTATATATACTACAGAGGACAGTATACTGTATATATACCTCAGAGAACAGTATACTGTATATATATATACTACAGAGGACAGTATACTGTATATATACTACAGAGGACAGTATACTGTATATATACTACAGAGCACAGTATACTGTATATATACTACAGAGGACGGTATACTGTATATATACTACAGAGGACAGTATACTGTATATATACTACATAGGACAGTATACAGTATATATACTACAGAGGACAGTATTCTGTATATATACACTACAGAGGACAGTATACTGTATATATACTACAGAGGACAGTATACTGTATATATACTACAGAGGACAGTATACTGTATATATACTACATAGGACAGTATACTGTATATATACTACAGAGGACAGTATACTGTATATATACTACATAGGACAGTATACAGTATATATACTACAGAGGACAGTATACTGTATATATACACTACAGAGGACAGTATACTGTATATATACTACAGAGGACAGTATACTGTATATATACACTACAGAGGACAGTATACTGTATATACTACAGAGGACAGTATACTGTATATACTACAGAGGACAGTACACTGTATATATATACTACAGAGGACAGTACACTGTATATATACTAGAGAGGACAGTATACTGTATATATACTAGAGAGGACAGTATACTGTATATATACACTACAGAGGACAGTATACTGTATATATACTACAGAGGACAGTATACTGTATATACACTACAGAGGACAGTGTACTGTATATATATACTACAGAGGACAGTATACTGTATATACACTACAGAGGACAGTATACTGTATATATACTACAGAGGACAGTATACTGTATATATACTACAGAGGACAGTATACTGTATATATACTACAGAGGACAGTATACTGTATATATACACTACAGAGGACAGTATACTGTATATATACTACAGAGGACAGTATACTGTATATATACTACAGAGGACAGTACACTGTATATATACTACAGAGGACAGTATACTGTATATACACTACAGAGGACAGTATACTGTATATATACTACAGAGGACAGTATACTGTATATACACTACAGAGGACAGTACACTGTATATATACACTACAGAGGACAGTATACTGTATACATATACTACAGAGGATTGTATACTGTATATATACTACATAGGACAGTATACTGTATATATACTACAGAGGACAGTATACTGTATATATACTACAGAGGACAGTATACTGTATATATACTACAGAGGACAGTATACTGTATATACTACAGAGGACAGTATACTGTATATATATACTACAGAGGACAGTGTACTGTATATATACTACAGAGGACAGTATACTGTATATATACTACAGAGGACAGTATACTGTATATATACTACAGAGGACAGTATACTGTATATATACTACAGAGGACAATATACTGTATATATACTACAGAGGACAGTATACTGTATATATACTACAGAGGACAGTATACTGTATATATATACTACAGAGGACAGTATACTGTATATACACTACAGAGGACAGTATACTGTATATATACTACAGAGGACAGTATACTGTATATATATACTACAGAGGACAGTACACTGTATATATACACTACAGAGGACAGTATACTGTATATATACTACAGAGGACAGTATACTGTATATACACTACAGAGGACAGTATACTGTATATACACTACAGAGGACAGTATACTGTATATACACTACAGAGGACAGTACACTGTATATATATATACTACAGAGGACAGTATACTGTATATATATACTACAGAGGACAGTGTACTGTATATATACTACAGAGGACAGTATACTGTATATATACTACAGAGGACAGTACACTGTATATATATACTACAGAGGACAGTATACTGTATATATACTACAGAGGACAGTATACTGTATATATACTACAGAGGACAGTATACTGTATATATACACTACAGAGGACAGTATACTGTATATATACTACAGAGGACAGTATACTGTATATATACTACAGAGGACAGTATACTGTATATATACTACAGAGGACAGTATACTGCATATGTACTACAGAGGACAGTATACTGTATATATACTACAGAGGGCAGTATACTGTATATATACTACAGAGGACAGTATACTGTATATATATTACAGAGGACAGTATACTGTATATATACTACAGAGGACAGTATACTGTCTATATACACTACAGAGGACAGTATACTGTATATATATACTACAGAGGACAGTATACTGTATATATACTACAGAGGACAGTATACTGTATATATACTACAGAGGACAGTATACTGTGTATATACTACAGAGGACAGTATACTGTATATTTACTACAGAGGACAGTATACTGTATATACACTACAGAGGACAGTATACTGTATATATACTACAGAGGACAGTATACTGTATATACACTACAGAGGACAGGACACTGTATATATATACTACAGAGGACAGTATACTGTATATATATACTACAGAGGACAGTACACTGTATATATACTACAGAGGACAGTATACTGTATATACACTACAGAGGACAGTACACTGTATATATATACTACAGAGGACAGTATACTGTATATATATACTACAGAGGACAGTATACTGTATATATATACTACAGAGGACAGTATACTGTATATATACTACAGAGGGCAGTATACTGTATATATACTACAGAGGACAGTATACTGTATATATACTACAGAGGACAGTATACTGTATATATATACTACAGAGGACAGTATACTGTATATATACTACAGAGGACAGTATACTGTATATATACTACAGAGGACAGTATACTGTATATATACTACAGAGGACAGCATACTGTATATACACTACAGAGGACAGTATACTGTATATACACTACAGAGGACAGTATACTGTATATATACTACAGAGGACAGTACACTGTATATATATATACTACAGAGGACAGTATACTGTATATATACTACAGAGGACAGTATACTGTATATATACTACAGAGGACAGTATACTGTATATATATACTACAGAGGACAGTATACTGTATATATACTACAGAGGACAGTATACTGTATATATACTACAGAGGACAGTATACTGTATATACACTACAGAGGACAGTATACTGTATATATACTACAGAGGACAGTATACTGTATATATACTACAGAGGACAGTATACTATATATATATACTACAGAGGACAGTACACTGTATATATACACTACAGAGGACAGTATACTGTATATATACTACAAAGGACAGTATACTGTATATACACTACAGAGGACAGTATACTGTATATACACTACAGAGGACAGTATACTGTATATACACTACAGAGGACAGTACACTGTATATATATATACTACAGAGGACAGTATACTGTATATATATACTACAGAGGACAGTGTACTGTATATATACTACAGAGGACAGTATACTGTATATATACTACAGAGGACAGTACACTGTATATATATACTACAGAGGACAGTATACTGTATATATATACTACAGAGGACAGTATACTGTATATATACTACAGAGGACAGTATACTGTATATATACTACAGAGGGCAGTATACTGTATATATACTACAGAGGACAGTATACTGTATATATATTACAGAGGACAGTATACTGTATATATACTACAGAGGACAGTATACTGTCTATATACACTACAGAGGACAGTATACTGTATATATATACTACAGAGGACAGTATACTGTATATATACTACAGAGGACAGTATACTGTATATACACTACAGAGGACAGTATACTGTATATATACTACAGAGGACAGTATACTGTATATACACTACAGAGGACAGTACACTGTATATATATACTACAGAGGACAGTATACTGTATATATATACTACAGAGGACAGTACACTGTATATATACTACAGAGGACAGTATACTGTATATACACTACAGAGGACAGTACACTGTATATATATACTACAGAGGACAGTATACTGTATATATATACTACAGAGGACAGTATACTGTATATATACTACAGAGGACAGTATACTGTATATATACTACAGAGGGCAGTATACTGTATATATACTACAGAGGACAGTATACTGTATATATACTACAGAGGACAGTATACTGTATATATATACTACAGAGGACAGTATACTGTATATATACTACAGAGGACAGTATACTGTATATATACTACAGAGGACAGCATACTGTATATACACTACAGAGGACAGTATACTGTATATACACTACAGAGGACAGTATACTGTATATATACTACAGAGGACAGTACACTGTATATATATACTACAGAGGACAGTATACTGTATATATACTACAGAGGACAGTATACTGTATATATACTACAGAGGACAGTATACTGTATATATATACTACAGAGGACAGTATACTGTATATATACTACAGAGGACAGTATACTGTATATACACTACAGAGGACAGTATACTGTATATATACTACAGAGGACAGTATACTGTATATATACTACAAAGGACAGTATACTGTATATATACTACAGAGGACAGTATACTGTATATATACTACAAAGGACAGTATACTACTACAGAGGGATCTGGATAGATTGCAGGCTTGGGCAGATAAGTGGCAGATGAGGTTTAACACTGACAAATGTAAAGTTATGCACATGGGAAGGAATAATGCAAGTCACCCGTACATACTAAATGGTAAAACACTCGGTAACACTGACTTGGAAAAGGATCTAGGAATTTTAATAAACAGCAAACTAAGCTGCAAAAACCAGTGTCAGGCAGCTGCTGCCAAGGCCAATAAGATAATGGGTTGCATCAGAAGGGGCATAGATGGCGGTGATGAGAACATAGTCCTACCACTTTACAAATCGCTAGTCAGACCACACATGGAGGACTGTGTACAGTTCTGGGCTCCTGTGAACAAGGCAGACATAGCAGAGCTGGAGAGGGTCCAGAGGAGGGGAACTAAAGTAATAACTGGAATGGGGCAACTACAGGACCCTGAAAGATTATCAACATTAGGGTTATTCACGTTAGAAAAAAGACGACTGAGGGGAGATCTAATTACTATGTATAAATATATCAGGGGTCAGTACAGAGATCAGTCCCATCATCTATTTATCCCCAGGACTGTGACGAGGGGACATCCTCTGCGTCTGGAGGAAAGAAGGTTTGTACACAAACATAGAAGAGGATTCTTTACGGTAAGAGCAGTGAGACTATGGACTCTTTACTGTAAGAGCAGTGAGACTATGGACTCTTTACTGTAAGAGCAGTGAGACTATGGACTCTTTACTGTAAGAGCAGTGAGACTATGGACTCTTTACTGTAAGAGCAGTGAGACTATGGACTCTATACTGTAAGAGCAGTGAGACTATGGACTCTATACTGTAAGAGCAGTGAGACTATGGACTCTATACTGTAAGAGCAGTGAGACTATGGACTCTTTACGGTAAGAGCAGTGAGACTATGGACTCTATACTGTAAGAGCAGTGAGACTATGGGCTCTTTACTGTAAGAGCAGTGAGACTATGGACTCTATACTGTAAGAGCAGTGAGACTATGGACTCTGTACTGTAAGAGCAGTGAGACTATGGAACTCTTTACTGTAAGAGCAGTGAGACTGTGGACTCTTTACTGTAAGAGCAGTGAGACTATGGACTCTTTACTGTAAGATCAGTGAGACTATGGACTCTATACTGTAAGAGCAGTGAGACTATGGACTCTTTACTGTAAGAGCAGTGAGACTATGGACTCTTTACTGTAAGAGCAGTGAGACTATGGACTCTTTACTGTAAGAGCAGTGAGACTATGGACTCTTTACGGTAAGAGCAGTGAGACTATGGACTCTTTACTGTAAGAGCAGTGAGACTATGGACTCTATACTGTAAGAGCAGTGAGACTATGGGACTCTTTACTGTAAGAGCAGTGAGACTATGGACTCTTTACTGTAAGAGCAGTGAGACTATGGGCTCTATACTGTAAGAGCAGTGAGACTATGGACTCTATACTGTAAGAGCAGTGAGACTATGGGACTCTTTACTGTAAGAGCAGTGAGACTATGGGCTCTATACTGTAAGAGCAGTGAGACTATGGAGTATTTACTGTAAGAGCAGTGAGACTATGGACTCTTTACTGTAAGAGCAGTGAGACTATGGACTCTATACGGTAAGAGCAGTGAGACTATGGGCTCTATACTGTAAGAGCAGAGAGACTATGGACTCTTTACTGTAAGAGCAGTGAGACTATGGACTCTATACGGTAAGAGCAGTGAGACTATGGGCTCTATACTGTAAGAGCAGAGAGACTATGGACTCTTTACTGTAAGAGCAGTGAGACTATGGACTCTATACTGTAAGAGCAGTGAGACTATGGACTCTTTACAGTAAGAGCAGTGAGACTATGGACTCTTTACTGTAAGAGCAGTGAGACTATGGACTCTATACTGTAAGAGCAGTGAGACTATGGACTCTTTACTGTAAGAGCAGTGAGACTATGGACTCTTTACTGTAAGAGCAGTGAGACTATAGACTCTATACTGTAAGAGCAGTGAGACTATGGACTCTATACTGTAAGAGCAGTGAGACTATGGACTCTTTACTGTAAGAGCAGTGAGACTATGGACACTTTACTGTAAGAGCAGTGAGACTACGGACTCTATACTGTAAGAGCAGTGAGACTATGGACTCTTTACTGTAAGAGCAGTGAGACTATGGAGTCTATACTGTAAGAGCAGTGAGACTATGGACTCTTTACGGTAAGAGCAGTGAGACTATGGACTCTCTACTGTAAGAACAGTGAGACTATGGACTCTACTGTAAGAGCAGTGAGACTATGGACTCTATACTGTAAGAGCAGTGAGACTATGGACTCTATACTGTAAGAGCAGTGAGACTATGGACTCTTTACTGTAAGAGCAGTGAGACTGTGGACTCTACTGTAAGAGCAGTGAGACTATGGACTCTTTACTGTAAGAGCAGTGAGACTATGGACTCTTTACAGTAAGAGCAGTGAGACTGTGGACTCTACTGTAAGAGCAGTGAGACTATGGACTCTTTACTGTAAGAGCAGTGAGACTATGGACTCTTTACGGTAAGAGCAGTGAGACTATGGACTCTTTACTGTAAGAGCAGTGAGACTATGGACTCTTTACTGTAAGAGCAGTGAGACTATGGACTCTATACTGTAAGAGCAGTGAGACTATGGACTCTTTACGGTAAGAGCAGTGAGACTATGGACTCTTTACTGTAAGAGCAGTGAGACTATGGACTCTATACTGTAAGAGCAGTGAGACTATGGACTCTACTGTAAGAGCAGTGAGACTATGGACTCTTTACGGTAAGAGCAGTGAGACTATGGACTCTATACTGTAAGAGCAGTGAGACTATGGACTCCTTACTGTAAGAGCAGTGAGACTATGGACTCTTTACTGTAAGAGCAGTGAGACTATGGACTCTTTACTGTAAGAGCAGTGAGACTATGGACTCTATACTGTAAGAGCAGTGAGACTATGGACTCTTTACGGTAAGAGCAGTGAGACTATGGACTCTTTACTGTAAGAGCAGTGAGACTATGGACTCTTTACTGTAAGAGCAGTGAGACTATGGACTCTATACTGTAAGAGCAGTGAGACTATGGACTCTATACTGTAAGAGCAGTGAGACTATGGACTCTATACTGTAAGAGCAGTGAGACTATGGACTCTTTACTGTAAGAGCAGTGAGACTATGGACTCTATACTGTAAGAGCAGTGAGACTATGGACTCTGTACTGTAAGAACAGTGAGACTATGGACTCTTTACTGTAAGAGCAGTGAGACTATGGACTCTTTACTGTAAGAGCAGTGAGACTATGGACTCTATACTGTAAGAACAGTGAGACTATGGACTCTTTACTGTAAGAGCAGTGAGACTATGGACTCTTTACTGTAAGAGCAGTGAGACTATGGACTCTATACTGTAAGAGCAGTGAGACTATGGACTCTATACTGTAAGAGCAGTGAGACTATGGACTCTATACTGTAAGAGCAGTGAGACTATGGACTCTTTACTGTAAGAGCAGTGAGACTATGGACTCTATACTGTAAGAGCAGTGAGACTATGGACTCTGTACTGTAAGAACAGTGAGACTATGGACTCTTTACTGTAAGAGCAGTGAGACTATGGACTCTTTACTGTAAGAGCAGTGAGACTATGGACTTTATACTGTAAGAGCAGTGAGACTATGGGGCTCTTTACTGTAAGAGCAGTGAGACTATGGACTCTTTACTGTAAGAGCAGTGAGACTATGGACTCCTTACTGTAAGAGCAGTGAGACTATGGACTCCGTACTGTAAGAGCAGTGAGACTATGGACTCTTTACTGTAAGAGCAGTGAGACTATGGACTCTATACTGTAAGAGCAGTGAGACTATGGACTCTGTACTGTAAGAGCAGTGAGACTATGGGACTCTGTACTGTAAGAGCAGTGAGACTATGGACTCTTTACTGTAAGAGCAGTGAGACTATGGACTCTATACTGTAAGAGCAGTGAGACTATGGACTCTTTACTGTAAGAGCAGTGAGACTAAGGACTCTTTACTGTAAGAGCAGTGAGACTATGGACTCTATACTGTAAGAGCAGTGAGACTATGGACTCTATACTGTAAGAGCAGTGAGACTATGGACTCTATACTGTAAGAGCGGTGAGACTATGGACTCTTTACTGTAAGAGCAGTGAGACTATGGACTCTTTACTGTAAGAGCAGTGAGACTATGGACTATATACTGTAAGAGCAGTGAGATTATGGACTCTTTACGGTAAGAGCAGTGAGACTATGGACTCTTTACTGTAAGAGCAGTGAGACTATGGGCTCTTTACTGTAAGAGCAGTGAGACTATGGACTCTTTACTGTAAGAGCAGTGAGACTATGGACTCTTTACTGTAAGAGCAGTGAGATTATGGACTCTATACTGTAAGAGCAGTGAGACTATGGACTCTTTACTGTAAGAGCAGTGAGATTATGGACTCTATACTGTAAGAGCAGTGAGATTATGGACTCTATACTGTAAGAGCAGTGAGACTATGGACTCTTTACGGTAAGAGCAGTGAGACTATGGACTCTTTACTGTAAGAGCAGTGAGACTATGGACTCTTTACTGTAAGAGCAATGAGACTATGGACTCTATACTGTAAGAGCAGTGAGACTATGGACTCTTTACTGTAAGAGCAGTGAGACTATGGACTCTTTACTGTAAGAGCAGTGAGACTATGGACTCTATACTGTAAGAGCAGTGAGACTATGGACTCTTTACTGTAAGAGCAGTGAGACTATGGACTCTATACTGTAAGAGCAGTGAGACTATGGACTTTATACTGTAAGAGCAGTGAGACTATGGACTCTATACTGTAAGAGCAGTGAGACTATGGACTCTTTACGGTAAGAGCAGTGAGACTATGGACTCTTTACTGTAAGAGCAGTGAGACTATGGACTCTTTACGGTAAGAGCAGTGAGACTATGGACTCTTTACTGTAAGAGCAGTGAGACTATGGACTCTATACTGTAAGAGCAGTGAGACTATGGAGTCTTTACTGTAAGAGCAGTGAGACTATGGACTCTATACTGTAAGAGCAGTGAGACTATGGACTCTATACTGTAAGAGCAGGGAGACTATGGACTCTATACTGTAAGAGCAGTGAGACTATGGACTCTGTACTGTAAGAGCAGTGAGACTATGGGACTCTGTACTGTAAGAGCAGTGAGACTATGGACTCTTTACTGTAAGAGCAGTGAGACTATGGACTCTATACTGTAAGAGCAGTGAGACTATGGACTCTTTACTGTAAGAGCAGTGAGACTAAGGACTCTTTACTGTAAGAGCAGTGAGACTATGGACTCTATACTGTAAGAGCAGTGAGACTATGGACTCTATACTGTAAGAGCAGTGAGACTATGGACTCTATACTGTAAGAGCGGTGAGACTATGGACTCTTTACTGTAAGAGCAGTGAGACTATGGACTCTTTACTGTAAGAGCAGTGAGACTATGGACTATATACTGTAAGAGCAGTGAGATTATGGACTCTTTACGGTAAGAGCAGTGAGACTATGGACTCTTTACTGTAAGAGCAGTGAGACTATGGGCTCTTTACTGTAAGAGCAGTGAGACTATGGACTCTTTACTGTAAGAGCAGTGAGACTATGGACTCTTTACTGTAAGAGCAGTGAGATTATGGACTCTATACTGTAAGAGCAGTGAGACTATGGACTCTTTACTGTAAGAGCAGTGAGATTATGGACTCTATACTGTAAGAGCAGTGAGATTATGGACTCTATACTGTAAGAGCAGTGAGACTATGGACTCTTTACGGTAAGAGCAGTGAGACTATGGACTCTTTACTGTAAGAGCAGTGAGACTATGGACTCTTTACTGTAAGAGCAATGAGACTATGGACTCTATACTGTAAGAGCAGTGAGACTATGGACTCTTTACTGTAAGAGCAGTGAGACTATGGACTCTTTACTGTAAGAGCAGTGAGACTATGGACTCTATACTGTAAGAGCAGTGAGACTATGGACTCTTTACTGTAAGAGCAGTGAGACTATGGACTCTATACTGTAAGAGCAGTGAGACTATGGACTTTATACTGTAAGAGCAGTGAGACTATGGACTCTATACTGTAAGAGCAGTGAGACTATGGACTCTTTACGGTAAGAGCAGTGAGACTATGGACTCTTTACTGTAAGAGCAGTGAGACTATGGACTCTTTACGGTAAGAGCAGTGAGACTATGGACTCTTTACTGTAAGAGCAGTGAGACTATGGACTCTATACTGTAAGAGCAGTGAGACTATGGAGTCTTTACTGTAAGAGCAGTGAGACTATGGACTCTATACTGTAAGAGCAGTGAGACTATGGACTCTATACTGTAAGAGCAGGGAGACTATGGACTCTTTACTGTAAGAGCGGTGAGACTATGAACTCTTTACTGTAAGAGCAGTGAGACTATGGACTCTATACTGTAAGAGCAGTGAGACTATGGACTATATACTGTAAGAGCAGTGAGACTATGGACTCTTTACTGTAAGAGCAGTGAGACTATGGACTCTTTACTGTAAGAGCAGTGAGACTATGGACTCTATACTGTAAGAGCAGTGAGACTATGGACTCTATACTGTAAGAGCAGTGAGACTATGGACTCTTTACTGTAAGAGCAGTGAGACTATGGACTCTTTACTGTAAGAGCAGTGAGATTATGGACTCTATACTGTAAGAGCAGTGAGACTATGGACTCTTTACTGTAAGAGCAGTGAGATTATGGACTCTATACTGTAAGAGCAGTGAGATTATGGACTCTATACTGTAAGAGCAGTGAGACTATGGACTCTTTACGGTAAGAGCAGTGAGACTATGGACTCTTTACTGTAAGAGCAGTGAGACTATGGACTCTTTACTGTAAGAGCAATGAGACTATGGACTCTATACTGTAAGAGCAGTGAGACTATGGACTCTTTACTGTAAGAGCAGTGAGACTATGGACTCTTTACTGTAAGAGCAGTGAGACTATGGACTCTATACTGTAAGAGCAGTGAGACTATGGACTCTTTACTGTAAGAGCAGTGAGACTATGGACTCTATACTGTAAGAGCAGTGAGACTATGGACTTTATACTGTAAGAGCAGTGAGACTATGGACTCTATACTGTAAGAGCAGTGAGACTATGGACTCTTTACGGTAAGAGCAGTGAGACTATGGACTCTTTACTGTAAGAGCAGTGAGACTATGGACTCTTTACGGTAAGAGCAGTGAGACTATGGACTCTTTACTGTAAGAGCAGTGAGACTATGGACTCTATACTGTAAGAGCAGTGAGACTATGGAGTCTTTACTGTAAGAGCAGTGAGACTATGGACTCTATACTGTAAGAGCAGTGAGACTATGGACTCTATACTGTAAGAGCAGGGAGACTATGGACTCTTTACTGTAAGAGCGGTGAGACTATGGACTCTTTACTGTAAGAGCAGTGAGACTATGGACTCTATACTGTAAGAGCAGTGAGACTATGGACTCTTTACTGTAAGAGCGGTGAGACTATGGACTCTTTACTGTAAGAGCAGTGAGACTATGGACTCTTTACTGTAAGAGCAGTGAGACTATGGACTCTTTACTGTAAGAGCAGTGAGACTGTGGGCTTTTTACTGTAAGAGCAGTGAGACTGTGGACTCTTTACTGTAAGAGCAGTGAGACTGTGGACTCTTTACTGTAAGAGCAGTGAGACTGTGGACTCTTTACTGTAAGAGCAGTGAGACTATGGACTCTATACTGTAAGAGCAGTGAGACTATGGACTCTTTACTGTAAGAGCAGGGAGACTATGGACTCTTTACTGTAAGAGCAGTGAGACTATGGACTCTTTACGGTAAGAGCAGTGAGACTATGGACTCTTTACGGTAAGAGCAGTGAGACTATGGACTCTATACTGTAAGAGCAGTGAGACTATGGACTCTTTACTGTAAGAGCAGTGAGACTATGGACTCTATACTGTAAGAGCAGTGAGACTATGGACTCTATACTGTAAGAGCAGTGAGACTATGGACTCTTTACGGTAAGAGCAGTGAGACTGTGGGCTTTTTACTGTAAGAGCAGTGAGACTGTGGACTCTTTACTGTAAGAGCAGTGAGACTGTGGACTCTTTACTGTAAGAGCAGTGAGACTGTGGACTCTTTACTGTAAGAGCAGTGAGACTATGGACTCTATACTGTAAGAGCAGTGAGACTATGGACTCTGTACTGTAAGAGCAGTGAGACTATGGACTCTTTACTGTAAGAGCAGTGAGACTATGGACTATATACTGTAAGAGCAGTGAGACTATGGACTCTTTACTGTAAGAGCAGTGAGACTATGGACTATTTACGGTAAGAGCAGTGAGACTATGGACTCTTTACGGTAAGAGCAGTGAGACTATGGACTCTTTACTGTAAGAGCAGTGAGACTATGGACTCTTTACTGTAAGAGCAGTGAGACTATGGACTCTTTACTGTAAGAGCAGTGAGACTATGGACTCTATACTGTAAGAGCAGTGAGACTATGGACTCTTTACTGTAAGAGCAGTGAGACTATGGACTCTTTACTGTAAGAGCAGTGAGACTATGGACTCTTTACTGTAAGAGCAGTGAGACTATGGACTCTTTACTGTAATAGCAGTGAGACTATGGACTCTTTACGGTAAGAGCAGTGAGACTATAGACTCTTTACTGTAAGAGCAGTGAGACTATGGACTCTTTACTGTAAGAGCAGTGAGACTATGGACTCTTTACGGTAAGAGCAGTGAGACTATGGGCTCTTTACTGTGAGAGCAGTGAGACTATGGAGCTCTCTGCCTGAGGAGGTGGTGATGGTGAGTACAATAAAGGAATTCAGGAGGGGCCTGGATGTATTTCTGGAGTGTAATAATATTACAGGCTATAGCTACTAGAGAGGGGTCGTTGATCCAGGGAGTTATTCTGATGCCTGATTGGAGTCGGGAAGGAATTTTTAATCCCCTAAAGTGAGGAAAATTGGCTTCTACCTCACAGGGTTTTTTTTTTGCCTTCCTCTGGATCAACTTGCAGGATAACAGGCCGAACTGGGTGGACAAATGTCTTTTTTCGGCCTTATGTACTGGCCGACATGTCCTATTTTTTTTACGCCCACTATTTACTGCCATATGAATAAACCCCTAGACATTCATTGGTGCTAAAATGGTACTACTACTACTACCAATTCTATTAGTACTACTAGCACTACTATTACTATTACTAGTACTACTGCTACTGCCAGTTCTACTTCCAATAATATTACTACCAATTCTACTAGCACTACCATTACTATTACTAGTACTTCTACAATACTACTTGTAGTACTTCTACTAATAATACTACTACCTATACTACTAGTACTGCTATAACTAACAATTCTACTAGTTGTAATATGATTATTAGTACTAGCACCAATGTTACTAGTACTACTACTGACAATACTACTGCTGCTGCTACTACTATTAGTACTAATACTTATTTTGCTACTACTGTTAATACTACTGTAAGGAAACCAAGTGTATTTAAACCACATTCGGTAGTTTCCTCCCGAACCGCCCGAGCCTGGTGAATATAGCGCTCCGTTCGGCAGTTGAAGTAGACAAATTCCATACGAAATGCCAATAACTTTTTAAGATGATTCCCTTAATAAAGCATGCGAATCCCCAAACATCAGCCGAAGTCCAGAAGAAGGGTACAAATAGAACACGCTTTTATTAACACACAAGTCCCCATGCAAGGGGACATCCCACAGAGAGGGACACAGTATAGCCAATCAAGTACAATGGAAACATAAACCCTTCCAGCATAAACATACAATGCCCTCTCCTAGTCCTGGAGATAATCAAGTCTGATAAAGTAACAACTTGATTATCTCTAGGCAGAAAAGTCACAGTTTTCCCCAATATCTGGAACACCCCTTTATACCTGAGGTATCCCCCACATCATATGTCCCCTGATAGCCCCGATCTGAGTGATCAACATATTCAAATTTCACCCAGATCGGTTTAGGGGTTCTCAAAGAGACATGGAAGTCTTCTGTGACCGGTTCACCCTGGGTGGGCTGCCCAAAATAGTTCCATACGTTTGGGTGTTTTTGCCGGTCACTTTAGTAAAAGGGAAAAAACTAATAAAGTACCGAATGGATTCCCCTGGCTCCTAGCAGCGATTGTTCCCCTCCTTCGTATGCACAAAAGTACAGAATAGCGCTCTTCTAGCTATCCGGTACATATACAGGGTGGGCCATTTATATGGATACACCTTAATAAAATGGGAATGGTTGGTGATATTAACTTCCTGTTTGTGGCACATTAGTATATGTGAGGGGGGAAACTTTTCAAGATGGGTGGTGACCATGGCGGCCATTTTGAAGTCGGCCATTTTGAATCCAACTTTTGCTTTTTCAATAGGAAGAGGGTCATGTGACACATCAAACTTATTGGGGATTTCACCAGAAAAACAATGGTGTGCTTGGTTTTAACGTAACTTTATTCTTTCATGAGTTATTTACAAGTTTCTGACCACTTATAAAATGTGTTCAATGTGCTGCCCATTGTGTTGGATTGTCAATGCATCCTCTTCTCCCACTCTTCACACACTGATAGCAACACCGCAGGAGAAATGCTAGAACAGGCTTCCAGTATCCGTAGTTTCAGGTGCTGCACATCTCGTATCTTCACAGCATAGACAATTGCCTTCAGATGATACGAGATGTGCAGCACCTGAAACTACGGATACTGGAAGCCTGTTCTAGCATTTCTCCTGCGGTGTTGCTATCAGTGTGTGAAGAGTGGGAGAAGAGGGTTGCATTGACAATCCAACACAATGGGCAGCACATTGAACACATTTTATAAGTGGTCAGAAACTTGTAAATAACTCATGAAAGAATAAAGTTACATTAAAACCAAGCACACCATTGTTTTTCTTGTGAAATCCCCAATAAGTTTGATGTGTCACATGACCCTCTTCCTATTGAAAAAGCAAAAGTTGGATTCAAAATGGCCGACTTCAAAATGGCCGCCATGGTCACCACCCATCTTGAAAAGTTTCCCCCCTCACATATACTAATGTGCCACAAACAGGAAGTTAATATCACCAACCATTCCCATTTTATTAAGGTGTATCCATATAAATGGCCCACCCTGTAGATCCAGCGTTCGTTTGTTTTGAGAACGGTGTTCGGGGAGTCGAGTGTCCGATTTTAGTTCCAGACAGTCGACGACCAAGTCCTGCTGCCTTTGTTCGGCTGAAAAATGATGGCCGAGGTCTCAGCCACGTGGCGTTCAGTAGTACGAACACTGGCCCCACACAAAGAGGGCTTAATTGAAGCAGGTTTTCAAGTTTAACGAGCCGGGGGGGTGTTCTTCGTTTGGTAGTTACACCGACTGAATGGAATAGGAAGAAATATTGAAAGAAAAGGGGGATTTCTTCACAACTACTATCACCAATACTATTTTCATAACTACCAATGCTGCTACTACTACTATTATTAGGACTCCTAGCATTTCTGCTGCCACTATTACTACTGTTGCTACTACCATTACTGCTACCAGTAAAGGTACTACTACCACCAATGCTGCTACTTAGACTATTGCAATTTCTACCTCCAAAACTACTACTATTACTTTTGCTTAATCCACCACCAATACTACTCATACTATTATTACTACCACCAATACTACTACTTGTAATAGCAGTGCCACTTTTATTACTACACCTTCCACCTCCTCCAGTACTACTACTATTTATTACCACCACTAGTGTTGAGCGAAGCTTTCAAAGTGGAATTCAGTCCGAAGTTTAGGAAAACTTTGATTTGCAACAAATCTTTCTTAGCGCTCTGTGGTAACAAATCAGTTTTTCCTAGAATGGCGGCTGCGTATGTTATAAAGTGAAAGTAAGAAGCTGAGGAACGTGAGATCACCCATAATGCCATGCAACCAGCCAATCCACAGACAGCCCTACCCCTGTGATGTCACAACCCTATAAAACAGTCATCTGGCATGATCTCCACCATGATCCTGTGAGCTGAGCATAGGGAGAGAAGTGACAAGTAATCATGCGCTAGGGACAGTATTGCTAAAAATGATTAATAGAAGAATATTGGAGAGGGAGACTGCAGCAAGCATGCAGGGAGAGTGCAGGGAGAGTGCAGGGACAGTGTAGGGAGAGCACAGAGAGACTGCAGGGAGAATACAGTAATACTGCAGGGAGAGTACAGTAATACTGCAGGGAGAGTGCAGGAAGATTGCAGGGAGAGTACAGGGACAGTGTAGGGAGAGCACAGAGAGACTGTAGGGAGAGTACAGTAATACTGCAGGGAGAGTAAAGTACAGTCATGTGAAAAAATTAGGACACCCTTTGAAAGCATGTGGTTTTTTGTAACATTTTTAATAAATGGTTATTTCATCTCCGTTTCAACAATACAGAGAGATTAAAGTAATCCAACTAAACAAAGAAAACTGAAGAAAAGTCTTTTCAAGATCTTCTGTAAATGTCATTCTACAAAAATGCCTATTCTAACTGAGGAAAAAGATAGGACACCCTCACATGTATTCCCTCTTAAATTGGCTCAGATCTCACACAGGTATATCACACCAGGTGCACATAATTAGTAGATCGTTACTCTGCATGTTGAATGAGGCTTGCCCTATTTAAACCTCAGACATTTAGTTTGGTGTGCTCCTGACTGTTGAAGTGAGAGTGAGCACCATGGTGAGAGCAAAAGAGCTGTCAGAGGACTTCAGAAAAAAGATTGTAGCAGCCTATGAGTCTGGGAAGGGATTTAAAAAGATCTCAAAAGATTTTGAAATCAGCCATTCCACTGTCTGGAAGATAGTCTACAAGTGGAGGGCTTTCAAAACAACTGCCAACATGCCCAGGACTGGTCGCCCCAGCAAGTTCACCCCAAGAGCAGACCGCAAGATGCTAAAAGAGGTATCCAAAAACCCTAAAGTGTCATCTCGAGAACTACAGCAGGCTCTGGCTACTGTTGATGTAGAAGTACATGCCTCTACAATCAGAAAGAGACTGTACAAGTTTAACTTGCATGGGAGGTGTGCAAGGAGGAAACCTTTGCTTTCCAAGAGAAACATCGAGGCCAGACTGACATTTGCCAGCGATAAAGTTGACAAAGACCAGGACTTCTGGAATAATGTTCTTTGGACAGATGAGTCCAAAATTGAATTATTTGGACACAACAGCAGAGGACATGTTTGGCGTAAACCAAACACAGCATTCCAAGAAAAGAACCTCATACCAACTGTGAAGCATGGAGGTGGAAGTGTCATGGTTTGGGGCTGCTTTGCTGCAGCAGGACCTGGTCAGCTCACCATCATAGAATCCACGATGAATTCTACTGTGTATCAGAAGGTGCTTGAAGAACATGTGAGACCATCAGTTAGAAAATTAAAGCTGAAGCGGAACTGGACCATGCAACATGACAATGACCCAAAACATACTAGTAAATCAACCAAAGATTGGCTGAAAAAGAAGAAATGGAGAGTCCTGGAATGGCCAAGTCAAAGTCCAGATTTGAATCCCATTGAGATGCTGTGGGGTGACTTGAAAAGGGCTGTATGTGCAAGAAACCCCTCAAACATCTCACAGCTGAAAAAGTTCTGCATTGAGGAGTGGGGTAAAATTTCCTCAGACCGATGTCGAAGACTGGTAGATGGCTACAAGAACCGTCTCACTGCAGTTATTTCAGCCAAAGGAGGTAACACTCGCTATTAGGGGCAAGGGTGTCCTATCTTTTTCCTCAGTTAGAATAGGCATTTTTGTAGAATGACATTTACAGAAGATCTTGAAAAGACTTTTCTTCAGTTTTCTTTGTTTAGTCGGATTACTTTAATCTCTCTGTATTGTTGAAACGGAGATGAAATAACCATTTATTAAAAATGTTACAAAAAACCACATGCTTTCAAAGGGTGTCCTAATTTTTTCACAAGACTGTAATACTGCAGGGAGAGTGCAGGAAGATTGCAGGGAGAGTACAGGGACAGTGTAGGGAGAGCACAGAGAGACTGTAGGGAGAGTACAGTAATACTGCAGGGAGAGTACAGTAATACTGCAGGGAGAGTACAGTAATACTGCAGGGAGAGTACAGTAATACTGCAGGGAGAGTACAGGAAGATTGCAGGGAGAGTACAGGGATAGTGCAGGTAGAGTGCATGGAGGCTGCAGGGAGACTGTAGGGAGATTATAAGGAGAGTGCAGGGAGACTGTAGGGAGATCATAAGGAGAGTGCAGGGAGACTTATTTTGCGTCAGTTTTATTTATTTATTCCTACCTCAGCTGTGAACTGAGATATGCAATTCCATACCAATCGATTTTTTATTCTGTGTGCCAACCATTACCACCCAGTCTGCACCCCTTACGGGGGGACAGGTCTTAATGATGACCATCCTCATCTTTTTGCTTACTTTACTTTTTCCAAATCATCCTTCTTGGTCTCTATGTCCTAGTAAAGTCTGCAATAGTCTGGATGTCCCTGATGACATACTCTCATCAATATTAGATGATGTGGAAAAGAAGGAACAGCAGATGGCAGAAGAAGGGCTCCCACCTGTAGGGCAGGAGAGCGCTGGGGTGGAGAAGTGGGTATGCCAGAGCTGATTTATATTCTGTGTTTACTGTCAAATAACCTGCAGGAGATTGCAGGCCAGAACAGCAATAATTGGCATATCCTTAGATTGTGAGCCCCATTGGGGACAGTTGGATGATAATGTCTGTAAAGCGCTGCGGAATATAGTAGCGCTATATAAATGCCCTCACATAACCAGCCAAACCCCATTCCAGGAACAGCCCCTGTTTAAAGATGTCATGTCGCCATCAATAATGAAGGATTATACAGTGTGGTCTTCATTATTACATGAAAGTCAGCTGCGGGCTAATTGGCCACGCAAAAACGTAGTCAGTCGGATACGATGTCTCGGGGGCGATACCCCTTTCGTGGCAAGCGAAAGCCGGCAAGATAAAACGCGGCCCATAGGCATAACCCGACATGCGAAACAAAGCAACCCCCAACAGGGATTGAAGCTGCTTGAGGGTAACCTTTTGAACCGCCATAAAACCCTCAATCAACTCCAACAACCTGCCAAGCTTGTCACCGGGCAACCGGAAAACCATCCCGACAGTGTCAATTTTCGATACCCAAAAAGGACAAGCAAGTGACCGGGCCTTCGGTCTTATTAGCTGAGATGGGTACTCCAAACTGAGCCATCTGTGCCAAGAAAACCGACAACAAATAACAACAACCGTCCCCTGCGCCGGGCACAACAAACAAGAAATCATCCAGATAATGTATAACGGATGACATACCCGATTCATAGCGCACAACCCATTCTAGGAAGGAACTGAATAACTCAAAATAATGACACGAGATGGAACAGCCCATGGGTAGACATGTGTCATAGTAAAACTGAACCTCCCAGCAACCACCCAGTAAATGAAAACAATCGGGATGAACGGGAAGGAGCCTAAAGGCCGACTCAATATCGGACTTTGCTAACAAAGCACCCTTACCTGCGTCCCTAACCAGAGAACAGCTCTGTCAAAAGAAACATAAGAAACCGACGCCTCTTCCTGAAGAATAGCATCGTTTACTGAAGTACCCTTCGGGTGGGATAAATTATGAATCAAACTAAATTTCCCCGTTTCCTTCTTCGGAACCACTCCCCACGGTGAAACCCGTAGGTTATGAAACGGAAGAGAAGGAAACTGGCCCTGAATCCTACCCAGCTCTACTTCCTTCATTAGCTTGTCCTTCAAAACTTCCGGGTTTTCCCGCGCCGACTTAAGATTGTCACTAAAAACAGGGGACCGATTAAGGGCAAACGGGATGAAGAAACCAAACGAAAACCCGAAACGAATTTGGGCAGCTGCCTGTTTATTGGGGTACATGTCTAACCACGGGGACATTGCGTCAACGCTCACCTGGGTCCTTGGGATCATTCGGGGCAGACATCTTAGGGAACCTGGCTGCCTGGCGGGAACACCTGATTCCAGCATGGGGGCCTCCACACACGGAGCACTCATGCTTATACTTGCATAATCCCGCGTACTTGCAGTTGCCTTCATTGAAAGGCCAACAGGCTCCCGGGCGTCTAACGGCCACCGGTACATGGGCATGGGCTGCACCGGCGGCCGCATCTGGAAAGGGGGGTTGTCTCTGAGACAACATCAGCCGCAACCACACGTCGGTTGCCTTGACCCCCAATCCACTTCAGGCCGCAGCGCAAGGCGCCTCCTAAACTCGTCATACCGCCACCAAGCGCTGCCCCATGGGCCTTGTATGCACTGTATACAGTATCCACATAAATAAACAACTCAGAACACCATTCTGGGTGACGTTGGCCCATAATACACCCCAAAACCGAAAACGCCTGCAACCAGTTACCTATAGTTTTTGCCACCTTAGGCCGACGCTCATACGGCCTGTCTAACACCCGAAGCTCAGAGGTACCACTAGGGGCCGCCATAACACTACTATCCGGTACCCCAGTAGGATCACCAGACACTGATGCCGTCGCTAATATATTCAACCCCTGACCCTCATTACCAGGGGGGGGGTAACAGTTAGGTTGGTGGGGGTGTCGGAGGGGACTCTAATGCCGGCAAACTTTCCCGGGCTCCCATGCTTGCGCCTACACTCGCCCGCCACGCATCGGCAGAAACAAGCGCGCCTCCAGACGTCAGCGGAAGGGGAGGAGCTACAGCCCAGCGCTGCTCCCGCCCATCATCCCCTCGCCCGGAGGAGCGACCTGACCCAGCGCGCAGCCCGGAGCCAGCAGGTAAGTGCCCCGCAACAAGGGACGGACCCTGGGAACAGCCACGGCGAGAAACGGGGGCCGGGGGGGGGACTATGGTCCGCCACGCGGACCGCCGATCCCCCGCATAAGTCCCAGAGCTGCCGGCAGAAGCCGAGAGCTCAGCGGCAGCAGCAGGCATAGAGGCCGGAGGAGTGAAAGGCAGAGGGGTATGCAGGCTGCCCAAAAATGAGCGCAGCCATCCCTCTCCTTCCTCCTGAAATCGCGCCAGGAGGGACAGATCTCCCGCGGACATGGCAGTGGCAAGAGGTACCTGAACCAAGGCTTCCACCATCGAATTGGGAAATATATAACTGCCTACAGCACCGCCCCTTCTGCAGAGAGGAATCATGGGAAGGATCCCTACTTAACCCCCTCCGAACCATTCTCCTCCCAATCCTTAATCTTAACCCCTAAACTGGGCCCTGACCCTTATTAACTGAGGAAAAAGGGGGGGTTAGGAGAGCCCCCCAGTCTCTTAGCACCCTCCTTAAACAGTCGGGCGCTTGCCACGAAATGTCCTTCTTTACCACAGAAATAACACAGTCTTTTCTGCACTCTAGAGTTCGTATAACCAGGGTTAGAAGAGACCTGACCTAACTGCATAGGCTCATCTCCAGTCCCTGGTTCCAGTGTCACTGTACCCCGAGGGACAGGCGGGACAGATTCCCCATACCACAGTGTCTCCTGCCTGAGGTGAACCTTGCACCTCTCCCTCATATGTCTATCAATCCGTACGGCTAGAGCCATGGCTGCCTCCAATGAATCGGGGTTTTCATGAAACGCAAGGGAGTCTTTTAGTCTCTCAGACAGCCCCTGACAGAACTGACTACGGAGAGCAGGGTCATTGCACTCCGAGTCAGTCGTCCATCTTCTAAATTCAGCACAATAGGACTCAGCAGAACGTTCTCCCTGACACAAGCTACACAGCTTAGATTTGGCCAGAGAGACCAGGTTTGGGTCATCATAAATCAGGCCCAGGGCTCTGAAAAATTTGTCCACCGATCGGCGGGACTGAGAACCGATCGGCAGAGAAAAAGCCCAGGACTGAGCATCAGCTTTCAGCAGAGAAATGATAATCCCCACTCTTTGATTTTCGTCACCAGATGAAATCGGACACAGATGAAAATATAGTTGAAATATCAACTGAAGATACTACTAGGAATACCAGTACTACTGTTACTACTACTAATAATCACTAATAATAATTGTAATGTCAGCTAATGAGAGTACTACTACTACTATTACTACTAGTACTGTTATTATTACTACCACTAATACTAACACTACTAATAGTATATCAGATAATGATGTCATCATAAATCAGGCCCAGGGCTCTGAAAAATTCGTCCACCCATCGGTGGGACTGAGAACCGATCGGCAGAGAAAGAGACCAAGACAGAGCATCACCTTTCAGCAGAGAAATGATAATCCCCACTCTTTGATTTTCGTCACCAGATGAAATCGGACACAGATGAAAATATAGTTGAAAATATTCCCTGAACTGGACAAAGTTATCATTTCCCCTGGAAATCTTATCTGGGGGAGCGACCTTTGGTTCAAGGCTGACCTGGTTTGCACCGGTGGCGCCAGACGCCAGAGATCTCTGACACAGTGCAACCGAATTGCGGAGGTCAGCCACCTCCAAAAGACAATCCCTGCATGCGATCAAACAGAGCATCAATAGCATCGATTTTGCACAGAGCAAGGGGGGGGAAAAAGTGACGGTATGGGCGGTTTATAATGTCACGGAAGGTGAGGGAAGGAAAGCAAACCAAACACAACTAACAGGTAACAAAACACCAGGCTAGGCCCCACAGGGAACAGGGAAAGGTCACCTCCTGACAATCCCTAAGCCTTTCCCTGACTGCTGACAACATGAACAAATCCCAATGGTAGAAGTGTTCATGCACTCCAACCCAAGCCCTGCTGCAACTGACACAAGCCCTCAGCTAGGGAGCAGGCGAAAAGACAACCGATTCCTTGCGCAAGATGAAGGAACCGGTGTCTTCCTAACACCTAGACAGGAAATACAACAAAAGGGAAGAAAGGAGGACATATCTCAAGACGGACTGAGAGCAGGAGATCCACCAAGCACCAGCAGAGAACTCCAGAAGAAACTATAAACCGCAAGGGCTATAGTGAGAGGCGGAGATAAATAGCATCACTAACTAACGAGCAGAACCTGTGAGGGGGTGGGATCCTGTCCAACACCACAACAAAGCAATCTGTCAGATAGGCTCACGTGCAGCAAGTCTGACAGATCTTCTCAGATCACTCACAGGGCAGGGCGTGACACCGGGTTTGCACTTGCGTCAACGTATTCCCTTATAGGTTCCGTTTGTGATTCGTAGACGGTACGCAGAACGGAAGACACATTCCGTTTTGATCCATCATAATACAGGTCTATGGCAGCAGAACGCAACCCTCCAGTTCTGTCGACAGGACTTTCTTTTCCATCCTGGATAACGGAAACCGGACGGATCCGTTCTGCTGCCATAGACCTGTATTATGATGGATCAAAACGGAATGTGTCTAAAGGTTTCCGTTCTGCGTTCCGTCTACGAATTCCGTTATAAACGGAACATGTACCGGAATACTTTAACTACTAGTACTATTAATAATAATAATTGAAATATCAACTGAAGATACTACTAGGAATACCAGTACTACTGTTACTACTACTAATAATCACTAATAATAATTGTAATGTCAGCTAATGAGAGTACTACTACTACTATTACTACTAGTACTGTTATTATTACTACCACTAATACTAACACTACTAATAGTATATCAGATAATGATACTACTACAGAATCCATACAGCTCGGGAGATACTGCAGATGAGATACAGCTCTGGAGATAATACAGATTATATACAGCTCGGGAGATACTGCAGATTATATACAGTTCCAGAGATACTACAGATTAGATACAGCTCTGGAGATACTACAGATGAGATACAGCTCGGGAGATACTGCAGATTATTTACAGCTCTGGAGATACTGCAGATTATTTACAGCTCCGGAGATAATACTGATTATTTACAGCTCCGGAGATAATACAGATTATTTACAGCTCTGGAGATAATACAGATTATATACAGCATCGGAGATACTACAGATGAGATACAGCTCGGGAGATACTGCAGATTATTTACAGCTCTGGAGATAATACAGATTATTTACAGCTCCGGAGATAATACAGATTATATACAGCTCCGGAGATAATACAGATTATTTACAGCTCCGGAGATAATACAGATTATATACAGCTCCGGAGATACTGCAGATTATATACAGCTTCGGAGATACTGCCGATTAGATACAGCTCTGGAGATACTGCCGATTAGATACAGCTCTGGAGATACTACAGATTAGATACAGCTCTGTAGATACTATAGATTATATGCAGCTCCGGAGATACTATAGATTATATGCAGCTCCGGAGATACTACAGATTATATGCAGCTCCGGAGATACTACAGATTATATACAGTTCCGGAGATACTACAGATTAGATACAGCTCCAGAGATACTGCAGATTAGATACAGCTCTGGAGATACTACAGATGAGATACAGCTCTGGAGATACTACAGATGAGATACAGCTCTGGAGATACTACAGATGAGATACAGCTCTGGAAATACTGCAGATGAGATACAGCTCTGGAGATACTACAGATGAGATACAGCTCTGAAGATACTACAGATGAGATACAGCTCTGAAGATACTACAGATGAGATACAGCTCTGGAGATACTACAGATTAGATACAGCTCCGGAGATACTACAGATGATATATAGCTCCGGAGATACTACAGATGATATACAGCTCCGGAGATACTACAGATGAGATACAGCTCTTGAGGTACTGCAGATGAGATACAGCTCTGGAGATACTACAGATGAGATACAGCTCTGGAGATACTGCAGATGAGATACAGCTCTGGAGGTACTACAGATGAGATACAGCTCTGGAGATACTACAGATGAGATACAGCTCTGGAGGTACTGCAGATGAGATACAGCTCTGGAGATACTACAGATGAGATACAGCTCTGGAGGTACTGCAGATGAGATATAGCTCTGGAGATACTACAGATTAGATACAGCTCTGGAGATACTACAGATTAGATACAGCTCTGGATAGCGCGCAGCAGATGGCGGATTACATCTGCTCGATGTTTTACGCTCTTTGGTTTTGTTCGTGTTCACATTCACTCTGTGGCTGTCCATGCTTCTCTTCAGCCCGCTGTCACTGGTTTCTGCAGTTACTTTTTTCTCCACAAGATGGCAGCAAAGCTCCACAAAAATCACCAAAAATGTCTTCTGCTGGTTTACAAGAACCAAACGCCCCTCATGCCCCCGGGGGCCCCTCATGCCCCCGGGGGCCGCTGTCCGGAAGGTCTGTTTACTGGATATAGATTTTATTTGTTATGCTTTTTAACAGGGGTGGACTGGGAATTTGTGGCCCTAGAAAAAACTAAGTGGCCCCATGTTGTAGACTGGTAAAAATGAACAGAAGTGGCAACAGAAGTAGGCAGAGAAAATGGAAGTGGCCGGGGCCAGCAAAACAATAGTGCAGCACAATATACCGCCCCAGCAGAACCAGATACCACAGTGCAGCACAATATACTGCCCCAGCAGAACCAGATACCACAGTGCAGCACAATATACCGCCCCAGCAGAACCAGATACCACAGTGCAGAACAAAGTACCTCCCCAGCAGAACCAGATACCACAGTGCAGCACAATATACCGCCCCAGCAGAACCAGATACCACAGTGCAGAACAAAGTACCTCCCCAGCAGAACCAGATACCACAGTGCAGCACATTATACCGCCCCAGCAGAACCAGATACCACAGTGCAGCACATTATACTGCCCCAGCAGAACCAGATACCACAGTGCAGCACAATATACTGCCCCAGCAGAAACAGATACCACAGTGCAGCACAATATACTGCCCCAGCAGAACCAAATACCACAGTGCAGCACAATATACTGCCCCAGCAGAACCAGATACCACAGTGCAGCACAATATACTGCCCCAGCAGAACCAGATACCACAGTGCAGCACAATATACTGCCCCAACAGAGCCAGATACTACAGTGCAGCACAATATACTGCCCAATCAGAACCAGATACCACAGTGCAGCACAATATACTGCCCCAGCAGAACCAGATACCACAGTGCAGCACAATATACTGCCCCAGCAGAACCAGATACCACAGTGCAGTACAATATACTGCCCCAGCAGAACCAGATACCACAGTGCATCACAATATACTGCCCCAGCAGAACCAGATTCCACAGTGCAGCACAATATACTGCCCCAGCAGAACCAGATACCACAGTGCAGCACAATATACTGCCCCAGCAGAACCAGATACCACAGTGCAGCACAATATACCGCCCAATCAGAACCAGATACCATAGTGCAAGACAATATACCGCCCCATCAGAACCAGATACCACAGTGCAGCACAATATACTGCCCCAGTAGAACCAGATATCACAGTGCAGCACAATATACCGCCCCAGCAGAACCAGGTATCACAGTGCAGCACAATAAACCGCCCCAGCAGAACCAGATACCACAGTACAGGACAATATACTGCCCCAGCAGAACCAGATACCACAGTGCAGTACAATATACCGCCCCAGCAGAACCAGATACCACAGTGCAGCACAATATACCGCCCCATCAGAACCAGATACCACAGTGCAGGGCAATATACCGCCCCATCAGAACCAGATACCACAGTGCAGGGCAATATACTGCCCCAGCAGAACCAGATACCACAGTACAGCACAATATACCGCCCCAGCAGAACCAGATATCACAGTGCAGCACAATATACCGCCCCAGCAGAACCAGATACCACAGTGCAGGACAATATACTGCCCCAGCAGAACCAGATACCACAGTGCAGCACAATATACTGCCCCAGCAGAACCAGATACCACAGTGCAGCACAATATACTGCCCCAGCAGAACCAGATACCACAATGCAGCACAATATACCGCCCCAGTAGAACCAGATACCACAGTGCAGCACAATATACTGCCCCAGCAGAATCAGATACCACAGGGCAGCACAATATACTGCCCCAGCAGAACCAGATACCACAGTGCAGCACAATATACCGCCCCAGCAGAACCAGATACCACAGTGCAGCACAATATTATACTGCCCCAGCAGAACCAGATACCACAGGGCAGCACAATATACTGCCCCAGCAGAACCAAATATCACAGTGCAGCACAATATACCGCCCCAGCAGATACAGATACCACAGTGTAGCACAATATACTGCCCCAGCAGAACCAGATACCACAGTGCAGCACAATATACTGCCCTAGCAGAACCAGATACCACAGTGCAGCACAATATACCGCCCAATCAGAACCAGATACCACAGTGCAGCACAATATACTGCCCCAGCAGAACCAAATACCACAGTGCAGCACAATATACTGCCCCAGCAGAACGAGATACTACAGTGCAGGACAATATACTGCCCCAGCAGAACCAGATACCACAGTGCAGCACAATATACTGCCCCAGCAGAACCAGATTCCACAGTGCTGCACAATATACCGCCCCAGCAGAACCAGATACCACAGTGCAGCACAATATACTGCCCCAGCAGAACCAGATACCACAGTGCAGCACAATATACCGCCCCAGAAGAACCAGATACCACAGTGCAGCACAATATACCGCCCCAGCAGAACCAGATACCACAGTGCAGCACAATATACTGCCCCAGCAGAACCAGATACCACAGTGCAGCACAATATACTGCCCCAGCAGAACCAGATACCACAGTGCAGCACAATATACTGCCCCATCAGAACCAGATACCACAGTGCAGCACAATATCATGCCCCAGCAGAAACAGATACCACAGTGCAGCACAATATACCGCCCCAGCAGAACCAGATACCACAGTGCAGTACAATATACTGCCCCAGCAGAACCAGATACCACAGTGCAGCACAATATACCGCCCCAGCAGAACCAGATACCACAGTGCAGCACAATATACCGCCCAATCAGAACCAGATACCACAGTGCAGCACAATATACCCACCCATCAGAACCAGATACCACAGTGCAGCACAATATACTGCCCCAGCAGAACAAGATACCACAGTGCAAGACAATATACTGCCCCAGCAGAACCAGATACCACAGTGCAGCACAATATACTGCCACAGCAGAACCAGATACAACAGTGCAGCACAATATACCACCCCAGCAGAACCAGATACCACAGTGCAGCACAATATACCACCCAATCAGAACCATATACCACAGTGCAGCACAATATACCGCCCCAGCAGAACCAGATACCACAGTGCAGCACAATATACCGCCCCAGCAGAACCAGATATCACAGTGCAGCACAATATACCGCCCCAGCAGAACCAGATACCACAGTGCAGGACAATATACTGCCCCAGCAGAACCAGATACCACAGTGCAGCACAATATACTGCCCCAGCAGAACCAGATACCACAGTGCAGCACAATATACTGCCCCAGCAGAACCAGATACCACAGTGCAGCACAATATACTGCCCCAGCAGAACCAGATACCACAGTGCAGCACAATATACTGCCCCAGCAGAACCAGATCCCACAGTGCAGCACAATATACCGCCCCAGCAGAACCAGATACCACAGTGCAGCACAATATACCGGCCCAGCAGATCCAGATACCACAGTGCAGGACAATATACTGCCCCAGCAGAACCAGATACCACAGTCCAGCACAATATACCGCCCCAGCAGAACCAGATACCACAGTGCAGCACAATATACCGCCCCAGCAGAACCAGATATCACAGTGCAGCACAATATACCGCCCCAGCAGAACCAGATACCACAGTGCAGGACAATATACTGCCCCAGCAGAACCAGATACCACAGTGCAGCACAATATACTGCCCCAGCAGAACCAGATACCACAGTGCAGCACAATATACTGCCCCAGCAGAACCAGATACCACAGTGCAGCACAATATACCGCCCCAGCAGAACCAGATACCACAGTGCAGCACAATATACTGCCCCAGCAGAACCAGATACCACAGGGCAGCACAATATACTGCCCCAGCAGAACCAGATACCACAGGGCAGCACAATATACTGCCCCAGCAGAACCAGATACCACAGTGCAGCACAATATACTGCCCCAGCAGAACCAGATACCACAGGGCAGCACAATATACTGCCCCAGCAGAACCAGATACCACAGGGCAGCACAATATACTGCCCCAGCAGAACCAGATACCACAGAGCTGCACAATATACCGCCCCAGCAGAACCAGATACCACAGTGCAGCACAATATACTGCCCCAGCAGAACCAGATACCACAGTGCAGCACAATATACTGCCCCAGCAGAACCAGATACCACAGTGCAGCACAATATACTGCCCCAGCAGAACCAGATACCACAGTGCAGCACAATATACTTCCCCAGCAGAACCAGATACCACAGTGCAGCACAATATACCGCCCCAGCAGAACCAGATACCACAGTGCAGCACAATATACTGCCCCATCAGAACTAGATACCACAGTGCAGCACAATATACTGCCCCAGCAGAACCAGATACCACAGTGCAGCACAATATACTGCCCCATCAGAACCAGATACCACAGTGCAGCACAATATCATGCCCCAGCAGAAACAGATACCACAGTGCAGCACAATATACCGCCCCAGCAGAACCAGATACCACAGTGCAGTACAATATACCGCCCCAGCAGAACCAGATACCACAGTGCAGCACAATATACCGCCCCAGCAGAACCAGATACCACAGTGCAGCACAATATACCGCCCAATTTAGAACCAGATACCACAGTGCAGCACAATATACCGCCCCATCAGAACCAGATACCACACTGCAGCACAATATACTGCCCCAGCAGAACAAGATACCACAGTGCAAGACAATATACTGCCCCAGCAGAACCAGATACCACAGTGCAGCACAATATACTGCCCCAGCAGAACAAGATACCACAGTGCAGCACAATATACTGCCCAGCAGAACCAGATACCACAGTGCAGCACAATATACCACCCCAGCAGAACCAGATACCACAGTGCAGCACAATATACCACCCAATCAGAACCATATACCACAGTGCAGCACAATATACCGCCCCAGCAGAACCAGATACTACAGTGCAGCACAATATACTGCCCCAGCAGAACCAGATACCACAGTGCAGCACAATATACTGCCCCAGCAGAACCAGATACTACAGTGCAGCACAATATACTGCCCCAGCAGAACCAGATACCACAGTGCAGCACAATATACTGCCCCAGCAGAACCAGATACCACAGTGCAGCACAATATACTGCCCCAGCAGAACCAGATACCACAGGGCAGCACAATATACTGCCCCAGCAGAACCAGATACCACAGTGCAGCACAATATAACGCCCCAGCAGAACCAGATACCACAGTGCATCACAATATACCGCCCCAGCAGAACCAGATACCACAGTGCAGCACAATATACTGCCCCAGCAGAACCAGATACCACAGTGCAGCACAATATACTGCCCCAGCAGAACCAGATACCACAGTGCAGCACAATATACTGACCCAGCAGAACCAGGTACCACAGTGCAGCACAATAAACCGCCCAATCAGAACCAGATACCACAGTGCAGCACAATATACCGCCCCAGCAGAACCAGATTCCACAGTGCTGCACAATATACTGCCCCAGCAGAACCAGATACCACAGTGCAGCACAATATACTGCCCCAGCAGAACCAGGTACCACAGTGCAGCACAATAAACCGCCCAATCAGAACCAGATACGACAGTGCAGCACAATATACCGCCCCAGCAGAACCAGATACCACAGTGCAGGACAATATACTGCCCCATCAGAACCAGATACCACAGTGCAGCACAATATACTGCCCCAGCAGAACCAGATACCACAGAGCAGCACAATATACCGCCCAATCAGAACCAGATACCACAGTGCAGCACAATATACTGCCCCAGCAGAACCAAATACCACAGTGCAGCACAATATACTGCCCCAGCAGAACCAGATACCACAGTGCAGCACAATATACTGCCCCAGCAGAACCAGATACCACAGTGCAGCACAATATACTGCCCCAGCAGAACCAGATACCACAGTGCAGCACAATATACTGCCCCATCAGAACCAGATACCACAGTGCAGCACAATATACTGCCCCAGCAGAACCAGATACTACAGTGCAGGACAATATACTGCCCCATCAGAACCAGATACCACAGTGCAGCACAATATACTGCCCCAGCAGAACCAGATACCACAGTGCAGCACAATATACCGCCCCAGAAGAACCAGATACCACAGTGCAGCACAATATACCGCCCCAGCAGAACCAGATACCACAGTGCAGCACAATATACTGCCCCATCAGAACCAGATACCACAGTGCAGCACAATATACTGCCCCAGCAGAACCAGATACCACAGTGCAGCACAATATACTGCCCCATCAGAACCAGATACCACAGTGCAGCACAATATCATGCCCCAGCAGAAACAGATACCACAGTGCAGCACAATATACCGCCCCAGCAGAACCAGATACCACAGTGCAGTACAATATACCGCCCCAGCAGAACCAGATACCACAGTGCAGCACAATATACCGCCCAATTTAGAACCAGATACCACAGTGCAGCACAATATACCGCCCCATCAGAACCAGATACCACAGTGCAGCACAATATACTGCCCCAGCAGAACAAGATACCACAGTGCAAGACAATATACTGCCCCAGCAGAACCAGATACCACAGTGCAGCACAATATACTGCCCCAGCAGAACAAGATACCACAGTGCAGCACAATATACTGCCACAGCAGAACCAGATACAACAGTGCAGCACAATATACCACCCCAGCAGAACCAGATACCACAGTGCAGCACAATATACTGCCCCAGCAGAATAAGATACCACAGTGCAGCACAATATACCACCCAATCAGAACCATATACCACAGTGCAGCACAATATACTGCCCCAGCAGAACCAGATACTACAGTGCAGCACAATATACTGCCCCAGCAGAACCAGATACCACAGTGCAGCACAATATACTGCCCCAGCAGAACCAGATACTACAGTGCAGCACAATATACTGCCCCAGCAGAACCAAATACCACAGTGCAGCACAATATACCGCCCCAGCAGAACCAGATACCACAGTGCAGCACAATATACTGCCCCAGCAGAACCAGATACCACAGGGCAGCACAATATACCGCCCCAGCAGAACCAGATACCACAGTGCAGCACAATATACTGCCCCAGCAGAACCAGATACCACAGTGCAGCACAATATACTGCCCCAGCAGAACCAGATACCACAGTACAGCACAATATACCGCCCCAGCAGAACCAGATACCACAGTGCAGCACAATATACTGCCCCAGCAGAACCAGATACCACAGTGCAGCACAATATACTGCCCCAGCAGAACCAGATACCACAGGGCAGCACAATATACTGCCCCAGCAGAACCAGATACCACAGGGCAGCACAATATACTGCCCCAGCAGAACCAGATACCACAGAGCTGCACAATATACCGCCCCAGCAGAACCAGATACCACAGTGCAGCACAATATACTGCCCCAGCAGAACCAGATACCACAGTGCAGCACAATATACTGCCCCAGCAGAACCAGATACCACAGTGCAGCACAATATACTGCCCCAGCAGAACCAGATACCACAGTGCAGCACAATATACTTCCCCAGCAGAACCAGATACCACAGTGCAGCACAATATACTGCCCCAGCAGAACCAGATACCACAGTGCAGCACAATATACCGCCCCAGCAGAACCAGATACCACAGTGCAGCACAATATACTGCCCCAGCAGAACCAGATACCACAGTGCAGCACAATATACTGCCCCAGCAGCACCAGATACCACAGTGCAGCACAATATACTGCCCCAGCAGAACCAGATACCACAGTGCAGCACAATATACTTCCCCAGCAGAACCAGATACCACAGTGCAGCACAATATACTGCCCCAGCAGAACCAGATACCACAGTGCAGCACAATATACTGCCCCAGCAGAACCAGATACCACAGTGCAGCACAATATACTGCCCCAGCAGAACCAGATACCACAGTGCAGCACAATATACTTCCCCAGCAGAACCAAATATCACAGTGCAGCACAATATACCGCCCCAGCAGAACCAGATACCACAGTGCAGGACAATATACTGCCCCAGCAGAACCAGATACTACAGTGCAGCACAATATACTGCCCCAGCAGAACCATATACCACAGTGCAGCACAATATACTGCCCCAGCAGAACCAGATACCACAGTGCAGCACAATATACCGCCCCAGCAGAACCAGATACCACAGTGCAGCACAATATACTGCCCCAGCAGAACCAGACACCACAGGGCAGCACAATATACTGCCCCAGCAGAACCAGATACCACAGTGCAGGACAATATACTGCCCCAGCAGAACCAGACACCACAGGGCAGCACAATATACTGCCCCAGCAGAACCAGATACCACAGTGCAGGACAATATACTGCCCCAGCAGAACCAGATACCACAGTGCAGCACAATATACTGCCCCAGCAGAACCAGACACCACAGGGCAGCACAATATACTGCCCCAGCAGAACCAGATACCACAGGGCAGCACAATATACTGCCCCAGCAGAACCAGATACCACAGTGCAGCACAATATACTGCCCCAGCAGAACCAAATACCACAGTGCAGCACAATATACTGCCCCAGCAGAAACAGATACCACAGTGCAGCACAATATACTGCCCCAGCAGAACCAAATACCACAGTGCAGCACAATATACTGCCCCAGCAGAACCAGATACCACAGTGCAGCACAATATACTGCCCCAGCAGAACCAGATACCACAGGTCAGCACAATATACTACCCTAGCAGAACCAGATACCACAGTGCAGCACAATATACCGCCCCAGCAGAACCAGATACCACAGGGCAGCACAATATACTGCCCCAGCAGAACCAGATACCACAGAGCTGCACAATATACCGCCCCAGCAGAACAAGATACCACAGTGCAGCACAATATACCGCCCCAGCAGAACCAGATACCACAGTGCAGCACAATATACCGCCCCAGCAGAACAAGATACCACAGTGCAAGACAATATACTGCCCTAGCAGAACCAGACACCACAGTGCAGCACAATATACTGCCCCAGCAGAACCAAATACCACAGTGCAGCACAATATACTGCCCCAGCAGAACCAGATACCACAGTGCAGCACAATATACTGCCCCAGCAGAACCAGATACCACAGTGCAGCACAATATACTGCCCCATCAGAACCAGATACCACAGTGCAGCACAATATACTGCCCCAGCAGAACCAGATACCACAGTGCAGCACAATATACCGCCCCAGCAGAACCAGATACCACAGTGCAACACAATATACCGCCCCAGCAGAACCAGATACCACAGTGCAGCACAATATACTGCCCCAGCAGAACCAGATACCACAGTGCAGCACAATATACCGCCCAATCAGAACCAGTTACCACAGTGCAGCACAATATACTGCCCCAGCAGAACCAGATACCACAGTGCAGCACAATATACCGCCCAATCAGAACCAGTTACCACAGTGCAGAACAATATACTGCCCCATCAGAACCAGTTACCACAGTGCAGCACAATATACCGCCCAATCAGAACCAGTTACCACAGTGCAGTACAATATACCGCCCCAGCAGAACCAGTCAGGTGGGAATGCCACCAGCAGCGCGTCTACCAGCGTGCGCTCGTACTTGCGCATCTTGCGATCACGCTCCAGTGACGGAATTAAGGACGGTACGTTGTCCTTGTAACGGGGATTCAGCAGGGTGGCCACCCAGTAATCAGCACAAGTTAGAATGTGGGCAACTCGGCGGTTGTTGCGGAGACACTGCAGCATGTAATCGCTCATGTGTGACAGGCTGCCCAGAGGCAACGACAAGCTGTCCTCTGTGAGAGGTGTATCGTCTGTGTCCTCTGTATCCCCCCAGCCACGCACCAGTGATGGCCATGAGCTGGTCTGGGTGCCACCCTGCTGAGAACATGGTTCCTCCTCCTCCATCTCCTTCTCCTCATCCTGCACCTCGTCATTCTCCAGAACTTTGCCCTGGCTGGACAATTGTGTACCTTGGGTTTGTAGGTGCAGGAACCCACCCTCGAATTCACTTGGGAATTACTGTCCGGAAACCCTACAAAATGACCCCTCTTCCTCCTCCTCTTCCTCCTGGGCCACCTCCTCTTCCATCATCGTCTTAAGTGTTTTCTCAAGGAGGCATAGAAGTGGTATTGTAACGCTGATAACGGCGTCATCGCCACTGGCCATGTTGGTGGAGTACTCGAAACAGCGCAACAGGGCACACAGGTCTCGCATGGAGGCCCAGTCATTGGTGGTGAAGTGGTGCTGTTCCGCAGAGCGACTGACCCGTGCGTGCTGCAGCTGAAACTCCACTATGGCCTGCTGCTGCTCGCACAGTCTGTCCAGCATATGCAAGGTGGAGTTCCTCCTGGTGGGCACGTCGCATATGAGGCGGTGAGCGGGAAGGCCGAAGTTACGCTGCAGCGCTGACAGGCGAGCAGCAGCAGTGTGGGAACGCCGAAAGCACGCACAGACGGCCCGCACTTTATGCAGCAGCTCTGACATGTCGGGGTCATTTTTAAGGAATCTCTGCACCACCAAATTCAGCACATGCGCCAGGCAAGGGATGTGCGTCAAACCGGCTAGTCCCAGAGCTGCTACGAGATTTCGCCCATTATCGCACACCACCAGGCCGGGCTTGAGGCTCACCGGCAGCAACCACTCGTCGGTCTGTTGTTCAAGGCCCGTCCACAGCTCCTGCGCTGTGTGGGGTTTGTAACGGACAGTTTCACCAGACAAGGGGTTAAAATCCGTTTAGGCGATAAGCCCCTTTCTGAGAGACAGGCACAGCTACTGCAGAACACCAACTCCCGAACTGGATACAAAATAGCACTACAAACTGGAACTCCACGAATAGCTGCTAGCAGACGAACAGGGATCAGCTTACACTTCTGGCAATCGGTCCTCTAACAGCATACAGCGAATCCCCCCAATAACGAGACAAGGCTCCGTGTTGAGGGTCAAACAGTGGTCTGACTGTACTTCACGTACAGCCTCTTTTATTCATAAACCACAAACATAGTACTGCCCACAGGGGTTTGAAATATAACCAATCAGTAATTTACAACACATACAATGTAACTACAGCAACCAATGGTTCACGCCCCCAGAGGACCAGAATGAAGACTGTGACATAGGACAACATATCCCCACAATGCATCATGGTCTCCTCCTCTCTCCCCGGAGACAACCTGAGGAGCAATCCAATTATCTCTGAGGACAAATACACATGTGAGGACAACAGAACAGACATCACCATTTTAAACACACAATGGGACAATGGCACAATAGAAACACACCCAGCATTTTCCTCCCAAGCTGACAAGTTACACTTATTATAAATTGTTACAACTTTGTGAGTTTACATTGGCCATACATATAACTTACATTAATTCAAACAGTATAACTTTGTGACAAACCTATCCAAAATTCACTTGAATCGGTTCAGGGGTTTAAAAGTTAGTATATGGCCCATAATCCTGGGGCAAGAGGCCAGCAGCCAGTCCTCTCCAAAACCCAGTGGCGAGGTTGGTTTCGCCACAGGGTTTGTCCCCCAAACAGATACGTTATAAAACTGCCTGCTGTCGTTTACCCCGGGCTGTGCAGAAGTTGGTGGTGAAGGGGTTACGCTGACCGGATGAGGAGCCGGTAGAGGATGAGGAAGCAGAGTAGGAGGGGGAAGCAACAGGAGGCAAAGAGAAACACCCTGCAATCCTTGGTGGTGGAAGGACATGCGCCAAACTGCTATCCGCCTCAGGCCCAGCCGCCACTGCATTTACCCAGTGTGCTGTTATGGAGATATAACGGCCCTGACCGTGCTTACTGGTCCACGTATCCGTAGTCAGGTGCACCTTGCCACAGATGGCGTTGCGCAGTGCACACCTGATTTTGTCCCCCACTTGGTTGTGCAGGGAAGGGATGGCTCACCTGGAAAGTAGTGGCGGCTGGGCACGACGTACTGTGGGACAGCCGCCGCCATAAGGCCTTTAAAACTATCCGTCCCCACCAGACGGAATGACAGAATTTCAAAGGCCAGTAATTTAGAAATGCTGGCATTCAGGTCTAGGGATCGCAGGTAGGTAGGGGGGTACTTCCTCTTCCTCTCCAGCGTTTGGGAGATGGAGAGCTGAACGCTTCCTTGGGACATTGTGGAGATGCTTGGTGACCCAGATGGTGGTGTTGCTGGCAGATCCTCTGTTTGCGGGGTGGCAGGTGGCACTGTCACTCCAGAGGTGGATGAAGAGGCCGCGACTGCAGCAGAAGAGGAAGCAGGAGGAGCCAGAGACCTTTCTTGGTTTTTGAGGTGTCTACTCCACTGCAGCTCGTGCTTTGCACTTAGATGCCTGGTCATGCATGTTGTGCTCAGGTTGAGAACGTTTATGCCTCGCTTCAGGCTCTGATTGAACAGAGTGCAAACCACTTGTGTCTTGTCGTCAGCACATTGTCTGAAGAACTGCCACGCCAGGGAACTCCTTGGAGCTGGCTTTGGTGTGCTCGGTCCCTTGCTGCGGTGGGCAGTAGCAGGCGTACTGTCTAGAGGACGGCCGCTCCGCTTTTGCACCCTGCTCCCTCTTCTGCTGTGCTGGTGGCTCTGTGCGGCCACCTCCTCTTCCTCCGAACTACATAGGTCACTAGCATGACCTTGATTCCATGTGGGGTCGAGGACCTCATCGTCCTCCACATCATCTTCCACCCAGTCTTGACCCCTGACTTCCTTGTCGGTCTGCACACTGCAGAAAGCCCCAGCAGTTGGCACCTGTGTTTCGTCATCATCAGAGACGTGCTGCGATGGTCCTCCCATGTACTCTTCTTGAAAGATAAGTGGTTGGGCATCGGTGCTCTCAATCTCTTCCACTTCTGGGGCAGGGCTAGGTGGATGGCCCCGGGAAACCCTGCTAACAGCGTCATCAAAAAGCAGAAGAGACTGCTGCATGACTTGGGGCTCAGATGATTGGCTGATTTGCAAGGGGGTGAGGTGAAAGACTGATGGACATCGGCTGCAGGTGCCAACTGTGGTCTTTCAGCAGGAGACTGGGTGGGAGACAATGTGAAGGAACTGGATCCACTGTCAGCAACCCAATCTACTATCGCCTGTACTTGTTCAGGCCTCACCATTTGTAGAGCAGCATTAGGCCCGACCAAATACCGCTGCAGGTTCTGTCGCCTACTCGCACCTGAGGAAGGGATTTCACTTGTGCGTGTAGCCTGCACAGATCGACCACGTCCTCTCCCTGCAACAGGAGTTCCACCAACAGCTGTCACCGCCAGTTCTGTGAGAAGATCTGGCAGACGTTTTTCTCTACCTCTTGTATGATGTTCTTTGTTTTGGTTTCACTTTCTCATCTCCTTTCCTTCTGCCAGGTGTCACTTATTTAGACTAATTGTCTTCCTTTATATTCCCTCCCATACTGCTTCACTTTGCGGTTTATACTTCTTCCTGGATGATGTGTTCACTGCTGGAGGCTGCTTCTGCTGTTTGTTCAGATAAGTCCTTTACTTTATTGTGTTTTCTTTCTGGTTTGATTCTAGGTGACCCTGACTCCATCCGTATTAAGTGCAGGGAGCCGGTGGTCATGTCCCCTCACTATTATAGGGTTTTCAGGTGTCACACAGACTTAGGTACGTGGGCATGCAATCGTCTACGATCGAGACCCTTGCATGTGCATAGCAGTCAGGGAGAGCTCTTAGGGTTTTATAGGGCTCACCTATAAGCTCCTTAGTTTGGGATCAAGCCAGTCAGATGTTTATTCATAAGTTCCAGCTATCTGCAACATCATCCGTGACAACAGCACCATGACCTGGGCCACGTCCCTTATTTGACGCTCTCCTCATATTTTTCAAATTTAGGATCTTGCCCTAAATGGGTGTTTAATTAATAGTAGAATACAACGACAGTATGTAAAGGGGCTGCAGGTAAATGGAGAAAGAAGGTCCTGGAGACACATGCGGTTCCTCTATCAGCTTTACTTTAATGATCATGTAAAATTGACAGACATCACCACCTTCCACATGCCCTGAACCAAACTAGGCCTTAATTAAAGATTTTTTTGCCCAAAATGGCTGTATTTCAAATGCCTGAATCAAACCCCTGTATGTAGAGGTGGTATCTCACACTGTCTGAACCAGTGTAGGCCTGAATTCAATATTGGTGCACCAAATGGTATTTAAAATCTCTGAATGTAACCCAAATGTATTAAGGGTGTATCTCACAATGACATCTGCATCAAAGGCTGCCAACTAAATTTTTGTGCCCAAACGAGTGTTTGTTTAATAACTAAATTTGACAGCAGTATTTAAGCCTGTAATTTCACACGTGCTGATGCTGCAAGGCCTGAAAATAGTGTTTTTTGTCCAAAAAGTGTGTTTTCCAAACCCCAGAAAATGGTGGGTGCATTTCTAGCTTAAATTGCACACTGACTAATCTAGATGTTGTAGATTGCCAAAAAAGTCTTTTTTTGGTAACAGAATATGAAAACTGTATATATTAAACTTGAATTTAACACTTGCAGATCTGGAAAATACTGTTTTTTGAAAAAAATAGTGTTTTTTTTTTAAACCTCAGAAAATGATGGGTGTATTTCTACCTTAAATTGCACGCTGACTAATCCAGATGTTGTAGATTGCCGCCGCCGCCCACCTAACTAACAGAATTATAAAAGTTATTTTTTTTTGGTCAATGGGCTCAGGGCAGGGTAAAACGATAGTGCCCTGCACCCACACAACTATTTCTCTGTAGATCGATGAGTTAGATTCTCTCCTATTCTCTCCCTGAAATCACAAGTCCAGCAGCAGAATCCTCTCCCTACACTAAGCACAGCAGAGTGACTTGCAGCGCTACGTGACTCCAGCTTATATAGAGGCTGGGTCACATGCTGCACTGGCCAATCACAGCCATGCCATTAGTAGGCATGGCTGTGATGGCTTCTAAGGTCAGACAGTTAACCGCTTGTTGATTTTCAAAAAGCGCCAAGAAAGCGCCGAACACCGAACCCGAACCCGAACTTTTACGGAAAAAGTTCAGGTTCGGGTCCGGGGTCCAAAAATCCAAAAGTTCGGTACGAACCCGAACTTTACAGTTCGGGTTCGCTTAACCCTAATCACCAGTCCTCCCATATAACCCTGTCCTGTCACTGTGACATCACCAGTCCACACATACAGCCCTGCCCTGTAACTGTGACATCACCAGTCCTCCCATATAACCCTGTCATGTCACTGTGACATCACCAGTCCTCCCATATAACCCTGTCATGTCACTGTGACATCACCAGTCCTCCCATATAACCCTGCCCTGTAACTGTGACATCACCAGTCCTCCCATATAACCCTGTTCACTAGTCCACACATATAGCCCTGCCCTGTCACTGTGACATCACCAGTCCTCCCATATAACCCTGTCATGTCACTGTGACATCACCAGTCCACACATACAGCCCTGCCCTGTAACTGTGACATCACCAGTCCACACATACAGCCCTGCCCTGTAACTGTGACATCACCAGTCCACACATACAGCCCTGCCCTGTAACTGTGACATCACCAGTCCTCCCATATAACCCTGTTCACCAGTCCACACATATAGCCCTGCCCTGTCACTGTGAAATCACCAGTCCTCCCTGTGGCGAAACCAACCTCGCCACTGGGTTTTGGAGAGGCCTGTTTATCAGCCTCTTGCCCCAGGATTATGGGCCATATACTAACTTTTAAACCCCTGAACTTATTCAAGTGAATTTTGGATAGGTTTGTCCCCAAGTTATACTGTTTAAATTGATGTAACCCTGTCCTGTCATTGTGACATCACCAGGTCTCCCATATAACCCTGTCATGTCACCGTGACATTAGCAGTCCTCCCATACAGCCAAGCCCTGCCACTGTGACATCACCAATCCACACATATAGCCCTGCCCTGACATCACCAGTCCTCCCATATAACCGTGCCCCATCACCGTGACATCACCAGCCCTCTCATATAACCCTGTCCTGTCACTGTGACATCACCAGCCCTCTCATATAACTGTGCCCCATCACTGTGACATCACCAGTCCTCCCATATAACTGTGCCCCATCACTGTGACATCACCAGTCCTCCCATATAACTGTGCCCCATCACTGTGACATCACTAGTCCTCCCATATAACTGTGCCCTATCAATGTGACATCACTAGTCCTCCCATATAACTGTGCCCCATCACTGTGACATCACCAGTCCTCCCATATAACTGTGCCCCATCACTGTGACATCACCAGTCCTCCCATGTAACTGTGGCATCACCAGTCCTCCCATATAACTGTGCCCCATCACTGTGACATCACCAGTCCTCACATATAACTGTGCCCCATCACTGTGACATCACCAGTCCTCCCATATAACTGTGCCCCATCCGTGTGACATCACCAGTCCTCCCATGTAACTGTGGCATCACCAGTCCTCCCATATAACTGTGCCCCATGACTGTGACATCACAAGTCCTCCCATATAACTGTGCCCCATCACTGTGACATCACCAGTCCTCCCATTTAACTGTGCCCCATCACTGTGACATCACAAGTCCTCCCATATAACTGTGGCATCACCAGTCCTCCCATATAACTGTGCCCCATCACTGTGACATCACAAGTCCTCCCATGTAACTGTGCCCCATCACTGTGACATCACCAGTCCTCCCATGTAACTGTGGCATCACCAGTCCTCCCATATAACTGTGCCCCATCACTGTGACATCACAAGTCCTCCCATATAACTGTGCCCCATCACTGTGACATCACAAGTCCTCCCATATAACTGTGCCCCATCACTGTGACATCACAAGTCCTCCCATATAACTGTGACATCACCAGTCCTCCCATGTAACTGTGGCATCACCAGTCCTCCCATATAACTGTGCCCCATGACTGTGACATCACAAGTCCTCCCATATAACTGTGCCCCATCACTGTCACATCACCAGTCCTCCCATGTAACTGTGCCCCATCACTGTGACATCACAAGTCCTCCCATATAACTGTGGCATCACCAGTCCTCCCATATAACTGTGCCCCATCACTGTGACATCACAAGTCCTCCCATGTAACTGTGCCCCATCACTGTGACATCACCAGTCCTCCCATGTAACTGTGGCATCACCAGTCCTCCCATATAACTGTGCCCCATCACTGTGACATCACAAGTCCTCCCATATAACTGTGCCCCATCACTGTGACATCACAAGTCCTCCCATATAACTGTGCCCCATCACTGTGACATCACAAGTCCTCCCATATAACTGTGGCATCACCAGTCCTCCCATATAACTGTGCCCCATCACTGTGACATCACCAGCCCTCACATATAACTGTGCCCCATCACTGTGACATCACAAGTCCTCCCATATAACTGTGCCCCATCACTGTGACATCACAAGTCCTCCCATATAACTGTGGCATCACCAGTCCTCCCATATAACTGTGCCCCATCACTGTGACATCACCAGTCCTCACATATAACTGTGCCCCATCACTGTGACATCCCTAGTCCTCCCATGTAACTGTGCCCCATCACTGTGACATCACAAGTCCTCCCATATAACTGTGGCATCACCAGTCCTCCCATATAACTGTGCCCCATCACTGTGACATCACAAGTCCTCCCATGTAACTGTGCCCCATCACTGTGACATCACCAGTCCTCCCATGTAACTGTGGCATCACCAGTCCTCCCATATAACTGTGCCCCATCACTGTGACATCACAAGTCCTCCCATATAACGGTGCCCCATCACTGTGACATCACAAGTCCTCCCATATAACTGTGCCCCATCACTGTGACATTACCAGTCCTCCCATGTAACTGTGCCCCATCACTGTGACATCACAAGTCCTCCCATATAACTGTGGCATCACCAGTCCTCCCATATAACTGTGCCCCATCACTGTGACATCACAAGTCCTCCCATGTAACTGTGCCCCATCACTGTGACATCACCAGTCCTCCCATGTAACTGTGGCATCACCAGTCCTCCCATATAACTGTGCCCCATCACTGTGACATCACAAGTCCTCCCATATAACTGTGCCCCATCACTGTGACATCACCAGTCCTCCCATGTAACTGTGGCATCACCAGTCCTCCCATATAACTGTGCCCCATCACTGTGACATCACAAGTCCTCCCATATAACTGTGCCCCATCACTGTGACATCACTAGTCCTCCCATATAACTGTGGCATCACCAGTCCTCCCATATAACTGTGCCCCATCACTATGACATCACCAGTCCTCACAAATAACTGTGCCCCATCACTGTGACATCACCAGTCCTCCCATGTAACTGTGGCATCACCAGTCCTCCCATATAACTGTGCCCCATCACTGTGACATCACCAGTCCTCACATATAACTGTGCCCCATCACTGTGACATCACCAATCCTGCAATATAACTGTGACATCACCAGTCCTCCCATGTAACTGTGCTCTATCACTGAATAAATTATGATTAAATTAAATATAAACTTTTTCTCTTCTGCTGTAGGCTGCAACTTAGCTTCCTGTAGTCTGACTTTATCTTTATCTTGATCTGTATCTTTCTCTTTATCTTTACCCAGGGAATCTTTCCTCCTGGCTCTGAAGCTCTTTACTTCTCTTTCTTTGGTCTAGATTGCCGCCATCTGCTGGTGAACCAGACACATTACACTTTAACAGCAGCATAATAGGAAATAGACATACACATTTTGCAGGACATGGCAATAGGTATGTAGGATGAACCAGGGTACATCATAGGATAGTGATGGGGTGAAAAGAGTGGTAATGCCCCCTTGCGGGGCGTTACATAAACTGTCCCAACAATTGAATTGCTATTGAACAGGATACAGTATGTTCACCAGAATGAGTTGTGCAGGAACCGGCATGACTTAACAGTTAGGTATGATGAGTGTATAGCAAAGGAGGATTGTAGAAGCCACCTTGCCTGGTGCTTCACTCGAAAACTGGAGTAATGATCAAAGAGAGAAACGAAGGCAGGGTCCAGAGTGCTGTCCTCAAAGGTAACATTTTATACAAACATTAATATCAATATGTATAACGCCTTCATTACGAGTCCCTATAAGATTGGAACAGTTTCATTGGAGTCCAGGAGAAATGGGACTACTTAAAAGAGGCACTATTGAAGGCAACAGAAAATTGTATTAGGCTTGTCAGTAAAAGCAAAAAAAGGAAGAGACCACTGTGGTACTCAGCAGAAGTGGCCAAAATCATTAAAAACAAAAAGATAGCATTTAGGAATTATAAAAAAAAAAAAAAAACGAGGATGACAGACAAATTTATAAGATTAGGCAGAGAGAGGCCAAACAAGTTATAAGAGCTTCTAAAGCACAGGCAGAAGAGAAATTAGCTCAGTCAGTGAAAAAAGGCGATAAGGCATTCTTCAGATACATAAATGAAAAAAGGAAACTAAAACAAGGAATTACCAAATTAAAAACCAAAGAAGGAAGGTATATGGAAGAAGATAAAGAACTAGCTGACGGCCTCAATGAATACTTCTGCTCAGTTTTTACAAAGGAAAATGAAGGAGAAGGACCTCAGTTAGGAAGGAAGACTAATGGATCTTTTGATGCATGTGTCTTTACAGAGGAAGAGGTTCTAAGTCAGCTGTCTAAAATTAATACAAATAAGTCACAGGGGCCTGATGGGATACACCCAAAGCTATTAAAAGAGCTCAGCGGTGAACTAGCAAAACCATTAACAGATTTATTTAACCAATCACTGGCAACAGGAGTCGTCCCAGAAGATTGGAAATTAGCAAATGTTGTGCCCATTCACAAGAAAGGTAGTAGGGAGGAATCGGGCAACTATAGGCCAGTAAGCCTGACATCAATAGTGGGGAAATTAATGGAAACCATACTTAACCCTTTCATGACCAAAGGTCATTGATGCCCCAGTGTCCAGGTCAAAATTTACAAATCTGACATGCGTCACTTTATGTGGTAATAGCTTTGGAACGCTTTTACTTATCCAAGCCATTCTGAGATTGTTTTCTCGTGACACATTGTACTTCATGACAGTCATAAATTTGAGTCAATATATTTCACCTTTATTTATGAAAAAATACCAAATTTACCCAAAAATTAGAAAAATTCGCAATGTTCAAAATTTCTATTTCTCTGCTTCTAAAACAGAAAGTGATACCTCATAAAATATTTATTACTTAACATTCCCCATATGTACACTTTATGTTGGCATCATTTTGGAAATGTCATTTTATTTTTTGGGACGTTACAAGGCTTAGAAGTTTAGAAGCAATTCTTAAAATTTTTAAGAAAATTTCCAAAACCCACTTTTTAAGGACCAGTTCAGGTCTGAAGTCACTTTGTGGGGCTCACATAGGGGATACCCCCCATAAATGACCCCATTGTAGAAACTACACCCCTCAAGTTACTCAAAACTGATTTTACAAACTTTGTTAACCCTTTAGGTGTTCCACAAGAATTAAAGAAAAATGGAGAGGAAATTTCTAAATTTCACTTTTTTGGCAGATTTTCCATTTTATTACATTTTTTTCTTTAACACATTGAGGGTTAACAGCCAAGCAAAACTCAATATTTATTACCCTGATTCTGCGGTTTACAGACACACCCCACATGTGGTCGTAAACTGATGAATAGGCTGTTTTGGAACAGTTTTTTTTTTTTTTACAGCGTTCATCTGAGGGGTTAGATCATGTGACAGTTTTATGGAGCAGATCGTTACGGACGTGGCAATGCCCAATATGTCAATTTCTTATTTATTTAAGTTTTACACAATAATAGCATTTCTGAAACCAAAAAAATTATGTTTTAGTGTCTCCATAGTCTGAGAGCCATAGCTTTTTTATTTTTTGGGTGATTGTCTTAAATAGGGGCTAATTTTTTGCGGGATGAGGTAACGGTTTGATTGGTACTATTTTGGGGTGTATACGCCTTTTTGATCGCTTGGTTTTGCACTTTTTGTGATGTAAGGTGCCAAAAATTGCTTTTTTTTACACTGTTTTTATTTTTCTTTTTTTATGGTGTTTATTGGACGGGGTTGATCATGTGATATATTTATAGAAATGGTCGTTACGGACGTGGTGATACCTAATATGTGTGGTTTTTGTTTAGTTTTTTAAAAAATTTTTATAGGAAAAGGCAATTAATTTTTTTAATTTACATTTTTATTTATTTATTTTTACTTTTATTATTTTCAATTTTTTTTTTTATTAGTTCCCTCTTGGATCTTGAAGATCCAGTGGGGCTGATGGTTGTACTATACTTTGCAATGCTCTTGCATTGCAAAGTATAATACTACCAGATTTCCTGTGGGTGGCAACACCGGACGCCTTTGCAAAGCGTCCGGTTGCCTTGGCAACCATTAAGCAATGCAATCGCTGTGCAGCAGCCCCAATGGTTGAGAGAGGAAGCCCCCTCCCTCTATTAACCCCATGGGTGCCGCTGCCGCGGCATCTATGGGGTTACAGCAGCGTGTCAGCATAGAGCTGACACTCGCTGCTGATGGCTGCGGCTCAGGAATAGAGCCACCGCCATCACACACAGCAGGGGGACCGCATCGGGGGCAGGGGGCAGCGCTGGAAAAGAGGGGGGGGGGGGGCGGCCAGCATTCAGAAAAAACAGATCGGGGCAGGATGAATGTATTTGGCGGGGAGGGGGCGGACCACATAAGGGGCATGCTACATGGATGGGGGGGAGCGGGGACCGATGGCAGAGGCAGGGCTCACGGTGGAGGTGGGGGGTTGGAGGCACACAGGAAGGGGGCACAGATCGGGGGGCTTCAGGACACATTACCTGATTTCAGGCTCTGATCTGCAGAGCGCAGATCAGAGCCTGAAACCGGCATTTTACACTACCGCGATCCGATTGGTTAGTCTGCACAGACTAACCAATCGGATCGATTGCCGGCAAGGGACCACTCTGATTGGTCCCTTGCCGGCATTACTGGACTGTATGCCATCCGTGACAGCAGCAGGACAGGGGCAGAAGCTTTAATCCAAGCGTTTTGCAGCGCCTGGATTAAAGAACTGTGTTGCGGAGCTTCACGGTATACCCTCAATATCTTCACTTAAATCCCTGTGTAGCTGAAGAAGCAGGTCAATATCCAAGAGACAATTTCCCCAGTGACTGGACGACACACAGTTTGGGAGTCAACTGACTTTACTAGGCATGGCGCACCTGGTTTCAAACTGCCAACAGCCTCATTTACATACAATACATAGATTACTATGGTACAAGGAAAAGTGGGGTCAGACAATAGCAAGGGCTGATGGGAGGTTGAGGGGGGACACTGCAGCTATTATACACAGGTCTCCCAGTGTCCCTGAGACAACACCCTGCTGGGGAAACAATGGGACAGGAAAAGGGGGGAGGTGAAGAGGTACAGACAAGAAAGACATTCTGTAAGTGGCTAGGTTTGCCACAATGCTCCCCCAGAACCAAGCCGGCATACACAGTCTGATCCCAACGGATCGGCTTGGGGATGTCCGGAGGAGCGCTCACAGATCACTTTTCAAGTTCAGTTTGTCTGGATAACCCGTCGGCATTTTGCTTCCCAGGGCGGTAGTGGATGGTAAAGTCAAAAGGCTGCAGCGCCAAACTCCAGCGCAGCAGCCGGGCATTGTCTCCTGACACCCTGTTCAGCCACACCAACGGGTTGTGATCTGTGAGTAAGGAAAAGGGTTGTCCGTACAAATAGGGCTGCAGCTTTTTAAGGGCCCACACCACGGCCAGGCATTCTTTTTCTATGGCGGCGTAGCTTACTTCCCGGGGTAAAAGTTTTCTGCTTAAGTAAGCCACTGGATGCTCGCCGCCATCTGCTACGATTTGGCTCAGTACTGCCCCCAATCCAAACATAGAAGCGTCTGTGTGGACGAGAAAGCGTTTAGTTGGATCAGGGGCGGCAAGTACAGGTGAATGCACAAGAGCCGTTTTTAGTTGCTGGAATGCCTGCTCACACTCTGGGGTCCAGACTACTATCTTAGGGAGATTCTTGCGGGTCAAATCGGTGAGGGGTTTGGCCAGGGTACTGTAGTTGGGTACAAATTTACGGTAGTATCCTGCGGTACCTAGGAATGCCAGTACTTGAGTTTTGGTACGAGGGGTGGGCCATTTGGCTACAGCCTCTACCTTAGCCGGTTCGGGTTTTTGTTGGCCGCTCCCTACCCGGTGTCCTAGGTATTGGACTTCTGCCATCCCTATATGGCACTTACTGGGTTTCAGAGTTAATCCTGCCTCCCTAATACGGTCTAGTACGGCTCCTATGTGGGTCAGGTGTTCAGTCCAGGAGTGGCTGAAGATCGCTATATCATCTAGATAGGCGCAAGCGTACTCCTGGAACCCATCCAATAGCCGATCCACCATCCTCTGAAAAGTAGCCGGAGCGTTTTTCATCCCGAATGGCATGACCTTAAACTGGTACAGGCCAAACGGGGTGACAAACGCAGTCTTCGGCTAGGGGAATCTGCTAATACCCCTTACAAAGATCTATTGTGGTGAGGTATTGGCCCCTGGCCATTTTGTCCCGGAGCTCGTCTATCCGGGGCATAGGGTAGGCATCGGATACGGTCTTATCATTAAGCCTCCGGTAGTCTACGCAGAAGCGGGTAGTCCCATCCCGCTTCGGCACCAGAACTACTGGGGAGGCCCAAGGGCTTTCAGAGTGCTCTATGACTCCTAGTTGTAGCATTTCTTCAATTTCCTTGCGCATATTATCCTTTACGGATTCAGGTATGAGGTAAGGAGGTTGGCGGAGAGGGGTCTGCCCTGGTGTTTCTACTCTGTGGGTGGCTAACGGGGTGTACCCGGGGAGATTAGAAAAAGTGGTTCCTTTTTCCCTTATTAGACTATGAGCCTGCGCCCTTTCCTGGGGACTCAGCCGTTCACCTAACTGAACCTCTTCCAGGTCCTCTTTCTGGCCCTCTTTCTCTAGGAGGTCTGGGAGAGGTAAATTGTCAAAGTCCTCTGCGGCAGAGGCGCAAATAGTGGTCACCTCTTCTATGCGCTCGTAGTAGGGCTTCAGCATGTTCACATGGAGCATGCGTCTGCCCCCTGCTCCAGCGCACGGGCCGATCACATAGGTGGTATCGCAGATTTGCTCCACCACCTTGTATGGGCCCTGCCAGGAGGCCTGCAGCTTGTCATTAGGGACTGGCCGTAGGATTAACACCTTCTGCCCGACCTGAAAGCTGCGGTCCCTGGCCCCCTTATCGTACCATCTGCGCTGTCGTTGTTGGGCCGCTTGGAGGTTAGCACGTGCCGTCTGGGTCAGAGCCTCCAAGCGTTCCCTAAACTCCAGCACGTATGGGACAATAGGGGTACCATTCGTAGTTACCCCTCCCTCCCAGTGTTCTCTGATAAGGTCTAAGGGACCCCTCACTCTCCTCCCGAACAATAATTCAAAATGGGAGAATCCTGTGGATTCTTGGGGTACTTCCCTATAGGCAAAGAGCAAGTGGGGCAAAAACCGTTCCCAGTCTTTTTGAGTGTCTATGAACGTGCGGATCATCTGTTTAAGTGTTCCGTTAAACCGTTCACAGAGCCCGTTGGACTGGGGGTGGTAGGCGGAGTTTAAGATCGGTTTCACCCCACACACTTTCCAGAGTTGGTGGGTGACCTCTGCAGTGAACTGGGTGCCCCTATCCGAAATAATCTCCTGGGGAAATCCCATACGGGAGAATATTCGCATAAGGGCATCGGCTATAGTCTCTGCATGTACGTTGGTCAACGCCACTGCCTCTGGGTATCTAGTGGCGTAGTCCACTACGGTCAAGATGTATTTCTTGCCGGAGGGACTGGGTTTCGCTAGGGGTCCTATTATGTCTACAGCTACTCGACTGAAGGGTTCTTCAATTATGGGCAGGGATCTGAGTTTGGCTTTATAGCGATCCCCTCTCTTCCCTACCCTCTGGCAGGTATCGCACGTTTGACAGTATTGTCTAATATCCTTTGAGATACCTGGCCAGAAGAAGTTCTGCGTCAGCCGATGTTTCGTTCGGATGATTCCTAAATGCCCTGATAATGGTATATCGTGCGCGATGCGTAGCAACTCTTGTCTATACTTTCGGGGTACCACTAACTGCTTAGTGGGCACGGGTATGGACCCTGATACTACCTTCTCTGCATAGCGGTATATGAGACCTTTGTCCCAAGCATATCTCTCTCCCTCCAACCCTCCTTGGTCCTTGTTTATCCTATCTTTATATACCTGCAGGGAGGGATCTAGGGCCACCTCACTGCCAAATTCCAGGGGGGCATCCCAGGGTAGAATAGGAGGGGTGTGTGACATATTGTTTACCTGAGCCTCAGTGTGATCGGATGGAGCCGTGGTGCGTGCTTGCTGCCGGGTAACAACCGGGTAGGCCTCTTGGATAGTTGGTTGAGGGACAAAAGCAGAGGTGAGCTCCCCCAAGTCGTTGCCCAAAATAACATCAGCGGGCAAATCCTGCATAATTCCCACCTCCACGTTTCCATGCCCTGCCCCCCAATTCAAATGCACCTTGGCAGTGGGAACTTTGTAAATTGCTCCCCCTGCCACCCGTACAGCTACACAGTCTCCGGTGAGGGTGTGCTTAGGCACCAAATGATTTCGGACCAGGGTTAACGTGGCCCCAGAGTCACGTAATCCTTGTATATTCTTCCCCTCAATGTGTACCACCTGGCGGTGCCCTTGGCGGTTGTCTGAGGCGGCTTGTATGGGGTTTACTTTGTGTAGGATCCCCAGAGGCTCTTCTATTAAGGTGACTGTGGATGTTGGGAGCACAGATTCTCTTTGGCAGTGTACTGCAGCCCGATTGGGGGGAGGAGGACCCTGGTGGTTCCAGTTCTGGCGAGGTCGGTTACGTGGGCAGTCTCTCTGGATGTGCCCCTGTTGGTTGCAGGTGTGGCAGCGGATCGGTGGTCGGGTATTGTACCTAGGAGGGTACGGGTTGTGACTCGCGGCTGGTCGTGGGTGAGCCAAGGTAGTCACTGCTGGCAGAGGGGTGGTAGATCCATACGTGGTCCAGTGTGGTGTGCGTTGATCTCGCCTGGTGTCTTGTAACTCGTCAGCTAGCTTGGCTGCCTCTGGTAGGGTACGGGGTTTGCGATCTCGTACCCAATTTTGAAGTTCTGTGGTTAGTCCATTAAAAAACTGCTCCATTACTATTAACTGGAACATCTCTTCCATAGTGGTGACCCGTGCCGCTTCCATCCACCCCTTGGCGGCTCGTTGTAGTCAGTGTGCCCATTCAGTGTGTGAGTCTTTTGTTTGTTTCTTGATGTCCCGGAATTTGAGTCGGTATGCCTCAGAGGTAATGGCATACCGTGCTAGGATGGCTTGTTTGACTTTGGGATAATTCCTAATGTCTTCGTCTGGGACGGTCCGGTATGCCTCTGCGGCGCGGCCTGACAATCTACCTGCCAGCAGGGGTACTTGGTCGGCTGGGCTGATGTCGTGTAGCTGGCACAACCTTTCGAAATCCTGTAGGTATTCGTCAATATCACTTTCTCCTTCTGTGTAATTTATAAAAGCTTGGTAGGGAATCTTAGCTTTTCCCTGGGTAGTGCTGGTGGGCGCTGGGGCTCCTTCCCAGACTCGCTGAATAGCGTTTTGCTTCGCTACAATGTACTCGTGTACATCTGCTATCAGTCTTTCCAGTGTCTCCACGGAGGGGGTGTTTGGGTAAAAAGCTAACCTGCTATTGAGCTCTCTTGTAAATTCTGTTGGCTCTGTCTCCTGTGGAGTTGCCGCAGTGGTCGCTCTGTCCCCCTCCATGAGTTCGGCCACCAGAGTAGCTTTGGTTTTGTTGCTAGCTATTCTTCCCCTTGCTTCCAATAATTCCTTTAACGTAGTTCGTTTCAATGTTGCATAATTCGTCTCCATTCACCGTTCGTTCGAATGACTGCACATATTCTCGAACTCCGGTATATCCGAATGGCTGTTTTAACAAACTGCTGCTTTGCTGTGCTGCAAGGCTTGTATCCCACCGCTGCCACCAATTGTTGCGCAGCTTCACGGTATACCCTCAATATCTTCACTTAAATCCCTGTGTAGCTGAAGAAGCAGGTCAATAACCAAGAGACAATTTCCCCAGTGACTGGACGACACACAGTTTGGGAGTCAACTGACTTTACTAGGCATGGCGCACCTGGTTTCAAACTGCCAACAGCCTCATTTACATACAATACATAGATTACTATGGTACAAGGAAAAGGGGGGAGGGGAAGAGGTACAGACAAGAAAGACATTCTGTAAGTGGCTAGGTTTGCCACAAACTGCCATGACGTCTATACACGTGCTAGCTGCGCGGGGTATGTGCAAATAGCACGTATATAGACGGATTGCAGTCGTGAAGGGGTTAAGGAGAGGATTGTGGAACATCTAAAATCCCATGGATTGAGAGATGGAAAACAGCATGGGTTTACTTCAGGGAGATCATGTCAAACTAATCTTATTGATTTTTTTGATTGGGTGACTAAAATAATAGATGGCGGAGGTGCAGTAGACATCGCTTATCTAGACTTTAGTAAGGCTTTTGATACTGTCCCACATAGAAGGCTTATCAATAAATTGCAGTCTTTGGGCTTGGACTCCCATATTGTTGAATGGATTAGGCAGTGGCTGAGGGACAGACAACAGAGGGTTGTAGTCAATGGAGTATATTCAGACCAAGGTCTTGTTACCAGTGGGGTACCTCAGGGGTCTGTTCTGGGACCCATATTGTTTAATATCTTTATCAGCGACATTGCAGAAGGCCTCGATGGTAAGGTGTGTCTTTTTGCTGATGACACAAAGATTTGTAACCGGGTTGATGTTCCTGGAGGGATACACCAAATGGAAAAGGACTTAGGAAAACTAGAGGAATGGTCAAAAATATGGCAACTAAAATGTAATGTTGATAAGTGCAAGATAATGCACCTGGGGCGTAAAAACCCAAGAGCAGAATATACAATCAGTGATACAGTCCTAACCTCAGTATCTGAGGAAAGGGATTTAGGGGTCATTATTTCAGAAGACTTAAAGGTATGCAGACCATGTCATAGAGCAGCAGGAGATGCTAGCAGAATGCTGGGGTGTATAGGGAGAGGCATTACCAGTAGACAGAGGGGGGCGCTCATGCCGCTCTACAGAGCACTAGTGAGACCTCATCTGGAGTATTGTGCTCAGTACTGGAGGCCATATCTCCAGAAGGATACTGATACTTTGGAGAGAGTTCAGAGAAGAGCTACTAAACTGGTCCATGGATTGCAGGATAAAACTTACCAGGAAAGGTTAAAGGACCTTAACATGTATAGCTTGGAAGAAAGACGAGACAGAGGGGAGATGAGAGAAAATGCTAAATACATAAAGGGAATCAACAAGGTGAAAGAGGAGAGAAGATTTAAAAGAAGAAAAACTGCTACAAGAGGACATAGTTTTAAATTAGAGGGGCAAAGGTTTAAAAGTAATATAAGGAAGTATTACTTTACTGAGAGAGTAGTGGATGCATGGAATAGCCTTCCTGCAGAAGTGGTAGCTGCAAATACAGTGGAGGAGTTTAAGCATGCATGGGATAGGCATAAGGCCATCCTTCATATAAGATAGGGCCAGGGGCTATCCATAGGATTCAGATATATTGGGCAGACTAGATGGGCCAAATGGTTCTTATCTGCCGACACATTCTATGTTTCTATGTTTCTATTACTGTTTTAACGTGTATTCAAAGATTGGAGAATAAATAGGCTTAGGCAGGCTAAGTGATTAAAATATTTACTAAGTGTGATTAAAACAGACATATAAAATACAGAATAAAGAATAATCAATCAGCTGGCCTACACAATGGGGGAGCTCCCGTCACCATGCTACCCACGTAGTACATGGCCGACGCTGCATGGTAATACAAGAGAGTGATAGTGACCAGCAACATCCTACCTGGATGATGTTCTCATTGGATCTGAGTTCTTTGTCTTTGTGCACAAAGGTTTATACCTTTCATCCTCCTTAGGATGTCCAGTGTGCAGTCTGCATCTCTTGTGAGTTAACGCCCTGGAATGTGGCCTGGTGGTCATTGGACCCAGAACAATGGCTTTCTATATATTAACTAATTATCCCTAACTCATTGCATCATAAGGTATATAGAAGATAATACAATAATTAAAGAAGAAGAACCAATCAGTACTGAATTATGTAAAATATCCTTACAACAAACTCCGATACAAAAATACTGGCCGACAAAGGAGTTTAAATATCATTCTACTGAGTAAAAGGAAAAACGTGGCATCGATTCTTTGAGCTCGGCATGGATTTAGAAACAGATCTGAGGCAATGAATGCACATAACACCTAATCCTGCAAAAAGAAAAGAAAAGAAAGAGAAATGGGAAAAATAAATTCAATAAAATAAACAAAATGAATAAAATCCGCCATCCTACGAATCCACCAGTAGGTGTCGCCCTTACACCATGAAGCCGTTGCAAACTGGTGTGAGATGTGTCAGGTGTGGACTCCGCGGCGTAACCTTCCAGTACGGTTCCCCACAGACCAGCTTATTGAAGCAATGTCTAAAATTAACATTAATCACTTCTCCCCTCGGCGATTTTCCATTTTTGTTTCTTACTCCGTGTCTTTTTTTTTTTCCATTCACATAGAAGTATGAGGGCTTGTTTTTTGCAAGACAAATTCTACTTTCATACTTTATTATTGTATAGGATGCAGTGGGAAGCTGGAAAAAATTCCAAATGTGGTGGAATAAACTAAAATAATGCAAGTCCGCCACAGTTTTATGGGTTTTGTTTTTACGGCGTTCGCTATGGGGTAAAATTGACCGGTGCTCTTCATTTTTAAGGTCAGTGCAATTACAACAACACCAAGTTTATATCGTTTTTCTAGTTAATACTGAAAAAAAAAAAAAGTAAACTTTGGAAAAAAATAACTTTTTCTTTTTTATCACCCTCTTCAGACCCCCATAACCTTTTTGTAGTTATGTGTACAGAGCTGTCACGGGGCTCATGTTTTGTGGGGCGATCCTTGCTTTTCAGTGATACTATTTTGGGGTGTGTATGACTTCTTAATCGCTTTTTATTTTTAAAAAATTAGGGATAGGAAGCAATGAAAAAACAGCATACCGATTTTATTTTCTGTTACGCCATTCATCATATGGGATAATTTTTTACATTTTAATAGTACGGGTGTTTTTGGACACAGCAGTTCCAATGATGTTTATTTTTTTATTGTTTATTCATTTTTTATTGATTGTGGGGAGAAGGGGGATTTTAACTTTTATATTTTATTTTTAAAAACTTCTTTTTAATTTATTTTGTTTTTGTAACTTTTTTTTTTTAGTCACTCTAGGTGACTATAACGAGCATTATATCATTGGATTGCAATTTGTATAAAGTAATGGAATTTTATCCCTATACAAAGATCAGTATATTACAATGCAGTGCTGCCAACTGCTGGCCTACATTGGAATATACCTGTAAAAGGCTTTTGGAGACTCAGCAGGCAATGAACAGCTCCCCCGATTGCCTTGATGTGGGGGGAGCTGTTCCAGACCTGGAAGCTCAGCGCTTCTGGGTTTTGGGCTCTCAGATGCCGTGGTCACATTGACCTATTTTACATAAAAGTGACCAGAGACCTCAGTTTTATATTTCATGTTACCTGAAGCGGCTCTCGATGTTGCAGTTTGCGTGGTGTCCACAAGGTGGCAGCATAACACCAGAGATCCTGGAGCCATGCACCATGCAGCTGCCACCCAGTACCTGGCCCATGATCTCCCTCTCACTCACCTGGAGAAGCAAGGCAGACCTTAAAGGGATATTCCAGAATTCCGATGAGAATCTAGAAAAATGGTTGCAGGGTGATTACACATGGAGTAGCAGTGCAACACCAACACTACATCCTATAAGACAGGTACTCCCTATGTGCTCCTCCTATTGTCTGCAGCAGCACACCTAGGGGGGAAGACCACAGTTCCCATCATGCATTGCTGATATCTATTCCAGGATCCCCTTCCCCCCTTCCTGTGTTCCCCTGGCTCCACCCTCTTGTGCACTCTGCATTGTGCTGCTGAGCTGCTCACTTGATCACCCCCTATAACTCCTAGTGTTAGGTCTGTGGTGGTCATAATACATGGAGGATTTCTTTCAGTGCAATTTTCATAAGAATCACATTTTGTAGGTGGAGTGCCCCTTTAAGGCTTCTTACTATGTTGTTACAGTTTCATTGTTTATTCCATAAAACACAACAAATGTATCCAGTCATGTGTCATGTGACTTGTATCTTCCAGCCCCCGAGGATTTGGCCTCTGTGGATTCTGCTGCTTCTGTAAAACGCTGGGGAATTTCCACCTGCAAATCTGGACTGAAAATCCACCGTGTATCCACTACATGTGAACATACTCCCTGGTCGGCCAGCTAAGTGGGTGGGATTGTTTGTACGGCTGATCGGCCACAATGTATCTGTGGGTTGGGGTGAGGTAGGTCCGTATAACCATAGTTGTCTGGTGACTGCCGTGCCTGGACCTAGTCATCCACCATTAAAGCTGTGAGACTGGAGTCTGAGGGCTGAGGTCTAAGTAGGGCCTCGCTAGGGTAAGTGTTCCCCGCCCTCCACATCAGCCGTCCCAGCTCTGCCCTTTCTGTTCATTTCCCATTTATTGTGATTATCTGTGTGCAGATGGGATACTACATGCATTATGCTAGTTGGGCCATTTTTTTGCCCACGTACTCTGTTGTGATTACAGGGCGATTTTATTGCATCTTTAGTAAAAGTTATGTTTTACTCATGCCACCCCCTTATGTATCCTCCCGTTGTTGGATGTACTCAGCACCCGTAAGGAACATACATAACATTAGTAAGTTCACTAGACTGTAAACTAGATAATAAGAAAAACGGTGACTCATATAAGATCACCCTGATAAATGCTTTCCGCATTCATGACCAGTTGGGGCTATTTACAATTGCGGAAAACAAGGTCTACGCGAATAAAATACAATGCATCTTCTCTCCTGTCCCTTTTTTTATATAAAGCAGGCAAAAGTCAATCTTTCATTGAGGCCAGAGGGTGATTGGGATTTACACCTGTATATCCATTCTGCCTCTTTCTGGAGAATTCTCCTATCCCAGTCTCCTATCCTAGGAGAAAGAGGGACCAGCTCCAGGACTGAGAACTTCAAGACTCCAGGGTTGCCTGCGTGACATTCTTGCACATTATTAGCAACTGGTGTAAAAATTTTCTTTCGTACATATCACATACCCTTTTCCTTAATTTCAAGGTCTTTCCAATATAATCCTTAGGGCAAGGGCACTGGCCGATGTACACAACGCCCTTGCTCCGACAATTAACAAAATCACGGATGGTAAACACCTTATTAGTAGCGGAGCACGTAACCGTTTTCATTACGGATATAAAGTCGCATGCTTTGCAAGTCCCACATCTGAACATACCCAGAGGTCGCAGTCAAGCCACGTGCCTGACAAAGCCGGAGGTACATAGTGGCTGTGTACCAGGCGATCCTTGAGACTCCTTCCCCTACAATATGTTACACTAGGACAGGGAGAGACATTCGATGGCACATCGGAGTCCATCTGTAAGATAGGCCAATATCTATTAAGAATAGCTTTGACCTCCGCATTAGCCACATCAAACGTGGAGATAAGACGGGTCAATGTCTGTTCTCCCTCTAGTGGCTTTTTTGGGGTAAGTAAAGTCTCCCTCTCTGTAGAAAATGCATGCTGGAATGCCTGTCTACAGGTGGCGTTAAGGTTGGTCAGTCTGTTATATAGTTTTTTTGATTCCACATGGAATTCATCGATACTGGAGCAGTTCCTGCGCACCCGCAGGTATTGGCCTCTCGGGATACCCCTCTTCTGTGAAACAGGATGGTGGCTCCCCAATGCAAGATTGCATTGGTTGCCGTGGGTTTCCGAAACATAGTGGTGGTAAGTCTATCCCCTTTCTTAAAGACCTTAACATCTAGAAAAGTGATACACTCTGTCTGTATTTGTGTGTAAATTTAAGGCCTACCTCGTTAATGTTTAAGGTATCGACAAAACTGGTAAATTCTCCTTCACTACCACTCCAGAGCATGAAAACGTCATCAATGTACCTTGTCCAGAAGGCTATTTGTCGTTCCACCACGTGCCATGGTCGGGGAAAATGATGTTGTCCTCCCATCAGCCCAGGAAGAGATTAGCGTAAGTGGGTGCACAAGCGCACCCCATTGCTGTCCCCCTGAGCTGGTGGTAGAATCGCCCATTAAAAAGGAAAAAGTTATGTTTGAGGGTAAACTCAAGCAGTGTCATGACAAGCTGGTTGTGGGTGTTAAAGTGTGTGCCTCTTGTGTGTAAGTAATATGTTACCGCCATTAATCCTTTATCATGGGGGATACCACTATACAAGGACTCTACATCAATATTGGCAAGTAGACAAGAGGGATCAATGACCAACGTCCCTACCTAATTCAGGAAGTCCATAGTATCCCTCGTGTATGACGCCAGAGAGAAGACAAACCCTCTTAGGACCTGATCCAAGTATAGCCCACAGTTCTGTGTCAGGTAATTAACGCCAGACACTATTGGGCGACCTCTCAAGGGATGTGTTCCTTTATGGACCTTGAGAAGTCCATAGAAAGTGGCAATTTGTGGTGTAGTGGGTAGCATGAAATTATATTCCGCCACACTTATAACATTTTTTTCCAGTCCAGTTTTTAAAATGGCCCGGAGTTCCACCACAAATATATCGGTGAAATATAATAACTGATAGCCATCTTTATCCTTGAGAAGGTCCAGACACATTTTACGATAGTTGTCATGATCCATAATGACAAGGTTCCCACCCTTATCAGACGGCTTGATGATTAGGGATCTGTCGCTCTCTAGCCTTCTCAAAGCTTCTAGTTCGATTACAGATAGATTCCTACGATATAAGGATATAACTTTCAATTGCTCAAGCTCCGAAGTCACCAGTTGTTGAAAAATGTTGATATATTCGTAATTGGATGGAGGGGCATTTTAATGCTCTTTAAACTTAACTTAGTGAAAGGACCTTCACCTACATTTCGTGAGCCTTCCTCCCACAGTTCCATAAGCAGTGCCAGATCTGCTAGTTCACTCTCGTGTACCCCTAGCTTTTCACGGAACTGTTTATTAGTAATATCGAAGAACTTTCTCCATCTCAATTTTCTACAAAAGAGGTCAAGGTCCTTAACCCATGTAAATACCTTAAAATCCGTAGGAGGGACAAACGACAATACTTTCTTTAGGACACAGATCTCAATTACATTCAAATCACGTGAGGAAAGGTTTATCACCTGCAAGTCCTCATTTCTACCTGGTATTCCCTTCACTTGTTCCTGTCTCGTAGTTGGTATGGAGCCGGACCCTGTACTAAAAAAGAAGAAGAAGAGGGGGAGGGTGTGGTTGTTGTAGCTGGTGACGCTGCTGCAGAGGAGAATGTTGATGAAGAATAACCCTGATGTCCACCACCCTGTAGGTTGGTTGAGTCCCTTCCCCACCTCTGCCATTTCTTCCCTTGCTTTTTTAAATTGGCTGTACACTTCTTGGGGCCACCCCTTTCACCTTTATGGGTAATTTCGGCGTCAGAAAACTCTGTGTCCGAAGAAGATATTTCGGATACAAAGGGGTTGACCCCTTTCTTTTCAAACTGGTAGGCTTTATTTTCCCGGAAGTCACTAATATCTTTAATGAATTGTCTATGTTTGTGCTCTTTGGGTAGGTTTTGGAACCTTTCTACTGACATTTGAAGGGACGCCTCACGTCTCTTGAAATCCGAATTTCAAGGCTGTCTCCTTCAGTACACACAATTTTTCAGAGGTTTTTTCAAACAGGACTTTTTCCTCCTCTAAGAGGAGTTTCATCAGACTTAGTGAACTCTGGGTAAGATCTTCCTCCCACTGTTCATTCAAGGTGGGGGAGAAGATGCGGGCAGCAGGGCTAATGGGGATGCATAGGCCCCTAGGAACTATTCTATGTTCCAGGTAGCTCTCAAAAGACCTAATCTCCAACCACGACTTAATGTTGCCTTTAAAGCCAATATATAGCTCCTTAAATGCTAACTTGCATGTAGCAGATGAAGACAAACCAGGAATCTCCTTGTCAGAGAAGATATCTTTTGCCTCTTTAATTAAAGCTGAAAACAGTCCCATTAAGGAAACTGGCCATATTAAACCTCAAATTTAGAAAAACTATCAATAGATAACGAGAGGGATAGTATAGGTGTCCTCAAATCATAGAAAATAAATTGGAAAAAATTGACCCTTTAAAACATAATTTTTACTAAAGATGCAATAAAATCGCCCTCTCCTCACAACAGAGGGTAAACAATGTACATGGGCAAAAAAATGGCCCAACTAGCATAATGCATGTAGTATCCCATATGCACACAGATAATCACAATAAATGGGAAATGAACAGAAAGGGCAGGGCTGGGACGGCTGATGTGGAGGGTGGGGAACACTTACCCTAGCGAGGCCCTACTTAGACCTCAACCCAGGGACAAACCCAGATGGTGGGATTTCCCTGTCCTCGTACCTGTCCTGTAAAACCCTAAGAAGCCCTAAATGGTTTTATATGATAATTATAATAAAACACCCAGACGCGTTTCCCCCGGTTGGGTTCCTCAGGGGTCGGTATTAACTAAAGAAAACCCCATCAAAAATCATAAATTGCTTAAAATGATGCATATAAACAAATAAGGCAGGCTTTAGAATGGGTAACAAATACATCACATGTTTCATCAGGGCTGGTCAGAGATTATACAACCTAGAGACAAAAAACACTACAAGCTGCCATAGGGTGTAAAGAAGAGCATGTTTTGGAGGGCAAAAGCCAAACTTGTTTACCACCAAAACCAGACAGACTGACCTTTTGACTGTCTGGTTCAGCTCTGTTGGAAACTGTGTCATTGCCATTGAATATCATTAAAGCTCTAATGTAAGTCTATGAGAGACGGAAAGTGTAACAATGTATCTGCTTGGGTGAGTTTCTCCACTCCACCCCTCCCACTAGAAGGTTCCAGTCTAGCTATAAATGATATATAAGGATAGCCATAAGAGCCCGTAGTGTCCTGCAGTTAGGGACCAGTGCTTTGAGGGGGAGATACTGACAGACTACTGAGTGACCAGAAGAAGACGCTCAGATGGGGACGCTGAGCCACACAGACTACTGAGCAACAGACCGTGGGCCGCCAACCTTTGGCCAGGATACCAACCTTCTGAGAGAGAGAGAAAAACAGATAGATCAAGCCTTTCCTCAACATCAGACCCTTCTTCTGCCAGGGAGGAGACTGGAGAAGCCGCTCAGTGCACTGCCTGTATTGTTTTGCACTTGAATTCCTCCAGTAAAGAAGCCCACTGGTTACTGCAGACCCTGACTCTCTGGACTTATTTCCCATTGGGGTGCACCACACCTTACCGTCCCTTCTGGAGAGCAGCAACACGTGGTGACACCTCGACGGTGTCCGGGAGACCCAGCGTAGCGTTGAGGCCACCCCAAGCCTGGCAACTGCATATAACTGACCTTCACAGTGTATATGTCACGGATGGTGTACAGGAAACAAGACAATGCAAAATAATCTATGACTCACTGGATCCACAACTAAGGAACAAAAGGGAGACCCCTGCATGAGACCTGGCACACTCTCCCTGACTGCTCAGCCTATGCAAACACCCCAAAGGTGGATGGTCGCATATCCACGTACCTCGACTATCTAACGCCTGAAGACCCTACAATAGTGAGGGGACACGACCACCGGCTCCCTACACTAGACACGGAGGGAGTAAGGGTCTCCTAAGATCCAGCAAACAGAAAATCACAAATAAATATACAGCACTTATCTTGCAGAAGACTGGGATATAGGAACAGCATGCACACACACTCCAGGATGTTGTATAAGCCGCACACTACTGCATTATGGGGAGGAATTTAAAGGGAAGCAATCAGTCCAACTGCATAGAAACATAGAAACATAGAATGTGTCGGCAGATAAGAACCATTTGGCCCATCCAGTCTGCCCAATATACTAAATACTATGGATAGCCCCTGGACAGCTGAGAGAGGCTAACGAGATGAGGAACTGAAACCAAAACAAAGAAAACTCAAGGAGGAGGTTCTGAAAGGCTTCTGTCAGAGCTTCTCAGCTGTCTGGTTGTGACAGTACCCCTCCCTCTACGAGTGGACTCCGGACACTCAGAGCCCACCTTCTCAGGATGGGACCTATGGAAAGCCCTGATTAGACGAGTGGCTTTAATGTCCATCACTGGGACCCACATCCTCTCCTCAGGACCATAACCCTCCCAATGAACGAGGTACTGGAGAGAACCGCGGACAAGACGAGAATCCACAATCCTAGAGACCTGAAATTCAAGATTCCCATCAACCATAATCGGAGGAGGAGGCAAAGGCGAGGGTACAATGGGTTGAACATAAGGTTTCAATAAGGACTTATGAAAAACATTATGGATCTTCCAAGTCTGAGGAAGATCAAGACGGTAGGCAACAGGATTGATGACAGACAGGATCTTGTAAGGCCCAATAAACCTAGGACCCAACTTCCAGGAGGAAACCTTCAATTTGATATTCTTGGTAGACAACCACACCAGATCACCAACATTCAGGTCCGGACCAGGCACACGTCTCTTATCTGCCACACGCTTATATCTCTCACTCATGCTCTTTAGATTATCCTGAATCTTTTGCCAAATAGATGACAAAGACGAGGAGAATCTGTCCTCATCAGGTAAACCAGAAGACCCCTCTGCCGAGAAAGTCCCAAACTGCGGATGAAACCCATATGCAACAAAAAATGGTGACTTATCAGAGGACTCCTGACGACGGTTATTTAAAGCAAACTCAGCAAGGGACAAAAAAGAACACCAATCCTCCTGATTCTCCGCCACAAAACAGCGCAGATATGTCTCCAGATTCTGATTGACGCGCTCCGTCTGGCCATTCGACTGCGGGTGGAAAGCAGAAGAGAATGACAACCGAACCCCCAAGCGAGAACAGAAAGCCTTCCAGAATCTGGAAACAAACTGCGTGCCCCTATCAGAGACTATGTCTGAAGGAATACCATGCAATTTGACAATGTGGTCAATGAATGCCTGCGCCAGCGTCTTAGCATTGGGCAAACCCGGAAAAGGGATGAAATGCACCATTTTGCTAAAACGGTCCACCACCACCAGAATCACAGTCTTCCCCGAGGAACGAGGCAGGTCCATTATGAAGTCCATGGACAGATGTGTCCAAGGACGGGAAGGAATGGGTAAGGGAAGGAGAGGACCTGATGGCCGTGAATGAGGGACTTTGGCACGAGCGCAAGTCTCGCAGGCTGCCACAAAACCCTCAACCGACTTACGAAGTGCAGGCCACCAGAATCTCCGAGCGATGAGATCCAGTGTGGCTCTTGCCCCGGGTGCCCAGCAAGGACCGTATCGTGGTGTTCCTTAAAAATCTTGTGTCTCAAAGCGAGAGGCACAAACAACCTACCAGGAGGACAAAGATCAGGAGCCTCTGACTGGGCTGCCTGCACCTCTGCCTCCAATTCAGGAAAAAGAGCAGAGACCACCACACCTTCAGCCAAAATGGGACCCGGGTCTTCAAAATTCCCATCTCCTGGAAAACAACGTGACAGGGCATCTGCCTTCACATTCTTAACCCCAGGGCGGAACGTAACAACACAATCAAACCTTGAAAAGAACAAAGACCATCTGGCCTGTCTCGGGTTCAGACGCTTGGCTGACTCCAAGTAGGCCAGATTTTTATGGTCAGTAAACACGGTAATAGGGTGTCTGGCTCCCTCTAGCCAATGGCGCCATTCCTCAAAAGCCAACTTGATGGCCAACAATTCCCTCCTTCGAGAAAAAGGCACACGGTCGCCATTTGGCAGGAGAGGAACCCTGAGACAAGACCGCACCCACACCTACCTCAGAAGCATCAACCTCAACTTAAGGGTAAAGAAATATCAGGTTGTACCAGGATGGGAGCGGAAGCAAAACTCTCCTTGATATTAGAAAAAGCCTTACGCGCCTCTACCGACCAGGAAGAAAAATCTACCCCCTTTCTGGTCATATCAGTGAGTGGTTTAACAACAGAGGAATAATTCAAAATAAACTTCCTGTAATAATTGGCAAAGCCCAAAAAACGCATCAGCGCCTTCTGATTCTCAGGAAGCTCCCACTCAAGCACAGCGCGGACCTTCTCGGGGTCCATGCGAAAACCAGAAGCGGAGAGAAGAAACCCCAGAAATTGAATTTCTGGAACCGCAAACACACATTTTTCCAGTTTCGCGTATAATTTATTCTCCCGCAGGATGAGCAAGACCTGACGTAAGTGTTCCTTATGAGTCTTGAAATCAGGAGAAAAAATCAAAATGTCATCCAAATACACTAATACAAATTTTCCCATTAAATGATAAAAAATGCTGTTCACGAAATGCTGAAAAACAGCTGGGGCATTCATCAAACCAAAAGGTATAACCAAATTCTCAAAATGGCCCTCAGGGGTATTGAAGGCCGTCTTCCATTCGTCTCCTTCTCTGACCCTGACCAGGTTGTATGCCCCTCTTAGGTCTAATTTGGAAAATACTTTAGCCCCAACAACCTGGTTAAACAGGTCCGGAATCAGAGGAAGCGGATAAGGGTCACGAATAGTGATACTGTTCAACTCCCTGAAATCCAGACAACGTCTTAAAGAACCATCTTTTTTCTTAACAAAGAAAAAACCAGCGGCAACAGGTGACTTCGAGGGTTGTATGTGTCCTTTTCTCAGACTCTCAGAGATATAAGTACGCATAGCGACCCTCTCAGGTTGGGAAAGATTGTATAAACGAGATTTAGGCAGCTTGGCGCCTGGGATGAGATTAATAGGGCAATCGTACTCCCTGTGCGGAGGCAAATCCTGAACACCACTCTCAGAGAAGACATCCGAAAATTCAGAGAGGAAAGGTGGTACAGTCTTAGTAGAAACCTCTGAAACAGATGTCGTGAGGCAATTCTCTCTGCAAAACTCACTCCAACCATTTATTTGCCTCGCTTACCAATCAATGGTGGGGTATGTTTAGTGAGCCAGGGTAGCCCCAACACTAGAGGAGTAGGCAAACCGCTAAGGACGAAACATGACACATCCTCAACATGAGTATTACTCACAATTAAACGGATATTGTGAACTATGCCCTTTAATGATCTCTGAGAAAGTGGAGCGGAATCAATAGCAAAAACAGGAATATCCTTTCCCAAAGTGCATACCTGGAAACCATGAGTTATTGCAAATTGACTATCAATGAGATTGACAGCTGCTCCACTATCCACAAAAATCTCACAAAAAATGCTCTTGCTCTCTAGCGCCATCCTAGCAGGCAGGACAAAACGGGAACTACAAGCAAACGGAAAACCTTCAATTTCCGCCTCAACCCTGCCAATAGTAACAGACGGAACATTTTTAAAAGATTTTTTCCTTTTTGTTTCTTTATTACTCCAAGAAAACTGCCTGAATCTCCTAGAGGGACAAACATTTGCCAAATGATTTATACCTCCACAACAAAAACAAACCCTCCCATGCGGGCTGAATCTTCTATTGTCAGAGGCAATCAACCCCAGCTGCATGGGCTCCTGCTCAGAAGGGGCTGACAGCGACTGAGACCCCTGCGCACAGAATGAGACCGCTGCACTGTCCCGGGACTGAGTATGACAGGAAGGAGAGATCTCTCCTCTCTCTCTAAGACGCCTGTCAATACGAACGGCCTGGGACATAGCAGAGTCCAAGGAGATAGGCCTCTCATGAAAGGCAAATGCATCTTTCAATCCCTCTGAAAGACCATGGCAAAATTGACTTCGGAGTGCAGCATCATTCCAACCAATATCAGCTGCCCATTTCCGAAATTCTGAGCAGTATATCTCTGCGGATTGTTTACCCTGGCATAATCAGACGTAGTCTAGACTCAGCCAGAGCAATACGATCTGGATCATCATATATCTGACCCAGGGCTAAAAAGAATTCATCCACTGAAACAGAGGGGCCGTGCCCCCTCCGGCAGCGAAAAGGCCCAGGACTGAGTGTTACCCCTGAGCAGCGATATAATGATCCCCACCCTCCGTTCCTCATCACCAGAGGAATGGGGAAGAAGGCGAAAATGGAGTTTGCAAGCCTCTCTAAAAAGCACAAAATTTTCACTACCCCCGGAGAACGTATCCGGGAGCGAGATCTTAGGCTCAGAACAAACTCCATGAACGCAAGCTGAACCGGTCACTTGAAACTGAGAAAAAGTCTTACGGAGATCAGCTACCTCCAATGAAAGACCCTGGAAGCGTTTAGCCAAACGTGAAACCGGATCCATGCTTAAGACGGTTTTGGCGGCTTATAATGTCACGGATGGTGTACAGGAAACAAGACAATGCAAAAGAATCTATGACTCACTGGATCCACAACTAAGGAACAAAAGGGAGACCCCTGCATGAGACCTGGCACACTCTCCCTGACTGCTCAGCCTATGCAAACACCCCAAAGGTGGATGGTCGCATATCCACGTACCTCGACTATCTAACGCCTGAAGACCCTACAATAGTGAGGGGACATGACCACCGGCTACCTACACTAGACACGGAGGGAGTCAGGGTCTCCTAAGATCCAGCAAACAGAAAATCACAAATAAATATACAGCACTTATCTTGCAGAAGACTGGGATATAGGAACAGCATGCACACACACTCCAGGAAATTGTATAAGCCGCACACTACTGCATTATGGAGAGGAATTTAAAGGGAAGCAATCAGTCCAACTGCATGACAGCTGAGAGAGGCTAACGAGATGAGGAACTGAAACCAAAACAAAGAAAACTCAAGGAGGAGGTTCTGAAAGGCTTCTGTCAGAGCTTCTCAGCTGTCTGGTTGTGACAGTATAACCATCTCTCACAGTGTATAACTGCCTCTAGCAGTGTATAACCGACCCTCACTGGATATAACCGACCCTCACAGCGTATAACTGACCCTCACAGTGTATAACTTACTGATTTTCCTAGTCTACGACGTAAAGTCATAGTTTTATTAAAGACACGGAGGCAAGTATTGCTATCTCTTCCTTTACTGTTCCACCAATAGCAGCAAAGAAAATTTACATAATGAACATGGTAACCATAGTAACACAATGTCCCTCCCCAGACAGCCCCTATAACAGGCAGCTCCTCCTCTGGGTCTTCCTCTTTCTTTGAACCTGGCACCGTAACTGGAAATCAACTGGAACCGTCAACAAGAACCGGAAACTGGAAGCGAACGACACAGCTCCCACCGAACCACTCAATCGAAGCCAACGTGGCTAACACCTTATAAGGAAAATTAGAAGTACGCAGATCCTGGAAGTCAGCGAACTCTCATACTGAAATAAGATAAAGAATATGGCCAGAGTAAATATCGATCTGGAACAAATCAAGTCAGATAGTCGATAACCGGAAATGAAGCGTGAAACCAGCAATCAAACTTCAGTAGTAAAAATAAACATCATAAATACAATAAATATATAAATAAACACAATAAAACGTAACCTCCTCCGAAGACACAATACGTAAATAAATAAATATATAAATAATTAATAAATAATTAATAACTGGGCGGGCCATAAAGCAGGGTGGGCAATACTCGCCTCCGTGTCTTTAATAAAACTTTGACTTTACGTCGTAGACTAGGAAAATCAGTAAGTTTTACAGCAAGACACGGAGGCTCCTATTGCTAGTTCAAAGCTGAGAAATCACAGAAGCAAACAAATGAGGAGGAGGACGAAAATAGTACTCCCTGAACGTCGTGACACTGGACCAGTCAGCCAGACGTAAGATGTCTTCCATACGCGCACCAGAAATCGCCAAAGCGGTGGCAGATGCGCCTCTCGCCGAATGCGCCGTAAATATAGCAGTATCGATACCCGCAAGGGACATAACCCACTTCATCCAACGAGCTAAAGTCGGACTGGAGACCGGTCCAAAAGGATGGCGAATAGAATGGAAAAGCTGTGGGACCAAGGGAGAGCGGTAAGTTCTAGTCCGGGATTCGTATTCCCGCAAGCAAGCCACCGGACAAAGAACCGGAGAAGACGGGAAACTAGGATATGAAACCTCTCTGATGTGAGTCTTGGTACGCCTTGAAATATTGAAGGATACACCTTCCGGGGTGAAGGATCTAGCGTCATGATCAAGAGCCCGAACATCCGATACCCGTTTGCAGGAAATAAGGCAGAAAAGCACAAGTAACTTAGCAGATAATTGTCTCAAGGAAAGATCCGAATTGCTGGGCCAAGCAGACAAAAATGACAAAACCAACGAGACGTCCCAAGTGGTCACAAACCGAGGACGTGGAGGATGAGCAAGACGCGAGCCACGAAGCAAGCGGCAAACCAAAGGGTGCTGGCCCGCAGGAGTGCCGTCAAAGCCCAGATGAGTAGAGGAAATAGCGGACCGAAAGAGGTTGATCGTTCTATAAGCTTTACCGGCCTCAAACAAGGAGGTAAGAAATTGTAACAAATGACTCACAGGTGCCGAAATGGGATCAACGTCCCGTTCCAGGCACCAACTAGACCAAGATCCCCAAGCTGCCCGGTAAGATTTTCTAGTGCCGGGAGCCCATGCATTGTCCAAGAGGCGTCTAGTTGCCTCCGAAACGCCCTCGACTTCTCCAGGTATCCGGAAATTTTGCACGCCAGCAACTGTAGGGATCCTTCCAGCAGAAGCGGATGGCTCAATCCCCTGGGATCGCGAAGAAGATCTATGTGGTCTGGAAGAAGAAGTGGTATGTCCACAAGAAGTTCCAGCATCGCCGGGAACCAACTCTGAGTCCCCCACAAGGGAACTACCACCATCAATTCGGCCCTCTGGCGCCGAACCTGAAGCAGCATCCTCGGAATCATCGCAAATGGAGGAAATGCATATAGAAGGGAGCTCGACCAATCCTGCAGGAACGCGTCCACCGCCTCCGCTCCCGGATCCGGGCGCCAGCTGAAGAATCGAGGAAGCTGCGCGTTGAGCCGTGAAGCAAACAGGTCCACAGAGAAGGGACCCCAGAACTCCGATATCGCGGAAAATATGTTCGGGGCCAGCCGCCAATCGCTGCCGTCCGTAAAGCAACGGGAACTCCGGTCTGCCCGAGTGTTGTGGAGTCCGGGAAGGTATTCCGCTTGGACCACGATGTCCTTGGAAAGGCAATAGGACCAAAACTCCTTCGCAAGCCGAGCCAGAGTCGCCGACTGGGTACCACCCAAACGGTTGACGCAACGGACAGCAGACACGTTGTCCATACGTAGGAGGATGCAGGCATGAGCCATCCCATTGGTGAAACTCCGAATGGCAAAAGATCCGGCCAGCAGTTCTAGCGCGTTGATGTGAAGGCGCGTCTCGTCCGTCGTCCAGCGGCCGCCCGTGGAGACCCCGTTGCAGTGGGCACCCCAGCCCTGCAGACTCGCATCCGATTCCACCGTCAGCTCTGGCTGAAGGCCGAAGATCGCCTTGCCATTCCATGCCTCCAAGTTGTCGATCCACCAGTGAAGTTCCTCCCGGGCTTCTGAATCCAAGGTAACCGAATCCGCAAACGCCGCAACTGAGCGGATGTGTGCAATCTTCAGGCGTTGTAGGGCTCAATAATGCAGCGGAGCAGGAAACACCGCCTGGATGGAAGAGGCGAGCAGGCCGATGATGCGGGCCAGATGCCGTAAGGTCAACTGAGGGGTAGACAGGGCGTGTCGCAGTTCTTTCCGAATAGAGCGTAACTTCGAAGTTGGGAGGCTGAGGGATTCGGACACTGAATCCACCGTGAACCCCAGAAATTCCATCCTCTGTAGAGGGGTCAGGCAAGATTTCTCCAAATTGAGGAGAAAACCGAGGCGAGAAAGCAGATCCGACGTCCAGCCTAGATGTTCCAGCAAGGTCGACCTGGAATGATGCATGATAAGAATGTCGTCCAGATAAACAATCAGACGTACACCCCGACTGCGAAGCCAAGACATGGCCGGACGCATCAGCTTGGTGAAGCACCAAGGAGCGGAGGACAGGCCGAAAGGGAGACAGGTGAACCGCCAAGTCTCTCCTCCCCACAGAAAACATAGAAGGTCCCTGGATTGGGGGGCGATCGGTACCGTCAGGTAAGCATCCTTGATGTCTAGTTTCACCATCCAATCCCCGGGCATAAGCAAGTCTCTGAGGAGGTGAATCCCCTCCATCTTGAAGTGGCGATAGCGGACTATGGAGTTCAGAGACCGAAGGTTTATCACCGGGCGCATCTGACCTCCCTTTTTCTGGACCAGAAAGATATTGCTGAGGACCCTCCTGTGAGAAGGAGGCGCCCTTTCTATCGCACACTTGTGGGAGAGCGATACTAGCTCTAGGTCTACCTGGGAGCAATCGGGTCGTGACAGAACAAACGGGGGGGAGGAGGAAGAAGGTAAGGAGAGTCTATGAGCTCGATCTGGAAGCCCCTGACAGTGGACAAAACCCATGGGTCGGAAGTGATGTCTGACCAGGCGCGGAAAAAATAACGGAGTCTGCCCCCGACACAATGATCCGAAAAATCCCCCGCAGGGGGAAGACTTACCAAAGGGTCTCCTGGAGTTGGGGTTTCCACGGAAGGACCTGGAACGCCAATTGCCGCCTCTGGCCGGGAAGAAAAGACGAGGAGCTTCTTTGATCCTTGAAAGGAGGTCTCTGGTGACAGGGGCCTCTGCCCATGCCTCGGGCTTGGAAATTGGATCGGCCGGACAGGCGGCCCCTGGTACTGCCGGCCCTGTTGGAGACCCGTCCCTGAAATACTCTGCGCATAGAGGACTGGGCCTTATCTAATGCGGTAAATGCGCCAACAAATCGGCCAAGATCCTTAATAAAGGAGTCGCCGAACAGCAGCCCTTGTGCATCCTTACCTGCCTCCGTAAGGGCAAGGTTAACCAGCTTGGGGTCTAATTTAAAAAGAATAGCCTTACGCCGTTCAATACATAAGGATGTATTGGCGTTGCCCGCGACACAAATCGCTCTTTGAGCCCAGCCACGAAGCTCTTCGGGATCTATACGAGAGCCATCCGCTCTGGCAGTTTCAGCCAATTCTAGCAGTTTAGTAAGGGGCCCAAATACATCCAGGAGCTTGTCCTGGCAGCTCCTCAAGGCGGAGTCTAACCCTCTACGGGGGTTCCAGCCTGATTTTGCCAAAAATGGGGTCATTTTGGGGTCGACCACAGGAGTATCACAGACCTTGTTAGGGACCAAGGGTCTAGGGCACTCAGCACGTAGCTTGTTACGAGCTTCTTTACTTAGCGGGTGGCGAACCCGAGATTCCAAATATTTACCCACATGATCAGACGGAAGCCATTCCGCTGACCGGGGGTGGTGGAGAGTGTCAGGATCGAACATAAGTTCGCCAGCAGGGTCTACCAAAGCAGACGTCAAATCGACCGTTGAAGGAGCTGAGCTGACAACTAAGGAAGTAGAGGGGACGGGGCCCCTGGTAGTGGGAGTCGGATCAGGGGTCTCCTCATCAGAGGGATAATCATGATCCTCAAACGCCTCTAAATCTGAGCCCACATCCGAATCTGAATCAGTACCTGGTTGTGCTCTGGCACATTTCCACGTACGCGCCTTTTCTGCCTGGCGCGGCAAGGCTCTCTTGCGTGAATGTTGCACGCTCTCATGGGTGGCAGTACGCACACCAGTTCTATTATCCTGTGAAACAGGACTATCAATGGCGAATGTATAACAGGGGCAGTCTGCAAGGCCTCTCTAGGAGGGTGAGCAGCAAGGGCCTAAGAAATAGTGGCAGCCAGCATACTGGACATGGAGTCCATAGCAGTCATTATGGCGCTGGAGACCGACTGCTGTAGGGTTAATGTATGAGGGATATCCCTCTCTACCTCCATCTCATCTGCAGGCATTGGGCAGGCCTGGGAGGAGGGTAGATCGGCTGCTGACATAGCGGTATGAATATCGATTCAGCCAAGGATCAGTGAAAATAACAGGGCCGAAATAGGGAAATAACTACCTGTCCCTAAAAGCGATGTAGCAAGGGTTAATCACCCGAGCGCGATGCGGTAGGAGCGGGAGCAGGAACGGGAGAGCAGTGCAATGCGGCCGTACCTGAGCGCAGACGGGCGGAACTGACAAGAACGCCGAGATCCCGCGATAGGTGAGAACCAAGATGGCCGCCGGGATCTCGCGATACTACGCGTAAGCCCGGGAAAGCGGAGAAAGAAGATCCGGCCGTCAGGGAAAGGTGTCCCGATGTAAGAAGCAAGGAAAAAGAGCGCCAAACGCAAGTAGAAAGGGGGGAAAATGCAGCGGCGAGCAATAAGGGGAAAATAAAACTGCGATAAGGCACAAGAGGTGACGGGGGGAGGAAAACCCCCCGAAATGGGTACAAACAGTGGAAATAATACCCCAGGGAATGATAAGGGGAGAAACCAATAAACAGGTGAAATACAATATGTATGATGCAGATGCTGAGGGGAAAACAAGCATGGGATAAAACACCAACAGATAAAATATATATATATATACTAAACCAAAGACACAATATGATCTAATAGAACTCATGAGGTAAAATTGCAGCACTTATCTGGTGGCAGCAGCAAAGAAAGAGGAAGACCCAGAGGAGGAGCTGCCTGTTATAGGGGCTGTCTGGGGAGGGACATTGTGTTACTATGGTTACCATGTTCATTATGTAAATTTTCTTTGCTGCTATTGGTGGAACAGTAAAGGAAGAGATAGCAATAGGAGCAATAGGAGCCTCCGTGTCTTGCTGTAAAACTGACCCTCACTGGGTATAACCGACCCTCACAGTGTATAGCCACCCCTTTCAAGGTATAACCGACTCTCGCCGTGTATAACCTTGCAGTCTATAACCGACCCTCTCAGTGTATAACCGCCCCTCACTGGGTATAACCGGCCCTCACTGGGTATAACCTTGCAGTCTATAACCGACCCTCTCAGTGTATAACCGCCCCTCACAGGGTATAACCGCCCCTCGCAGTGTATAACCGCCCCTCACAGTCTATAACCGACCCTCACAGTGTATAACCGACCCTCACTGGGTATAACCGACCCTCACTGGGTATAACCTTGCAGTGTATAACCGCCCCTCACAGGGTATAACCGCCCCTCTCAGTGTATAACCGCCCCTCACAGGGTATAACCGACTCTTGCCATGTATAACCTTGAAGTCTATAACTGACCCTCACAGTCTATAACTGACCCTCACAGTGTATAACTGACCCTCACAGTGTATAACTGACTCTTGCCGTGTATAACCTCTCAGTGTATAACCGCCCCTCACAGGGTATAACCGCCCCTCACAGTGTATAACCGACCCTCACTGGGTATAACCGACCCTCACTGGGTATAACCTTGCAGTGTATAACCGCCCCTCACAGGGTATAACCGCCCCTCGCAGTGTATAACCGCCCCTCACAGGGTATAACCGACCCTCACAGTGTATAACCGCCCCTCACAGGGTATAACCGCCCCTCGCAGTGTATAACCGCCCCTCTCAGTGTATAACCGCCCCTCACAGGGTATAACCGACTCTTGCCATGTATAACCTTGCAGTCTATAACTGACCCTCACAGTGTGTAACTGACCCTCACAGGGTATAACCGACTCTTGCCATGTATAACCTTGCAGTCTATAACTGACCCTCACAGTCTATAACCGCCCCTCACAGTGTATAACCGACTCTTGCCGTGTATAACCTCTCAGTGTATAACCGCCCCTCACAGGGTATAACCGCCCCTTGCAGGGTATAACCGCCCCTTGCAGTCTATAACCGACCCTCTCAGTGTATAACCGCCCCTCACAGGGTATAACCGCCCCTTGCAGTCTATAACCGACCCTCTCAGTGTATAACCGCCCCTCACAGGGTATAACCGCCCCTCGCAGTGTATAACCGCCCCTCACAGGGTATAACCGCCCCTCGCAGTGTATAACGGGGGTCTGGCTCCCGGCCACTGTCGGACCCCTCATGCCGCTCCCGGTGATAAGCTGCACCTGCTCCTTCCTCTTCATCAGATATGTATGTATGGAGATGTGCTGACAGCGGCGGTTTTCCTCGGAGCGCGCCTCGCTGGGATGTTTTCCTTCTCCCCAGTGCAAATGAGAAGAGATCAGGCGCCGCTGTCTAATAATCCAGAGAAATGCGAGACGAGGCGCTGCTCCAGGTAAACATCACCGTGCATCTGGGGAAGAGATTAACCCTCTGTGCGCCAACATGGAGAGAGGCACAGGTATCACTAAGTTCAGACGGCGCTTCAGTAATGTGTCTGTGACAATGCTTCAGTCATTCCTATAGTCCAGAAATTCTGATAATCTGGTCATTTCTAGTGCAGAAGACATCCTGGAATCTCAGTAGACCAGAGAAAACCCATGCCAAATGAAATACTGCCACTTACCTCCACTGCTGCCACAGCCACCCTTCTATTACTCTGCCACAAGACTCCTGCTCTGCGCTACATTTGGTATCTGTGATGAGTTAGGGGTGGATGGGCAGAGGTGAGTACTTACACTGACGAGCAAAAGGACTACAATGCTTTGAACTTCTGACTTTCAGGCTTCATATCTCTCCATCCACTTCAGCTTCGAATGTGAGACTCCCATCATCCTACAGACAATCATCTTGGCTATCCCATACAGAAATTGGACTTGCAACTATTTAGCATCAGATTAGTTCTGCAGATTCTTCTCATGTAACTGCATTCTTACTGTTTTGCTCCTAAAATTTTAGTTCTTATTATTTTGTTTAGTGAGGCCTAAGACAGAAGTATAGACTACAACCAGAACAGTAGTAAAGCGGTCTCCCGAGAACCGATCAGGAAGCTGTACCCTGGACTCTACAGGTGAGGGAGCTGAACCAAGAGGGGGACAAGTCCTGGACTAGCTGGACAACACCCTCCATCTTGATGGCTAATGCTGACATAGGGTCCATGGAAAAAACTGTATGGCCAGTTATACTGGCAGCACAGTAGCAGGAAACACACACATTGAGCCCTGACTGGGACCCAACCCACTTTCACTGCCTGTTTGCAGGGCAATCCCTAAATGGCAACGCCGCAACTGGAAGACGTTCACTGTACAGAACCAACCTGCAACATTCACCTGTAACAGAGCCAGCCTGCAACGTTCACCTATAACAGAGCCAGCCTGCAACATGCACCCGTAACAGAACCAACCTGCAACATTCACCTGTAACAGAGCCAGCCTGCAACGTTCACCTATAACAGAGCCAGCCTGCAACATGCACCCGTAACAGAACCAACCTGCAACATGCACCTATAACAGAGCCAGCCTGCAACATGCAACCATAACAGAACCAACCTGCAACATTCACCTATAACAGAGCCAGCCTGCAACATTCACCTGTAACAGAGCCAGCCTGCAACATACACCCATAACAGAACCAACCTGCAACATTCACCTGTAACAGAACCAACCTGCAACATTCACCTGTAACAGAGCCAGCCTGCAACATGCACCCATAACAGAACCAACCTGCAACATTCACCTATAACAGAGCCAGCCTGCAACATGCACCCATAACAGAACTGTAGTGAAACCAACCTCGCCACTGGGTTTTGGAGAGGACTGGCTGCTGGCCTCTTGCCCCTGGATTATGGGCCATAGACTAACTTTTAAACCCCTGAACCTATTCAAGTGAATTTTGTATAGGTTTGTCCCCACGTTATACTGTTTGAATTAATGTAAGTTATATGTATGGCCAATGTAAACTCACAAAGTTGTAACAATTTATAATAAGTGTAACTTGTCAGCTTGGGAGGAAAATGCGGGTGTGTTTCTATTGTGCCATTGTCCCATTGTGTGTTTAAAATGGTGATGTCTGTTCTGTTGTCCTCACATGTGTATTGGCGATCTCCCTTTGTCCTCAGAGATAATTGGATTGCTCTTCAGGTTGTCTGGACAGAGAGGAGGAAACCATGATGCATTGTGGGGATATGTTGTCCTATGTCACAGTCTTCATTCTGGTCCTCTGGGGGCGTGAACGATTGGTTGCTGTAGTTACATTGTATGGTTGTATTTCAAACCCCTGTGGGCAGTACTATGTTTGTGGTTTATGAATAAAAGAGGCTGTACGTGAAGTACAGTCAGACCACTGCTTGACCCTCAACACGGAGCCTTGTCTCGTTATTGGGGGGATTCGCTGTATGCTGTTAGAAGACCGATTGCCAGAAGTGTAAGCTGATCCCTGTTCGTCTGCTAGCAGCTATTCGTGAGGTTCCAGTTTGGAGTGCTATTTTGTATCCAGTTCGGGACATTGGTGTTCTGCAGTAGCTGGGCCTGTCTCTCAGAAAAGGGGCATATCGCCTGAACGGATTTTAACCCCTTGTCTGCTGAAACGGTCTGTTACAAGAACTAACCTGCAACATTCACCAATAACAGACCCAGCCTGCAACATGCACCCATAACAGAACTAACCTGCAATGTTCACCTAAAACAGAGCTAGCCTGCAACATTCACCTATAACAGACCCAGCCTGAAACATGCAACCATAACAGAACCAACCTGCAACATTCACCTATAACAGAGCCAGCCTACAACATGCACCCGTAACAGAATCAACCTGCAAAGTTCACCTTTAACAGAGCTAGCCTGCAACATGCACCCATAACAGAACTAACCTGCACCTATAACAGAGCTAGCCTGCAACATTCACCTATAACAGACCCAGCCTGCAACATGCAACCATAACAGAACCAACCTGCAACATTCACCTGTAACAGAGCAAGCCTGCAACATGCACCCGTAACAGAATCAACCTGCAATATTCACCTATAACAGAGCCAGCCTGCAACATGCAACCATAACAGAACCAACCTGCAACATTCACTTGTAACAGAGTCACCTGCAATATTCACCTATACCAGAGCCAGCCTGTGGCATTCACCTGTAACAGAGCCAGCCTGCAACATTCACCTATAACAGAGCCAGCCTGCAACATTCACCTGTAACAGAGCCAGCCTGCAACATTCACCTATAACAGAGCCAGCCTGCAACGTTCACCTATAACAGAACCAACCTGCAACATTCACCTGTAACAGAGCTAACCTGCAACATGCACCTATAACAGAGCAAACCTGTGATATTTAACTATAACAGAGCCAACCTGCAACATTCACCTATAACAGAGCCAACCTACAACATTCACCTATAACAGAGCCAACCTGCAACATTCACCTGTAACAGAACCAGCCTGCAACATGCACATGGGAAGCTTATATCACCTTTTGGATGACTCCCTTTGTGTCAGAAGGTGCACATGCAGTTAGCCACAGTTTTAGTGCATAGTTTTGTCAGCCACGTCTGGGGCACCTGTGGCCTCATCAGATTTCTGGTGTATTTCCAGTAGTAAATTGACCCCAGTGAGATGTGTCATGTTCACATAAATGGCATAATACAAAGCTTTATTTTATGCAACACACCATAAAGACTGGGATAAAAGCAATCCAAATCATCCTGAGACTCCTGGTTCATGAATAAAATGCTAGATCTACAGTGAACACTGACACACAGAGCAGATTTAACTGCTGAATACAAATGCAGATATATTTGCCAGCAATGTGGGCTCTGGATGGCGGGCAACCAGCACGTGTCTCCTGCTCTCGGGAAGAAGAATGTGAAGAAATGCATCTTATCAGGCTTCACAGGACTGGGCAGTGGGGTGGGCGATGGCAGTGGGCATGTGACGAGTGCCCCCACTTCCCCCATGGGCGCCATGTAATATATTACAACCTTAATTCTTCAATGGGTCTTTTCCATAATTGTGAAATTTATCTTCCCTGCAGATCTGTGCCCTGGGATCTCCCGCCGATGTCTGGCAGAAAATGACTAATTACTGGCAAAGCCTCCAGCCTGGGCAGGGGCGTAATAACCTGCTGCCAGATGCTGAGATCCTTCATTAGGAAGAGCTGATGGTCCATGCGGGATCCATCATTTACATCACAACCTTGGACTCATCCAGATCTGTTAAAGGAACAGTGCAGCCAGTGATGTCGGTGTTACATGTGCTGCAGCGGCCACTGAACCCCAGAACCACATCCACAGTGTCACTGGACATAAGGAGAAGTGGAAGACATGGGCAGTGGTGTCATGGATGAGCCTGTAGAATGGAGCGTGTGTATGTGCAGCGTATGCACGAGGTATGCAATATGTATTGTAGTAAAGTACAAGGGTCATCATTGATGGTAGGTATGCGTCACTGAGGTTCCTGGCCTCGGTGAAGTAAGAGTCGGTATTTTCATGTGTCAGCGGCACCTAATGCTGATTGACACTTATGCTATTTAGTATGGCTGTAAATAGCTAATCTGGGACGGCTCTTTTTGGGAGTAGTCAAAGTGCTGGGTGGGTGACTACTCCCCACGTTCCAGGCCGGGTTTTGACAGCACCTGCCTATCCTTAAGGGCAGCTAAGCTCAGCAGCAGGGAATGCCCTGTGTGTTGTGATCTGAGCCCTGTGCTGGGCTGAGACCCGTGTGTTGGGAGAGCAGGCCACCTAAAGCCTGCATTTAGACTGCTGGAGGCAGAACCGCCGACAAGATGACGTTTTTTTGCTATGCATGAACTTTCTACTCAGTGTGAACAAACACCAACCCTGCAAAGAGTGTTTTTTGTTTGACCTTATGTGTCAATAAACATGGATATTTGAATTACGAACTTGTACTTTGCCTCTGTACTGCACCCGCTTATCCCAACTACCAGAGCAAATCCTCCCAGTATATATAGTGTATGCATGGAGTATGCAGTGTGTATGTATAATGTATACATAGGGTACACAGTATATATAATGTATGCATGGAGTATGCAGTGTGTATGTATAATGTATACATAGGGTACACAGTATGTATAATGTATGCATGGAGTATGCAGTGTGTATGTATAATGTATACATAGGGTACACAGTATATATAATGTATGCATGGAGTATGCAGTGTGTATGTATAATGTATACATAGGGTACACAGTATATATAATGTATGCATGGAGTATGCAGTGTGTATGTATAATGTATACATAGGGTACACAGTATGTATAATGTATGCATGGAGTATGCAGTGTGTATGTATAATGTATACATAGGGTACACAGTATGTATAATGTATGCATGGAGTATGCAGTGTGTATGTATAATGTATACATAGGGTACACAGTATATATAATGTATGCATGGAGTATGCAGTGTGTATATGTAATGTATACATAGGGTACACAGTATGTATAATGTATGCATGGAGTATGCAGTGTGTATGTATAATGTATACATAGGGTACACAGTATATATAATGTATGCATGGAGTATGTAGTGTGTATATGTAATGTATACATAGGGTACACAGTATATATAATGTATGCATGGAGTATGCAGTGTGTATGTATAATGTATACATAGGGTACACAGTATATATAATGTATGCATGGAGTATGCAGTGTGTATATGTAATGTATACATAGGGTACACAGTATATATAATGTATGCATGGAGTATGCAGTGTGTATATGTAATGTATACATAGGGTAAACAGTATATATAATGTATGCATGGAGTATGCAGTGTGTATGTATAATGTATACATAGGGTACACAGTATGTATAATGTATGCATGGAGTATGCAGTGTGTATATGTAATGTATACATAGGGTACACAGTATATATAATGTATGCATGGAGTATGCAGTGTGTATGTATAATGTATACATAGGGTACACAGTATATATAATGTATGCATGGAGTATGCAGTGTGTATGTATAATGTATACATAGGGTACACAGTATATATAATGTATGCATGGAGTATGCAGTGTGTATATGTAATGTATACATAGGGTACACAGTATGTATAATGTATGCATGGAGTATGCAGTGTGTATGTATAATGTATACATAGGGTACACAGCATATATAGTGTATGCATGGAGTATGCAGTGTGTATGTATAATGTATACATAGGGTACACAGCATATATAGTGTATGCATGGAGTATGCAGTGTGTATGTATAATGTATACATAGGGTACACAGCATATATAGTGTATGCATGGAGTATGCAGTGTGTATGTATAATGTATACATAGGGTACACAGTATATATAATGTATGCATGGAGTATGCAGTGTGTATATGTAATGTATACATAGGGTACACAGTATATATAATGTATGCATGGAGTATGCAGTGTGTATGTATAATGTATACATAGGGTACACAGTATATATAATGTATGCATGGAGTATGCAGTGTGTATGTATAATGTATACATAGGGTACACAGTATATATAATGTATGCATGGAGTATGCAGTGTGTATGTATAATGTATACATAGGGTACACAGCATATATAGTGTATGCATGGAGTATGCAGTGTGTATGTATAATGTATACATAGGGTACACAGCATATATAGTGTATGCATGGAGTATGCAGTGTGTATGTATAATGTATACATAGGGTACACAGCATATATAGTGTATGCATGGAGTATGCAGTGTGTATGTATAATGTATACATAGGGTACACAGTATATATAATGTATGCATGGAGTATGCAGTGTGTATATGTAATGTATACATAGGGTACACAGTATATATAATGTATGCATGGAGTATGCAGTGTGTATGTATAATGTATACATAGGGTACACAGTATATATAATGTATGCATGGAGTATGCAGTGTGTATGTATAATGTATACATAGGGTACACAGTATATATAATGTATGCATGGAGTATGCAGTGTGTATGTATAATGTATACATAGGGTATACAGTATGTATAGTGTATGCATGGAGTATGCAGTGTGTATATGTAATGTATACATAGGGTACACAGTATGTATAATGTATGCATGGAGTATGCAGTGTGTATATGTAATGTATACATAGGGTACACAGTATGTATAATGTATGCATGGAGTATGCAGTGTGTATGTATAATGTATACATAGGGTACACAGTATGTATAATGTATGCATGGAGTATGCAGTGTGTATGTATAATGTATACATAGGGTACACAGTATGTATAATGTATGCATGGAGTATGCAGTGTGTATGTATAATGTATACATAGGGTACACAGTATATATAATGTATGCATGGAGTATGTAGTGTGTATATGTAATGTATACATAGGGTACACAGTATATATAATGTATGCATGGAGTATGCAGTGTGTATGTATAATGTATACATAGGGTACACAGTATATATAATGTATGCATGGAGTATGCAGTGTGTATGTATAATGTATACATAGGGTACACAGTATATATAATGTATGCATGGAGTATGCAGTGTGTATGTATAATGTATACATAGGGTACACAGTATGTATAATGTATGCATGGAGTATGCAGTGTGTATGTATAATGTATACATAGGGTACACAGTATGTATAATGTATGCATGTAGTATGCAGTGTGTATATGTAATGTATACATAGGGTACACAGTATATATAATGTATGCATGGAGTATGCAGTGTGTATGTATAATGTATACATAGGGTACACAGTATGTATAATGTATGCATGGAGTATGCAGTGTGTATGTATAATGTATACATAGGGTACACAGTATGTATAATGTATGCATGGAGTATGCAGTGTGTATGTATAATGTATACATAGGGTACACAGTATATATAATGTATGCATGGAGTATGCAGTGTGTATGTATAATGTATACATAGGGTACACAGTATATATAATGTATGCATGGAGTATGCAGTGTGTATGTATAATGTATACATAGGGTACACAGTATATATAATGTATGCATGGAGTATGCAGTGTGTATGTATAATGTATACATAGGGTACACAGTATGTATAATGTATGCATGGAGTATGCAGTGTGTATGTATAATGTATACATAGGGTACACAGTATATATAATGTATGCATGGAGTATGTAGTGTGTATATGTAATGTATACATAGGGTACACAGTATATATAATGTATGCATGGAGTATGCAGTGTGTATGTATAATGTATACATAGGGTACACAGTATATATAATGTATGCATGGAGTATGCAGTGTGTATATGTAATGTATACATAGGGTACACAGTATGTATAATGTATGCATGGAGTATGCAGTGTGTATGTATAATGTATACATAGGGTACACAGTATGTATAATGTATGCATGGAGTATGCAGTGTGTATATGTAATGTATACATAGGGTACACAGTATATATAATGTATGCATGGAGTATGCAGTGTATATGTAATGTATACATAGGGTACACAGTATGTATAATGTATGCATGGAGTATGCAGTGTGTATGTATAATGTATACATAGGGTACACAGTATATATAATGTATGCATGAAGTATGTAGTGTGTATATATAATGTATACATAGGGTACACAGTATGTATAATGTATGCATGGAGTATGCAGTGTGTATGTATAATGTATACATAGGGTACACAGTATGTATAATGTATGCATGGAGTATGCAGTGTGTATGTATAATGTATACATAGGGTACACAGTATGTATAATGTATGCATGGAGTATGCAGTGTGTATGTATAATGTATACATAGGGTACACAGTATATATAATGTATGCATGGAGTATGCAGTGTGTATGTATAATGTATACATAGGGTACACAGTATGTATAATGTATGCATGGAGTATGCAGTGTGTATGTATAATGTATACATAGGGTACACAGTATGTATAATGTATGCATGGAGTATGCAGTGTGTATGTATAATGTATACATAGGGTATAGTGATGGACGTACATCGGCCGGGACATTTCGCGAACCGCGCGTTCGCAGCGGGCCCCACAGACTTAAATGGCAGGCGAACCTGAAAAACCTTCAGGTCATATTTGCAACCACCAAATACTTACTAGAAGTGCACAAATAGTCCCACAACATGGACAGTGACACAAGAAGGGGATCATAGGCAAAAATTCCCACAAAAAATATGTATTTTAATCAGGGGCCATTTTTATGCGTTTTAAAGGGAAACTCTCAAAAATGTTCCTAGAAAAATGTTATTTTAGGCCACGGGAGTACAGGCCCCAAAAATTAGGCATTCACCTGACAGAAAAGAACTTGTGATGATGTGGCTGGAGGTACATTAGGCGGTCACTGGATACAAATTTTACTGTCGGCCAGTACAGGCCCCAAAAATTAGGCATTCACCTGACAGAAAAGGCCTTTTATGCCGCTGTATATACATAAGACAAGGACCATTCTTTGTTCTGGGTGGTGGCGGATATGTGTGGGCTGGCATGAGCAAATTCGTCACAGGTGTTGAATTCCTCAGAGATCCATAGCTCATTAATTTTTAGAAATGTGAGGTAGTCCACACTGTCGTGAGCTAAGCGAGTGCGCTTATCGGTCACGATCCTCCCTGCTGCGCAGAACGTCCATTCAGACAGGACACTGGACGAGGGGCAAGCCAAGAGTTCCATGGAAAATTGTGCCAGCTCTGGCCACAGGTCAAACCTGCACACCCAGTAGTCCAGGGGTTCCTCGCTTCTCAGAGCATCCACATCGTCCGTTAACCCGATGTAGTCAGACACCTGCCGGTCTAGGCGTTCCCTGAGGCTGGATCCGGAGGGCGGCTGTCGATGGGTTGGCTGCAAGAATGATCTCCTATCAGAAGTGACCAACACATCATCAAATCTTCCTCTTCTTGCAGGCACGGTAGGATTGGTACCCGCACCTGTTTCTCTGTGGGTGGAAATTCCTCTGCCAGCGCCCGCAACAGAAGAATACAGTATCTCTAGCAGCAAGGCCTGGAAATGCTGCATTCTGACAGCCCTCTGTGATGCTGGTAACATGTCCGCCATTTTGTGTTTGTACCGGGGGTCTAAGTACGTTGCCACCCAGTACTGGTCCTTGCCCTTTATGCTTTTTATACGGGGGTCCCTCTCCAAACACTGGAGCAGGAAGACCCCCATTTTCACTAAACTGGAAGCAGTGGAGTGGCCTGGCTCCTGCTCGTCGCCCAGGAGAATATCGTCCTCGGTCTCCTCCCCCAGCCACAGACAACACCAGGGATCTCCGAAAAGTTTAAAGTCCCCCTCAAACCCTGCTCTTCTTGCTCCTCCTCCCCTCAGCCACCATCCTCCTCTGACTCCTCTTCAGACTCCTGATGACTTGTCTCAGATGGAGTAGCCCCCCCTGGGAATTCATTCAGCATTGTGACTTCCTCATCTTCCAGTTCCTGCTCCTCGGCTTGATCAATGACACGATGCAATGCACGCTCCAGAAAGAAGGCGTAAGGTATGATGTCACTGATGGTGCCCTGACTGCGACTGACCAGTTTGGTGATCTCGTCATCAAATGGCCGAAGAAGTCTGCATGCGTCACGCATGAGCAGCCACTGGCGCGGTGAAAAGAAACCAAGCTCCGCAGAACCTGTCCTGCTGCAGAGTTCGTACAGGTAATCGTTAACTGCACGTTTCTGCTGGAGCAGCCTATCAAGCCTATACAAGGTGGAGTTCCACTGCGTTGGGCAGTCACAAATCAGTCGTCTGACGGGCAGGTGTTGTCACCGCTGAACGTCAGCAGAGCTGAAAGCAGTGCAGGACCGGTGTGGCTCTTGGCTTCCAGGCACAACAGCCGCAGCACAGCATGGCAACGTCTCACCTGGCACGTCGAATAGGTTCTGGGGAGCTTGGAGGGTAAACACCAATGTATGTCGGGGAAAAAGATCAGTACGATCCAGATATAACCTCAATTATGAACAACAAAAACGGCCAGTCCGGATAAGAAACAATAAATACCTTTATTCATACATGTTACATAAAACACAATAACATTATGTTGGTGGTCCAACCGCACATGGGGCAAGGAGATTGCCACACAGGAGATTGCCAGAAGTAACAATGAGTGTACAACAAACATAAATAGAAATATGGGGTCACCGCACAACATATCATAAACACATTGCATAAAGTGCAAAGTGCTGGACTGCGGATGAAGAGCACCAAACCACCAAGTCTCTACATAAACATGAATGGAACCAAAGTCTGTATCTTCCTCGTCCCGACGCGCGTTTCGCCTAATGCTTCATCAGGGGCAGGCCTGATTTGGGCTAGTCCCTCCCTACTTATATATACCCTCACCTATCAAAAAACACAAATCCCACCTGAGAATGTGCCAGTCTAACCATTTCCTGCCGCCATCTCCGGACCGTAAATGACGGGGGAGGGGAGGGAAAGGAAGGGGAGAGAGGGAAAGACGTACAAAACAGTTTCGGTAATGTAAACACATATCCTGACAAGGTACCCTAAACGTAAGTGACCCTACAAGGAAACGGACATAAACATTTAATTCTCGATATGCATCACAAATTGCCCGACCAAATATGTTCAACAAGGTGGTCCACATCGGATCAATGTTCTTTATGAACAGCCCAAGGCTCCGTCTCCGTATTGAGTCTGTATCATGGAGCACATCGGTGTGCCCGACAATACGTCCTTCAATATCCCAGGTCCACCCGGAAGCCCAGAGGGTTACCACTGCCTCTATAGCACGCCACTATGAAGCCGATAAGAAGAAAGGTGCTGCCTCCAATCCATCTTGATGGCGTGTAGACGTGTAGAGAGATTCGACGTCACATGTCAGTGACATCATGTCATCTTCCAAGTGTATACCATCAATCTTCCTCAGAACATCACCATTGATTGCGGAAACTATTGGACGTCCGGGAGGAATTTTGTCATTTTTATGAACCTTGGGTAATAGGTAAAATGTAGGCACCGTGGGATTTTTCTCAATCAAATTTCTATATTCGTAATGATCCCAATTTCCGCCGCTCTTAGTAAAATCGTTTGGCCTCGTTTCTTGTTCTTCAAGTAATTGCTGAAGAACAGATAAAGCTTCTTGTTCTTCTGGAGTGTTAAATGGTGAGCCCCTGATGAAGCATTAGGCGAAACGCGCGTCGGGACAAGGGAGATACAGGATGTATAATGCAGTGTGTATAGTGTATGCATGGAGTATGCAGTGTGTATGTATAATGTATACATAGGGTATACAGTATGTATAGTGTATGCATGGGGTATGCAGTATGTATAATGTATACATAGGGTACACAGTATGTATAGTGTATGCATGGGGTATGCAGTGTGTATGTATACATAGGGTATACAGTATATATAGTGTATGCATGGAGTATGCAGTGTGTATATATAGTGTATGCATGGAGTATGCAGTATGTATATATAGTGTATAAGAGCACAAACAAACACAATGCACCAGCGCTCTGCAAACACATATAATAAAGTAAACACAATCATGCCATACTCACTGTAGGAAATGGACTAATGTTATGTTATAAATGTGAGATTCTTGGCAAATAAAATTTGTACAAAATTTGTTCCTGTCCGCCATGGACAAGATCATCTCTTTAGGATAGGAACCCACACTGTATGATATCTCCTCTGGTGCCATACCAACCTCCATTAAATTAATGGAATGCAATGTAGTGTATGCATGGAGTATGCAGTCTGTATGTATAAAGTATACATGGGGTACACAATATGTATACTGTATGCATGGGGTATGCAGTGTGTATGTATACTGTATGCATGGGAGTCTGATGTGCAGTCTGATTCATTTGAGGAGTGTAGTCTGGATTCTGATTCATTTGAGGAGTGTAGTCTGGAGTCTGATTCATTTGAGCAGTGTAGTCTGGAGTCTGATTCATTTTAGGAGTCTGGTCTGGAGTCTGATTCATTTTAGGAGTCTGGTCTGAAATTTGATATAATTGAGGAGTGTAGTCTGGAGTCTGATTTGTTTTAGGAATCTGGTCTGGAGTCTGATTTGTTTTAGGAGTCTGGTCTGGATTCTGATTCATTTTAGGAGTCTGGTCTGGATTCTGATTCATTTTAGGAGTCTGGTCTGGAGTCTGATTCATTTTAGGAGTCTGGTCTGGAGTCTGATTCATTTTAAGAGTCTGGTCTGGAGTCTAATTTTAGGAGTCTGATCTGAGATTTGATTTATTTGAGGAGTGTAGTCTGGAGTCTGATTCATTTTAGGAGTCTGGTCTGGATTCTGATTCATTTTAGGAGTCTGGTCTGGATTCTGATTCATTTTAGGAGTCTGGTCTGAGATTTGATTTATTTGAGGAGTGTAGTCTGGAGTCTGATTCATTTTAGGAGTCTGGTCTGGATTCTGATTCATTTTAGGAGTCTGGTCTGGATTCTGATTCATTTTAGGAGTCTGGTCTGGAGTCTGATTCATTTTAGGAGTCTGGTCTGAAATCTGATTTAATTGAGGAGTGTAGTCTGGAGTCTGATTTGTTTTAGGAGTCTGGTCTGGAGTCTGATTCATTTTAGGAGTCTGGTCTGGAGTCTGATTCATTTTAGGAGTCTGGTCTGGAGTCTAATTTTAGGAGTCTGATCTGAGATTTGATTTATTTGAGGAGTGTAGTCTGGAGTCTGATTCATTTTAGGAGTCTGGTCTGGATTCTGATTCATTTTAGGAGTCTGGTCTGGATTCTGATTCATTTTAGGAGTCTGGTCTGGAGTCTGATTCATTTTAGGAGTCTGGTCTGGAGTCTGATTCATTTTAGGAGTCTGGTCTGGATTCTGATTCATTTTAGGAGTCTGGTCTGGAGTCTGATTCATTTTAGGAGTCTGGTCTGGATTCTGATTCATTTTAGGAGTCTGGTCTGGAGTCTGATTCATTTTAGGAGTCTGGTCTGAAATCTGATTTAATTGAGGAGTGTAGTCTGGAGTCTGATTTGTTTTAGGAGTCTGGTCTGGAGTCTGATTCATTTTAGGAGTCTGGTCTGGAGTCTGATTCATTTTAGGAGTCTGGTCTGGAGTCTAATTTTAGGAGTCTGATCTGAGATTTGATTTATTTGAGGAGTGTAGTCTGGAGTCTGATTCATTTTAGGAGTCTGGTCTGGATTCTGATTCATTTTAGGAGTCTGGTCTGGATTCTGATTCATTTTAGGAGTCTGGTCTGGAGTCTGATTCATTTTAGGAGTCTGGTCTGGATTCTGATTCATTTTAGGAGTCTGGTCTGGATTCTGATTCATTTTAGGAGTCTGGTCTGGAGTCTGATTCATTTTAGGAGTCTGGTCTGGATTCTGATTCATTTTAGGAGTCTGGTCTGGAGTCTGATTTATTTGAGGAGTGTAGTCTGGAGTCTGATGCATTTTAGGAGTCTGGTCTGGAGTCTGGTTTGTTTTAGGAATCTGTTTACAATATGATAATGATCCTGCGGTGACATCAGGAATGCTGTCTTTGATGACATTATGCTATATAGAATAGAGGCGGATTTCAGGGCCCAGAGGCATAGGGCCTCAGATGCAGCCCAAATCTCTTGCCCCTCTTTCTATAGTTTGGTCTACATGTATACAGTATATGACAGCGTCAGGTAGTACCTCACAGATAAAAGTGACCAATAACAGCACCCCATTTTTGCCATCCAGAGTGTCCCCACCAGCGTCCCCCATAACAGTGCCTATGAGAGTACCCCTCTTATCCCAGCAAGTGGCAGTACATCCCGCTGACAGCATCAGAGATGGTGATACGTCTGGCGGGGTGCAGAGTAACTGACCGCCCCCAGGTTTTGTGGGTGATCTACCTTCTTCTGAGTGTGATTTATGGGGGTTCACGTCTATGGGAAAAGTGTAACTGGTCGATCTTTATGGGATTGGGGTTATTGTTGTGGACTTTGGGGTCAGCTGTGGGGCAGGTGTTCCCAGATATTGGAGCCCAAAATCTCCTCTGCCATTAGTATTATAAATAATGTGACTATTGGGGCTCCTGGGTCAGATTTTGTTTTTGGGCCCGGTAGCTTCATTTTAACCCTCTATTTCCAGGTTCATTTTATAGGCCCCTGATGTTAAAGATCTTCATATCTGCCCATCCCCAAAATCCCTGAGTGCGCCCCCTAGTGGCGGATATGAGGATAGCTGAAATCTTGGAGAACCCTGGACTTGGGCGCAGTTGGCTGAGCTCAGGTTTAACTCTTTGAGGTGTGTTTCAGGCCCCGGCACTGGAAGGGTTTGGCGGACAATGATGCGTAGTGACAGCCCCTGCTAATTGGAGAAAATGAATGTATCTTGGGTGCAATGTTTCTCGACGTACTCCGTTTCCCCTGCATAAGTGATGAGCGCCAGGGTCTGAATTAGCTCTGACTTTTTAATCATTTAGGAGTGCAATCTGTTAATTAGCGCGGGGGAACGATGCCAGCTCTGCAGCTGCACCATGCCGAGGAGGCGAATCTCAGCCATGTCAGGCTCCGGAGGCTGTGATTTATTCATTTACTCGGCAGATGCCGACAGCCGAGGAGTTGGGGCCCCGGCCCCGAGAAGTTTTATAAGACTTTACACATTGTTATTTTCAGTATACAAACATATAGGCCCTACAATGGGCCCCCAGGTGCTGAGGGCCCAGTGTACCGGGTGATTATCATATACCTGAGCTGGAAGAAGCAGTAAATCCATGTTCACACTGATAATAGTAATGGTAATAGTGCCCACAAAATAACTGCTCTAAGGGGGTAAGAATGGTGCCCCTCATAATGCCCTGAAGGGCCCCCCAAAAGAAGGCTGCCTCCATATGTACAAAAATGTAAATGTGCGTGTATGTGCATGGGGGGGGGGGGGGGTGAATATCATGGTGGACGTGTTTTATGTGCTACTAAGAATGTGTGAGTCTCTAAGCACATGTGTGTGTATGTCACCTTATATACCATCAGTGATGGCCAGTTCGCCATGTTCGCCCGCGAACACATGCGAGCTGCCATCTTAAATCACAAGTCCGGCGAGGCACAGTAAGTCCTTACCTGTGCCTGCGCCGCGAGCCGGTCTGAAACAAATGCGGTCACCGGGAGCAGGCAGTTCGGAGAACAGCCCGATGAAGGCCCCCGGCGGCTGTTCTCGGAACTGCCTGCTCCCGGTGACCGCATTTGTTTCAGACCGGCTCGCGGCACAGGTACAGGTAAGGACTTACTGTGCCTCGCCGGACTTGTGATTTAAGATGGCAGCTCGCATGTGTTCGCGGGTGAACATGGCGAACTGGCCATCACTCTATACCATATGGCAGTGTGTGTGTCCACATATATACAGTGTGTGCAGTCTGTGTGTATGTTACTGTGTATATGTGAGTGTATGTATAGTAGTATGTATGTAACTATATATATCGTATGTGAGTGCGTGTGTATGTATATACAGTCTGTGTATGTTACTGTGTATATGTGAGTGTATGTATAGTAGTATGTATGTAACCATATATATATCGTATGTGAGTGCGTGTGTATGTATATACAGTCTATGTATGTTACTGTGTATATGTGAGTGTATGTATAGTAGTATGTATGTAACCATATATATCGTATGTGAGTGCGTGTGTATGTATATACAATCTGTGTATGTTACTGTGTATATGTGAGTGTATGTATAGTAGTATGTATGTAACCATATATATCGTATGTGAGTGCGTGTGTATGTATATACAGTCTATGTATGTTACTGTGTATATGTGAGTGTATGTATAGTAGTATGTATGTAACCATATATATCGTATGTGAGTGCGTGTGTATGTATATACAGTCTATGTATGTTACTGTGTATATGTGAGTGTATGTATAGTAGTATGTATGTAACCATATATATCGTATGTGAGTGCGTGTGTATGTATATACAGTCTATGTATGTTACTGTGTATATGTGAGTGTATGTATAGTAGTATGTATGTAACCATATATATCGTATGTGAGTGCGTGTGTATGTATATACAGTCTGTGTATGTTACTGTGTATATGTGAGTGTATGTATAGTAGTATGTATGTAACCATATATATCGTATGTGAGTGCATGTGTATGTATATACAGTCTGTGTATGTTACTGTGTATATGTGAGTGTATGTATGTAACCATATATATCGTATGTGAGTGCATGTGTATGTATATACAGTCTGTGTATGTTACTGTGTATATGGGAGTGTATGTATAGTAGTATGTATGTAACCATATATATCGTATGTGAGTGCGTGTGTATGTATATACAGTCTATGTATGTTACTGTGTATATGTGAGTGTATGTATAGTAGTATGTATGTAACCATATATATCGTATGTGAGTGCATGTGTATGTATATACAGTCTGTGTATGTTACTGTGTATATGTGAGTGTATGTATAGTAATATGTTGTAACCATATATATGGTATGTGAGTGCGTGTGTATGTATATACAGTCTATGTATGTTACTGTGTATATGTGAGTGTATGTATAGTAGTATGTATGTAACCATATATATCGTATGTGAGTGTGTGTGTATGTATATACAGTCTATGTATGTTACTGTGTATATGTGAGTGTATGTATAGTAGTATGTATGTAACCATATATCGTATGTGAGTGTGTGTGTATGTATATACAGTCTGTGTATGTTACTGTGTATATGTGAGTGTATGTATAGTAATATGTTGTAACCATATACAGTCCTGATCAAAAGTTTAAGGCCTATCAGAGGCAGCGGCTGGTGGTGTGATGACATCATCACCGTGACTGCCTGGGCCAGGCTGCAATGTCCTAAGAAGCCGGTGTCCTGCACTGCATCCCAGTCAGCGGCACAGAGGTACTTCAGTTTTTTAGTTTTTCTTTAAACCTTGGTGGGCACCATGGGGACATTAGTACTACTGGCAGCACTATAAGTTAGCATTTGGGGGCTTTATTACTACTTGGTGCAGCATGGTGGGTTTTATTACTAGTGAGGAGCACAATAGTGGGCTTTATTAATACTAGGGACACTAGTACTACTAAGGGCACTATAGGTGGGCATTATTACTTCTGGGGCCTACTATGAGGGCTTTATATTTACTCAGGGGAACTATGGTTTGTATTATTACTACTGGGGGAACTTTAGGGGGCATTGGTACTACTGGGAGCACTATAGGGGTGCATATTTACTACTAGGGAACATTCTGGGGGCTTTAATACTACTGGTGTTATTATGGTGGTATTTATAGCTAATGAAGGGGACTGTTGTGGGCTTTATTTCTACTGGGGCCACTATTGTGGGCATTAGAAATACTAAGGCACTATAGGCGGGCATTATTACTTCTGGGGCATACTATGGGTGCTGGGGCACTAGTACTACTGGGGACACTATAAGCGGCAGGCTCGGGGAGGCGCGGGATTCCTCGGTGGGCCCCAGTCTCCTGCGCCCGGAGATAAGACGGAGGAATAATTATTTCTCTTGTTTCTCAGGAGAGATTATTATTGTAACCACTAGGTGGCAGTATCGCACAGTGATGCAGCCTCCTACTGGTGTACATTGTACAGGAGGCCCCACAGTATCTTTTAAACTTCCCGGCTGCTGGCAGTGAAGGAGGAGAGAACATGTCTGGCCATCCTCCTGCCCTCCCTGCTGGAGAGAAGGACTCCTCTGCGGTGCTGGGCTGATTTCCCAGGTGTGTGACAGTAGTGAGCTGTAGGAGACTGTAAGGGGGAAATAGGGGATTTGTTTATCGCAGACTCAGATCTGTGTATGTGTGCTGCTCTCTGCAGGGTTCAGAGTGGCATTGGTGGGACTCTGTCCTAGGTCCCCCCCAATGCCTCTGCTTTAGGTGCACCCCCATAAGTGCCCCAGCTCCAGATGACCCCACTCTAAATGCACCCCTAATATTGCCTCTTCTCCAGTTGCCCCCCTAATACCCCTGCTCCAGGATCCCCACTATTACCCTGCCTCAGATGACCCTAATGCCTCTGCTTCAGTTATGACCCTCCGTTTGTGCCCTTTGCTCACGTTGGACTGGAAAATTCTGCCCAGTGCGTCACATTCTCCAGTATTGACACGGACGGTTTACATGGCGGCAGTGATGATATTCCGTATTTACAGGCATCACTGCTGCCATGTAAAGAGATACTGGTGGTGGAGGATTTAAAGGGCTTGTGCAGGTTTTCAAGTTATCCTCTCCACACCATAGGGCATAACTATATGATTAGGGGGGTCCGATTTCAATTTTTTTTTTTTTTTTTTTACACCCAAAGAAAACCTTTAAGGATAGGGAATGTTAAAAAGGTGAAACAGGAGAGGACAGGTGATAAGTGTCTGATTGGTGGGGGTCTGATTGCTGGGACCCCCATGATCACGGGAACGTGGTCTTAAGACCCTTGTGTACATAGATTGGTGGTAATGTAATTGAATGTCTCAGGACCCCTTCTTTCACGATCAGTGGGTGTTCCAGCAGTCAGACCCCAGCAATCTGATATTTATCACTTATCTGCAACACACGACATGCAGCTAGGGGGTCCCCTTAAGATGTTATAGAGGTTAAAAGTTTGTCGTGATGCCAGTTGCATTGAAACCACAGAGGCACAAGGCCCCTTTAGTTGTTGTTGTAGGTGGTGGTACCCAGTGTAGGAATGCCAGAGTGGTATGAGGGTGGCCTAAGATGTCCCTCTAGGTGCGGCTGTGCACTTGTCACGATGCTCCTACCTGGATATCCGGGAAACCCAGACGAAGCAGAGCAAATAGGGTGAATAGGTGGTGGAGAGGATGATGGAAGAGATTGAGTCCAGACTTTGTATGATGTTCAACTGCAGCTTTACTTTTCATAAACGTTTCTTCAAACAGTTTACAGACTTAGTCTTGGTTTCCAGCAAGCTTTAGCATGAAAAGGGCAGGCAAACTCTGTCGGCTCTGCTATTCTGACAGGATTAAATAGGAACTTTTCCTTTTGCTTTCTGCTGCAACTCCTCTCTTTGTCTGACTCTATGGCAAGGCACAGGGCAACCTCTTCCTGGCTAATGAGACTTGTAGAAGTGGTCTCTCTGCTCCAGCAGAACTGAAGGTGCTCTGGCTGGCGTAGGCAACACACGCCCAGGAGGGACGCAGCACTGCACATGAGCTAGAACTTACTGGAACTAACTGGTCCCCACCCTTCCTGCAGGACCTGGGACTCGTCCACTCCTCACACAGGGGGGGGGGTTTAGAATGGACTGGAAGGTTCCATTCTATTCTACATACTGCTCTTCCATATGTGCTGCCACCTGCTGGCGAAGCAGGCACATTACATTTGAACATAAACAGATGCATAACAGGAAACGCACAATATATGGGACCTGGAATAGATGAATAAAATGACATTGAGATTGCATATCCAGATAGAAACAGGGTGTAGATGTGGTAATGCCACACCTGTAGAGAGGCGAGAGGTCATTTAATTATAATGTAGATTATGTACAATATGAGGAGGTTAAGATTTGGTAAATTCCATGCCAGACATTTATACTTAAAGGGGTTAAATGGTTTGTCTCCCTTCAGTAAATGGCATTTATCATGCAGTTACTACAAGGCACTTACTAATGTATTGTGATTCTCCATATTGCCTCCTTTCCATCACATTATACACAGCAGGTATCCGTGGTTACGACCACCGTGTAATCCAGCAGCGGTGGCCATGATTACACACTATAGGGAAAGTCTGGAAGTGCGTATAGGCCTACACCTTTAAGCGGGCATTGTTCTGGGGGCATTATTGGGGTATTTTTACTACTGGGGGCCTTATGGTGGGCTCTAGTACTGCAGGGGGCACTATGGGCGGAATTATTACTACTGGGGGGCATTATGGCAGACTTGCTACTAGGGATTACAAAGAACATGATTACTAGTATGGGCACTATTGGAGCATTATTACTTCTGGGGCACAATGGGGGACATTAGAACTGTTGGGGGCACTGTAGGGGTACTATCAATACTCTGTACAATCTGGTAGAAAATTATTACTATTGGTGGGACTTTGGGGATAACTATTACTTCGGGGACACCCTGGCACAGTATCAGCACAATTATTTTTGGGGGACATAATGTTTGTGACACTGTGTCAGGGGCACTATTTGCTGGGTACAGTTATTTTTAGGGCACTGCTTGCCAATAATTATTGAAGGGGGCACAATCTGTGTGGCACTAGTATTTTCAGGTGGACTGTTTCTGCAGTATAGTATTGGGGAGCACATCGGGCACAGTATTGTGGTTGGCAGGATGGGGTGTTCAGAAGTTGGGAGGAACGTAAGATGTCTCTGTAGCAAGCTCTGCTGAGATGAGACATGGCTGAAAGAAGTCGCCATGGTGGTCTGAATGTTGAAGATGAGGAAAGAGTACATGTCAGAGGAGACGTCTCTGGATGTAAGAGGTATGTAATTTTAAAAAGTAATAGTGATTAATCATGGGTCCCAATGTGGTGTCATTTTGACAGGAAGATTAGTTTGACAGGAAGGAACTGCTGACAGAGGCTTAAAGCAGATTCTATGACCGCGCCTTGAGAATAGCCTTAGTTTGTTTCCTTCGAGGTACTCAGTTCGAACCGCTTGTCACTAGGGGATACTTGGCATTAAAAAGTTGAGAACCAGTAGTCTAGGATGATGAGCAAAAGAATACAATACGATGGAAGATGTTTCTAAGAATCCACAGCTATATCCAAAACCCTACAGGAAGATCTCACCACTAGTGAGGTCACTGTGCAGCAGTTAATCATTAGAGAGAGGAACACAATTGTAACATCTAAATAGGGGGAGCCATGATGCCACCACTGTCCAGAAAGATCAGCTACAGAAAACAGGATGTGTCTACAAAAAGGCTTACCACTACTGAGGTCACAGTGCAGGAGGAGACCATTAGAGAGGAATACACATGTCATCTACATGGAAGGTGTCAGGAGGAGACCACCACTGTTCTGGAAGATCACCTAAAGAACACAAGATGTTTGAAGATGTCTCAAAGAAAGCTGTCACCACTACTGAGGTCCCAGTGAGTGTGCAGGGGTGACCATAAGAGAGAGAAATACACATGAAATCTACATGGAAGGTGTCAGGAGGAGACCACCAATGTCCAGAAAGATTAGCTGGAGAACACAAAATGCTGAAAGATGTTTGAAAGAAGCTGAAAACTTAATTCCAGGACCTACAGGAAGCTCTCACTACTACTGGCATCACAGTGCTGTGGGTAACCATTAGAGAGAGACTGTACACGACATCTACATTGAAGGCTGCAGAACCAGATGACCACTGTCCAGGAGGAACATCTGGAGAACACAAGAAGTCTCTAAAAATCCCAAAGCTCTCACCACTGCTGGGATCACATTGCAGGAGGTGACCATAACGGGGGAAAAAACACATGACAACTACATTGCAGGAGGAGGCCACCAATGTCCAGGAAAATCAGCTGGAGAACACATGATGTTTAAAGACATCTCTATTAAGCTCATATCTTCATCCCAGAACCTATTTAGTGCCGTGGTTGAGGTGTCATCACATGTTGCTACTCTCAAGAGGGGATGGTAAGGCATGGTGCACCCTAATAAGTCCAGACAGTCAGGGACCTCAGTGAACCAGTGTGCTTTTAACAATATAGGCAAGCCACAGAGCTGGCTCCTCTAGTCTCCTCCTGGGCAGAAGAAGGGTTCATGCTGAGGAAAGGTCTGAGCTAGCCGTGCCTTTCTTAGAAGTCTTCTACACTGGCCAAAGGGTGGTGGCCCAGGGTCTGTGGCTCAGTCATATGGTTGGCTTCCTAGTCAAAGGGCTGGTAAACTGGGGTCTGTGGCTCATCATCCCCATCTCAGCATCTTTTTCTGGTCACTCATGTACTCTGGTAGTCTCTCCTACTAAGCACTGGTTCTTACCTGCATGCTACTAGGCACTCTGACTGCTCTCATATACAGTTTCTAGCTGAACTAGAACCTTCTAGTGGAGGGTTGAAGTAGAGAAGCACAACCTAAACAGAAACAATGTTACAATTTTTGTGTGTCATAGATGTGTATAGCGCTTCCATGCAAATCTATGGGAATGACTAAGCAGTTTTTCCAGACATAGTCTTCAGATGTAAATAACGAAGCTAAATCAGACAGTCAGAAGATCAGTGTGTCTGGTTTTCCCTTCCAAATTTTGCATAGGTAGAAAGTCATAAAGTCTCTCAGTATTAGCTGGCTGGGCATTAACACTTTCCACAGGGCAGTGCAGCTATAGTGTAATAACTAGTGAACAGTTATATTACCATTAACATATAGATGTAGTTCAACAATAGGAAACAGTGTAAGTGCACACAACAGCTATGCTGTTACACAGTTAATATTTACATTAATGTAGATGGGTATTTATATAGTTTATTCTTTGAACCATTTCCTATGGATATTTCAATGGTTAGTTATATGCCGTGGCTAGTCGCCTTTTTTGGTAATGCACTTTTTTTTTTCCACGTTCCCTCCCTGAGATCTATGACTCATTTCCTTTACAATGCTCCATCCTTCTTGTGGAATACAGCACTTCCTGTGTCATGGATTCAGCTAACAGGCCACATGTAACAGGGACACATATATTCTTCATGGTACGCTAAAGAAAGTATCATCTTTTGACCGTATAATACTTGGATCCATTCATTCTGCGGTATCCTGTTATCTGATGTACAGAATAAAGCAACTTGTGGATGAACACGTGTTGGGGAGTTCAGCTATCTGATGAGGGATGTCCGCAGTGATTATATCTGCTCATACAGGCCAGGCATAGAGGTCTTACAAGGGATAGATCACTATCACAATAATCGGAGTCAGAATAACAGCATAAATCCCAGTGCGAGATAATCCCTCAAAGTGCAATACTATCTACAATATCTACATGGGGGGTGCCAGAGGGCGACCACCACTGTCAATGAAGAACATCAAAAGGCTAAACATCAGCATCTGGGACACAGCAGGACTTCTGGAACCATGTGCTCTAAGCAGATAAACAGTTATGTGCCACATCACCACCACAGGGTGACCACACTGGATTTTACCGCTGCAGTTTAAAGCATAGTGGCAATTATTCTTATTCATTTTCATCTCTTTTATCTTCATGTAATATGCGAATGAGGTGAATATATTCATGGGGTGACTTCCATGACTATATGGTTATACTAATAATATACCAGATAGGCGATCTCCTAATCTCACAGGAGCCTGTGATTGCCGAGGGCCCAGTGTCACAACCAGACAGCTGAGAAGCTCTGACAGGAGCCTTTCAGAACCTCCTCCTTGAGTTTTCTTTGTTTTGGTTTTCAGTTCCTCGTCTCGTTGGTCTCTCTCAGCTGTCATGTAGTTGGACTGATTGCATCCCTTTAAATTCCTCCCCATGATGCATTAGTGTGCGGCTTATACAACTTCCTGGAGTGTGTGTGCATGCTGTTCCTATTTCCCAGTCTTCTACAAGATAAGTGCTGTACATTCATTTGTGATTCTCTGTTTGCTGGATCCCAGATGACCCTGACTCCCTCCGTGTCTAGGGTAGGAAGCCGATGGTCGTGTCCCCTCACTATTGTAGGGTGTTCAGGTATTATATAGTCGAGGTACGGGGATATGCGATCATCCACCTTTGGGGTGTTCGCATAGGCTGAGCAGTCAGGGAGAGTGCCAGGTCTCATGCAGGGGTCTCCCTTTTGTTCCTTAGTTTTGGATCCAGTGAGTCATAGATTATTTTGCATTGTCTTGTTTCCTGTACACCTTCCGTGACATTATAAGCCGCCAAAACCGTCTCAAGCATGGATCCGGTTTCACTTTTGGCTGAACGCTTCCAGGGTCTTTCATTGGAGGTAGCTGATCTCCGTAAGACTTTTTCTCAGTTTCAAGTGACCGGTTCAGCTTGCGTTCATGGAGTTTGTTCTGAGCCTAAGATCTCGCTCCCGGATACGTTCTCCGGGGGTAGTGAGAATTTTGTGCGTTTTAGAGAGGCTTGCAAACTCAATTTTTGCCTTTTTCCCCATTCCTCTGGTGATGAGGAACGGAGGGTGGGGATCATTATATCGCTGCTCAGGGGTAACGCTCAGTCCTGGGCCTTTTCGCTGCCGGTGGGGGCACGGCCCCTCCATTCAGTGGATGAATTCTTTTTAGCCCTGGGTCAGATATATGATGATCCGGATCATATTGCTCTGGCTGAGTCTAGACTACGTCTGTTATGCCAGGGTAAACAATCCGCAGAGATATACTGCTCAGAATTTCGGAGATGGGCAGCTGATACTGGTTGGAATGATGCTGCACTCCGAAGTCAATTTTGCCATGGTCTTTCAGAGGGATTGAAAGATGCATTTGCTTTTCATGAGAGACCTATCTCCTTGGATTCTGCTATGTCTCGAGCCGTTCGTATTGACAGGCGTCTTAGAGAGAGAGGAGAGATCTCTCCTTCCTGTCATACTCAGTCCCGGGACAGTGCAGCGGTCTCATTCTGTGCGCAGGGGTCTCAGTCGCTGTCAGCCCCTTCTGAGCAGGAGCCCATGCAGCTGGGGTTGATTGCCTCTGACAATAGAAGATTCAGCCCACATGGGAGGGTTTGTTTTTGTTGTGGAGGTATAAATCATTTGGCAAATGTTTGTCCCTCTAGGAGATTCAGGCAGTCTTCTGGGAGTAATAAAGAAACAAAAAGGAAAAAATCTTTTAAAAATGTTCCGTCTGTTACTATTGGCAGGGTTGAGGCGGAAATTGAAGGTTTTCCGTTTGCTTGTAGTTCCCGTTTTGTCCTGCCTGCTAGGGTGGCGCTAGAGAGCAAGAGCATTTTTTGTGAGATTTTTGTGGATAGTGGAGCAGCTGTCAATCTCATTGATAATCAATTTGCAATAACTCACTGTTTCCAGGTATGCACTTTGGGAAAGGATATACCTGTTTTTGCTATTGATTCCGCTCCACTTTCTCAGAAATCGTTAAAGGGCATAGTTCACAATATCCGTTTGATTGTGAGTGATACTCATGTTAAGGATATGTCATGTTTTGTCCTAAACGTGTTGCCTACTCCTCTAGTGTTGGGGCTACCCTGACTCACTAAACATAACCCCACCATTGATTGGCAAGCGAGGAAAATAAATGGTTGGAGTGAGTTTTGCAGAGAGAATTGCCTCACGACATCTGTTTCTGAGGTTCCTACTAAGACTGTACCACCTTTCCTCTCTGAATTTTCGGATGTCTTCTCTGAGAGTGGAGTTCAGGGTTTGCCTCCGCACAGGGAGTACGATTGCCCTATTAATCTCATCCCAGGCGCCAAGCTGCCTAAATCTCGTTTATACAATCTTTCCCAACCTGAGAGGGTCGCTATGCGTGCTTATATCTCTGAGAGTCTGAGAAAAGGACACATACGACCCTCGAAGTCACCTGTTGCCGCTGGTTTTTTCTTTGTTAAGAAAAAAGATGGTTCTTTAAGACCTTGTCTGGATTTCAGGGAGCTGAACAGTATCACTATTCGTGACCCTTATCCGCTTCCTCTGATCCCGGACCTGTTTAACCAGGTTGTTGGGGCTAAAGTCTGTTCCAAATTAGACCTAAGAGGGGCATACAACCTGGTCAGGGTCAGAGAAGGAGACGAATGGAAAACGGCCTTCAATACCCCTGAGGGTCATTTTGAGAATTTGGTTATACCTTTTGGTTTGATGAATGCCCCAGCCGTTTTTCAGCATTTCGTGAACAGCATTTTTTATCATTTAATGGGAAAATTTGTATTAGTGTATTTGGATGACATTTTGATTTTTTCTCCTGATTTCAAAACTCATAAGGAACACTTACGTCAGGTCTTGCTCATCCTGCGGGAGAATAAATTATACGCGAAACTGGAAACATGTGTGTTTGCGGTTCCAGAAATTAAATTTCTGGGGTTTCTTCTCTCTGCTTCTGGTTTTCGCATGGACCCCGAGAAGGTCCGCGCTGTGCTTGAGTGGGAGCCTTCTGAGAATCAGAAGGCGCTGATGCGTTTTTTGGGCTTTGCCAATTATTACAGGAAGTTTATTTTGAATTATTCCTCTGTTGTTAAACCACTCACTGATATGACCAGAAAGGGGGTAGATTTTTCTTCCTGGTCGGTAGAGGCGCGTAAGGCCTTTTCTAATATCAAGGAGAGTTTTGCTTCCGCTCCCATCCTGGTACAACCTGATATTTCTTTATCCTTCATAGTTGAGGTTGATGCTTCTGAGGTGGGTGTGGGTGCGGTCTTGTCTCAGGGTTCCTCTCCTGCCAAATGGCGACCGTGTGCCTTTTTCTCGAAGAAACTCTCCTCCGCAGAGAGAAATTACGATGTGGGAGATAGGGAATTGTTGGCCATCAAGTTGGCTTTTGAGGAATGGCGCCATTGGCTAGAGGAAGCCAGACACCCTATTACCGTGTTTACTGACCATAAAAATCTGGCCTACTTGGAGTCAGCCAAGCGTCTGAACCCGAGACAGGCCAGATGGTCTTTGTTCTTTTCAAGGTTTAATTTTGTTGTCACGTTCCGCCCTGGGGTTAAGAATGTGAAGGCAGATGCCCTGTCACGTTGTTTTCCGGGAGGTGGGAATTTTCGAAGACCCGGGTCCCATTTTGGCGGAAGGTGTGGTGGTCTCTGCTCTTTTTCCTGAATTGGAGGCAGAGGTGCAGGCAGCCCAGTTGGAGGCTCCTGATCTTTGTCCTCCTGGGAGGTTGTTTGTGCCTCTCGCTTTAAGACACAAGATTTTTAAGGAACACCACGATCCGGTCCTTGCTGGGCACCCGGGGGCAAGAGCCACACTGGATCTCATCGCTCGGAGATTCTGGTGGCCTGCGCTTCGTAAGTCGGTTGAGGGTTTTGTGGCAGCCTGCGAGACTTGCGCTCGTGCCAAAGTCCCTCATTCACGGCCATCAGGTCCTCTCCTTCCCTTACCCATTCCTTCCCGTCCTTGGACACATCTGTCCATGGACTTCATAACGGACCTGCCTCGTTCCTCGGGGAAGACTGTGATTCTGGTGGTGGTGGACCGTTTCAGCAAAATGGTGCATTTCATCCCTTTTCCTGGTTTGCCCAATGCTAAGACGCTGGCGCAGGCATTTATTGATCACATTGTCAAATTGCATGGTATTCCTTCAGACATAGTCTCTGTTAGGGGCACGCAGTTTGTTTCCAGATTCTGGAAGGCTTTCTGTTCTCGCTTGGGGGTTCGGTTGTCATTCTCTTCTGCTTTCCACCCGCAGTCGAATGGCCAGACAGAGCGCGTCAATCAGAATCTGGAGACATATCTGCGCTGTTTTGTGGCGGAGAATCAGGAGGATTGGTGTTCTTTTTTGTCCCTTGCTGAGTTTGCTTTAAATAACCGTCGTCAGGAGTCCTCTGATAAGTCACCATTTTTTGGTGCATATGGGTTTCATCCGCAGTTTGGGACTTTTTCGGGAGAGAGGTCTTCTGGTTTACCTGATGAGGACAGATTCTCCTCGTCTTTGTCATCTATTTGGCAAAAGATTCAGGATAATCTAAAGAGCATGAGTGAGAGATATAAGCGTGTGGCAGATAAGAGACGTGTGCCTGGTCTGGACCTGAATGTTGGTGATCTGGTGTGGTTGTCTACCAAGAATATCAAATTGAAGGTTCCCTCCTGGAAGTTGGGTCCTAGGTTTATTGGGCCTTACAAGATCCTGTCTGTCATCAATCCTGTTGCCTACCGTCTTGATCTTCCTCAGACTTGGAAGATCCATAATGTTTTTCATAAATCCTTATTGAAACCTTATGTTCAACCCATTGTACCCTCGCTTTTGCCTCCTCCTCCGATTATGGTTGATGGGAATCTTGAATTTCAGGTCTCTAGGATTGTGGATTCTCGTCTTGTCCGCGGTTCTCTCCAGTACCTCGTTCATTGGGAGGGTTATGGTCCTGAGGAGAGGATGTGGGTCCCAGTGATGGACATTGAGGCCACTCGTCTCATCAGGGCTTTCCATAGGTCACATCCTGAGAAGGTGGGCTCTGAGTGTCCGGAGTCCACTCGTAGAGGGAGGGGTACTGTCACAACCAGACAGCTGAGAAGCTCTGACAGAGGCCTTTCAGAACCTCCTCCTTGAGTTTTCTTTGTTTTGGTTTTCAGTTCCTCGTCTCATTGGTCTCTCTCAGCTGTCATGTAGTTGGACTGATTGCATCCCTTTAAATTTCTCCCCATGATGCATTAGTGTGCGGCTTATACAACTTCCTGGAGTGTGTGTGCATGCTGTTCAATTTTCCCAGTCTTCTACAAGATAAGTGCTGTACATTCATTTGTGATTTTCTGTTTGCTGGATCCCAGATGACCCTGACTCCCTCCGTGTCTAGGGTAGGGAGCCGATGGTCGTGTCCCCTCACTATTGTAGGGTGTTCAGGTATTATATAGTCGAGGTACGGGGATATGCGATCATCCACCTTTGGGGTGTTCGCATAGGCTGAGCAGTCAGGGAGAGTGACAGGTCTCATGCAGGGGTCTCCCTTTTGTTCCTTAGTTTTGGATCCAGTGAGTCATAGATTCTTTTGCATTGTCTTGTTTCCTGTACACCTTCCGTGACACCCAGACTGCTGGAACTGGACAGCAGAAGATTGGGAACGTCTTGAAAGTTGATGATTTCTGCAGATAGATGAGAAATGTAAACCACACGATCCCATACAAGTTTTTTTTCTATTTATTGACAGCAAGAAGAGATCTAGCGAGAAGCTGAAACCCAAAACATACAAGAACATTGAAGAACTTGTTATTCACTGATGAATCCTTTAATGCTGGATGCTGTACTTGCCATTGGCTCGATGATAGAAGTCCACTGGAGAAGGCAATGATGTCAGGAGCCCCTCCGATAGGCGCTGTGTATCCGCTCCCCACTGATTCCTGCTACAAGCAGAGCACAGAAAGGTGTTGCTCCAGTTTCGCAGCTTGTAGCTGTGTAGATTTACCATCTTTGACAGTTTGACTCTGTTTGTGTCACACCATGTTCTCATCATCTAAAAAGTATTTACAGATTGCTGAATAATGATCCACCAAAGACCCCGAGCGGCTGGAGGACTGGACGGAGGTGGTTAGTGCAAATTACTACAAATGAGTCATATACAGTACAAAGACACAGGGGATAGGAGATTATATAGAAAGATACCGGAGAGGTACGAGCGTAGAGAAAGATACCGGAGAGGTACGAGCGTAGAGAAAGATCCCGGAGAGGTACGAGCATAGAGAAAGAAACCGGAGAGGTACGAGCATAGAGAAAGAAACCGGAGAGGTACGAGCGTAGAGAAAGATACCGGAGAGGTACGAGCATAGAGAAAGATACCGGAGAGGTACGAGCGTAGAGAAAGATACCGGAGAGGTACGAGCGTAGAGAAAGATACCGGAGAGGTACGAGCGTAGAGAAAGATACTGGAGAGGTACGAGAGTAGAGAAAGATACTGGAGAGGTACGAGCGTAGAGAAAGATACCGGAGAGGTACGAGCGTAGAGAAAGATACTGGAGAGGTACGAGCGTAGAGAAAGAAACCGGAGAGGTACGAGCGTAGAGAAAGATACCGGAGAGGTACGAGCATAGAGAAAGATTCTGGAGAGGTAAGAGCATAGAGAAAGATACCAGAGAGGTATGAGCATAGAGAAAGATACCGGAGAGGTACTAGCGTAGAGAAAGATACCGGAGAGGTACGAGCGTAGAGAAAGATACCGGAGAGGTATGAGGGTAGAGAAAGATACCGGAGAGGTATGAGGGTAGAGAAAGATACCGGAGAGGTACGAGCGTAGAGAAAGAAACCGGAGAGGTACGAGCATAGAGAAAGATTCTGGAGAGGTACGAGCATAGAGTAAGATACCGGAGAGGTACGAGCATAGAGAAAGATTCTGGAGAGGTACGAGAGTAGAGAAACTTGTGCTTTGTGTTTTTATTTCACTCACTTCCTTGAATGGGAATCTTATTTACATCCATAAAATCTTTTTTGACTCCCTCCTGCCACCACAGCTGATGGGTTTGTTACAATGTATCAATGTAGTCAATCCTGGGTAACCACAGATCTGGTTACATTGATACATTGTAACATCAGCCATGAGACAGGTTTTCAGCCTTGAATATTCCCATTCTCTGACTGTAAACAGAGATCCTAAAAATGGTGCCACACCAGGTTCTCCTAAGACGCTGAGGGGTGGTTTTCTGAGGTGCATCGGTGGCCTCTTCTGCATGTCACCTTAATGTCTCCTGGATTTGGGGTGCTCATCGCTTTGCTCCTCGGTCTTTACACGCGGGGAAAGGTTAAGGCCGCAGTTTACCCCCCCCCCCCTCCCCCTTCACACAGTAATAGGCAGATGCCATATGCTGCCAATAAACACCGCCACATGTGCCAGCTCTTGCCAGGGACATAAAGGCATCAGCAGAAGAGTTACGAGAGTCTTACTGGCAGCAAATGTCACCGCGTTTCTGCTGCCAGATGTTCACTGCGCGCGAGCCTCCCCTCCACATGTATATGAACCCTTTATATTCCACGCACAGATACCAGCCATTTCTCAGCATGTGTCCTGCATACCCTCGGGGACATTTACAGACTGTCACACGTCACAGGTATATATTATCTCCATGTAACAAGTTATTGTGGTAACAATCATATTGAGATATGTCAGACTTCAGTCCCCTCCAAAGCTGCATTCACAATTTTGCTGCATTATCATGTTTTATATACTTTAGTTCTATCAGGATCTGCCATCATAATTCTGCTACCACTGTCCATCATTGCTTATAGTCCAGATACCTGCAGAGCTGCATTCACAATTCCACTGCTACATCAAATCTTATACTACAGTCACACCCAGAGCTGCATTCACAATTCTGCTGTTTCATCGTGTTTTATACTCCAGTCCTATCAGTTAACTGCCTTCATAATTTTGCAACTACAGTCCATCATGGCTTATACTAGTGTAACACCCCAGAGTGCTGTTACCACTCCTGCACCCTGCTACTGTCTTTATTGGTCTAACACAATGTCATCTATGTATTCTGTTCCATGGTCACCACAATGTGCATCTATAATATTGTTATGCAACTGTTATGTTCATGGAATATACCTGGTTCACCAGCAGGTGGCAGCAAACACAGCAGAGCTATCTTAGATAGAATGGAATTTTCCATTCTAACCCCCCTCTGTAGGGGAGTGGGCAGGACAGGTGGGGAGCAGTTAGTTGCAGTTTACCTCTGCAAGGGGAAGGGTGTGTAGGGGAACGTCTCTGCTGGAGCACCTAAAGCTCTGCTGGCCATGGAGGCAGAAGCCTAAAGCCTCAGGAGCCAGGAGTAAAGTTCCTTGGCTGAAGATAAGTCTGACTAAAAAGTGAAGTGCAGCATAAAGAAGAAGCCAAGTTATCAAGTCAGCTTGTCAGTACAGCAGAGTGAGGGAAGGACAGAGCAGAGTTGAGTTTGCCTGCCAGTTTAATGCTAAAGCCTGCTGGAACCAAGACCAAGCCGGAAAACTGTTTGAAGAAACGTTTATTCAAAGTAAAGCTGCCGTTGAACTTCATCTCAAGGTCTGGACTCAAGTTATTCTTTCCAATCCCTCAATTATTCCCCCTTTTCATTGCTTCGGAGCCAAAGCCTGGGGTCTAGCAGTATCCAGGTAGGAGCACCGTGACACATAAAGAGACATTTAGGCCGCACTACACTGCTCGGCATTCCTACACCTGGGACGCGTTATAGGAGGGCCCTGGGGGGAGGTTCCCGTTGCACTAGATTTACCGGCAGAGTTGAATTTACAATTCTGTTGTTACATCATGTACTGTATTATGCTCCAGCTTCTTCCATAGCTGCATTCACAATTCTGCTGCTTCATCATGTTTTATACTCTAGTCCTATCATCAGCTGCCTTTATAGTTCTACTATTGCAGTCCATCGTGGCTTATACTCCAGTTGCATGCAGAGCTGCCTTCACAAATCTGCTGTTACATTATTATAACACAGTCGCATCCAGAGGAAATTCATATTTCTTCTGCTACATTAAATCCTACTTTTCAAAAGCTGCCTTCGAAGTTCTGCTATTACATCCTACTCCCCTTCCAGAGCTGCATTCACAATTCCGCTGCTACGTCACATCTTATACTCCAGTCACACCCAGGGCTGCCTTCACAATTCTGCTATTGAAACATATGTTGCACTGCATTCTACACTTTGTGTCCAGCCTTATACTCCAGTCATAGCAAGAGCTGCATTAACAATTCTGCTGTTGTCTATTATTCCAGAGCTGTAGTTCAGTCATATCCCAAGTTACATTTACTATTCTGGTCTTAAGCCTGTTCTTCTACTGCAGTCCAAATCTGCAGTCCCAATTCTTCAGGGAGCCTCTCAGGTTTTCTCATTTGGAGCCGGCATCTTCTTACACTGATTACTCTAGTCCTTCATTTTTAGGTCCAGTGGAGGGTGAGACCAGTCCTCATCTCTTAGCAAGTGACTGGCTGCTAGTAATGGCTGGAGGGACGTTGTGTCATGCCCACGTTCCCCACCCTGAATGCACTGCCATGCTCTACTAGCTCCTCAGCAGATGGCATCTGCTAATGGGCCTGAGGCGAGGGATCAAACTGCAGAAGGGAGCCTGGTTGGAGGGATTTACTGATCCCCAGGCTCGAGGAATGAGCAATTTGGACTGAAACAAGTCCCGCTCCTTCTGCACCAGTCTAACATCAGCAGCTTGTGGTAGAAATGTGTTTATTGATCTGTAGAAGTTGCAGCCTCATTGGTTCTGTGTGTGAATGAGGCAGAAATGAATCCTAGGTACAAACAGGTTAAGTAGACCTTTGATGATATCAATGGTCTGATAGTCAATCGTGCTCAGTATCACTCATGTATGTAAAGGTCTGGCAATGCATCAACCCATGTGAACAGAGCAATGCCTCCTTCTTAACAGAAAAAGTAACCCATGACTCACATCTCAGGAAGAACTACCTCCTACCTGTCACCACTAAAGAGGTATGGCAACCACCAGTGGAGGTCCTCAAAATACTTCATGCCACAGTTCTCACAGTGTCTATGGGGTTAATATTTCTAGATCTGGAGTCTAATGGGTCCATTTTCATATTTGCTCTGTATAACTATCAGAATATGAGAGGAAAGGTGAGGCCATCAACAAATGGGAGAAGAAAATTATTATTACTCTTACCGGTAATTAGATTTTCCTGAGTCCATGACAGCACCAGGAGAGAGCGTCCTCCGCCCAGGACAGGAGACCCACAGATATTCAGGAAGGAGGGTCCTCTCCATCCCTCAGTGGTTTTCAGAGACGAACGAGAGCACCCCCGTAATCCATGCTTCTGATCCATCTGAATCCACACTCGTATAATTCATCGAACTCTTTTCTCTCTCTCTTTTTTTATTTATTCTGCTCACCCTGTGCACCATGATCAGCTAAAACCCACTTACTGACATCTAAATAACTGAACTCCAACTCCTTATGGCACCTGGGATTGGGGCAAAAAGATGGAAGAACTACCTCCTGAGACTTATGAAAACTGGACACCACCTTGGAAAGAAAAGCTGGGTCTGGCCTAAGGACAATTCTGTCTTCCTGAATAGAGGTATAAGGAGGGTGTCACAGACCAGCGGGTGTGAACCCACTGTGCCATGTTTCCCACCTCCTCTAAGGGCATTGTCTAAGTGTACCCCTCAATTCTTCACAGTAACCCTGATGGTGGGGATAGACTTTCCCAAAGGGAACACTAGGTCGCTACCTCTTGAGGAGGGTAGGCACACGAGGCAGCTGCTCCAGACGGACCAGGAGGTACCTGAGTAGGTACCAGAAGTACAAGCGTAGTCAGGCAGGCGGGGTCATTTTCAGGAGCAACAGCGCAGGACTGAAGGATGAGGCAGAGCCATAGTCAGACAAGCAAAAGGTCAGGGCATGCGGCACAGAAACAGGTCAGGCAATCAGGTTCGGCAACAGGAGAGTCAAGGCAAGCAGACAGGGGTCAGACGAGTAGCAGAATCCAGGAAAAAGGTAATAGTCAGGAGCACATGTGAGTATCAGGAGCTTAGCAAACACAAGGACCTTGACACTGAGGCATCTGGGAAGGGGGCTGAGACACTTTAGTACCTGCAGGAGAGCCCGGGTTGGTCAGCGAGGTCACATGACCCAACCCATGCAGCCCAGGGAGTCATGCGCGCCACCCCTAGGGCAGTGTAACAAGAAACCAGCAGCAAGCATGCTGTGGCCAAGGCTGAGTGGAACCTGTGGAGCGGAATCCTCAGCACCACAGCACATACAGCGACCGAGCCCAGGACTGCAGCAGTGGATGGAAGGATCACCGGTGAGCACGGAGCCCAGGACCACGGTGGTAAGCAGGGGAACAGCGACATACAGCAGCCGCTGTAACATAGGGTTGATGGACAAGGCCTGCATTTCCCCTATCCTTCTGGCCAAAGTAATGGCTACCAAGAACACACACTTCAGAGTCAACATCCTGATAGAGGACTCAGCAATCGGCTGAAAGGGTTCTTTTACTAAGTTCTTCAAAACTAGATTCAAATCCCAGGGGGGGTTTCTAGCAGGAATCTCCCTAGCAATAGCCTTACAAAACCTCATGATAAGAGGATGGGAAGCTAACCTGGTGTCAAACAACACACTCAAGGCTGCAAACTGGACCTTTAGGGTACTAAGGGATAGACCTTTTTCCAACCCTTCTTGAAGAAAATGCTAAATCCTGGGAATAGAGAGACTGCAATGCGGAACAGGATTGATTCCCAGGAAAGCAAAGAAAACCACCCCGGTTCTAGCATAGATCCAAGTGGTTACCGATTTCCTACTTTTTAACAAAGTATAAATAACCGGCTCAGACAATCCTCTATGCACAAGTAGCGACCTTTCAAAAACCAGGACGTCAAGTGGAGGCCTTTTACCGGAGGATGGATGACCAGGCCCTGGCTCAACAGGTCTGGAATCTCTGGTAACACCCAAGGCTCCTTAACCGAAAGTAGTCTCAGCCACGTGAACCAAGCACGACGGGGCCAAATCGGTGCTATCATGATCACTGAAGCTCTGTCTTCCTTTATCTTCTTGAGAACTCTGGAGATTAACTGAAGAGGAGGGAATGCATAGAGCAGACCCCTGTCCCACGGTTGTAGAAAAGTGTCCACAGTAAAAAAGGGAAAAAAATAACTTTTCACTTTTATATTTGATCTTGTGGCAAAAAGATTCACAGAGGGCTCCCCCCAAAGCTGAACTACCTGGAAGAAAACCCCCGAATTCAGAGACCACTCTCTCTGGTCAAATTTGTGGCAACTAAAAAAAATATGCCTCCCGGTTGTCTACCCTTTTGATATGAAGGGTCAACAAGGACAGGACTTTTCCCTCCTGTAAGGAAAAAATCTGAGCTGCTATCTGTTGCAATTCTATGGATCTGGTCCCCCCTGAAGATTCAGGTAAGTTACTATGGAACCATTGTCTGACAAGACCTTTAGATGACTATTCTGGAGCAAAAGCAAAATCTCCTGCAACGCTCTCAGCACCGCCATTAGTTCTTTTACGTTTGAAGAAGTGGCACAAATTGATACTACCCAAGGACCTTGAGGAACCCTGTTCTGGATGTGAGCCCCCAAACCGACTGATATGGCATCTGTAGTTATTACTAATGGCTCTGCAATTCTCCAAGGAACCTCCCGGATGAGGTTTCCTGGATCCAACCATCACCTTACGGAACTGCATGTTTGCCTGGAGTAAAAAATGTTTCTGTTCAAATCCTTCATATCTCCTGACCAAGAGCCTGAGTCCTCAGAACTGCAGGAATGCAGGAGGTTAAGGTTTGCAGAACTGACATACTATTTCTGATTGATAGATATGGATTCCGAACAAGATCTACCACTGACCTTACTTTCTCGACCTAGAAAGGATTTCTGAGAGGCCGAGTCCTGTAATATGCCCAGGAATTGTTGAACCTTCTGAGGATACATCCTGGACTTCTCCGTATTGATCAATCAGCCTAGAGAGTTCACAATGGTAATTACCTGCTCCATCTGGACAAGACAGGTCTGTTCGGATGGGGCAACAATCAAGAAATCGCCTAGGTAAGGCACAAATAGGATGTGAAATATGCTTTTTGGGGGAAAATTGATGGGTGATTGTAGACTTTGTTCTGTATGAACCGAATTCCATTATCCTTTCACTGGTGAAATTATTTTTTTTAAACTTTTTTTTCCGGGAAAGTTGATGGGTGATTGTTGACCTCCTTTTGCTGTATGGACCGAATTACGTAGTGGTGAATTTTTTTATATGAAACAGGCTTTGTTTGGGAAAATTGATCAGTGATTGTAGACCTCCTTTTGCTGTATGGACCGAATTACGTCATCATGGGTCCTGCAGTAAACATAATAAAGACACTGATGACAACACACCAGCAGACTTTGCCTTTACCATCTATTCTTCAAGCAGCTTCAGTAAGTTGAAAACATTCCTGTGTTTTTATCTGCTCCGTCTGCAATCGATCTCCACAGCACACAACACAAGACATGACAGGAGAGCCCCTGCTTTGGAGTCCAAGTCCAGTTTCTTAAGATCATGAGTTCCATCACAATTGTGCATAACATTTTTGCTCTCTGTGCAAAGCCATAACAAAAGGACTCCGTAGGCAAGAGAAAAATATATTCGGCGTTCAGCGTTGCACTTATATGTTAAAAAGCCTTGTGTAGTGTAAAAGTTAAAAATAAGGGCCTATTTCCTAAATCATCAAATGGTAGAGATGACCTGCGTGACACTTTAGCAATCGGCACATCAATCCTGGGAGAATGGTCCCATAGTATTGAATCAGCATCGTCAAAGGGGTATTTGCACTTAACCGACAAGGGAATAAAGTTGCACTTATCTAGGTTCTTTTCACTCATATCATGGCCGCCACATTTTTGTGAATGTAAAAAGACCTATTTTTTCTACCTTCCAATCCTTCAAACATTACATCCTGAACTGATCTCACTTCCTTGGGATCTTCGATAATCATAATGGCCCTGATGGCCTTTAGAAGCTGATCCACATGATGGATGGCGAAAAATGGTCTACCACCCCTATCCTCTTCAGACAACGAGTCGGACAGGACCTCACCACTCTCCGCCGCCATGCGCAGACGGGGACTTATCCTTAATTCTATGGCCTTCTTTCTTAGATTTTAGGCCATTACCCATTTCCTCTTTGATCAACTTTTTCATACATTTCTACATTGACGGGGATTCTTCCGCAATAGTATTTTCTATGCAGGAATGACAGAGTAATTTAACATAGGAGGGGGGCAATCTGGTCTTACATAACCCACACACCTTATGCTTTGCCTTAGCCGACAACATCCTTAGCCGCTTATCCTGAAAGGCAATATGCCACCAAAAACACATGTTAAGGGGGAAACCGAATACCGTACATACCCTCCTATCCATACCACAGGTGCAGGGGAAGACAGGTCCTTGTGCACCTCTCCAGCGTCTTCCATGCTGCCAGAGGACAAACAAAATGCCTTGGATCCGGAGATGTAAAGCAAGGATCCACAAGGCCGCTCTAGTTGGGTTTAAGTGCGGCAAAAATGTGAATTTTCCATGCTTGCTCCTGGTGGCCAGCTCGCGGTCTCGCGATACCTGGGACAGGAGGCGCTATTCTTGTACTCGCACGCTCCCAACCTGCATGCAGATTCTGCCATACCTGCTGCCAGAGCCCAGAAAGATCACCCAAGAGGCCTAGAGGTACATCCCCTATAATCTTCAGGGAGCACGTAGCGGGGAACTCACCCGGCACGCTCCCCAGCCCAGCCGGCGTATTGCAACACGGAGAGAAACTACTCTCCACCGGAGTACATGTAGGAATCCTCTCCCAGGACAGGAAACCACTGAGGGATGGAGAGGCCCCTCCTTCTTAAATATTTGTGGGTTTCTGGTCCTGGTCGGAGGACCCTCTCTCCTGGTGCTGTCATAGGACGAGGGGAAAATTAGGTCACTTACAATTTGGGGGAAGGGATGAGGCCCCCAAGCATATGATAGAGAAGATGAGACCCTCAACAAGTACGAGCAGATGTAAGACACTCAACAACTGGAAGGATGAGAGGGCAGGGTCTCAACAAGTGGGAGGAGAAATGAGGCCCATAACAATTGGGAGGAGAAATTAGGCAATCAGCAGGTAGGAGGAGAGGTGTGGCTATCATGTGGTATGAGAGATGATGCCCTCAAAAAGAGTGTTTAATGAGGCCATCAACAAATGAGATGAGAAATTAGGTCACTTACAACTGGGGGAAAGAGATGAGGCCCCCAACATATGATAGAGAAGAAGAAACCCTCAACAAGTACAAGGAGACATGAGACACTAAACAAGTATGAGGATGAGAGGGCAGGGTCTCAACAAGTGGGAAATACGACCATAAACAGGTAGTAGAAGTGTGGCCATCAACAACTGGGAAGAGAAATGAAACCCTCCTCAAATGGGAATACAAATAAGTCCCTTAACAATTGGGAGGAGTGATGAAGTACTCAACAAATGGGAATGAAGTTGAGACCCTTGACAAGTGGCAGGAGAGTTGAGGCACTTAACAAGTAAGGTGAAGCGATGAGGCACTCAACAAGTCAGGAAAAGTGATGAGGCCCTGAACCAGTGAGAGGAGATTTGAGGCAATCAACAAGTGGAAGGAAAGGTTGACTCTCTCAAAGGAGAATAAATTAACAAGTTGGGGAGGGGGGAAGAGACTCTTACCGAGTGACAGAAGAAATGAGACCCTTAACAAGTGGAATGGTACATAAGGCCAACAACAAGTAGAGGAGAGGTGTGGCCATCAAGGTGGTAGGATGAGAGGGGAGACCCTCAACAAGTGGGAGAACTGAGACCCTCACCAAGTGGAAAAAAAGTGAGGCCATCAACAGGTAACATGAAAGGTGTGGCTATAAACAAATGGGAGGAGAGCTGAGGTACTCGACAAGTGGGAGTAGAGCTGAGGCCCTCATCAAGTGGGAGAAGAGATGAGGCACTCAACAAGTGGGTGGAATTCTGAGGCCCTCAGTCAGTAGGAGGAGAGATGAGGACATCAAGATGTTGGAGGAGCAGAGGGGAGGCCTTTAATAAGTCAGATGAAAGGTGTAGCTCTTAAAAATTGGGAGGAGAAATGAGGCCATCAACAGCTAGGAAGAGAAGTGTAGCTATCATGTGGTAAGAGAGATGAGGCCTTCAACTCGTAAGAGGCCATCAGCAAGTAGAACAAAACCATGCGATCCTCATTGGAGAATGAGTGGGGAGGCCCTCAAAAAGTGGGAGAAGAAATGAGGCCAACAACTGGGAGGAGAGATGAGGCACTCAACAAGCAGGAATAGAGATGAGGACCTAAACAAGTGAGAGGAGAGGTGAGGGCATTAACAAATGGAAAGAGAGGTAAGACTCTCATTGGTTGGGAGGAGAGATGATGCCATTGAGAGCTGAGCAGGGGAGAGATAAGGCCCTCAACAACAGAAAAGAGAGTTGAGGCCCTCATCAAGTGGGAAGAAAGGTGATATCATCAACAGTTAGGAAGAGGTTTGGCCATCAACAAGTTAAAAGATAGGTAAGGTGGCGGCCCTCAACAAGTGGGAAGAAGGTACGATCATCAAATGGGATAGGAGATGAGTAATTCTGAGGCCCTTAAAAAGTGGGAGGAGAGATGAGACCATCAGCAGGTAGCAAAGAGAGGTGAGGACATAAATATGTGGGAGTAGGAGAAGAGAGGCCATCAACAAATGGGTGGAGAGATGAGCCCCTTAACAAGTCGGATGAGGGGTGAGGTCCTCAGAAAGTAGGAGGAGAAATAAGGCCATCAACAGGAAGCAAAAGAGGTCTAGCTATCAAGTAGTAAGAGAGATGAGGCCATCAATTTGGGAGAATAAAAGGAGAGGCCATCAACAAGTGGGATAAGTAAGGCAGAATAGGTAGGAGTAGAGGTGTGGCTATCAGCAACTGGAATGAGAGATGAAGGGCTCAATAAGTGGGAGTAGAGATAAGGTCCTTGACAAATGAGAGGAGAGCTGTGCACTCCATAAGTGAGGAGGAGAGATGAGGTACTTAACAAATGGAGGTGATAGATGAGGCCCTTGACAAGTGGGAGAAGTGATGAGGCCTTGAACAAGTGGGAAGAGAAGCGAGGCCATCAACAATAGTGATAAGCGGCAGGGGCAATATTCAAATTTGCGGTATTTCGCAAATATTTGGTAGAATATTCGTCATATATTCGCGAATTCGAGATTATTTTCTTGATCGCGAAAAATCGGCAATGTAATATTCGCGGAATGCGTGCATGGGTCGCTATAGCTACATTTTTCAAGCTGCTAGAAGTTTCCTGAGACTAGAGAAAATGGTTGGAACTTCTCATTTTAACAGGTCTGGCTACTTATTAGTGATTGGTGCGCTAAGTATTGTTCTAAACTTGTGACATCACAGCACTATGTAAGTATATATGTAGCATGTATGTATGGACAGCTACACTTTATCACTATCTAACCTACACTGACTATCTCCCACTAACTATCTGTATTATATATATAACCTAACTAACTATCTAATGTAATGACACAGGAAAGCAGAGAGCACAGCAATGTCACTGCTCTCTCTCCTAGATCGGAGAAATACTGCATACAAGCGCTGCTGGGGAGGTTCTTATATAGTAAGGGGTAGGCAACTTTCCTATTGGTTGCTAGGGATGTTACTAAGTTCAGACAAAGACATTGCAGCCTTCTCATTGGCCCACAAGCAGAGGTTACTGATGAAAAAAAATCTAGAATATTTGAAATTACAAATATATAGCACTATATTCTAAATATTCGCAAATTTTATAAGTTAATATTTGCTATTCGAATATGCGCGCCAAACACTAATCAACAAGTGCAAAGATAAGTAAGACTCTCAACAAGTGGGAACAGAGATATGGACAGAAGAAATTTGAGGCTCACAGCAAGTGGGAAGAGAGGCTAGATCATCAACAGTTAGGGAGAGTTGTGACCTTCAACAAGTGGGAAGATAGGAAAGGACCTCAATAAGTAGGAGGAGCGGCAAGACCATCATCAAATGGGAGGAAATCTGAGGCCCTCAACCAGTGGTAGGAAATCTGAGGCCCCCAACAAGTAAGAAGAGAGATGAGGCCCACAAATAGTGGGAGAAGAGATGAGGCCATCAATAGGTAGAGAAGAGTTGAGGACATTGACATGTGGGATTAGGAAAGGGACAGCCATTAGACAAAGGGGAGGAAAGATGAGGCCTTCAATAAGAGGTAGAAGAAATGAGGAACTTAGCAAGTGGTGGTGCAGTGTGTCACGAACCGGCGGGTATGAACCCACTGTGCCACATGTCCTACCTCTTCTAAGATCCTTGTCTAAGTAAACCCCTCAATCTTCACAGTACCCCTGATGGTGGACATAGACTTTCCCGAGGGGAACACCAGGTCACTACCTCTTGAGGAGGCTACGCAAAGAAGGCAGGTGGTCCAGGCGGACCAGGAGGTACCTGAGAAAGGTACCAAAAGGTACAGGCATTTTCAGCAGGCTGAGTCGTAACCAGGAGCAACAGTGCAGGACCAAAGGATGAGGCAGAGGTGAAGTCAAACAAGCAATAGGTCAAGGCAGGCGGCACAGGTACAAGTCAGGCAATCCGGGAAGGCAACAGGAGAGTCAAGGCAATCAGGCTGGGATCAAACAGGTAGCAGAGTCCAGAAACACAAGCACGGGTCAGGTACACAGGAACACAAGCAGAGATATCAGCAACCTAGCAGGACACAAGGACCTTGACACTGAGGCATCTGGGAAGGGGGCTGAGCCACTTATATATGTGCAGGAGGGCTAGGATTGGTCAGCGAGGTCACATGATCTAACCCATAAAGCACAGGAAGTGACGAGCGCCGCCCCTTAAGGAAGTGCTGCAGGGAACAGGCAGCAAGCATGCTGTGGCCAGGGCTGAGAGGAAACTGTGGAGTGGTTCTCAGAACAAACAGTACCTACAAGGACAGAGCCCAGGACTGCAGTGGTGAATGGGGAAGCACAGGCAGCAGATCAATGCTGAACATGGCGCCCAGGACTGCAACGTTAAGCAGGGGAACAGCGGGGCACAGCAACCGCTGTTACATAGTGGCTGGGTTTGGGGTGGCCACAACACGACGCTGGGTTTCCCTGGACACCGTTAAGGTGTCACCACTGTGACATAGCAAGGGGTTTTGTCTGGGAAGGCAGGTATTTTCCTCCCAACATGGGCGGCTGGGCTGATTTCCAGCAAGGTGAGATCAAATAACGGACCGGAGTTTAAGTGCCGGTCCGGGTTTTGGTAGCACCTGGCTTTCCTTAAAATAGGCAGCTGGGTTCAGAATCTAAGTCACCATTTTGGGATCTGAAGCATGGTGTTGTGCTGGAAGGCTAAGAGCAGCATGAGGGCTGCACGCTGGGAAACAGGCCCCCTAAAGCCTGCTGTGAACTGCTGGGGACAAAGCGGCTAGAAATGTGACGTGACTGTTCTATGGACTTTTCATTGTGTGAATTAACACCAAGACTGTAATAAGTCGTTTTTCTTTTGCCTTTTGTGTGAATAAACACTGACATTTTGATTTACAAACTTGTGTTGCCTCTGTACTGCGTCCGCTTACCCTGCCTTCCAGAGCAAATGCTCACAATTGGTGCTTTGAGCGGGCCCACGCAGTGAGGCTGGCGTAAACGCTGAAATATTTTTGTTTTCGGGTATGGTTGGATGTCCTGGATTAAACCAGCTAAATTTAAAGCTGTGTCACGTGACAAAATGGAGGCTGTAATGAAAGCTCTAGTCGAGGCTAACCAACACCAGCAAGAAACAAACCAGCTGCTGTTACAACACGTGATGGCTTTACAGATGGCAGGAGCGTCCCAGAGTGTCCACGATGTCCAGAAAGCGGTCCGTGCGGCGATCCCCAAGATTACATCATCAGATGACGTCGAAACCTACCAGGCGATGTACGAGAAGGTCGCAACAAGGGAGAATCTTCCCCGAGATCAGTAGGCATCGTTCCTGACATCCGATTCTTAGCGGGTGTATTGCGACTTGCTGGACAATTAAGCGGCCGACTACCAGAAAGTCAAGGGTGGGATTCTGGCAAGACTGGGGGTGAATGTGTTGGTCCGGGCCCAGCGGGTGCATCAGTAGGGGTTTAAGCCGTCTGAGCCCATGAGACCCCAGTATTATAACTTACTTAACCTCTTGCAAAAGTGGCTACAGCCTGACGTGCTGAGCCCCACTGCTATGCTGGACCGTCTGTTGGCTGATATGTTCTGGAGGGCTTTGCCACCCCCTCTCCAGCAATCGATCTGACAGGTCTCTTCAGGTAATGCTCTCGAGGTGGTCGACCTGGTGGAGCTCTATGAGGCTACCCGGAATGTACGGGTGCGTTCTTTTAGGAGGGGGGCAATTTAAATCACGTAACTCTCCACCCAAGACCCGGCGATTTGTGCCCACCAAACCTGCCCAGGATGTTCCCCCTGTGGACCCAGCTCCGATAGTCTGTTGGCAGTGTCGAGAACCTGGCCATGTACGAGCTGACTGTCCACATCAGGTGGAACCCATGGACACGAACTATGGGTTCCATCAGTCATAAAAAGCTAGGAAGCTGTGTGCAGCGGGTACCCCGGAGACTCTGAATCCCCTGTGCCAGATGGAGGTAGGAGACACTCTAGCGGAGGCTCTGTTGGACTCAGGGAGTCTGGTGACCCAGGTAAGGGCTCCCCTGGTACGGTCCACTGAGTATACTGGCCGGAAACTCAGGGTCATGTGTATTCATTCTATGGTGTCTCTATCCATGGTTGCTGGCAGGTGGACCCACGAGGTGGCTGTCACCACCAATCTACACTACGAACTTGTAATAGGGAGAGACTTCCCGGGCTTCACGGCACTGTGGCCTGCTACGAGAGTGACTGATACCCATGAGACAGGGGTAACCCTAGCAGAGTGGCCCGGCTCAGGGGGGAGACCAGAACCCTGGGAATCTGAGTCCGAAGGGCCAGCAGTAGGGGTGACCGCCACTTCGGTGGAAGAGGGGGAAACAACCTCGCTAAGTGTGATGGTGGGAGACATGGAGGACTTGCCGCCGGGTCCTGAGCTGGCAGACCTCCATGTCTCCGGGGATAAATTTTGGTACTGCCCAACACCGGGACCCAACCGTATCCTGAGCCTGGGAAAATCTATTAATAGTAGATGGTGAACCACAACAACAAGGGGCAGAGTCGGTGTTCCCCCGTTTTGTGGTTCATCAGGAGATGTTGTACCGGGTAAACCAGCTGCGAGGTGAATCCATTGAACAGTTGGTGGTGCTTATCGCAAACTGGTGTTAGAGTTAGCCCACCAACATGTGTAACACCCCAGAGTAGTGTTACTAAACGCTTTTACCCCGCTACAATCTGTTAAGAGCATTTACATTGTCATCTAATGAAATTTTTCATCACATCCTCACAAATGTGCATTGAAAGCATTGTTAAATATATATTGTTGTAATTTCCATGTTCACCAGCAGGTGGCAGCAATGTGTTAGCAAGGAGTCAGCTACAGTTTAGTGTTTCTAGGCTGGAATAGTTCATTCCAGTTCAGCTACCCCCTCTGTGAGCAGAGTGGATTATGCCCACATCCTGCCTCATGGGGAGGGAAGGAAGTTAAGTTAGTGTGTCAGCCACGCCTGCTAGGGGAAGGCTGTGCTTGTAGGAGCTCCCAGATATAGGGAGCAAACCAGGATCTTGTCTCGGCTGAGACATTGATAATCATCCCCAGCCTGAGCCTTGCATCCTCAGTTGGAAGAAACAAGCAGACACTTCCAGTTACAGGAAGAAACCATACCCTGTGAAGATAACTGTGAGTAAAATCCAGAGACCCAGGAGAAGCCATTCCTCCTCAGCTAGTCAGTCCCCAGACAGCAGAAGATGAAAGCTACAACCATTAAAGACAAGTTTGAACTTTACCCAAGGTCTGGAACTCAATTTCTGCTGCAAATTCCTCTATTACTCCTACTAGCACCGCACGCAATTTATTGCAAGTGAGACAGGATCCAGGAGTCCAGCCGTACCCAGATAGGAGACACCATTGACACCATTTCCACTACCATACAGAGACATTACCCCACTCTGGCATTCCTAACCTGGTACGTGAGTTACAACACCTTGAAGGGCCCTGTGTTAGTACCCTGCGCACGCTGCAATTGGCGTCACGAACAAAACCATAAACTATCACCTACACCTCACCTAGCCATTGCATAATTTGGCGTCCATGTAACTTTACCACGGTCCTGCTCATTGCACATGTTCTCAGGGGTCATATGGGAATGCAGAAGACACAGAACCGGATATTACAACAGTTTTACTGGCCCAGTGTGTTTAGGGAGGTGGAAGAATTCTGTAAGTCTTGCCCGACCTGCCAGGCTGCACCTTTTTTGCAGTCCCTTGGTACCTCTCCGATCATCAAAGTGCCGTTTGAGCGAATCACTATGGACCTCGTAGGCCCAGTACCAAAGTCGGCTAGAGGGCACCAACACATCTTGGTCGTCCTGGACTACGCCACTCGGTACCCGGAGGCGGTGCCACTGCGACATACATCGGCGAAGCTTATAGCTAAGGAGCTAATGGAGATGTTATCCTGAGTGGGGCTACCTAGAGGGGTTCTGACTGACCAGGGGATATGTCCAAGGTCATGAGGGAACTCTGTAAGTTGCTGCATATCAAACAGTTACGGATGTCCGTGTACCATCTGCAAATGGACGGTCTGGTTGAAAGGTTTAACAAAACTCTAAAAACTATGTTAAAAAGGGTGGTGTCTAAAGATGGGAAGGATTGGGACCTTCTTCTGCCCTATCTCATGTTCGCTGTGCTAGAGGTACCCCAGGTCTCTACTGGGTTCTCGCCCTTCTAATTGCTTTAGGGCTGACATCCTCGTGGTCTGTTGGACGTGGCCAAAGAGGCATGGGAACAGCAACCCACTCCACATAAAAGTGTCCTGGAGTATGTTATCAAGATGCAACAGAGGATAGAGACCATTTTGCCTCTTGTCAGGGAGCATATGGAGGCCGCTCAGCGAGCCCAGAGTCGGATCTATAATCGGCAGGCTCGGTCTGGATCTTTAACCTGGGAGATCGGGTTTTGGTTCTGGTACCAACCGTGGACAGTAAGTTCCTGGCTAGATGGCAGGGGCCCTACGAGGTACTCGAGAAAGTTTGAGAGGTAAATTACAAGGTCCACTGACGGTGGAAGCCAGAGCAGGTTTACCATGTTAATTTACTTAAACCCGCGGCCGGGTTTTATAGGGGAAGAGGTTTCGGCTCCTTTGTCTGATGCAAGGGAAGCAGTTGCCAGGGAGTTCGTTAGTCGGAACATGGACGTGTTCTCGGACCTCCCTTGACGCACTTCCGCAATCCAACATGACATTGTCACTGAGCCTCAGGCAAAAGTCCGGTTAAAGCCATACCGGGTACCCGAGGCTTGGTGACAAGCCATCTCGGAGGAATTGCAGCTCATGCTGCGGCTAGACGTCGTCGAGGAGTCTAAAAGTGAGTGGGCCAGTCCGATAGTCTTAATACCCAAGCCGGATGGGACATTACAGTTTTGTAACGATTTTCGTAAGCTGAACTAAATATCTAAATTTGATGCATATCCAATGCCTCGGGTGGATGAGCCTATTGAAAGGTTAGGTGAAGCCTGGTATTTTTCTGTTTTGGACCTAACCAAAGGGTACTGGCAGGTGCCCTTAATGGAGGCTGCCAAGGAAAAAAATGGCCTTCATTACACCAGAGGGGCTGTACCAATATAAGGTGTTACCCTTTGGTCTGCATGGTGCCCCCACCACTTTTAAACGTCTAATGGACATTGTGCTTCGTCCACATCGGCGGTACCCCTCGGCTTACCTGGATGATATTGTCATTCACAGTACCGACTGGTAAAGTCACCTGCCCAAAGTACAGGCCGTAGTGGACTCCCTTCGAAAGGCTGGTCTAACAGCTAACCCAAAAAAATGTGCGATAGGGTTAGAGGAGACCAAATACCTGGGGTATGTCATTGGGCGCGGAGTCATCAAACCCCAAGTAAACAAAATCAAGGCAATAAGGAATTGGCCCTGACCTGTCACCTCTAGACAAGTAAAGTCATTCCTGGGAATTGTGGGCTATTATATGAGGTTTGTTCCCCATTTTGCCACTTTAGCAGCTCCATTGACAGGGCTCTTAAAGGGACGGAAGTCTGTGATAGTCCGCTGGAATAACCAGGTGGAAGAGGCTTTCTCTGCTTTGAGGTCGGCCCTGTGCGGGTCCCCGGTTTTGGTGACTCCCGACTTCAAAAGGGAGTTTATAGTACAGACCGATGCCTCCAAAGTAGGCCTCGGTGCTGTACTGTCTCAGGAAGTCTATAGGGAGCAGCATCCCGTTGTATTCATCAGCCGTAAGCTCACTCCAGCCGAGACCCGGTACAGTATAGTGGAGAGAGAGTGCCTGGCCATCAAGTTGGCACTCGAGTCTCTCCGCTATTATCTGTTGGGGAGAAAGTTCCGTCTGGTGAACGATCACTCCCCTCTCAAGTGGATGAGCCAGGCCAAGGAGAGGAATGCTCGGGTCACCAGGTGGTTCTTGTCCTTGCAAAACGTTAAGTTTACAGAGGAACATAGGGCAGGCTGGTTACAAGGAAACGCGGGTACACTACCTGGCGTGTGTTCACCACCTCAGAGTTGAACAAAAGGGGGGAAGGGTATGTGACATAGCAAGGGGTTTTGTTTGGGAAGGCAGGTATTTTCTTCCTAACATGTGCTGCTGGACTGATTTCCAGCCAGGTGAGATCAAATACTGGTCCGGGTTTTGGCAGCACCTGGCTGTCCTTTAAATAGGCAGCTGGGCTCAGAATCTGAGTCTCTGTTTTGGGATCTGAGACATGGTGCTGTGCTGGAAGGCTGAGAGCCACATGAGGGTTGCACGCTGGGAAACAGGCCCCCTAAAGCCTGCTCTTCATTGCCGGGGATAAAATGGCTAGAAAGGTGACGTGTCTGTTTTATGGACTTTTCATTGTGTGAATTAACACCAAGACTGTAATAAGTCGTTTTTCTTTTGCCTTTTGTGTGAATAAACACTGACATTTTGATTTACGAACTTGTGTTGCCTCTGTACTGCGTCCGCTTACCCTGCCTACCAGAGCAAATCCTCACACCACGTGTTGCTGCTCTCTGGAAGGGATGGTAAGGCGTGGTGCACCCCAATGGGCAATAAGTCCAAAGAGTCAGGGTCTGCAGTAACCAGTGGGCTTCTTTACTGGAGGAATTCAAGTGCAACACAATATAGACGAGGCTTCTCCAGTCTCCTCCCTGGCAGAAGAAGGGTTTGATGCAGAGGAAAGGCCTGAGCTAGCTGTCCCTCTCTCGGTCAGAAGGCTGGTTCCCTAGACAAAGGCTGGAGGTCCAGGGTCTGTGACAGTGTATCCCCATCTCAGCATCTTTTTCTGGTCACTCAGTAGTCTGGCAGAGTCTCCTCTTCCAAGCACTGGTCCCTATCTGGAGAACACTAGGGGCTCTGACTTCTCCTTAAATACAGTTTTTGCTAGACTAAAACCTTCTAGTGGGAGGGATGGAGTGAAGAAACTCAGCACAAACAGATACATTGTAACACTTTCCGTCTCTCATAGACTTACATTAGAACTTCAATGATACTCAAAGGCAATGACAGCAGTTGTTCCAGACAAAAACAAGTTTCCAGACATAACAACAGAAAAGCAGACATTTAAAAGATCCTTCAGATCCTTCTTTAGCTAATGATGTATTTTTAGGTTTTGTGAAAATTCTAATCCAAGAATGACTTCAGTTATGAAGGAAGTAGCTAACTTCTCCTAAAGAATGAAACAGGTAAGGTAAGACATGGGGTTTTATCATTCATCCTGAGACATGGACCCTGAACCATTTCAAATCTCCAAAGAAACATCTGACCCCCATTCTCCACAGACCTCTTGACAAGGCTTTAGTAAGACTGTTCATGTTTAGTTCCTTCACCTAAGTCTTTGCTGATATCTCTGCCTCATTTGTGAGCAACCTAATTAAGGATCTCCAGAGCTCCTGAAGCCCCATGGATGAGCAGATGAAAGCCCAGAAAGACGTAATTGGCTATTTTTGTGATTGATATAATGTCTACAATTAACACCTTTATGGGTTTTGTTTTTACACACAATAACGGTTTGTCCTGAGAGGATGAAAACACATTTAATGAGCAGAAGATTTGATGAGGAGAAAAGTGAAGACAATGGAAGATCTTATAATAGTTACATTCTAGGAGGCAGTATTATACACTGCCTGTCCAAAAAAAAAGTCACCGCCCCAAAAAAAAGGTCACACACTCTAATATTTTGTTGGACCGCCTTTAGCTTTGATTAAGGCACGCATTCGCTGTGGAATTGTTTCGATAAGCTTCTGCAATGTCACAAGATTTATTTTCATCCAGTGTTGCATAAATTTTTCACCAAGATCTTGCATTGATGATGGTAGAGTCTGACTGTTGCGCAAAGCCTTCTCCAGCACATCCCAAAGATTCTCAATAGGTTTAAGGTCTGGACTCTGTGGTGGCCAATCCATGTGTGAAAATGATGTCTCATGCTCCCTGAACCACTGTGAGGAATATGGATTGTCATTTATTGGCAGCCCTGATTGTAATTTGATTCACCTTTTGGCTTGTACACAGTCAGTGTACATGCAAAATATGTTCCCACCCCCCAGCCATCTGATTGTCAGCTAGCAAGGGAGAAAGCCCCAGGGGTCCAGGCTTCAAGGAGGCCCCAGGTGAATAATGTCACACCTCAACCAGCCAGTTTGGAAGCAACCAAATCTGCAGGAAAACCCCCAGCAGGGGGTCTCAGCTCTTGCCCAAGATCAAGGATACCTCCCAGATATGTTGGCACCTACATTTCATAAGGAATTATGAATTGCCCGGCCATCACAGGCGCAAACCGGATACATATTTGTGTCCCGGTGGCCATGAGGAACGTGCCCATGTTCTTGGTTTGATAGTGGGATGCCAGGGAAGGGAGATATACATATCTTCCCACAGAAACCAACTAATGGTACCATGTTTGGACTCTAGTTGTAGCCGGAACCTAGGCGGATCCGTTGGTCCCAGAACCATCTCTCTGTGACCTTCTGGACTGGAGCTATGAACCCTAAAGGGTTCTGACCTTCTGGACTAAAGCTATGAACCCTAAAGGGTTTTGTGGGTCATTTGCAGCCAGTCCAGCAGGGGGGGAGTGGACCCCTCCCAAAGTACGGGAGGTGCCAGCTACAGGTTAAAAGGCTTGTGCTAGCAAGCGGGCGTGTCTTTCTCTGACTGAAGAAGGGTCACATCGTGTAATTTGTTTAGAGGGACCCGGAAACTAGCTGAGATCACTACCCTTCATATGACTACAGCAAAAAACACCTCAAAACCAAAAGGAACTCTCATCTTACTAACTGACTCTGCTTAACCCTGTTGTACCCATATAACCCGTATCTGTAACCTCAGACCACTGTATATATTCTCTGTGTATATTGTGTTATATCTAGTGTGCCCTTACGGCGCTTAAATATATCATTTAATCTTGTGCTATCTTGTATCTCGATCACGAATCCCCACGTCCGTGTTTTGGCCTAGTTATAAGCTACCGCAGGTTGGTTTCTAACCCTATATAATCCCGTTAGCGGACCGGGCTTATATCAAACGAGAAGCTGGTGCCAGATACCCGGGCTGAGAAAGCGCTGTTTTCGCTGTGGCAGTGAAAAGGTTCTCTCAGCTTGTTGCCTCTCTGTGCCCGCGTGGACAGGAGGTGTGCAGCCAGCCAGTAGCGCAGGGGCAATACGTGAGGTGCACGGTGGACCGATGAGGGGCCAAATAACAACACAGTTCCTCAGTTTATCAAAATCATAAATCACAGCAATGGGTTTCTTTCATGGGTTTTATTTTTTAATGGATATGCGGAAAAAGATTTTTTTGTGCAAACGTTTTCGGCCGTGTCTGGCCTTCGTCAGGCACTGTGCCGCTGGAGGTAAACAGGGGAAGATGCTAGTGCATACGTTGGAGCCTATGGCCGTCGGGATGTATATAAGCATCTTATATGTATATATGCTTATATACATCCCGGCGGCCATAGGCTCCAACGTATGCACTAGCATCTTCCCCTATTTACCTCCAGCGGCACAGTGCCTCAACCACCATCTTGGCTGATGCTTCCCTACCACAGAGCGTGCCCCGGAGGATTTCGTGCTGTCCACCTCAACACTGTGCTGCCGGCCCAGGGAGGCTTTCTGCTAACCGTAAGTAAACTGAGGAACTTTTTGTACCAAACTTTGTGTCTGTTCTGCTTTTTTCTGCTGTAGATAGGGTTCCCAGCCCCGTTATCATCAAAATCATAAATCACAGCAATGGGTTTCTTTCATGGGTTTTATTTTTTAATGGATATGCGGCAAAAGATTTTTTTGTGCAAACGTTTTCGGCCGTGTCTGGCCTTCGTCAGGCACTGTGCCGCTGGAGGTAAACAGGGGAAGATGCTAGTGCATTCGTTGGAGCCTATGGCCGCCGGGATGTATATAAGCATATATACATATAAGATGCTTATATACATCCCGCCGGTTAGCAGATAGCCTCCCTGGGCTGGCAGCACAGTGTTGAGGTGGACAGCACGAAATCCTCCGGGGCACGCTCCGTGGTAGGGAAGCATCAGCCAAGGTGGTGGTTGAGGCGCCCTTGATGTTAAGGGTGCTTAGGGTGCTTGTTGCGACTGAGTCCCTTGATGGTATTTGTCGTGACGCCAGTACCGTTAATGGTGGTACAACCAATAGTAGTAATAATGAGGTAGACAGTGGTAAGGTACAACTCACAACTTTTACTGATGTTGACTTTGGCTGCAGCGGTACAGAATACAGTCACTTGTTGGTATTAGAGTTAATCTGCAAATCCACTGTTCCCAGGCTTTCTTAGACCCTGATTCAGGCTGAGGTTATGGAGTACCTTATTCCTGTTAATGTGCTCAGTCCTATACCTTGTCCTTTCCCTCCAAGTGGAATATTGGGACAGGTAGCTACTCTGTTTCCCAGAATTATGGTGTGGCTGCCAGAAGCTATAAGTCCTCCACCATGCGCAAGGTGTCTGTGGCCCTAAATAACGGCTATTATCACTGATGAATCTTTCTGATGCTAGTTTCTTTTCCAGGGAGGCAAACTCTCTCCTACTGGCCTCACACTGTGGTACTACCACATTGCGAAGTTGGCTCCACTCACTAATCTGTGGGGTGAAGTCTTCACTCTGCATTCTCCTCTCTGTTTTACTCTGAATCCTCTCCTAATCTCATATAATCTCATCTTTCTCACTAGGCCTGACCTAGGTATATATAAAAGCTAAGTGTTATCCCCATCTAGTGGTGGGATGTATAAATGACACCTAATCTACCTGGTAACAGGGATTTTGCACATAAGTTAGTACAAAGTCACATGACATAGCATACTACAATTTTTAGGGTAAAAAGTGCTTTTAAGCAGTGCCCACACACACGTAGTGGGACGCTGCAGGTGTCTGTGTAAACTGTACCAAGCTGACCTTACCTGCTCCTCTGGAAGGCGTAACGTCATGCTTTGGTAACCCGTGACCATACCGCATCTCGTGAGCTCGACGTAGGTGACGTCAAGCGGGAACGAGGCGTGGTATTCGCCACAACCACTCTTTCACAATTTGAGCCCGATGAATCCTGGCATTGTCATCTTGGAATATGCCCGTGCCATCAGGGAAGAACAAATCCATGGATGGAATAACCTGGTCATTCAGTATGTTCAGGTGGTCGCTGACCTCATTCTTGGAGCAGATACTGTTGCTGATCCTAGACCTGACCAACTGCAGCAACCCCAGATCATAGCACTGCCCCCACAGGCTTGTACAGGAGGCACTAGGCATGATGGGGGCATCACTTCATCTGCCTCTCTTCTTACCCTGAGGCGCCCATCACTCTGGAACAGGGTAAATCTGGACTCATCAGACCACATCACCTTCTTCCATTGCTCCAGGGTCCAATCTTTATGCTCCCGAGCAAATTGAAGCCTTTTCTTCTGGTTTGCCTCACTGATTAGTGGTTTTCAGTCCCAATCCCTTGAGTTCCGCTTTGTGCGTGTGGAAATGCTCTTACTTTCACTATTAAACATAGCCCTGAGTTCTACTGTTGTTTTTCTTAGATTTGATTTCACCAAACATTTAAGAGATTTTTTTCCCGCCACATTTCTTCCTTGATACGATGGGTCCCCACTATCCTTCCAGTTTTTAATAATGCGTTGGACAGTTCTTAACCCAATTTTAGTAGCTTCTGCAATCTCCTTAGATGTTTTCTCTGCTTGATGCATGCCAATGATCTGACCCTTCTCAAACAGACTAACATCTTTCCTTGACCACGAGATGTGTCTCTCGACATGGTTAAGAAATGAGAAGCAACTCATTGCACAAGTTGGGGTTAAATAACCTGTTGCCAGCTGAAAGATAATCGCCCATTCAGTAATTATCCAATAGGAGGCTCATAAAATCCAGGTGGCGACTTTTTTTTTGGACAGTCAGTGTTGTAGTTATATTCTTGTAGATAGGAGCAGTATTATAGTAGTTATATTCTTGTACATAGGAGCAGTATTATAGTAGTTATATTCTTGTACATAGGAGGCAGTATTATAGTAGTTATATTCTTGTACATAGGAGGCAGTATTATAGCAGTTATATTCTTGTACACAGGAGCAGTATTATAGTAGTTATATTCCTGTACATAGGAGCAGTATTATAGTAGTTATATTCATGTACATAGGAGGCAGTATTATAGTAGTTATAGTCTTGTACATTAGAGCAGTATTATAGTAGTTATATTCTTGTACACAGGAGGCAGTATTATAGTAGTTATATTCTTGTACAGAGGAGCAGTATTATAGTAGTTATATTCTTGTACATAGGAGGCAGTATTATAGTAGTTATATTCTTGTACATAGGAGCAGTATTATTATAGTTATATTCTTATACATAGGAGCAGTATTATAGTAGTTATATTCTTGTACATATGAGGCAGTATTATAGTAGTTATATTCTTGTACATAGGAGCAGTATTATAGTAGTTATATTCTTGTACAGAGGAGGCAGTATTATAGTAGTTATATTCTTGTACATAGGAGCAGTATTATAGTAGTTATATTCTTGTACATAGGAGGCAGTATTATAGTAGTTATATTCTTGTACATAGGAGCAGTATTATAGTAGTTATATTCTTGTACATAGGAGGCAGTATTATAGTAGTTATATTCCTGTACATAGGAGCAGTATTATAGTAGTTATATTCCTGTACATAGGAGGCAGTATTATAGTAGTTATATTCTTGTACATAGGAGCAGTATTATAGTAGTTATATTCTTAACCAAATTTCTTTTTATTAAAAGAATAAAGTACACCATACAATCACATACCATCATACTTTGATGAAAGGCAGTATGACAAGCATTTCATGGAAGTGAAATGACAAATAAAGCAAATCAAAGCTGTACATGGTGTCTAAAATAAAACCATTAATGGCAAAATAATAACAGTAGGGGATGACGGGAAAGGAAAGGAATGGTAAGGGGGAGGGGGTGGTTGGGGGGGAATCAAGAGATATCTAACTCCGTCAAGTAAACTTTCTAAAGTTTTTCCATGGTGACCAGATTTTAAGAAATCGAAAGCGGGTGAAGGATTCCCAATGGGCCAGCTCTTCAAATCTATAAATCTGATCCACCTTGTCTCTCCACATCATTACAGTAGGAGGTTCAGCAATCTTCCAAAGCAGCGGTATCAGCAATCTCGCCGCCGTGATGAGCATAGTGGGAAGATCAGATCTACAGGGGGACAGCGAGTCATTGGGGCACCAAAGTAAGATCAGTTTGGGATCTAGTTTGACCTGCGTAGCACAAACCTCATTTAACAATGCTTCTATGCTTAACCAGAACGCTTTGATCCTCTCACAATACCACCAAATGTGTGAACCTATATCCTTCCCACACCTCCAACACTCACTTGAGATGTCTGCGTTGAGCTTGTGTAGAAATTCCGGGGATTTGTACCATCTGGTAAGTAGCTTATATGAATTCTCTTGTATTCTAATACAGCGACTAAAGCCATGGGAGTGTGAGAGGATAAAAGCCCTTTCCGGATCTGAGAGCCGAATAGAGAGCTCCCTTTCCCAAGAATTGAGGAAGTGTAGCTCAGGAGGGGAGGATGAGAGCAATTCTTTATACATGGTAGACAGCGGTTTAGGAATCTTACATGTGTCTGAAATCCGTTTTTCTAACCAAGAAGGGGAGCTAGTGGTAGTTGAAGGTGGAAGTTTAATTAATTTAATATCTTTCTGCAGGGCGAACACCTGAAGAAAGTGGGCATTTTTAATTTTGAGGTCATTCAAGACTGGAGTCCAATCTAGGTTCCCATCTGGAGTCTGGATCTCACTAATGGGAGTCTCAGCCAGGAGAGGCCAGATGCCTGAAGGCGTCTTAGCTTCCGGGTGAACGTGGAACTGTAAGGAGGAGAGTGGTGTGCCTGGGATAGGAAATGTAAGCACTTTGGCTTTGTATTGCCTGGCCCATTCTACCAATAGGCTCTTCCATAGGGGCAAGAGGGAGGAGCTACCAGGTGAACAAGGGGATAGACCCCAGAGTATCCGTCTCATTTTAGTGGTAAGCAGAGAGCGCTCTAGACGCACATATGGCGCATCATAGGAGTTATTAAGAAGAGACAGACCTCGGAATAGTTGATAAGCTGCATAGTAGGAGCGCATGTCAGGCAGACCAAAGCCGCCAAACCTTTTCTCTCTGGTCAGCACAGAATAAGCAATTCTGGCAGGTTTGTTGCCCCACAAAAAGAGTGAGAAAACTCGCCGAGTGTCGACAAAAAATGAGTGTGGCAGCCAAATAGGCAAAACTTGTAGTAGGTACAAAAATTTAGGGGCTATAAATGTCTTGAGGTAGCTCCTCCTTCCACACCAGGAGGTAAATGGGAGTTTGATAGATTGTAAGTGTTTCCTAACCGATGAGAGTAAGGGGGCATAATTAAGAGCAAACAAATCCTTTGCTTGAACCGGGACATGTACTCCTAAAAATACTATATCTTTTGTAGCCCATTGAAAGGGGGTAATTTTCTGAAGGGCCTCTTTCACCGAGTCAGGGCAGGTGACATTGAGGGCCATGGACTTACTATAGTTGATTTTGAAGTTTGAAACAAAACCAAATTCCTCAAAAAGGAACAAGAGCCTAGGGAAAGAAGTTTCGGGATTAGACGTCATTATTAATAGGTCATCAGCAAATGCGGCTGTCAAGTGGGTCTGAGAATTGATGGTAAGGCCCCTAACAGCCGGGTCCTGCCGGATCCTACAGAGCAAAGTCTCCATAACTAAGACAAATAAAGATGGAGAGAGGGGGCAACCCTGCCTCGTCCCGTTAGAGATGGAAAAGGAGGGAGAAAGCGTACCATTTATTTTGAGTTTGGCAGACGGGGCTGAGTACAAAGTGAAGATCGCGGATATGAACGAGTCTGGGAAACCAAACCTCGACAGGGCCCGCGACATATAATGCCAACCGACCCTGTCGAAGGCCTTCTCTGCGTCCGTGCTCAACAAGGCCAAAGGCGTGGATGAGCTTGTAGCCCAGTCCATAAGATGGAGCAGGCGTATTGTGTTCTCACAGCCCTGTCTGCCCCGCACAAATCCTACTTGCTCGCTATCAATAAGATCCGGCAGGATCAGCTGAATACGCTGCGCTAATATTTTGGCCCACCACTTGACATCCGCATTTAGCAGTGAGATAGGGCGATAACTGCCACATTGGAGGGGATTTTTGTTTTCTTTGTGGATTATATTTATGTGAGCCTCTAATGTTTGGGGGGGCAGAGATCCTCCAGACAGGAGAAAATTACAGAGTGTCTGAAAATGAGGGGTCAAAATGTCCCTGAAGGCCTTATAATACGATATGGGAAGTCCATCTGGACCTGGACTCTTACCTGATGGTATGGAGGATAGGACCTTGTCAATCTCTTCTCTTGACACAGGGGAGACTAGCTGAGAGGCTTGAAGGGGGCTAATGGAGGGGAGCTGTAGAGTTGATAGGAACTCATCTGTGGCCTGCTCAACCGAAGTGGAACCAGGACGGTCTGGGGTGGGAAGGTTATAAAGATCAGCATAAAATGCGCTAAAAGCTTTTGCTATGTCATTGGTCGATTTATGCTTATTGCCTTTTGCGTCCAGAATTGCAGGGATAAATGAATCCGCGTGGCGTTGCTTAGCCATGGCAGACATCAGTTTATTCCCCTTGTTCCCATGGGCATAAGCTTTAAACTTGGAGCGGAATATAAGCTTCGCAGATTTAGCATTAAACAGGTTTTTCAGTTCCGTCCTTGCCTCCACCAATTCAGCAGCCACAGCCTGAGCCTGGGTTTGCTTATGAGTCAGTTCTAGACTTGCTATGCGGGACAACAGGTCGTCCACAGCCTTGGAGCGCAGTCTTTTAACATGCGAGCCCAGGGCTATTAGTTCTCCTCTAACCACCGCCTTATGGGTTTCCCACAGAATGGAGGGAGAGGGAGGGGGGTCGCCCGCCGTATTAAGAGAGAAGAATTCAGACATAATCTGGGAGATTTTAGTTGCATTAGCGGGGTCAGAGATCAAGGTGTCATTAAGACGCCATATTCTTTCCCTTTTAGGAAGAGCGGTCATACACACCCGGAGAAATACTGGAGCGTGGTCAGACAGCGTGATGTTACCAATCCTCGCGTCTACTACATGAGGAATATGGGGGGAGGATAGAAATATGTAATCCAGCCTATGGAAAGACTTTTTTGCATTGGAATAGAACATGTAATCCCGACTAGAGGGATGCATACAGGGAGTGCAGAATTATTAGGCAAGTTGTATTTTTGAGGATTAATTTTATTATTGAACAACAACCATGTTCTCAATGAACCCAAAAAACTCATTAATATCAAAGCTGAATATTTTTGGAAGTAGTTTTTAGTTTGTTTTTAGTTTTAGCTATTTTAGGGGGATATCTGTGTGTGCAGGTGACTATTACTGTGCATAATTATTAGGCAACTTAACAAAAAACAAATATATACCCATTTCAATTATTTATTTTTACCAGTGAAACCAATATTACATCTCAACATTCACAAATATACATTTCTGACATTCAAAAACAAAACAAAAACAAATCAGTGACCAATATAGCCACCTTTCTTTGCAAGGACACTCAAAAGCCTGCCATCCATGGATTCTGTCAGTGTTTTGATCTGTTCACCATCAACATTGCGTGCAGCAGCAACCACAGCCTCCCAGACACTGTTCAGAGAGGTGTACTGTTTTCCCTCCTTGTAAATCTCACATTTGATGATGGACCACAGGTTCTCAATGGGGTTCAGATCAGGTGAACAAGGAGGCCATGTCATTAGATTTTCTTCTTTTATACCCTTTCTTGCCAGCCACGCTGTGGAGTACTTGGACGCGTGTGATGGAGCATTGTCCTGCATGAAAATCATGTTTTTCTTGAAGGATGCAGACTTCTTCCTGTACCACTGCTTGAAGAAGGTGTCTTCCAGAAACTGGCAGTAGGACTGGGAGTTGAGCTTGACTCCATCCTCAACCCGAAAAGGCCCCACAAGCTCATCTTTGATGATACCAGCCCAAACCAGTACTCCACCTCCACCTTGCTGGCGTCTGAGTCGGACTGGAGCTCTCTGCCCTTTACCAATCCAGCCACGGGCCCATCCATCTGGCCCATCAAGACTCACTCTCATTTCATCAGTCCATAAAACCTTAGAAAAATCAGTCTTGAGATATTTCTTGGCCCAGTCTTGACGATTCAGCTTGTGTGTCTTGTTCAGTGGTGGTCGTCTTTCAGCCTTTCTTACCTTGGCCATGTCTCTGAGTATTGCACACCTTGTGCTTTTGGGCACTCCAGTGATGTTGCAGCTCTGAAATATGGCCAAACTGGTGGCAAGTGGCATCTTGGCAGCTGCACGCTTGACTTTTCTCAGTTCATGGGCAGTTATTTTGCGCCTTGGTTTTTCCACACGCTTCTTGCGACCCTGTTGACTATTTTGAATGAAACGCTTGATTGTTCGATGATCACGCTTCAGAAGCTTTGCAATTTTAAAAGTGCTGCATCTCTCTGCAAGATATCTCACTATTTTTGACTTTTCTGAGCCTGTCAAGTCCTTCTTTTGACCCATTTTGCCAAAGGAAAGGAAGTCGCCTAATAATTATGCACACCTGATATAGGGTGTTGATGTCATTAGACCACACCCCTTCTCATTACAGAGATGCACATCACCTAATATGCTTAATTGGTAGTAGGCTTTCGAGCCTATACAGCTTGGAGTAAGACAACATGCATAAAGAGGATGATGTGGTCAAAATACTCATTTGCCTAATAATTCTGCACGCAGTGTAGTGCGTCAAACATCTATAACCCGCAGTTTCTTCAGCGCAGTCTTCAGACGGCGTAGAAGTTTGTGGGATAACTCAGATCTCTGGGAGGACGAGTCAAGGTCAGGCTCCAGGGTCACATTAAAGTCACCTCCTAGTATAAGCATACCCTCACTAAAAGCTGATAATTGAGCAAGAGTCCGAACGAGCCAGGGGATCTGACCCCTATTAGGGGCATAAATGTTAGCCAGGGTAACAGGCGCGTCAGCGATGTGCCCTTTCACGAACAAGAAGCGACCGTCTGTATCCGCAAGTACAGCGGAGTGTTTAAAGGGCAGGCGCTTGTGGATGGCCACGCTGACACCCCTGCAAGCCGAGGCATATGAGCTGTGAAACCATTGTGAGAATACTTTTGGGGACAGTTTCGGGAGTTTTCCCGTCTTAAAATGAGTTTCTTGAAGAAATGCAATCGAAACATCATCTTTCTGTAACAATGAGAGCACCTGAGACCGCTTACATGGCTCGTTCAGACCCCTGGCATTCAATGAGGCAACTACAATAGAGGCCATAGTAAAGACAGAGGAGGCCAGTCGGCCCAGAGCAAAAGGACATCTAGTCTGGAAAGCAACGGACGGAGTAAGGAAAAGGAGGAGGGGAAGGAGATTAAAGGGAAAGTCAAAGGAAAAATAAAAGACATAACAGATAAGACATAGACACTATACATGTAACAAGGCATGTCTCCCCATGGACAGGGAGCTCGTGGTCCCACCCAGCATTTGACATGATGGAGATCCTTTTTCATAGCGGCGGACAGCCGGGATCTATCAGAGGGGGGCTCCTGTGGGGCCACTAGGGGGTTTAAGGAGGGGTGTGGGGGAGAGGAATTAATCAGTAACATTACCGACATAAAGGCAAACATATAACCCCAGCAAAGTTATCAGGGCTAACATTGCATCAAATCACAGCCTGTATCTTGTGCAGGAAAGGTAGCGATAAAAAGGGGCAAATCCCAAAGCCCATGGAAACGGGGCAGTGGGCTAAGACCCTGATCAAGGCCACAAATAGGTAACAAACAGGCAATAAACAGCTCGAGCAGAGCAAACAAAGATCCTTCAGCCTGAAACTCAAAAATGTCCCAGGACAATGGACTCAGTAGTGAACAGACATAAGAGACTTCAGCTTCTCACAGAGCAGAGTCACGTGACAGCAACTGGAGAACGGCCTTTTCCTTGCTTCTCTGGTCTGGATGGCGAGACTTGCTGCCACGAATCCACACCCGGGGGGAGAGGCAGGGGGTCCCCTTGATCAGCCGGCATCCAAGAGGGAACTGCGATGGGTGCAATCCCAAGAGGGCCCCATATAGCTTTAAGGTCTCCCGGGGTCCGCACCGTGTACTGCCTTCCATTTTTCAAGATGGCCAAGCCGAAGGGATAGAGCCACCGGAATGGCGTGGCTGTGGCTTTAAGGGCCTCCAGGAGTGGCCTTATGATGCGCCTCTTGGCTAAGGTGGAGGGGGCCAGATCTTGAAAGAATAGGATGGGGGTCTCACCATACATGATGCGATCTGCCTCTCTTCCCGCCCTAAGCAGTGCCGCGGTATCCACGTAGCTGAGGATGCCACATACTACATCCCGCGGCGGCTCACCAGGTTTAGGCTTGCCCTCAAAGCCCTGTGGATGCGCTCAATCACAATCGGAGCTGCTCTTTCAGCACCTAGCAAGGAGGAGAAAATTTCACATGCTGCTGAATTAAGCGCATCAATCGCGATATTTTCGGGTAGACCACGGCTGCGAATATTTCGCCGCCGGCTCCTATTTTCTTGATCTTCAATGCGCAATAGTGCATCATTTAGCAAGTCTCTGTGAGTTTGCAGGGCCGCGCTTGTCTTACCCTCATGCACCAGGATGGCTTAGGAGCAGTATTATAGTAGTTATATTCTTGTACATAGGAGCAGTATTATAGTAGTTATATTCTTGTACATAGGAGCAGTATTAGAGTAGTTATATTCTTGTACCTAGGAGCAGTATTATAGTAGTTATATTCTTGTACCTAGGAGCAGTATTATAGTAGTTATATTCTTGTACCTAGGAGGCAGTATTATAGTAGTTATATTCTTGTACATAGGAGCAGTATTATAGTAGTTATATTCTTGTACATAGGAGTAGTATTATAGTAGTTATATTCTTGTACATTGGAGCAGTATTATAGTAGTTATATTCTTGTACATAGTAGCAGTATTATAGTAGTTATATTCTTGTACATAGGAGCAGTATTATAGTAGTTATATTCTTGTACATAGAGCAGTATTATAGTAGTTATATTCTTGTACATAGAGCAGTATTATAGTAGTTATATTCTTGTACATAGGAGCAGTATTATAGTAGTTATATTCTTGTACATAGGAAGCAGTATTATAGTAGTTATATTCTTGTACATAGGAGGCAGTATTATAGTAGTTATATTCTTGTACATAGGAGCAGTATTATAGTAGTTATATTCTTGTACATAGGAGCAGTATTATAGTAGTTATATTCTTGTACATAGGAGGCAGTATTATAGTAGTTATATTCTTGTACATAGGAGCAGTATTATAGTAGTTATATTCTTGTACATAGGAGCAGTATTATAGCAGTTATATTCTTGTACATAGGAGCAGTATTATAGCAGTTATATTCTTGTACATAGGAGCAGTATTATAGTAGTTATATTCTTGTACATAGGAGGCAGTATTATAGTAGTTATATTCTTGTACATAGGAGGCAGTATTATAGTAGTTATATTCTTGTACATAGGAGCAGTATTATAGTAGTTATATTCTTGTACATAGGAGCAGTATTATAGTAGTTATATTCTTGTACATAGGAAGCAGTATTATAGTAGTTATATTCTTGTACATAGGAGGCAGTATTATAGTAGTTATATTCTTGTACATAGGAGCAGTATTATAGTAGTTATATTCTTGTACATAGGAGCAGTATTATAGTAGTTATATTCTTGTACATAGGAGCAGTATTATAGTAGTTATATTCTTGTACATAGGAGGCAGTATTATAGTAGTTATATTCTTGTACATAGGAGCAGTATTATAGTAGTTATATTCTTGTACATAGGAAGCAGTATTATAGAAGTTATATTCTTGTACATAGTAGGCAGTATTATAGTAGTTATATTCTTGTACATAGGAGCAGTATTATAGTAGTTATATTCTTGTACATAGGAGCAGTATTATAGTAGTTATATTCTTGTACATAGGAGGCAGTATTATAGTAGTTATATTCTTGTACATAGGAGCAGTATTATAGTAGTTATATTCTTGTACATAGGAGCAGTATTATAGTAGTTATATTCTTGTACATAGGAGCAGTATTATAGTTGTTATATTCTTGTCATAGGAGCAGTATTATAGTAGTTATATTCCTGTACATAGGAGCAGTATTATAGTAGTTATATTCTTGTACATAGGAGCAGTATTATAGTAGTTATATTCTTGTACATAGGAGGCAGTATTATAGTAGTTATATTCCTGTACATAGGAGCAGTATTATAGTAGTTATATTCTTGTACATAGGAGGCAGTATTATAGTAGTGTTATTCTTGTACATAGGAGGCAATTTTTATTGTGAAAACAAACAAAAAAATACAATTAAAATACATTCTTACAAAAACAAAAAAATAACAGGCATTGTACACACAATGACTACTCAACTAGAATGACTATAGAATCATATTAAACTTAGAAAGTCCACATTTGCTGGGGAGGAAAAAGAAAAGAAAAAAAACACACAAAATAACATCATATTTTCTGTTTTAAACCAAAGACACATTTCTCCATAATTTCCTATTATTCGGGTTACTCCTTATCTCTAATGACTTAACCCACTGGAGCTCAGACATTATTTGGCTTACGGCTGTGGTGTGGTGGAATGGCTCATTGTGTATAGACACGCGGGTTCTCATGTGCCAATGGTAATATTTTATGACCGAAATGATCAGGTACATTGTCCCCCTGTCTACATTCCTATTTCTGGATGGAACAGCATAGATTATATCACCATAAGTCAGGGACTGCAGTAATGGGATGTTTAGCTTTTGCGACACCTCTTCCCATATTCTCCTCCCACCCCTGCAGTCAGATATTAAGTGCTCCATCGTCTCCTCCTGCTGACAACCGAGAGGACAGTTCCTATCTGAAACACTTAAAAATTTCAGGTTACCCCTAACAAATAGCTTTCCATGTAATGACAACCAAGCTATGTCAAATAATTTGGCGGGGAGTCGTTTCCCATTGAGGAGCTTCAGACTTTCTTGTAAAGTGCTAGTCACACAATCCCTCAAGACAAGTGGAGAACAAAAGTAAGCCCTACAGACCCTCACGTATAGATCTTTCCTTGGCTTACCCTCAATGTAGGACTTCTCTATCTTCCACCTTCTCACACACTTCAGTCCATAGTCCAGGTACTGGGGGAGGTAGTCACTCGTCCATCGACCCCTCTTGAGACTGCCGCCTCGCACCCAAGACTCTGCAAAAGGCATTATCCAGTCCCTGATACTATTCACCCACAGGAAGCTGTTCTCTGATTCCAGGCAACCAAAATTAACTTTTAGAAACATGGAGTCAAAGAACACCCTTGGATTCAGCATATCCAACCCACCCTCTCTCCTCTGTAGGTAGGTGATCCCTCTTTTTATCAGGTTCAACCTGTTCCCCCACAACAGTTGGAAGAACAGGCTAAAGAGCCTAGCGGAGAAAGATTCCGGCAAAGGAAAAACGACAGAGACATACAAGAAGACAGGGACCAGGTAAGTCTTCAACATTTTAACCCTTTCTCTATAGGTCAGCCTCCAGTTCTTCCATCGCTGAACCTTTGCATTTCCGGCTTCCAACTTCTCTTCCCAATTTAGTTTGGCGTTATCATTCCTCCCAAATTTGACCCCTAGGATTTTAATATAGGTGGAGGCTCTCACAAATTGTGGCAGATCAAAGTCTGGATCACTGTCTGATATCCAGAGAGCTTGACTCTTCTCAAGGTTGACCAGAGACCCTGAGGCCTCCGAATAACTTCTGATGGCCGCAGACAACATCTCCACCTCACGAGGCTCAGATATCACTACAGTCACATCATCCGCATAGGCAACAACACTCAGGGGCAGGCAATGGGGGACTGGCACCCCCTGAAAACCACACTCCTGCAGTGACCTCAAGAATGGGTCTAAGGCAAATACATACAGCAGCGGACTCAGTGGGCAACCCTGTCTCACCCCTGCCTCAACCCTGAAGGTATCACCCTGCCAACCATTGACCAGAGGAAAGCTCTCAGCCTCGCAATACAGAGTCTTCAGCCAATCGATGAATTGCCCCGGAATACCGTACTTTGACAAAGTGGCCCATAGATACTCATGATCTACTCTGTCAAAGGCTTTAGCCTGGTCAAGACTCACAACATATCTCCCACCCCTCAGGGCTTTACATCTCTCAAACATCTCCCTTATCGAGATGACTGCTCCAGAGATGTTCCGCCCTTCTACTGTGCCAAACTGACAGCCTGACAACAGTGTTGAGGACAGACAAACTAATCTAGAAAACAGAATTTTTGCCAGAATCTTTCTGTCGACATTCAAGAGGGCAATCGGCCTCCAGTTCTTGATGTCACTCGGCTCTTTACCTTTGGACAGCAGAATCAGCGAGGACACTCTCATGGATGGAGGCATCAGGTGACTTTCTAGACAATTTGTATATACATCCACGAGGATTGGGGCCAAGAGGTCTCTGAATGTCCTATAGAATTCTGCTGTTATCCCATCTGGACCTGGTGCCTTCTTCAGATGTAACTTATCAATTGCCTCTTTAACCTCCGCCACCGTCAAATCTGCTGTCAAAGGAGAAAAGTCCAAATCATTAGTATCAGGGAGCGGAGTTGCCTCCAAGAATTGGGTCATCTTGTCTCTATCCAAAACCTTCCTCTGAAACAAGTCAGCATAGTAAGATCTCACCACCCCCAGGATACCCTCCCGAGATTCTTGCAAAACACCCTGGGGGTCAGTGAGACCGGTGACAGATTTATTTGCCACTCGCTCCCGGCAATTCTCAAAGGGATCAGGAGACCCTAAGGTCCCATAATCCCGTTCAAGAACCAGGGAGGTATACCTGCTGTACTGATACTGCCTTATCTCAGATTTCAGCCGGTCTATCCTTTGTTGGTCATCCCCTCCCGCCGAATATAGTGACTCCAATTCTTTCCGCAGCTTGAGATACTGGCCATACTTACTCTTCCCCTTTATAACTGACAGTCTCTTTAAGAGGGATCTGATCTCATCCTTGACATCCTCCCACCAGTCGGCCATATTGTCATAAAAGTCCACTCTCTCTAGCTGACTCCGTATAAGAGAGTGAACATGGCTCTGAACCGAAGGGTCTTCTAATAGACTGGAATTAAGTCTCCATAACCCTCTACCTGTCCCAGAACACTTTGTGACACCCAAACAGAAATATAAGGCCAGATGGTCTGAATAAGGGACGATCTTCTCATCTTTTTCACCAATGGTCTCTGTAGGACTCACCAGAGCTAAATCTATCCGACTTCTTCTTTCACCACAAAAATAAGTAAATTTTGGTTTCCGACCACTCTGCACAAACACATCTGACAACCCGGCCTGTTGAATAATTCTGTTTAGGACCTTGGAGTCTCTGGTAAGAGGCCTATTAGAGGTCCTGTCACAAGATGTCCTGGTGGCATTGAAATCTCCAGCCATGATGACAGGGATAGATGTGAAGAGATATGGCTTCACTTCATTATAAAGGTTAACCCTTTCAGTCACTGTCTGCGAACCATAGATATTTATAAGACGGAGCCTCCTACCCCGAATAGTAACTTCCAGAATTAGGCACCTTCCCATCAATACCTCTGTCAACCTATGTATAGTTACATCATTGGTGTTAAAGAGGATAGAGACCCCGGCACTTGGTTCTACAGCCAGTGACCAAAAGGATGGACCAGACCGCCATTCACGCTCGGCTTCCCGTAAGAGTCCTAGAGTATTCAAACGTGTCTCTTGTAAGAAAAAGACATCAGCATCAAGAGACCTTAGATGTTCATAAACCACATGCCTGGTCCTCCTCACTCTGACACTGTTCACATTACTGGAGAACACTTTAAGGGTAAAGTCAGCCATCAAAGCAAAGCAAAGTACAAGTAGCAGAGATATTTCCCCCATCATCATGGATCTGAGTCTGAGCCCACCTGCCGACCACCTGTCTCCATGTCTGATTCGGACAGACGTTTAGCTCGCGGGGGTTTCCTTTTTGTGGGGGGATCGCCCTCTTGGTCCTCATTAAATTCATCTACCACCCTCTTTAACTCTCTCTCCATCTCTTCCTCAGCGTCTGACTCTGATAGGACACCGTACCTATTTGTGATAGTCATGACACCTGACTGGTCTACTTTCTTTTTGGAAGGTTTTTGGACAGTGGTCCATTCCCCCTCAGGCTTACGGCTGGTTTTGTCCTTCTTCCGTTTCTTCTGCGGATTTATTGATGCAGGGGCAGAAGATGACGTGCCCACAACCTGCTCAGTGACCTCCCCGTTCCCCTCAGTGTCTCCTGGCTGGGATTGGTCAGGCACTATGTCACCTATATTGTCACCCATGTTGTGCTGAGGCTCGGGCGGTGTCACTGCTGACCCTGACAACAGCGTCTCCTCCTCTAGGTCATCTGCCACTTCCAGCAAGTCCTCATCAGGGAAGTCCTTACAAACATTATGCCAGGCGTCTGGACAGTCCCTGTGGGAGTGACCGATCCTACCACAGAGGTTGCACCGGATGTTCTGGCAGGTGGCGCTGACATGGCCGATCTCCCCGCATAAGTTACATTTTACCAGGGTGCACACCGCCATTCACGCTCGGCTTCCCGTAAGAGTCCTAGAGTATTCAAACGTGTCTCTTGTAAGAAAAAGACATCAGCATCAAGAGACCTTAGATGTTCATAAACCACATGCCTGGTCCTCCTCACTCTGACACTGTTCACATTACTGGAGAACACTTTAAGGGTAAAGTCAGCCATCAAAGCAAAGCAAAGTACAAGTAGCAGAGATATTTCCCCCATCATCATGGATCTGAGTCTGAGCCCACCTGCCGACCACCTGTCTCCATGTCTGATTCGGACAGACGTTTAGCTCGCGGGGGTTTCCTTTTTGTGGGGGGATCGCCCTCTTGGTCCTCATTAAATTCATCTACCACCCTCTTTAACTCTCTCTCCATCTCTTCCTCAGCGTCTGACTCTGATAGGACACCGTACCTATTTGTGATAGTCATGACACCTGACCCGGGGTCTACTTTCTTTTTGGAAGGTTTTTGGACAGTGGTCCATTCCCCCTCAGGCTTACGGCTGGTTTTGTCCTTCTTCCGTTTCTTCTGCGGATTTATTGATGCAGGGGCAGAAGATGACGTGCCCACAACCTGCTCAGTGACCTCCCCGTTCCCCTCAGTGTCTCCTGGCTGGGACTGGTCAGGCACTATGTCACCTATATTGTCACCCATGTTGTGCTGAGGCTCGGGCGGTGTCACTGCTGACCCTGACAACAGCGTCTCCTCCTCTAGGTCATCTGCCACTTCCAGCAAGTCCTCATCAGGGAAGTCCTTACAAACATTATGCCAGGCGTCTGGACAGTCCCTGTGGGAGTGACCGATCCTACCACAGAGGTTGCACCGGATGTTCTGGCAGGTGGCGCTGACATGGCCGATCTCCCCGCATAAGTTACATTTTACCAGGGTGCACACACTCGCAATATGACCGGCCTTTCCGCATTTAAAACATTTTCTAGGCTGACCCGCATAGAAGCATACCCCTTTCTCCCGGCCAATAAAGAATGAGTTGGGCAGATGTTGGGTGATGTTGTAAACCTGCCGTAACTTTACCAGGACCTTCCACCCCCCAGTCCATATGCCATCCTCGTCCCTGGTCTTGGTCAGATCTGACATTAGGTCACAGTGTCTTTTTAGCCATACAACAATATCCTGGTGTGGTACCGACTCGTTCCAGAATATTATGGTGACGTTTGCTGTGTCCGGTCTAGAGATGGGGATGAGGCTGAACTTATTCCAGTCATCAGCATCTCTCACCCGGGCGAAATGAGCCCAGAAGCGGTCCAGGTCAGACATGAGTTTAAAACTGACGTCATACCCCTGCCTGTCAGGAAGGTTTATCACTGCCAGGATGTTAGATGGCAGGAAACCCATTTGGTGGCACAGAAGTTCACGGACCACAAACCTCCTGTCAGGCAACTCCTCCTTGACCCCTCTATGTCTGAACCTGACCACGTTCCTCCTCTTAAAAGCCTGACCTGTATAGTTCACATTAGACCTGAAGGATGGTGACCCACGGCTCCAGGCATTACCAGAGGAGACACCACCAGTTCCACCCTCCTGCTGTACTTGGGGGCGCTGTGGTGGCTGCTTACCGCCTGCACTATGGGGGTCTGACACTTCTGGTGTAACTAAAGGGGGGAAGTTCTGTGCATCAGACTGTACAGCCCCCTCCCCACCATCATCCATAATACTCTGCGGGTCACAAGCCTCTGAAGGCTGATCTAATGGTGGACCTGACTCTAGAGATGACCCCAAATCCCACACAGACTGTGAAGCGCTCCCCTCTGCAGAAACATCATCAGTAACATCACATACGGTCATATCAGTGCAGTCACTAGCAGTATGATCCTGCTCTACAGAGCCCCGACAGTCCTGCTGAGCCATGACCTGTGAGCTCTCTGCTGCACTGCTGCCTTCAGGCGAGAGTCCACAGTCCTGCTGCTCTCTACTGCCCCCCAGGGCTTGTGGTGACTGCACTGCTACTGCAGAGTCACCTTCAGGCGAGAGTCCACAGTCCTGCTGCTCTCTACTGCCCCCCAGGGCTTGTGGTGACTGCACTGCTACTGCAGAGTTACCTTCTGGCTTGAGTCCATAGTCCTGCTTCACAATACAAACCGCTGGGACTTGTGGTACCTTTTGAGGAGTCTCTGCAGGTCTTTGCTGTTGCTGGACACTTTCTCCCACTTCTCTGTACAAATTCCCTTTCTCAGAAGGGAAGCTGGCTGGTCTGAGGACTGGTCTTGCACTGGCCTGCTGGGTGTCATCTGGACAGGTTGGAGACTTGGGTATAGATGGAGATGGTTCTGGCGCAGGTCTTCCCCCATGCCCCTCAAGTCTTTGCTGGTTCCTGAAGGTTTCAGCGACTGGTCCCATCTGCTCCAGTACAGCCTCCATGTCCTGCACAGTCTCAGCGAGCTGCACAGCGAGGGCGCTCAGCTTCTTGTCATGGACAACCTGATTGTTGGGGTTTGCTGCCTTTAGCTTATAGACACAATCTATCTGTTTCTGCAGCTGTAGTTTTGTCTTTTTAATGTCTCTAGTCTCTTGACCAGAGCTGGGATCCGCTCGGCCAGACATAGTTCAGGTGCACGCTGAGTATTGGGGGGTTGCGCCGGCAGTGTACTCACAGAATGGCTCCTTGGTCCTTGCACTGGACTTGGTGCAGCCGTGGTCACTGCTGCAAGGTCACTATCTCCAGATTGGGGACTGGGCCCCTGGTTCTTCTCAGTAACTGCACTTGTGGCCCCATGAAGCCTTCCTTCAGTATTCCCTCTGGTCTCATCTGTCATGTTGGCGACTTTTGCGCTGTTCCCACTCCCGTAACGTGTGCGGTCAGACCGTATCAGGACAGGCTGCTGCAGATTCTCCTGCATGGTCTGCTTCTCCAGGGATGTTCTCCTCTGTCTGCCTGCGGGTGGGGTGGATTGCACACCTGCAGCCATGCTCTTACTCAGTGATGTCTCCTTCTTTACTTCCAACATTTTCTTTTCATCTTTGCTTCCTGCTGCACTGGGACTGGCAACACTCGGAACATTCCTTCCTTCCAAAGAAACTTCTGGATAATTATCCATGGAGTGAGAGGTCTGGGAATTATTTCCCAGAATAGGCCATGGAGCCTGGGCCTTGCTTGGGGAGCATCCCCACCCAGAGTGGCCCCGCCCTGGGCTTTCTCCAGACATCCAAAGCCTCAGGAGAGCTACTGACACACGTCCTCACAGCTAGGAGGCAGTATTATAGCAGTTATATTCTTGTACATAGGAGCAGTATTATAGTAGTTATATTCTTGTACATAGAGAGCAGTATTATAGTAGTTATATTCTTGTACATAGGAGCAGTATTATAGTAGTTATATTCTTGTACATAGGAGCAGTATTATAGTAGTTATATTCCTGTACATAGGAGCAGTATTATAGTAGTTATATTCTCGTACATAGGAGGCAGTATTATAGTAGTTATATTCTTGTACATAGGAGGCAGTATTATAGTAGTTATATTCCTGTACATAGGAGCAGTATTACAGTAGTTATATTCCTGTACATAGGAGGCAGTATTATAGTAGTTATATTCCTGTACATAGGAGCAGTATTATAGTAGTTATATTCTTGTACATAGGAGGCAGTATTATAGTAGTTATATTCTTGTACATAGGAGCAGTATTATAGTAGTTATATTCTTGTACATAGCAGCAGTATTATAGTAGTTATATTCATATACATAGGAGGCAGTATTATAGTAGTTATATTCTTGTACATAGGAGGCAGTATTATAGTAGTTATATTCTTGTACATAGGAGCAGTATTATAGTAGTTATATTCTTGTACATAGGAGGCAGTATTATAGTAGTTATATTCTTGTACATAGGAGGCAGTATTATAGTAGTTATATTATTGTACATAGGAGCAGTATTATAGTAGTTATATTCTTGTACATAGGAGCAGTATTATAGTAGTTATATTCTTGTACATAGGAGCAGTATTATAGTAGTTATATTCTTGTACATAGACAGTATTATAGTAGTTATATTCTTGTACATAGGAGGCAGTATTATTGTAGTTATATTCTTGTACATAGGAGCAGTATTATAGTAGTTATATTCTTGTACATAGACAGTATTATAGTAGTTATATTCTTGTACATAGGAGGCAGTATTATAGTAGTTATATTCTTGTACATAGGAGTAGTATTATAGTAGTTATATTCTTGTACATAGACAGTATTATAGTAGTTATATTCTTGTACATAGGAGCAGTATTATAGTAGTTATATTCTTGTACATTGGAGGCAGTATTTTAGTAGTTATATTCTTGTACATAGGAGGCAGTATTATAGTAGTTATTTTCTTGTACATAGGAGGCAGTATTATAGTAGTTATTTTCTTGTACATAGGAGACAGTATTATAGTAGTTATATTCTTGTACATAGGAGCAGTATTATAGTAGTTATATTCTTGTACATAGGAGGCAGTATTATAGTAGATATATTCTTGTACATAGGAGCAGTATTATAGTAGTTATATTCTTGTACAAAGGAGCAGTATTACAGTAGTTATATTCTTGTACATAGGAGCAGTATTATAGTAGTTATATTCTTGTACATAGGAGGCAGTATTATAGTAGTTATATTCTTATACATAGGAGCAGTATTATAGTAGTTATATTCTTGTACATAGGAGCAGTATTATAGTAGTTATATTCTTGTACATAGGAGCAGTATTATAGTAGTTATTTTCTTGTACATAGCAGGCAGTATTATAGTAGTTATATTCTTGTACATAGGAGGCAGTATTATAGTAGTTATATTCATATACATAGGAGGCAGTATTATAGTAGTTATATTCATATACATAGGAGGCAGTATTATAGTAGTTATATTCTTGTACATAGGAGGCAGTATTATAGTAGTTATATTCTTGTACATAGGAGCAGTATTATAGTAGTTATATTCTTGTACATAGGAGCAGTATTATAGTAGTTATATTCTTGTACATAGGAGCAGTATTATAGTAGTTATATTCTTGCACATAGGAGGAGTATTATAGTAGTTATATTCTTGTACATAGGAGCAGTATTATAGTAGTTATATTCTTGTACATAGGAGCAGTATTATAGTGGTTATATTCTTGTACATAGGAGGCAGTATTATAGTAGTTATATTCTTGTACATAGGAGGCAGTATTATAGTAGTTATATTATTGTACATAGGAGCAGTATTATAGTAGTTATATTCTTGTACATAGGAGGCAGTATTATAGTAGTTATATTCTTGTACATAGGAGCAGTATTATAGTGGTTATATTCTTGTACATAGGAGGCAGTATTATAGTAGTTATATTTTTGTACATAGGAGCAGTATTATAGTAGTTATATTCATATACATAGGAGGCAGTATTATAGTAGTTATATTCTTGTACATAGGAGGCAGTATTATAGTAGTTATATTCTTGTACATAGGAGCAGTATTATAGTAGTTATATTCTTGTACATAGGAGCAGTATTATAGTAGTTATATTCTTGTACATAGGAGCAGTATTATAGTAGTTATATTCTTGCACATAGGAGCAGTATTATAGTAGTTATATTCTTGTACATAGGAGCAGTATTATAGTAGTTATATTCTTGTACATAGGAGCAGTATTATAGTGGTTATATTCTTGTACATAGGAGGCAGTATTATAGTAGTTATATTTTTGTACATAGGAGCAGTATTATAGTAGTTATATTCTTGTACATAGGAGCAGTATTATAGTAGTTATATTCCTGTACATAGGAGCAGTATTATAGTAGTTATATTCTTGTACATAGGAGCAGTATTATAGTAGTTATATTCTTGTACATAGGAGCAGTATTATTGTAGTTATATTCTTGTACATAGGAGCAGTATTATAGTAGTTATATTCTTGTACATAGGAGCAGTATTATAGTAGTTATATTCTTGTACATAGGAGGCAGTATTATAGTAGTTATATTCTTGTATATAGGAGCAGTATTATAGTAGTTATATTCTTGTACATAGGAGCAGTATTATAGTAGTTATATTCTTGTACATAGGAGCAGTATTATAGTAGTTATATTCTTGTACATAGGAGCAGTATTATAGTAGTTATATTCTTGTACATAGGAGCAGTATTATAGTAGTTATAGTCTTGTACATAGGAGCAGTATTATAGTAGTTATATTCTTGTACAGAGGAGCAGTATTATAGTAGTTATATTCTTGTACATAGGAGGCAGTATTATAGTAGTTATATTCTTGTACATAGGAGGCAGTATTATAGTAGTTATATTCTTGTACATAGGAGGCAGTATTATAGTAGTTATATTCTTGTACATAGGAGCAGTATTATAGTAGTTATATTCTTGTACATAGGAGGCAGTATTATAGTAGTTATATTCTTGTACATAGGAGGCAGTATTATAGTAGTTATATTCTTGTACATAGGAGGCAGTATTATAGTAGTTATATTCTTGTACATAGGAGCAGTATTATAGTAGTTATATTCTTGTACATAGGAGCAGTATTATAATAGTTATATGTACATGAGAGGCAGTATTGTGGTCGTTATTATGAGTGCGGGTGAACATACATAACATCCGCACAAATGTCTGTGCGGATTTATTTTCGTTTCTGCAGCGTATCCTCACCAAAATATGCAATGTCTAGCAGTGGTTTTTGGTGCGGTTTTAATGCGGTTTTTCCGCAGAGCTCACTTTTCTATTGGGGTGTCACGGCAGGTCTATTTCCGCATGGAAAAAATCTGTAAAGTGTTTGTGTCATCTCAAGCACTCGCTGATACTACAGTTTTTCCATTTGTAAATCCATTCTGGGTGACGGCACGTCTTCCGCAATGTGTGCAGGTGGCCTTAGGTGTGCTTTTTGGTCTAAGGAATAGAATTCTATGGTTGCAGTGAGGGCTGATACCTGCACTGACAGGACAGTAGATCCCTGTGTGTTTTGCTCTCGTTTGGTGTCCGTTCTGAGAGGTGCATGTTGCTCAGCACAGGTATGTCCTATCACAGGTAAGTGCGGTGTGAACTGGCGGCTTGTTCTTCTCATTTGGTGGCAGATAAAACTTTTCTTGCTTTTTTCTTACTGCACATTTTCGGTGTCTGAACCTTTGTGTTCGCTGAGCCCAGCAGCGACATCTTGTGGTTAGAGGAGGCATCACTGGGTGGTGACGGGGCAGAGCTGAGGTCACCAACCTTTAAATGAAAGGTCTGGATGAAGAAATTATTTTAATCACCACAGAAAAAAATGTCCTATAAATTGTAAGTGTTGTGACTACATCAGTCATGTATTATACCGCACACAGACCTGACACATCCGATATACCGTACAGAGAGCTCTCATCTGCAGTGTACACGGATCAGCCATAATAATAAAACCACTGCCTAATTCGTTGTATACCCCTCCCTGACCGACTGAGGCTTGGACACCGTCGCTCCTCTGAGGAGTCTTGTGGTATCAGGTACATCAGCACCAGATTCTGTAAGTGCACCTGGTGCCATCTCAATTCAGACCAGGCCGCCTTCTTCCCATAGTGCACCTGGTGCCATCTCTTCCCAGGTAAGTGACACACACACCCGGCTGTCTACATGATGTAACCTGATTCATCAGACCAGGCCACCTTCTTCCCATAGTGCACCTGGTGCCATCTCTTCCCAGGTAAGTGACACACACACCCGGCTGTCTACATGATGTAACCTGATTCATCAGACCAGGCCGCCTTCTTCCCATAGTGCACCTGGTGCCATCTCTTTCCCAGGTAAGTGACACACACACCCGGCTGTCTACATGATGTAACCTGATTCATCAGACCAGGCTTCCTTCTTCCCATAATACACCTGGTGCCATCTCTTCCCCAGGTAAGTGACACACACCCGGCCGTCTACATGATGTAACCTGATTCATCAGACCAGGCCGCCTTCTTCCCATAGTACACCTGGTGCCATCTCTTCCCCAGGTAAGTGACACACACCCCCGGCCGTCTACATGATGTAACCTGATTCATCAGACCAGGCCGCCTTCCTCCCATAATACACCTGGTGCCATCTATTCCCCAGGTAAGTGACACACACCCGGCCGTCTACATGATGTAACCTGATTCATCAGACCAGGCCGCCTTCTTCCCATAATACACTTGGTGCCATCTCTTCCCCAGGTAAGTGACACACACCCGGCCGTCTACATGATGTAACCTGATTCATCAGACCAGGCCGCCTTCTTCCCATAGTACACCTGGTGCCATCTCTTCCCAAGGTAAGTGACCCACACCCCCGGCCGTCTACATGATGTAACCTGTTTCATCAGACCAGGCCGCCTTCTTCCCATAGTGCACCTGGTGCCATCTCTTCCCCAGGTAAGTGACACACACCCCCGGCTGTCTACATGATGTACCCTGATTCATCAGACCAGGCCACCTTCTTCCCATAATACACCCGGTGCCATCTCTTCCCCAGGTAAGTGACACACACACCCGGCCGTCTACATGATGTAACCTGATTCATCAGACCAGGCCACCTTCTTCCTATAGTACACCTGGTGCCATCTATTCCCCAGGTAAGTGACACACACACCCGGCCGTCTACATGATGTAACCTGATTCATCAGACCAGGCCGCCTTCCTCCCATAATACACCTGGTGCCATCTATTCCCCAGGTAAGTGACACACACCCGGCCGTCTACATGATGTAACCTGATTCATCAGACCAGGCCGCCTTCTTCCCATAATACACCCGGTGCCATCTCTTCCCCAGGTAAGTGACACACACCCGGCCGTCTACATGATGTAACCTGATTCATCAGACCAGGCCACCTTCTTCCCATAGTGCACCTGGTGCCATCTCTTCCCCAGGTAAGTGACACACACACCCGGCTGTCTACATGATGTAACCTGATTCATCAGACCAGGCCGCCTTCCTCCCATAATACACCTGGTGCCATCTATTCCCCAGGTAAGTGACACACACCCCCGGCCGTCTACATGATGTAACCTGATTCATCAGACCAGGCCGCCTTCTTCCCATAATACACCCGGTGCCATCTCTTCCCCAGGTAAGTGACACACACCCGGCCGTCTACATGATGTAACCTGATTCATCAGACCAGGCCGCCTTCTTCCCATAATACACCCGGTGCCATCTCTTCCCCAGGTAAGTGACACACACACCCGGCTGTCTACATGATGTAACCTGATTCATCAGACCAGGCCCCCCTCATTCCATAGTGCACCCGGTGCCATCTCTTCCCCAGGTAAGTGACACACACACCCGGCTGTCTACATGATGTAACCTGATTCATCAGACCAGGCCGCCTTCTTCCCATAGTGCACCTGGTGCCATCTCTTCCCCAGGTAAGTGACACACACACCCGGCCGTCCACATGATGTAACCTGATTCATCAGACCAGGCCGCCTTCCTCTTATAGTGCACCTGGTGCCATCTCTTCCCCAGGTAAGTGACACACACCCCCGGCCGTCTACATGATGTAACCTGATTCATCAGACCAAGCCGCCTTCTTCCCATAGTACACCTGGTGCCATCTCTTCCCCAGGTAAGTGACACACACACCCGGCCGTCTACATGATGTAACCTGATTCATCAGACCAGGCCGCCTTCTTCCCATAGTGCACCCGGTGCCATCTCTTCCCCAGGTAAGTGACACACACCCCCGGCCGTCTACATGATGTAACCTGATTCATCAGACCAGGCCGCCTTCCTCTTATAGTGCACCTGGTGCCATCTCTTCCCCAGGTAAGTGACACACACCCCCGGCCGTCTACATCATGTAACCTGATTCATCAGACCAGGCCGCCTTCTTCCCATAGTACACCTGGTGCCATCTCTTCCCCAGGTAAGTGACACACACACCCGGCCGTCTACATGATGTAACCTGATTCATCAGACCAGGCCGCCTTCTTCCCATAGTGCACCCGGTGCCATCTCTTCCCCAGGTAAGTGACACACACACCCGGCCGTCTACATGATGTAACCTGATTCATCAGACCAGGCCGCCTTCTTCCCATAGTGCACCTGGTGCTATCTCTTCCCCAGGTAAGTGACACACACACTGGGCCGTCTACATGATGTAACCTGATTCATCAGACCAGGCCGCCTTCCTCCCATAGTGCACCTGGTGCCATCTCTTCCCCAGGTAAGTGACACACACCCCCGGGCGTGTACATGATGTAACCTGATTCATCAGACCAGGCCGCCTTCCTCTTATAGTGCACCTGGTGCCATCTCTTCCCCAGGTAAGTGACACACACCCCCGGCTGTCTACATGATGTACCCTGATTCATCAGACCAGGCTGCCTTCTTCCCATAGCGCACCCGGTGCCATCTCTTCCCCAGGTAAGTGACACACACCCCCGGCCGTCTACATGATGTAACCTGATTCATCAGACCAGGCCGCCTTCCTCTTATAGTGCACCTGGTGCCATCTCTTCCCCAGGTAAGTGACACACACCCCCGGCTGTCTACATGATGTACCCTGATTCATCAGACCAGGCCGCCTTCTTCCCATAGTGCACCTGGTGCCATCTCTTCCCCAGGTAAGTGACACACACCCCCGGCCGTCTACATGATGTAACCTGATTCATCAGACCATGCCGCCTTCTTCCCATAGTACACCTGGTGCCATCTCTTCCCCAGGTAAGTGACACACACCCCCGGCCGTCTACATGATGTAACCTGATTCATCAGACCAGGCCGCCTTCCTCCCATAGTGCACCTGGTGCCATCTCTTCCCCAGTTAAGTGACACACACCCCCGGCTGTCTACATGATGTAACCTGATTCATCAGACCAGGCCGCCTTCTTCCCATAGTACACCTGGTGCCATCTCTTCCCCAGGTAAGTGACACACACACACCCGGCCGTCTACATGATGTAACCTGATTCATCAGACCAGGCCGCCTTCTTCCCATAATACACCCGGTGCCATCTCTTCCCCAGGTAAGTGACGCACACGCACCTGGACCCCATATGATGTAACCTGATTCATCAGACCAGGCCACCTTCTTCCCATAGTGCACCTGGTGCCATCTCTTCCCCAGGTAAGTGACACACACCCCCGGCCGTCTACATGATGTAACCTGATTCATCAGACCAGGCCGCCTTCTTCCCATAGTGCACCTGGTGCCATATCTTCCTCAGGTAAGTGACGCACACCCCCCCCCGGCTGTCTACATGATGTAACCTGATTCATCAGACCAGGCCGCCTTCTTCCCATAGTGCACCTGGTGCCATCTCTTCCCCAGGTAAGTGACACACACACCCAGCTGTCTACATGATGTAACCTGATTCATCAGACCAGGCCGCCTTCTTCCCATAGTACACCTGGTGCCATCTCTTCCCCAGGTAAGTGACACACACACCCGGCCGTCTACATGATGTAACCTGATTCATCAGACCAGGCCACCTTCTTCCCATAGTGCACCTGGTGCCATCTCTTCCGCAGGTAAGTGACGCACACATACATGGACCCCCTTATGATGTAACCTGATTCATCAGACCAGGCGGTTTTCATGTACTACACATGCTGCTGAATATGGAAAGTGTCAGAGACACCTGATCCTGCTCCATCTGTGCCTGTGGTGCACTAGAGGGCAGTATAACCCTGCGGTCGTTCCCCCGGCCCCAGGAGAGGACATATCTACAGGGTTATTTGCTGCATGCACTGGTATATTGGCTGTAAGTGGATCCGGGAGGTTTTACTCCGAGGACGAGCTGTCACATCATTACATTATAATGAATGACTGCATCAGCTTCGCCCCAGCAGTACGACCCTCGTCATCCGCTGCGCTCAATGTGTGCCCAATATACACAGAGAACAGTAAAACACATAGACAGGTAAAGGAGAACTCCAGAGGAGACCATTCCGTGGGGAGCAGCTGCTGGGAGTCAGCCTCGAAACATCAAATATCCATTAGAATGGTACAGGTAGTTGTGAAGTGATGACATCATGGCAACCGCCTGCACCAGGTGCCAGGCAGCGCAGTGACATCATCGTGACTGGTCTGCACAGGGCGAAAGCCGGTCAGGCCAGAAGAGGTCCGTGGCGGCTCCGCAGACAGAGTCGGGGAATGGGAGCCAGGTGAGTATTAGTTAGTTTTTTTGTAACCTGGCCACTTGAGGACCATAGAGTACAGTGTGGGGAAATATTTGATACTGGGGGCATTATTATTACTAGGACACCATAGAGGAACTATTATTACTGGGGGCACTACAGTAGAGTATTATCACTACTGGGTGCACATGTTTTCTGTAGTCTATTTGCGGAGCATTGGGGTGGTGGGGGAGTTTGTCCGGAACCTAAAATGTTTCGGGGACAAACTCTGCAGAGACAAGACGTGGCTGAAAGAAGTCATCATGGCGGTCTGGGCCAAAGGGAGAAGATGAGGAAAGAGAATGTCTATGTCCCATCATTGGATGTAAGTGGTATGTGGTGCTATGTTCTCCTGTATGAACAGACAGCATGCTGAAGGTGGGGAGGTGCAGGGAGTGGTTGGGCATGTGTGGGGTGGGCTTGCCTCTATGGGGCCCTGAAATTCCCGATGAAAGCCTTGCCCAAGAGCTGCGGTTCATGCAGACCTGTAATAGAGGAGGGTCCTGGTTGAGGTCCCCATGCTTAGTTCCAGAGAAGTGGAGTTTTGTAGATGAAATCATCCATAATTCACACGACCGCATTTTCTTTCTGTGCCCATTCCGTTTTTTTTTTGTGGACCGTATGCGGAACCACGCATTTTAATGGGTCCGCAAAAACAACGGAAGTTACTCCGTGTGCATTCCATTTCCGTATGTCCGTATTTCCGTTCCGCAAAAAAATAGAACATGCCCCATTATTGTCCACATTACAGACAATGATAGCACTGCTCTATTAGGGGCCAGCTGTTCTGTTTGGCAAAATACGGAATGCACACGAACGTCATACGTATTTTTGCGGATCCGTTTTTTGCGGACTGCAAAATACATATGGTCGTGTGCATGAGCCCTAAGGAAGAGATGCTGCTGGTGCTACTGTTTATTGCTGGTCCTGGGGGTATATTGGGGACCGTATTATACAGTGCCTTGCAAAAGTATTCACCCCCCTTGACTTTTTTCGTATTTTGGTGCCTCACAACCTGGAATTAACATGGATTGTTTGAGGATTTGCATCATGTAATTTTGCGGCAATCACAGCTCCGAGTCGCTCTGGATAAGTCTCTAGGAGCAGTTGCCACATCTGACCGCTGGGATTGTTGCCCGTTCCTCCTTGCAGAACGGCTCCGGCTCCTTCAGGTCGGATGTTTGCGCTTGTGAACAGCCATCTTTACGTCTGACCACAGATCTTCTACTGGATTGAGATCTGGGCTGTGACTCGGCCATTCCAGCACATTTACATGTTTCACCTTAAACCACAAGTGTTGCTTTAGCCGTGTGTTTGGGGTCATTGTCCTGCTGGAAGGTGAACCTCCGTCCTGGCCTCAGATCACTCACAGAGTGGTACAGGTTCTGCTCAAGAATATCCCTGTATTGAGCACCGTCCATCTTTCCCTCCACTCTGACCAGTTTCCCAGTCCCATCTCCCCAGTATGATGCTGCCACCACCATGTCTCACTGTGGGGATGGTGCTCTTTGGGTGATGGGATGTGTTGGGTTTGCACCAGACATAGCGTTTTCTTTGATGGCTGAAAAGTTCAATTTTCATCTCCTCAGACCAGAGCCCCTTCCTCCATACATTTTGGGAGTCTCCCACAGGCCTTTTCACAAACTCACAACGAGCCTTTTTGTTTTTAGCTGACAGTAATGGCTTTCTTCTGGCCACTCTGCCATAAAGCCCAACTCTATGGAGCATACGGCTTATTGTCGTCCTATGTACAGATCCTCCAGTCTCTGTGTTATTCCCTCATTATCCCAATTACAATGAGAAGATAAAAGGTCCAGAGTTCATTTCCAGTCTGCTATTTGCATTTGGAATCTGTTGCTGTCAACTCTGAAGATGAGATCCAAAGAGCGGTCACCATCAGTGAAGCAAGCCATCATTAGGCTGAAAAAACACAACAAACCCATCAGAGAGATAGCAAAACCATTAGGCCTGGCCAAAACCACTGTTTGGAACATTCTTAAAAAGAAGGAACGCACCGGTGAGCTCAGCAACACCAAAAGACCCGGAAGACCACGGAAAACAACTGTGGTGGATGACCGAAGAATTATTTCCCTGGTGAAGAAAACACCCTTCACAACAGTTGGCCAGATCAAGGACACTCTCCAGGAGGTAGGTGTATGTGTGTCAAAGTCAACAATCAGGAGAAGACTTCACCAGAGTGAATACAGAGGGTTCACCACAAGATGGAAACCATTGGTGAGCCTCAAAAACAGGAAGGCCAGATTAGAGTTTGCCAAACGATATCTAAAAAAGCCTTCACAGTTCTGGAACAACATCCTATGGACAGATGAGACCAAGATCAACTTGTACCAGAGTGATGGGAAGAGAAGAGTATGGAGAAGGAAAGGAGCTGCTCATGATCCTAAGCATACCACCTCATCAGTGAAGCATGGTGGTGGTAGTGTCATGGCGTGGGCATGTATGGCTGCCAATGGAACTGCTTCTCTTGTATTTATTGATGATGTGACTGCTGACAAAAGCAGCAGGATGAATTCTGAAGTGTTTCGGGCAATATTATCTGCTCATATTCAGCCAAATGTTTCAGAACTCATTGGACGGCGCTTCACAGTGCAGATGGACAATGACCCAAAGCATACTGCAAAAGCAACCAAAGAGTCTATAAGGGAAAGAAGTGGAATGTTCTGCAATGGCCAAGTCAATCCCCGGACCTGAATCTCATTGAGCATTTCACTTGCTGAAGACAAAACTGAAGGGAAAATGCCCCAAGAACAAGCAGGAACTGAAGACAGTTGCAGTAGAGGCCTGGCAGAGCATCACCAGGGATGAGACCAGCGTCTGGTGATGTCTATGCGTTCCAGACTTCAGGCTGTAATTGACTGCAAAGGATTTGCAACCAAGTATTAAAAATTGAAAGTTTGATTTATGATTATTATTCTGTCCCATTACTTTTGGTCCCTTAACAAGTGGGAGGCACATATGCAAACTGCTGTAATTCCTGCACCGTTCACCTGATCTGGATGTAAATCCCCTCAGATTACAGCTGACAGTCTGCAGGTAAAGCACATCTTGTTTGTTTCATTTCAAATCCATTGTGGTGGTGTATAGATTATTGTTTTCTGATCCATAAAAAAAATTCAGATTAACAAAACATTGAATTTAAGTCTGTAATGTAACAAAATACAAAAAAAGTAAAGGGGGTGAATACTTTTGCAAGGCACTGTATGTAAAAGTACCACAGTGTATAACATCCAGCCTTCAGCACTGCAGTCTACCATTACCACAGGTGTATAACATCCAGTCTCTAGCCATGCAGTCTACCATTACCACAGTGTAAAACATCCAGCCTCTAGCCATGCAGTCTACCATTACCACAGTGTATAACATCCAGCCTCTAGCCCTGCAGTCTACCATTACCACAGTGTATAGCATCCAGCCTCTAGCCATGCAGTCTGCCATTACCACAGTGTATAACATCCAGCCTCTAGCCATGCAGTCTACCATTACCACAGTGTATAACATCCAGCCTCTAGCCATGCAGTCTGCCATTACCACAGTGTATAACATCCAGCCTCTAGCCATGCAGTCTGCCATTACCACAAGTGTATAACATCCAGCCTCTAGCCATGCAATCTACCATTACCACAGTGTATAACATCCAGCCTCTAGCCATGCAGTCTGCCATTACCACAGTGTATAACATCCAGCCTATAGCCATGCAGTCTGCCATTTCCACAGGAGTATAACATCCAGCCTCTAGCCATGCAGTCTACCATTACCACAGTGTATAACATCCAGCCTCTAGCCATGCAGTCTGCCATTACCACAGTGTATAACATCCAGCCTCTAGCCATGCAGTCTACCATTACCACAGTGTATAACATCCAGTCTCTAGCCATGCAGTCTACCATTACCACAGTGTATAACATCCAGTCTCTAGCCATGCAGTCTACCATTACCACAGTGTATAACATCCAGTCTCTAGCCATGCAGTCTGCCATTACCACAGTGTATAACATCCAGCCCCTGGCCATGCAGTCTGCCTTTACCACAGTGTATAACATCCAGGCTCTAGCCATGCAGTCTACCATTACCACAGTGTATAACATCCAGGCTCTAGCCATGCAGTCTACCATTACCACAGTGTATAACATCCAGTCTCTAGCCATGCAGTCTGCCATTACCACAGTGTATAACATCCAGCCCCTGGCCATGCAGTCTGCCTTTACCACAGTGTATAACATCCAGGCTCTAGCCATGCAGTCTACCATTACTACATGTGTATAACATCCAGCCTCTAGCCATTGGACCCCAGGGCAAACTTTGGCTCCCTTACACCCCTGCATCGCATAAAAAATATGTTCAGTTCATACTTTGCATCTGGTCATTAAAGATCAATGTGCTTTTATCTACATTGGTTTGAGAACTGCGCTGATTTCCATGTCAGATTTGCCATTATGCATCCAGAATGTGTGAACTCAGCCTTATCAATTATTTTATGCCCCCTTTGTAAAATATCTGTGCCCATGGCTGGCTCCTCCACTGCCCGTGCCACTGGCTACTCAAGTCAGCTGGGCAATGAAGGTTGGCTGTGCCAGATGGCAAATTAAAGAGACCCGTACCCACCAGGAGGTGCCTCCACTGAATTACTGTGCATTTATGCTTCTTTTCCTAGCCTCCTGGCACAGCCATGATTTAGCCTAATTATCTACTTTCCTTCCTCCGGCACCCCATCCTTAATGATTCCAAAATGTATTGAAACACTGTCCTGTACATTGGCAGCAACTACCCATCTGGGCTACTGGTGGATCATGCAGTGACAGTCATATTTAGCTTAACACAACCATTTCTGGCTGCCATGTTGGCAAACCCAGCTCTGGAGTCCAGAGCACAGCTCCTGCTGCGTCTTGTCTCTGAGGCCGAGGATTTCCTCTCTCTCTGGCACCGGTGGAAGGTCTTCTTACTCCACCCAACCTTAGTCGTATCTAAGGGGTTGATGCACAGGTCAGGGCATGCACACCTCTTGGCATGGCATAGCTGACCCTGGTTGTGAGGAGTCTACTGTCCTCCCCTCATTACTTTTAATCTCCATGAGTTTCAGCTTCCCAGCCACATTCCAGCCTCCAGCAGATGACGGTCTCCAGTTTTCCACCCAACCTTAGTCGTATCTAAGGGGTTGATGCACACCTCTTGGCATGGCATAGCTGACCCTGGTTGTGAGGAGTCTACTGTCCTCCACTCATTACTTTTAATCTCCATGAGTTTCAGCTTCCCAGCCACATTCCAGCCTCCAGCAGATGACGGTCTCCAGTTTCAGCTGTGTCACCCTCTGGTGCTGGCCTGTATTGGTGGTACTCATGCAGGTGGACTGCTCTTCACCGTGCTCTCCCTCACATGAAGGAAGACTTTTCTCCATCTGCTCTATCGAGCCTGTCTGTCACTCTCAGTCTCTCTCCCTGTCACTGGTTTTCTGGTCACACAGCGACAGCAATCATATGGAAAAGAAGTAGATACTTGTTGTGATTGCTAACGTATCCCCTGCTGGGAACAGGTCAGTAGGAGGAGTGGTATTTAAGCCCATCCTGAGCAGTGTGATACATGCTGCATGAAGTGCACTCACTCCCCCCGTTGGGGGAATGCACCAAACAAGGCCTGCTGCAGCAGGTGAGCATGGATCACCATGTACAGGCAGAGAGAGAGAAAAGGTCTGATGATTGAAACACCAGCTGAGTGTTGCAATGGTGGGAGTACGAGTCTTCCTTCCTCATGAGTGACCCGGAGACAGGGATGCAACAGCAACGTTATTTGTACATCTCTCCCTGCTGCAAGAACTAGGCTGCAGACCAGGACTGAAGCATAGTCTCTGGCTAGACATGTGAACCAGTCCTCAGCCCTCAGATAGCACATAGACGAGTTGATGCGGATGGTGGAGTCTCCCTCCCCACCGCAGTGCCAGGTCAGAAGGAGAAGAAGCCATGGGGTCAGTGCCACTGGGCCTGAAGAGGAGCCAATGTCCTGGTCAATGAGTCTGGCCTTGGGTGCACTAGAACAGCAGGACGATTAATCTGAAGCGGGACAATTGCAAGAGGAGAGTGATCCTAAATTAAAGCACTTAAGACCTAGTGGCCTGACTACCACCCCAGGATTAGGGGGTCTATCATTGGGGCTAGAGCTATTGTACAAACTTGAAAGGACTGTACATATGTTGGAGGAACTGTCAAGCGGAGTGCAACAACCATGAGTGATGTAACCGCATATGGAGTGGTGCAACCACTAAATTTATGTCCATTTGAATATGTATGCAATATTTTACATAGTGTGGCCTTGTACAGAAAGACCAGCATGCAGTCATGTACAGTAAAGTTTGATTTTGCTGCAAAGTTTTGTCTGCATGCCAATTTCCTCACCAGTTCCTGCTGGTGGAGTGGACCAAACCCTCCTAGCATCCTGCCCTGCTGTCATCTGTGGCAGCCTCCTACTGCACTGCACTCACCCCAACACCTATACCTCCATGAACGCTCCACACGGCTACATGTCTGAACTGATCACAATCTTCTTCTCACGTGCTCTCTCTCCCACTTCTCAGGAACTCCAATGCCACACAGCATCCAATGGAGGCACAGCTCCACCACCGCTACCACATTGCCACTGCACCTCATCTTGGAGGATGGCGCTTGAACAGTCCAGATCTTTTTAGCGTGGAGGGTAATAAGGGGCGGGACAGTGACAACTTCTCATTCAGCTCTCTGCAAACATAGAATTTTTTAACTAATGCTATATTCACTATGCAAAATGAATACAGGGTACTTAAAAATGTATTTTGATCAAAATCATTTGCGCCCATCCACCACAGCAAGGTGACCTCCTTCTGGATGGGGAACCTACTCTATATGATACCTCTTCTTGTGCCAACTGGCTTCTTAATTTAGGTACAGCAGGTTCCCCTTGTATACTGTGTTTTCTCTATTTGCAAAGCCTTCTCAATTAATAGACCATTTGGCTCAGAGAGAGGTATCATATAGCGTAGGTTCCCATCCAGATAGAGGCCATCTTGCCATGGTGGATGGGCACAAATGATTTCAATCAAAATATATTTGCTAAGTACCTCATATTCATTTTATATAGTACATATAAAGAGTATATAGAGTATAGAATTAGTGAACATATTCTAGCAATGATCTATTCAATGATAAAGCCAACAGAAAGTGATCAATTCTTCTGCAGCAATCCAACAGGCAAAATGAAGTATTACACAGGTCCCATAGAAATCAAGGGGCTGTCTACATAATGTAGGGACATGCTGGGTCCCCCAGAGAGTGAGAAGCTCTTAATAACTATACTGACTAATGGATGAGGGTCCTGAACTAAGCAGAACACATGAACTGCTGCTCCATAATCATCTAAATGCACTCAGTAAGGACATCGCCTCATGATCCTATCAGAGACCCTCAGGGATGCTATAAATCTTCAGAGAATGGGTCTCTCCTCCCAGTATTAGGGCAGATTGTATTATATATTAGGTTATCTCATGGCCACAGACCAGGTCAGGGCTGAGTAGAGAGGTCTCTGACCAGCCTAAAGCACACCAGAGGTCGCAGAGCCGACCAGGAGACAACCTGAAAGAGAGCATATGAGGCCCTGTCATAAGTGTCACCCATGTCCCTGTACATGGACTGTATATATGGACTGTGCACAACTAAGGACTATGGTTAACTAAGGACTGTCTAAAGACTTTCAGAGTACCTGGTAAGAGAAATGTGACTTCATATTGAGAGACTGTATGTATGTTACTAACGACCACAATGCTTGTCTACCACAGATTTTGGATGTCCACAAATTATGAACTTATGTCCACCTGCTGTTATTTTTGGTGTTAGGGTCTTGGGGACACCACTATGGTGACCATTCATCCTCTTTTTCTCGAGCATGTCCTCTTTCTGGAACCTAAACAAATTGTCCAGCTGGGATTTATAAATTACCATATCTTCCAACCACCCCAGAATCGGCAGGACAGTCCCGGAACAGCTAAGGTATGTCCCATTCTCGGATGTCTCTGTGTCCATAGAAAGTCCTCATCTTCTGTAGTGTACGGGGACTGTAATACCCGTCACTACCAAAGTGTCACTTGGTGTGCTGTCGTCCCTCCTAATTATGGAGAAGTTGGTATATGTCAGTTTTATAAAATGTCATGTAATGTAATGTTATGTATTTCCCTGTTACTGTGAGACTTGCATGTACAGGCCTGCTAGGGGTGTCATTCCAGCTTCTAGTCTATAGAGGGAGCTAGGGAGCCCTAGTTTATATAAGGCCCAGTCAGGGAAGTGCAAGGCAGACGGAGTCTAGTGTCTGTAATCTACAGTTGGAGATTAGACAATGTCTGAGACAAGTCCAGGCCTGAAGCCTGCTGTCCAGGAGAAGATTCCCTCCTGAATTCCCATATGCAGAAACAGGAATATGTTAGATCAAGAGCCTGAGGAAGTTTCCAGAAGCTGAGAGAGACAGAGGCAAAGATCAGGAAAGCCAGAGGTACTCAGAAAGACAGAGGAGGTACTCTTATAAAGCTATAGCCAAGGATATAAAGCCAGAAATAGGTTAATGGGCCTTGGTGAAGATATGCTATATTCCAGGATCAGACAGAAATAGAGTGCAAGCTCCTGTGCTGCAAGTCCTGTGCTCAACACTCTGTAATTACCCTGCTGAAACTGAATTGCCTGCATCGACCGAATTGCAAAATCGACTGTATGCTAAGGAACTGCATTTCCATTATTGTCTCTGCTTGCAAAACTACTAAAGTTGGAGTTCTGTTTTAAGACCACGTTTCCTCAATTTATTCCTGCATCCGCAAACGGCGTGCCACCGTTTACTTGGCACTGGCGTCACGAACTATTCCTACCTATACCTGCCCTTGCAGAGAGTCAGCTGTACCAGGTCAGTGTCTATTGCACTACATCACCCAGAAACACCTACTACACACAACTTGAGTACGCTGCACCTCTCTTTTGGCGTCACGAACAGGATACGCACGCTTTCTAGTGCAAGAAGCGTGAACTTTGTGCCTTATACCGTTGCCCTGTGACCAAAGTGACAATTTTCCTGTTTTATTCAAGTGGACTTTGTGGACTGAAAATCGTACCCAAAGTGTACCAAAAACCTCTAAAAAGCGCTGTGCAATATTGCGCTATACAGAGGAAGAAAATCGCCGCATTGGAGTGTGGTTTTGTGGACTTTTTACAATCCTGCTTGCTGTCAGTGAATAGACAGCGTTTGTACCTAAAGATGGCCGCTGAGCTTGCTGAATTTACTGCTGCGTCACCTTCATCCCGAAAAGGCGGGAAAAATTGGCGCCTTTCTGAGGAAAAAGCGGGAAGAAGGTCAAGGGCAGGCGCCACGGCTTATCTGGACATTTGCATGTCTGCCAGCATGGACACCGCCTTCCATATACTGGAATACCTGGGGGGCGGCTCCCCAGTGCAATGGGAGGAGCTGGCTACTCTAATTGACGCGACCCTATCGCTCTCCTCAGAAGGATCGAGCATGTTGGATTGTGAGCAGAGTGTTGCTGCAGCGTCCGCACCTGAAATTGAAAAGATGACTGACATCGGTGTAGAGCCAGAGGAGGCTCCACCGGCCTACGCTCCGGGACCGGAGTAACCCGCCTGCCGCCCAAGGGAGAAAGAACCCGAGCCCTGCTATGGCTCGTGGAGGGACTTTTTCCAGCCATCTTTCAAATGGTCCTCCCTGATGGCGGAGATCCGAGAGGCCGCTATCAAGCGGAACACAAAGACTAAAATCGTCTATGAGGAACTAACCAAGACCATACATGAGAAACATACGCACACCCAACCCCGCCTGGAAAGGAGAAAGGGAGTGGTGCTTTCATTTGACAAATCCCGTGGCTACGGGTTTATTCAGGACTATCTAACTGGCAGAGACCTCTATGTTAACCGAAGGTCTGCCAAAAGAGACTACCTCCCTTCGTACCAGCACAGCCTCCGCGAGGGAGAGGAAGTGGAGTACACCCCTGCCGAGAGCCTACGAGGCCCTTATGCAACTGCTGTGACCCGTCCCAAGCGAGCGCCTGAGGATTGGGAGGCAGAAGAAGGAGAAGACTACTCTGGCTGCGAGCGAGAACCGGAACGCTCTCCAGAGCCGGCCCATCACGCCTTTCAGGAGCGGAGCTCCTTCATTGGGCCAAACGTCTTCTGGCAGCCAACCGTGTTGGAGAAATGGGTGAGCCCCTATCCTTCCCCCGAGCTGCCTCGTCGGGAGAAGACAATATCGGAGCTGGAGCAGTTAAAAGGACTTAGTGCTACCTTTGAAAACATCCGGAGGGGTCGGAGACCAGACGCATCGCCAGAATCTGCAGAGGCCGAGTCCGCGTCATCGGTGACTGTACCTGCGCCGGCGGCGCCAGCAGAGGACAGCGACTCCGACACAGAGAGCATCGGTGAGCAGATCGTCCGGCTGGAGGAGAAGTTGCGGGAGTTGCGCAAGACATACACCGCCAGGATCCAGACACCGCCGAGGAAGGATGAGGTAAGGGTGCCTGTCACCACCCGTAGACCGCCTTCTGTTGCCACCGCTCCGTCAGTGCCCCAGACCGGACCCGCGATTGCCGTAAACTGCTGCACCCAGAGCACCGGACCGCTTGCTGCGGCGGTGCCAAGCCCGTTACACCCTGCAGTGATCATGCCAGGACCGGCACGGTCCACCAGAGGGTTCACCCCTAGGCCTATGGAGCCAATACCTATTAGGGGCCCCTTTACTCTGCAGCTGCCCCCTGATACTGTTATGTGGGCACATCCTCCTGTAGAGGAATACTACAGACGATACCTGCCAGCGGAGCCAAGTGGTTATGATATGCCACTGTAATCAGCCTGCTAGGCCTTTGATTTATTTCACTGAAGAAATATGTGTTAACCCTTCCAGGACAGGAGTCCTACGTTTCCTGGTCCTTTGTTGCGGCTGCCAGTTTGTCCACGGCTCAGTGGTAGGTGTTGACCACTGAAATTACAAAGTCAGCAAGGCCACGTTTGTTTCCAGGATCTCCTGCCTGCTTTTGTTACCCCACGCCAAGTTGTGCCTGTTCCTTAGTTGCACCTTTTACCCTTCACCCCCTTTTCAGGTTGATCAGGGGTCTTACAGCACTTGTCTTTGCTGTCCTTTTATTGTGCAACTTCATACTAAGGAACCGTGCCCGGAGACAGACTCAAAAGTACCTGAGCCTCTGAGATTTTTGCTCTTTTAAAAGGAAATGTGCCCAGAGATGGACTCCACCGCATGAGAGCCTCTGTGATTAATAAGAAATAACCTGGGTACGGACTCATGTTTGTTCTTTGAGCCTCCAAGAACCTTTATACTGTTTTATCCATTTTCCTGTTCTATCATGGACTTATTCATTGTCATGGACTATCCTGGTTATAATGTTACGCTGTGCCAGGTCAGCGCCCCCGTTCCATTCACTATCCTGAGAGAAGAGAACGACGCCCCTTGTCACTACCCTTCACCTTTGCCAATTGGACCTGATGTAAATGTAAATGCAGATGGATTACATGTATGTATGCCTGCATGTCTCTATTTTCTATTTCAGGTAGAGATTCCAGTTGGGCGACCCATGATGGAGTACGAGGTCGTACTCAGCTTAAAGCAGTGGGGTATGTAGTGTACGGGGACTGTAATACCCGTCACTACCAAAGTGTCACTTGGTGTGCTGTCGTCCCTCCTAATTATGGGGAAGTTGGTATATGTCAGTTTTATAAAATGTCATGTAATGCATGTATTTCCCTGTTACTGTGAGACTTGCATGTACAGGCCTGCTAGGGGTGTCATTCCAGCTGCTAGTCTATAGAGGGAGCTAGGGAGCCCTAGTTTATATAAGGCCCAGTCAGGGAAGTGCAAGGCAGACGGAGTCTAGTATCTGTAATCTACAGTTGGAGATTAGACAATGTCTGAGACAAGTCCAGGCCTGAAGCCTGCTGTCCAGGAGAAGATTCCCTCCTGAATTCCCATATGCAGAAACAGGAATATCTTAGATCAAGAGCCTGAGGAAGTTTCCAGAAGCTGAGAGAGAGACAGAGGCAAAGATCAGGAAAGCAAGAGGTACTCAGAAAGACAGAGGAGGTACTCTTATAAAGCTATAGCCAAGGATATAAAGCCAGAACTAGGTTAATGGGCCTTGGTGAAGATATGCTATATTCCAGGATCAGACAGAAATAGAGTGCAAGCTCCTGTGCTGCAAGTCCTGTGCTCAACACTCTGTAATTACCCTGCTGAAACTGAATTGCCTGCATCGACCGAATTGCAAAATCGACTGTATGCTAAGGAACTGCATTTCCATTATTGTCTCTGCTTGCAAAACTACTAAAGTTGGAGTTCTGTTTTAAGACCACGTTTCCTCAATTTATTCCTGCATCCACAAACGGCGTGCCACCGTTTACTTGGCACTGGCGTCACGAACTATTCCTACCTATACCTGCCCTTGCAGAGAGTCAGCCGTACCAGGTTAGTGTATATTGCACTACATCACCCAGAAACACCTATTGCACACAACTTGAGTACGCTGCACTGGAGCTAGCAGGACCTGACACCAGCATGATCGATCATGTGACGTCACCAGCATGGGAGAATCAGGTCCTGCTACCTTCAGTGTGGAGCGAATGTTTCCTCGCCTGCAAATAGGTGAGGCTTTGTTTTTTTTTTAACCTCTGAAAGTCTCTTTTTTTGGCCGTGAGATGGTTGCTCTCTTGTCTAAACGGCTGTTAAAAATGTGCTCACCATCCTATTTTTTGACAGCCTCTATTCACTGGCTGAAACGTCCACGTGACTAGCCACGTAGACTTTAATTGGTTCTAAAAAGTGGATGTTTTACAGTTCGTGTGAATGACGCCTAGGAGTTCATGATCTCTTCCTCCACTGGAGGGTTGTGACAGGAGAGGCTAAAGCAGGCATGGCTAACCTGTGGCTCTCCAGCTGTTGTAAAACTACAATTCCCACCATGCCCTGCTGTAGACTGATAGCTGTTGGCAGTCTGGGCATGCTGGGAGTTGTAGTTTTGCAACATCTGGAGAGCCTCAGGTTGGCCATCCCTGGGCTAAAGTAAATACAGCAAAATATAGAGAAATCTTGAAGGAAATCATGCTGCAGTCTGCAACGGAACTGCCACTATCTGTTTCAAGACATCAGGTGCAGAGATCAATTCAGTTTGACCTAGAAGCCAAAGTATAGAAGCTGCTGGAAGATGTGTCACTGAGGAGGAGGCCACTCATCCAGGAACGGACATCTGTCCACACCATCAGTTCTACGACCACATTGTTCCCAGCACTGGTTGGTGCCCAGTGGTGGCTTACATACAAGTAAGGATCAAACCAGACCCCCACACAGGACAGAAGGGTTTCCGCCTAAACCCTTTTCAATGACCCTTGGACCATTTTTCAACTGCCTCATTTACTAAATGTTGTTCCTTTAGAGCAGGGGTGCACAACCTGCGGCCCGGGGGCCACATGCGGCCCTTGATACCATTCTGTGCGGCCCCCAACCATCTGGTAACAGACATGTATGTCTATGCCTATGTCTTGTGGCTGCTTACATGTATTTCTGCCATTAGATGGGAGTCCTGGAAGTGTAACTAGACATTAATGGTATATAATGTGTGTTCAATATGCCATAAGTACAATATTTCAGTTGTTAATACACCTTTAAATTTTAATTTCGGCCCTCGTCATTGGTTCATTCTGGCAATGTGGCCCCCAACCAGGAAACGTTGTGCATCCCTGCTTTAGAGGGTAGACCAAGTTTTCACCCCCAGTAGAAGAGGAGATAATCCCAACTAAGACTGGGCCCCCTCTTGCCCTGGGCCCTATAGCAGTCGCATGGTCTGCCGCTATGGTAGTAACGCCCCTGGTGCCCAGTACTTGGTGAGACTTGGATAGCTGTTCCTCTCACAGATGTCAGGCATGGAGTCACAGAAAACTTGGTCAATCCACTCAAAAAGAAATGGCTAGACAGTAGTGTTAACACCATGAGACCCTGCCAGATACTAGGGTGAGCTAGATGGACCGCCTGACAGCGGACGGGGCATTATGTCCATGGCATCTCCCACCACTAGACATTTATAATAAGCCACCGGTACAGACTATGGAAAACTTGGTTATGGTCTCCTCTGGAGAAGGGTCTCACATGAGGAATACATTGTCTACCGCTGGATACAGGAATGATTGTGGGCACTTTTCTATAGTATCAGGTCATGCTACTAACGTGTCTACATTCCCTCACGTGTGACCATGGCAGGGTGCCACAGCCTAGTAGTGACTCCTGGGAAGTAGACAGGGGGTTGTGGTGTTTCCTCAGCTCCATTTCCCCAGTGTAATTAATGATGAGGAGGTGTGAGTGACCTGTTATCATGACTGGCGGGCTGTGATGACACCCTCCACACTTACACTCGCACACAAGCTCATTAACCTTTCTTGATTGGGGCAAATATTTCTCCAACATTAAACTCTAATCGGCAGCGAGCCCAGGAGAAGCAGAGTGGAGGATGGGAGTGGTAGTGGCTTTGGCTGCAATAATCATTCACAGTGGCAGTCCTCACACTGATACTCCCGGAGGCCGGGCAGTGACAGGAGGGTGCACATATTTTTCCCACGGGGCACATCCTGATGTTGAGGCTCCTGCTTGATGGTAGTTAGGGTGCCCTCGGTGTTATGAGTGTTGTAGGGGTGCGAGCTGGAGATATAGGTGCTGTGGCCGGTGAATGGTGCTGGAGTCAGTAACCAAGCCAGATGTCGATGATAAACAAGACTTTCTTTACGGAGAAAGTGCAGATTAGGCATTGTAGTACATCCAACTGTATCACACACAATTCCAAACAATTTGCAGTGCAAGTCTTCCCTGCCTCAGAACAATGTATGGATATGAGTAATGATGGGGGTTGTAGTACTCCTCTCTTCTATCTCTTCAAACTCTCTCTCTGCGGGACCTAAGGCTGGCAATAAACTTTGTGCAGTGGTGTCTGTAATGCCTAGCTGAGGTGTACAGGATTAAGATACAGCCAGGACCGTGTCAAAGTGTGGAAAGGTGTATCAGCAACGTCCCTCTCACTGCAATAAAGTCTTTATCAGCCTTAAACAGCAGATACCTTACTGACTGACTCCAGTGCTCAGCCATGCAAATTCTGGACCTTCTAGTTCTTTCTTTCTCTCTTTTTGAAGTACTGTGAAGTAGGGATGGTTTCCTTTCTGTGGATCTCTCAGAGATAGTGACTCAGGCCTAGTCCTCCGAAGAATGAGCATGCGTAGCTTCTTCAGCTAACCCTAGACTCTCTGAGCTAGGGGCGGACCTAAGTCCATCACTTAGCTTCCTACAGGGGCAGAATCAACATTGTTAACCCTGATATATCCATGCAAAACCATACTGGGTAGTACAATACATTAGAAGCGTAAATAAAATTCCAATAACAAGAAACAATTTGCTAGTATCCTATTCTGGGGTACCGCAGATCGGCAGCTGCTGGAGATGACCAAGAGCTACTGGAGATGACCTGGAGCTGCTAGAGATGACTGGGAGTTGCTGGAGATTCTTGGGAGATGACCGTGAGCTGCTGGAGATGACTGGGAATTGCTGGAGATGAGTAGGAGCTGCTGGAGATGACTAGGAGCTGCTGGAGATGACTGGGAGCTGCTGGAGATGACTGAGAGCTGCTGGAGATGACCATGAGCTGCTGGAGATGACCGGGAGCTGCTGGAGATGACTGGGAGCTGCTGAAGATGACTGAGAGCTGCTGGAGATGACCATGAGCTGCTGGAGATGACTGAGAGCTGCTAGAGATGACTAGGAGCTGCTGGAGATGACTGGGAGCTGCTGGAGATGACCATGAGCTGCTGGAGATGACTGGGAGCTGCTGGAGATGATTGGGAGCTGCTGGAGATGACTGAGAGCTGCTGGAGATGACTGGGAGCTGCTGGAGATGACTGAGAGCTGCTGGAGATGACGACCATGAGCTGCTGGAGATGACCATGAGCTGCTGGAGATGACTATGAGCTGCTGGGGATGACTTGGAGCTGCTGGAGATGACCATGAGGTGCTGGAGATGACTGAGAGCTGCTGGAGATGACTGGGAGCTGCTGGAGATGACTGAGAGCTGCTGGAGATGGCCATGAGATGACTGAGAGCTGCTGGAGATGACCATGAGCTGCTGGAGATGACTGAGAGCTGCTGGAGATGACCATGAGCTTCTGGAGATGACTGAGAGCTGCTGGGGATGACTGGGAGCTGCTGGAGATGACTGAGAGCTGCTGGAGATGACCATGAGCTGCTGGAGATGACTGGGAGCTGCTGGAGATGACTGGGAGCTGCTGGAGATTACTGGGAGCTGCTGGAGATGACCAAGAACTGCTGGAAATGACTGGAAGCTGCTGGAGATGACCGGAAGCTGCTGGAAAAGATTGGGAGCTGCTGGAGATGACTGGGAGCTACTGGAGATGACTGGGAGCTGCTTGAGATGACTGGGAGCTGCTGGAGATGACTGGGAGCTGCTGGAGATGACTGGGAGTTGTTGGAGATTCTTGGGAGATAACCGTGAGCTGCTGGAGATGAGTGGGAGCTGTTGGAGATGACCGCAAGCTGCTGGAGATGACTGAGAGCTGCTGGAGATGACTGAGAGCTGCTGGAGATGACTGGGAGCTGCTGGAGATGACTGGGAGCTGCTGGAGATGACTGAGAGCTGCTGGAGATGACTGGGAGCTGCTGGAGATGATTGGGAGCTGCTGGAGATGACTGAGAGCTGCTGGAGATGACTGGGAGCTGCTGGAGATGACTGGGAGCTGCTGGAGATGACTGGGAGCTGCTGGAGATGACTGAGAGCTGCTGGAGATGACTGGGAGCTGCTGGAGATGACTGAGAGCTGCTGGAGATGACCATGAGCTGCTGGAGATGACTGGGAGCTGCTAGAGATGCACAGACCTGGAGGAATCCACAGCTTGCATCCAGAACCTGGATTCTAGGTTGATCCATTTCACCTGCACTGATACATTGTAACGAGACACAGAAGAACGCAGATATTTCAGCTGCTTTTTCACAGACAATTTCTTAAACTGATACACTGTAACAAAGAGAGAGCTGATATTCCCATCATATTCTCTGTACTGAGGGAGGAGGTTTCCTCTCCGCTCACTGTCGCCCCCTACTGTGAGGTGCTCTTTCTATGAGCTTAAAAGTGGAGCAGGGGATGGGATGTAACAACAGTGCATTTATGTTTCTCACAGTGGTTATGATGGTTCAAGCAACAATTAGCTTCCCTAATATATGAGCATTGTAGAGGACTGCAGAAATGGATCAGCCTGGGCCCCAGGACAAAATGAATCCCAGGGGCCCTCAAGCATTAGTCTTGGAGATAGGCACCGGGTCCCTGATGTAACTTCCCCCTGGGCTCCACTATGGCCAGCTAACAATCCATGTCTGCCATCCCCTATGCAGAGTACTGACTGCTGTGAATGGCTCCTGTACTCTGCTCTATTGTGGAGACACATACTCATGTCTGTCAGAGCGACTCACACAGTGTGGCTAAATAATACTGCCATATACAGCCCAGAAGTGCCGCCATATAGTGCCCAAATAATATACAGTATTCAAATGGCTGCTGCACTCAGCCCTGTTATGGGAGCGCTCATACTTGTGTAAGTCAGAGGAATAACTAGTATTTCCTGGAGGCTCTCATCCATGGCAAAATAATACTGCCATATACAGCCTATAAAATACCACCATATTGTGCCAAATAATAAACAGTATCTGAATGGCTCCTGTGCTCTGCACTAATATGGAAGTACTCTTACGTGTGAAATTCAGAAGTATAACTAGAAGTTCCTGGAGGCTCTTTTACTGTGGCAAAACAATACTGCTATATACAGCCCTGCTATATAGTGCCGGAATAATATATAGTATCTAAATGGCTCCTGTACTCTGATTACATTTTTTATGTGGGGTGCTCATATTTGTGTCTGCCAGAAGTATAACTAGAAGTTTGTGGAGGCTCTGATATCATGGCAACATAATACTGCCAAATACAGCCTACAAAATACATCCATAAAGTCCCCAAATAATATACAGTATCTGAATGGCTCCTGCACTCTGATGTTTTATGGGGGCGCTCATACTTGTCAATCACAGGTATAAGTAGAAGCTCCTTGAGGCTCTCTTACTGTAATAAAATAATACTGCCAATTACAGCCCACAAAATACTGCTATATAGAGACAAAATAATGTACTCTGATTTTTTGGGGAGCTCGTACTTCATCAGTAACATCTACAGTCAGAGTCGGAACTTAAAGCTCCTGGACCCCAATACAAAGTCTGTAGCCGGGCCCTTTTACAGTCTTTTGGGCCCCTTCAGGCTCCAGGGCCCGGGGGTCGCTCCTACCTCTGCACTCATTATCCCCCTGGCGTAGGTGATTTAGTGATTGGGGCATTTCCAGACGAGTGACCCTGGCTGCCATTATTAGTGGTAATGATGGGTGTCGGAGGGGGCACATACTTTGTGAGTGCGCGGTTATTGGCTGATTAATATGGATGAGGCAGGAGAGGCAGATGCTATTGACATCTGTGTGATGTCAGGATGCTGTCAACACATTGTTAGCATGGCTGTCAGGCAGCCGGCGCGCTCCTCCACCACATGCTCCGCTCAGCGATGCGGCGTGAATTCAATTTTCATGTTTATCTTACGACACTTGGCACCGGCTCCGGCTTCTGTTCCCTTCTAAAATACCCAATTAGAGGCGTGTGGCACCAAGTGATGTTTTTATTAAACTCATCCCGCGACGTGTGGATCTCGCCTTTGAATAGTCTGGGGCTGCTGAGCGGCAGCTTATGTTCCCCTTCAAACACCCCGCGCCTCTGTCGCTCTGTTTCAAAAACAAATCCTGTGTCACCGCCTCGATTTATCTTCCCTCATTGTCGCTGCCGATGATATTCGGGGACCGTTCCACGTCTGGTGAGGAGGACGATGGAGATGATAGAGGATGAGGAGAAGGTAGAAAAGGTGCATCAGATATGGGTTGCACAAGGTCACATTCCTGGTGGGGTCATGGTCAACGAGAGAAATACTGCCATAGGCATAATACCGCCATATGCAATGTCTTAAAATACACTACAATCCCCAAATAAGCTCACCAAGTGGTCGTAGTTCTGGCATGGATTTCCCAGATTTGGGAGCACCGAGATAATGGCCAAGCTTACCAACCCCTAAAACTGGCCTTGAGGTGATAAGGAGGTCAGCCCCACTTTCTGGTGTGGTGCTCCTGTCTATATCTGTGTTACATCATCATACCATGAGCACATCCATACAGCTGGAGCAGAATGTATTGCTGCATTAAGATCCTAACGAGGGAACGTTTACATGCTCCACCATTATGCCAGCGTGTAATGTCTATGAACTGGGATCCCTCCAGGGAGTCCAGTGGATTATTACACCAGTCCATGTCTGGCGTCCACTTCTTCAGCTTGGTCGACGTGACTTCCTGATGAGGATCCAACGCGGTAGCTGTCCTATGGCAGCCATTTGGGATTTGACGTGTGGTCAGTTCGGAGCTTGTGTAATATGTCAGTCTATAGAGACGAGTCAAGAACAAGTCATACCTGGACATCCTTGAAGTTTGGAGGTCAAGAGTGGGAGGAGATGGAAGTGTTTCCTTCAATAGTCCCAGATATTCCTGGTAAAGATCGCTGGAGCTCACAGTTGATGTTCCAGTTGGCGCTCCCTCAATTAGTTGAGGCCATAAGGAATATCATCTATGGCAGGGGGCCTGGTGATATTTGGTAAGACATGGAAGGACTTGCCTCTAGCAGTAAAGGACATATCTACAAGTCCAATGTTTCTCAGAAGGCCAACTATGTCTAGGATGAGTCTCAGACCTACTGTTATAAAGCTGTGTATACCACATAAGAGATGACCAAGGATAAAAGACTGCATTTGGCCACTTATCTGTACTTATCTCAGGTCAGAGCTGACAAATGGATGTTTGATCATACAAGATGGTTCTGGTACAAACCCTCCTGAATTATGTTGAGTGAATGATGGGAGGACAGAGAAACTGGGACTTCACCAAGTGAAGTCAGAAGAGTATCCTGGAGCCTAGATGGAGATCCCAGCTGAATATTTGTGGTGGCCCATGGTCATCTACTGAAACTGCAGTAATCCTGGAAGGTAGTTGTCATGAGTTTTCTATGTAGGTTGAGGATTGCTGCAGCTGTACCTTTCCAGGCCTCAGGAACATGTCTTCAGGGTGTACAATGAAGTGGTCGGCAAAGCATGCACAGTAAACACCACTGTACAGTCAATCAAGGGTGGCCTATTAAACATGCCCCATGTTGACCAGTTATAGGTGTTATACTTTTGTTAATAAAGTCATGACATTTCCAGGTATCCATTCATAAATGCTGTGTCAAGTTTTGAGAGACCTTTGGTGGAAGAGTCAAAGAACTAGCAGAGAGCCTCAAAGAATCAGCAAAGAAGCTCAAAGAGCAGGCATAAAACCTCAACCCTAATTGCAGCTACTGTATGGGATATAGGTGTCATATAGGTAAACTGTGCTGTCAAATTTGATCTGTCTCCATCTATTGCTGGTACCAGAACACACAAGTAATGGATGAAAGAGATGGTGGGCAGTGGGCATAAATAGTGTTCACAAATTGATTATATTTTGATGATTGAATCGGATACTAGATTTGACTCCTGATAACCTGTTGGTGAATGAAGTGGAACATGAATGGACCAGTAAATGGATGAGGAACTACACCTAGTGATTCCACTGGAATATTGGTGGAACCTAGAATGTGGATTACAACAACATAGTGGAGAATGAGCTAGATGGATTGCAGTCCTGTTGGTGAGTGATGAGGGAATGGAATAGCATCGCTCTGTAAACCGGTGTCCTGGAGGTCAATAAATTAAAAAGTGGGTGAAGAATGGACTCAAATGATGCTAAAGAATTGGCTGCTATATTGTTGGGGACTTTTGGGGTGAGTGGAATTATATGAACTTGGATGGTGGATCTTGATATTAGTTAAAATTAATAGCTTTTAACAGTTTGGAAGAATGAGAAGACAGATACAGTCCTGATCAAAAGTTTAAGACCACTTGAAAAATGGCAAAAAATCCTATTTAGCATGGCTGGATCTTAACAAGGTTCCAAGTAGAGCTTCAACATGCAACAAGAAGAAATGGGAGGGAGACAGAACATTTTTTTGAGCATTCAATTTAATGAAAACAACAAATAAACTGAAACAGGCTGTTTTTCAGCTGATCAAAAGTTTAGGACCACACCTCCAAAAAAAAACTAAACCCCCCCCAAAACAGAAATCCAACTTCCAAACATGAACTCAGTAATGAGTAGCTCCGCCGTTATTGTTTATCACTTCAAAAATTTGTTTCGGCATGCTTGATGCAAGCGTTTCCATGAGGTGAGTGCGAACATTTCTCCAAGTGGTGAAGACGGCCGCACGAAGGCCATCTACTGTCTGGAACTGTTGTCCATTTTTGTAAACTTCCCTTGCCATCCATCCCCAAAGGTTCTCAATTGGATTTAGATCAGGGGAACACGCAGGATGGGCCAAAAGAGTGATGTTATTCTCCTGGAAGAAGTCCCTTGTCCTGCGGGCATTGTGTACTGTAGCGTTGTCCTGTTGAAAACCCAGTCGTTACCACACAGACGAGGGCCCTCAGTCATGAGGAATGCTCTCTGCAACATCTGGACATAGCCAGCGGCCGTTTGACGCCCCTGCTCTTCCTGAAGCTCCATTGTTCCACTGAAGGAAAAATCACCCCAGACCATTATGGTGCCCCCTCCACTGTGGCGCGTAGAAAACATCTCAGGTGAGATCTGCTTGTCATGCCAGTAATGTTGGAAACCATCAGGACCATCAAGGTTACATTTTTTCTCATCAGAGAATAAAACTTTCTTCCACCTTTGAATGTCCCATGTTTGGTGCTCTCTTGCAAAGTCCAAACGAGCAGTTCTGTGGCGTTCAAGGAGACGAGGTCTTTGAAGAAGTTTTTTGTTTTTGAAGCCCTTCAGTCTCAGATGCCGTCTGATGATTATGGGGCTGCAGTCAGCACCAGTAAGGGCCTTAATTTGGGTTGAGGATCGTCCAGTGTCTTGACGGACAGCCAATTGGATCCTCCGGCTCAGTGCTGGTGAAATTATTTTGGGTCTTCCACTTGACTTTTTTGTTCCATAACCCTCAGGATCATTTAAGAAATTCCAAATGACTGTCTTCCTGCGTCCCACCTCAGCAGCGATGGCGGCTGTGAGAGACCCTGCTTATGCAGTTCAACAACCCGACCACGTTCAAAAAGGGGGAGTTTTTTTGCCTTTGCCATCACAACGTGTGACTACCTGACAGAAAATGACAATGAATCCACATCTTTGCACAGATTCGGCCTTTTAAAGGCATGTGGTCCTAAAATTTTGATCAGCTGAAAAACAGCCTGTTTCAGTTTAATCGTTATTTTCAATTAATTGAATGCTCAAAAAATGTTTAGTCTCACTCCCATTTCTTCTTGTTGCATTTTGAAGCTCTATTTGGAACCTTGTTAAGATCCAGCAATGTAAAAAATGATTTTTTACAATTTTTCAAGTGGTCTTAAACTTTTGATCAGGACTGTATCTGATTATAACACTGGTGCTGAGAAGACTCCAGACAGATCCCTTACCTTCTGTAGGTATCCAGCGTCTATTTAGATGTCATGAGGGATGCCATACCTGATCCTTTGTTGATGCAAGAGATAAGCCAAGATCAAATGGGTCCGGAAAGCTACAGATTAGTTTGGAAGGGACAAAGATGTCTGCAGGAAACAGAAAAGTCTGGAGAGGACAGAAAGGTTTAAGAGGACGCATGAGTCTGCTGGAGGATAGAGAAGCCAGGTTGGGACAGAGTGGTCTGGAGAAGGACAGAAAAGTCTAAAGGGGAAAAAGGGGTTTGGAGAGGACAGAGAAGTGGAATGGACGGAGTAGTCGGCAGGGAACAGTAGTTTCTCTAGAGGAAAGAGGTACCTGGAGGGAGACAGAAGAGGAATAAAAGTAACATACATGTAGCTGACCAGCTAAATCATTTCCTAGGTTGCTAATATAGCTTGTGTGTTTATACAGCTAGACCTGCCAATAACCTTAATACAGTTCCTATGTTTGTGTTCTAAAGACAAAAGCAGAGTTATTTACAGTGACTTCATGTTTGGATGTCATATAACTGTTATATATTGTGTTCACAGAAGCAGAAAAGATAATATGCCTTTAAGATTCATTGTATAATGTAAGGTAAGCTCAAAGACACAGCAGAAACAACAGAAAGCATAGAGTTAAACTGTTGTTGCTGGGCAGGAGTCTTGACCAATCACAGCCAGCCTCACACACAGCCTGTGTGGGAAATCCCGCTAGCAGGAGCTGCTAGAATCATTACACCAGAGGAGAGGAGCTGAACAGACATTCACTCCACTAAGAGCTGTGTTTTATGGAAGCAGGTAGGCCAAAAGGTATTTAAAACAGTTATATAATGTTCCTAGTTATGTGTGTTTACTTACAGGTCCACCAATTGCAAACTACAAAGTTCACAATCTAAATTCAAATTCCATATTGCAATCTAATTTGCATACAACCATACCAGATCATACTCAACCAATCTGCAAATAGTTACTGCAAACTGCAAATTGCGACCAAATTCATCAAGTGAACAGTTATTTAGACCTCAGATATACCTCTCAGAGAGATCATAAAGTACTTAAATAACTTAAAGTGAGAGTACAGATACTCAAGAGAGAAATATATCCACCATTTTATGTTGAATGACAAGATTGAACAGTTGAACCACCATCCTATGCATACCGCCATTTTATGAATCTTTATGCAACACGTGTTTTGTACATGGACTATCTGCTGCGGAGGTGGCAGTGTTATATAAAACCAAAATAGCAAGTTCTACCAGGAGTACAGATATTCTAAATTCCCTACTGGGGTTATCTCTACAACAAGTGGTTGAGGAGCCAACCCGGAGGGAGGCCATTTTGGATTTGGTATTCACAAATGGGGATTCGGTATATGATGTCATTGTAGGCGAAACCTTGGGATCTAGTGATCACCAGTCAGTGTGGTTTAATATAAGAACTGTGAAAGAGTCCCACCACACAAAAACAAAAGTTTTAGATTTTAGAAAAACAGACTTTTCAAAAATGAAATTAGTCATAAATGAGTCCTTATCAGACTGGAACGGATTACATGGAGTCCAGGAGAAATGGGACTACTTAAAAGGTGCATTATTGAAGGCAACAGAAAATTGCATTAGACTTGTCAGTAAAAGCAAAAAAAGGAAGAGACCACTGTGGTACTCAGCAGAAGTGGCCCAAATCATTAAAAATATAAAAAAAAACAGAGCAATGAAGATAAGGAAATCTACAAGATTAGGCAGAGAGAGGCCAAGCAAGTTATAAGAACTTCTAAAGCGCAGGCAGAAGAAAAACTAGCTCAGTCTATGAAAAAAGGGGATAAGACATTCTTCAGATATATAAATGAAAAAAGGAAATTAAAACAAGGAATAACTAAATTAAAAACAAAGGACGGAAGGTATGTAGAAGAGAATAAAGGGCTAGCCGACTGCCTTAATGAATACTTCTGTTCAGTTTTTACAAAAGAAAAAGGAGAAGGACCTCCACTAGAAAGGATGACTATTAAATCGTTTGATGCATGTGTCTTTACAGAGGAAGATGTTCTAAGTTTGCTGTCTAAGGTGAAGACAAATAAGTCACAGGGGCCTGATAAGATACACCCAAAATTATTAAAAGAGCTTAGTGGTGAGCTGGCAAAACCGCTAACAGATTTATTTAACCAATCATTAGTAACAGGAGTCGTCCCGGAAGATTGGAAATTGGCTAATGTCGTGCCCATTCACAAGAAAGGTAGTAGGGAGGAATCGAGCAACTATAGACCAGTGAGTCTGACATCAATAGTAGAGCAAATTAATGGAAACCCTATTAAAGGATAGGATTGTGGAACATCTAAAATCCCATGGATTGCAAGATGAAAAACAACATGGGTTTACTTCAGGGAGATCATGTCAAACAAATCTTATAGATTTTTTTGACTGGGTGACTAAAAAAATAGACGGTGGAGGTGCAGTAGACATCGCATATCTAGATTTTAGTAAGGCTTTTGACACTGTCCCACATAGAAGACTTATCAATAAACTGCAGTCATTGAGCATGGACTCCCATATTGTTAAGTGGATTAGGCAGTGGCTGAGGGACAGGCAACAGAGGGTTGTAGTCAATGGAGAACATTCAAAACAAGGTCATGTTACCAGTGGGGTACCTCAGGGATCTGTACTGGGACCAATTTTGTTTAATATCTTCATAAGTGATATTGCAAAAGGCCTCGATGGTAAGGTTTGTCTTTTTGCTGATGACACAAAGATATGTAACAGGGTTGATGTTCCTGGAGGGAAACGCCAAATGGAAAAGGATTTAGGAAAACTAGAAGAATGGTCAGAACTCTGGCAACTGAAATTTAATGTGGATAAGTGCAAGATAATGCACCTGGGGCGTAAAAACCCAAGGGCAGAATATAGAATATTTGACACAGTCCTGACCTCAGTATCTGAGGAAAGGGATTTAGGAGTAATTATTTCAGAAGACTTAAAGGTGGCAAGACAATGTAATAGAGCAGCACGAAATGCCAGCAGAATGCTTGGATGTATAGGGAGAGGTATAAGCAGTAGAAAGAGTGAAGTGCTTATGCCGCTGTACAGAACACTGGTGAGACCTCACTTGGAGTATTGTGCGCAGTACTGGAGGCCATATCTCCAGAAGGATATAGATACTCTAGAGAGAGTTCAGAGAAGAGCTACTAAACTAGTACATGGATTGCAGGATAAAACTTACCAGGAAAGGTTAAAGGACCTTAACATGTATAGCTTGGAAGAAAGAAGAGACAGAGGGGATATGATAGAAACTTTTAAATACATAAAGGGAATCAACTCGGTAAAGGAAGAGAGCATATTTAAAAGAAGAAAAACTACCACAAGAGGACACAATTTTAAATTAGAGGGGCAAAGGTTTAAAAGTAATATAAGGAAGTATTACTTTACTGAGAGAGTAGTGGATGCATGGAATAGCCTTCCTGCAGAAGTGGTAGCTGCAAATACAGTGAAGGGGTTTAAGCATGCATGGGATAGGCATAAGGCTATCCTTCATATAAGATAGGGCCGGGGGCTATCCATAGGATTCAGATATATTGGGCAGACTAGATGGGCCAAATGGTTCTTATCTGCCGACACATTCTATGTTTCCATGTTTCTATATATGAAGAAAAGTTGAAGTTAATAAAGAAGTTATTTCAAGCATTTGCTGTGCTCTTTAAACCTACTGTTTCTATAGAACGGTGCTAGAGGAATTACAGAGTAACAGACAGTCTGGTTGGACTAAAAGTCAGAGATACCAAAATTCTTCTAATGCCACAGCGCAAAAGGCACTTCATAGTGCTGCGCCTGCCACAATACATGTCCAGAAGGGGTCTCATTCCCTTCCCCCTACTGAAATATTCAGGAGAGTCCAAGCGTGTACGTTTATGTATGAATCACATATAGTGGCCAGAAGACTATTAATGGTGTTCAGAGTTTGCTCTATATCCAACCGTATAAAGAGGAAATGATGGGTGTAGATTGTGGAGATAAGTGGTTGTCTATACATAACAGTACGGCTTTGCTAGCTCTGGTGATATCATTTGCCTTACTTACTTTTACCTAGCTTTCGCCCTCAACATGAAGCTGTGGAGGGATCCCAGAAATTCCTTAAAGTGTGAAACAGAAAAGGGGAGGGGGGGGGGGCAATTTTTGGTTGGGGAAAGACAAGGTGCCTTCTATTCAAGGCTGTGTGAAATTCTAAATGATGCCTTTTCATTGTTCTAAATCCATATAATCTGAGACCTTGGAGCTTATGTTCCTTTGTATCTTAAGTGAAAGTTCTCAACACCCAGTGCCCCCCTTTAAGGCTATTTAAGAACCTGCTAAACATCCCCTAAGAAGAAGACATTTCCCTCTGATGCACTTTTTTCTAGTTTTGTACTAAAGTTGGAGAAGAGAATGACTGTCTCCATTGGCAAGAGCCCAAGCCAACTGGTCTTCTCTTCCTCTGCCGGTTTCTTGCACACTTTGGGCGGTGGTAACATCTTGAAAGCAGGGTGTGTTTGCATGTGCCCAGATGGCATGAGAAGATTATAGTGAGCAGTCACGCTTCCTTTTCAAGCCATGGAAATTCATTTTATGAACTGGCTTCTGCCTACATTAATTCCACAAGTCTTTGGCGTCTGTTGCGTATTATGCACATACACGGGCAGCTTGCGGCCCACAGAATGTTAAACTTTCTTCTCCGTGTATTTTCCTGCCATAAAACTTTTATGACTGACGCTGTGATCTTTTCACACTCCTCCGCCTCTCAGACACCAGGGACTAATTCTCTGAACCCCCGCACACACAGTCCCCCACTCACTGCCACCTTATATAATGGGAATATTCGGAGCCATCATGAGGAAATACCACAAGTACCTTCTCTTCAGAGCCCAGTAAGACTCCAACGCTCTCATCAATTATTGTACAATGTTAGAACCAAAGGCATGTGCGTTGGATTGACCACATGTCCACTCTCATGGCACCAGGTGCCACATACTGTACTGCTTTCGCTCCTATACCAATTACAACCGATGTATCCAAACAACCTTCATCATCAAAGACGTGATTCCATTGTGTTTGTCTTGTTCTGGTTCTGTTGACTTCACAAGGGAGTATCTATAGAAGCCTGGTGGGCCCAAATAAATGGTAGGCAGGTGCGGGCCCTAGGACTCCTCTTGGGTTGGTATCCTCAAATCATCTCATGACACTATGCCTTGTTCATTCATATTTGAGACCTGCAGATGTAGTGTTTGCCACCAACAGATGTTATGGAGGTGAACTTCAGTCATTACTTTGGGAAGCTCTTTGTAACATAGTAACATAGTACATAAGGCCGAAAAAAGACATTTGTCCATCCAGTTCAGCTTGTTATCCTGCAAGTTGATCCAGAGGAAGGCAAAAAAAAACTGTGAGGTAGAAGCCAATTTTCCTCACTTTAGGGGAATAAAAAATTCCTTCCCGACTCCAATCAGGCATCAGAATAACTCCCTGGATCAACGACCCCTCTCTAGTAGCTATAGCCTGTAATATTATTACACTCCAGACATACATCCAGGCCCCTTCTGAATTCCTTTATTGTACTCACCATCACCACCTCCTCAGGCAGAGAGCTCCATAGTCTCACTGCTTTTACAGTAAAGAGTCCATAGTCTCACTGCTTTTACAGTAAAGAGTCCACAGTCTCACTGCTCTTACAGTAAAGAGTCCATAGTCTCACTGCTCTTACAGTAAAGAGTCCATAGTCTCACCGCTCTTACAGTAAAGAGTCCATAGTCTCACTGCTCTTACAGTAAAGAGTCCATAGTCTCACTGCTCTTATAGTAAAGAGTCCATAGTCTCACTGCTCTTACCGTAAAGAGTCCATAGTCTCACTGCTCTTACAGTAAAGAGTCCATAGTCTCACTGCTCTTACAGTAAAGAGTCCATAGTCTTGCTGCTCTTACAGTAAAGAGTCCATAGTCTCACCGCTCTTACAGTAAAGAGTCCATAGTCTCACTGCTCTTACCGTAAAGAGTCCATAGTCTCACTGCTCTTACAGTAAAGAGTCCATAGTTTCACTGCTCTTACAGTAAAGAGTCCATAGTCTCACTGCTCTTACAGTAAAGAGTCCATAGTCTCACTGCTCTTACAGTAAAGAGTCCATAGTCTCACTGCTCTTACAGTAAAGAGTCCATAGTCTCACTGCTCTTACAGTAAAGAGTCCATAGTCTCACTGCTCTTACCGTATAGAGTCCATAGTCTCACTGCTAGTACAGTAAAGAGTCCCATAGTCTCACTGCTCTTATAGTAAAGAGTCCATAGTCTCACTGCTCTTACAGTATAGAGCCCATAGTCTCACTGCTCTTACAGTAAAGAGTCCATAATCTCACTGCTCTTACAGTATAGAGTCCATAGTCTCACTGCTCTTACAGTAAAGAGTCCATAGTCTCACTGCTCTTACAGTAAGGAGTCCATAGTCTCACTGCTCTTACAGTAAAGAGTCCATAGTCTCACTGCTCTTACAGTAAAGAGTCCATAGTCTCACTGCTTTTTCTGTAAAGAGTCCATAGTCTCACTGCTCTTACAGTAAAGAGTCCATAGTCTCACTGCTCTTACAGTAAAGAGTCCATAGTCTCGCTGCTCTTACAGTAAAGAGTCCATAGTCTCACTGCTCTTACCGTATAGAGTCCATAGTCTCACTGCTAGTACAGTAAAGAGTCCCATAGTCTCACTGCTCTTACAGTAAAGAGTCCATAGTCTCACTGCTCTTACAGTATAGAGCCCATAGTCTCACTGCTCTTACAGTAAAGAGTCCATAATCTCACTGCTCTTACAGTATAGAGTCCATAATCTCACTGCTCTTACAGTATAGAGTCCATAGTCTCACTGCTCTTACAGTAAGGAGTCCATAGTCTCACTGCTCTTACAGTAAAGAGTCCATAGTCTCACTGCTCTTACAGTAAAGAGTCCATAGTCTCACTGCTTTTTCTGTAAAGAGTCCATAGTCTCACTGCTCTTACAGTAAAGAGTCCATAGTCTCACTGCTCTTACAGTAAAGAGTCCATAGTCTCGCTGCTCTTACAGTAAAGAGTCCATAGTCTCACCGCTCTTACAGTAAAGAGTCCATAGTCTCACTGCTCTTACTGTAAAGAGTCCATAGTCTCACTGCTCTTACAGTAAAGAGTCCATAGTCTCACTGCTCTTACAGTAAAGAGTCCATAGTCTCACTGCTCTTACAGTAAAGAGTCCATAGTCTCACTGCTCTTACAGTAAAGAGTCCATAGTCTCACTGCTCTTACAGTAAAGAGTCCATAGTCTCACTGCTCTTACAGTATAGAGTCCATAGTCTCACTGCTCTTACAGTAAAGAGTCCATAGTCTCACTGCTCTTACAGTAAAGAGTCCATAGTCTCACTGCTCTTACCGTATAGAGTCAATAGTCTCACTGCTCTTACAGTAAAGATTCCCATAGTCTCACTGCTCTTACAGTAAAGAGTCCATAGTCTCACTGCTCTTACCGTAAAGAGTCCATAGTCTCACTGCTCTTACTGTAAAGAGTCCATAGTCTCACTGCTCTTACAGTAAAGAGTCCATAGTCTCACTGCTCTTACAGTATAGAGTCCATAGTCTCACAGCTCTTACAGTAAAGAGTCCACAGTCTCACTGCTCTTACAGTAAAGAGTCCATAGTCTCACTGCTCTTACAGTAAAGAGTCCATAGTCTCACTGCTCTTACAGTAAAGAGTCCATAGTCTCACCGCTCTTACAGTAAAGAGTCCATAGTCTCACTGCTCTTACAGTAAAGAGTCCATAGTCTCACTGCTCTTATAGTAAAGAGTCCATAGTCTCACTGCTCTTACCGTAAAGAGTCCATAGTCTCACTGCTCTTACAGTAAAGAGTCCATAGTCTCACTGCTCTTACAGTAAAGAGTCCATAGTCTTGCTGCTCTTACAGTAAAGAGTCCATAGTCTCACCGCTCTTACAGTAAAGAGTCCATAGTCTCACTGCTCTTACCGTAAAGAGTCCATAGTCTCACTGCTCTTACAGTAAAGAGTCCATAGTTTCACTGCTCTTACAGTAAAGAGTCCATAGTCTCACTGCTCTTACAGTAAAGAGTCCATAGTCTCACTGCTCTTACAGTAAAGAGTCCATAGTCTCACTGCTCTTACAGTAAAGAGTCCATAGTCTCACTGCTCTTACAGTAAAGAGTCCATAGTCTCACTGCTCTTACCGTATAGAGTCCATAGTCTCACTGCTCTTACAGTAAAGAGTCCATAGTCTCACTGCTCTTACAGTAAAGAGTCCATAGTCTCACTGCTAGTACAGTAAAGAGTCCCATAGTCTCACTGCTCTTATAGTAAAGAGTCCATAGTCTCACTGCTCTTACAGTATAGAGCCCATAGTCTCACTGCTCTTACAGTAAAGAGTCCATAATCTCACTGCTCTTACAGTATAGAGTCCATAGTCTCACTGCTCTTACAGTAAAGAGTCCATAGTCTCACTGCTCTTACAGTAAAGAGTCCATAGTCTCACTGCTCTTACAGTAAAGAGTCCATAGTCTCACTGCTCTTACAGTATAGAGTCCATAGTCTCACTGCTCTTACAGTAAAGAGTCCATAGTCTCACTGCTCTTACAGTATAGAGTCCACAGTCTCACTGCTCTTACAGTAAAGAGTCCATAGTCTCACTGCTCTTACAGTAAAGAGTCCATAGTCTCACTGCTCTTACCGTAAAGAATCCTCTTCTATGTTTGTGTACAAACCTTCTTTCCTCCAGACGGAGAGGATGTCCCCTCGTCACAGTCACAGTCCTGGGGATAAATAGATGATGGGAGTGATCTCTGTACTGTCCCCTGATATATTTATACATAGTAATTAGATCTCCCCTCAGTCGTCTTTTTTCTAAAGTGAATAACCCTAATGTTGATAATCTTTCAGGGTCCTGTAGTTGCCCCTTTCCAGTTATTACTTTAGTTGCCCTCCTCTGGACCCTCTCCAGCTCTGCTATGTCTGCCTTGTTCACTGGAGCCCAGAACTGTACACAGTCCTCCATGTGTGGTCTGACTAGTGATGTGTAAAGTGGTAGGACTATGTTCTTATCACCGCCATCTATGCCCCTTCTCATGCAACCCATTATCTTAATGGCCTTGGCAGCAGCTGCCTGACACTGGTTTTTGCAGCTTAGTTTGCTGTTTATTAAAATTCCTAGGTCCTTCTCCATGTCAGTGTTACCGAGTGTTTTACCATTTAGTATGTACGGGTGACTTGCATTATTCCTTCCCATGTGCATAACTTTACATTTGTCAGTGTTAAACCTCACCTGCCACGTATCTGCCCAAGCCTCCAATCTATCCAGATCCATCTGTAGTAGTATAGTGTCCTCTGTAGTATATATACAGTATACTGTCCTCTGTAGTATATATACAGTATACTGTCCTCTGTAGTATATATACAGTATACTGTCCTCTGTAGTATATATACAGTATACTGTCCTCTGTAGTGTATATACAGTATACTGTCCTCTGTAGTGTATATACAGTATACTGTCCTCTGTAGTATATATACAGTATACTGTCCTCTGTAGTATATATATACAGTATACTGTCCTCTGTAGTATATATATACAGTATACTGTCCTCTGTAGTATATATACAGTATACTGTCCTCTGTAGTATATATACAGTATACTGTCCTTTGTAGTATATATACAGTATACTGTCCTCTGTAGTGTATATACAGTATACTGTCCTCTGTAGTATATATACAGTATGCTGTCCTCTGTAGTACATATACAGTATACTGTCCTCTGTAGTATATATACAGTATACTGTCCTCTGTAGTATATATATAGTATACTGTCCTCTGTAGTATATATACAGTATGCTGTCCTCTGTAGTACATATACAGTATACTGTCCTCTGTAGTGTATATACAGTATACTGTCCTCTGTAGTATATATACAGTATACTGTCCTCTGTAGTATATATACAGTATACTGTCCTCTGTAGTATATATACAGTATACTGTCCTCTGTAGTATATATACAGTATACTGTACTCTGTAGTATATATGCAGTATACTGTCCTCTGTAGTATATATACAGTATACTGTCCTTTGTAGTATATATACAGTATACTGTCCTCTGTAGTATATATATAGTATACTGTCCTCTGTAGTGTATATACAGTATACTGTCCTCTGTAGTGTATATACAGTATACTGTCCTCTGTAGTATATATACAGTATACTGTCCTCTGTAGTATATATACAGTATACTGTCCTCTGTAGTGTATATACAGTATACTGTCCTCTGTAGTATATATACAGTATACTGTCCTCTGTAGTATATATACCGTATACTGTCCTCTGTAGTATATATATATACAGTATACTGTCCTCTGTAGTATATATACAGTATACTGTCCTCTGTAGTATATATACCGTATACTGTCCTCTGTAGTGTATATACAGTATACTGTCCTCTGTAGTGTATATACAGTATACTGTCCTCTGTAGTATATATACAGTATACTGTCCTCTGTAGTATATATACCGTATACTGTCCTCTGTAGTGTATATACAGTATACTGTCCTCTGTAGTGTATATACAGTATACTGTCCTCTGTAGTATATATACAGTATACTGTCCTCTGTAGTATATATACAGTATACTGTCCTCTGTAGTATATATACAGTATACTGTCCTCTGTAGTGTATATACAGTATACTGTCCTCTGTAGTATATATACAGTATACTGTCCTCTGTAGTATATATACCGTATACTGTCCTCTGTAGTATATATATATACAGTATACTGTCCTCTGTAGTATATATACAGTATACTGTCCTCTGTAGTATATATACTGTATACTGTCCTCTGTAGTATATATACAGTATACTGTCCTCTGTAGTGTATATACAGTATACTGTCCTCTGTAGTATATATACAGTATACTGTCCTCTGTAGTATATATACCGTATACTGTCCTCTGTAGTGTATATACAGTATACTGTCCTCTGTAGTGTATATACAGTATACTGTCCTCTGTAGTGTATATACAGTATACTGTCCTCTGTAGTGTATATACAGTATACTGTCCTCTGTAGTGTATATACAGTATACTGTCCTCTGTAGTATATATACAGTATACTGTCCTCTGTAGTATAGACAGAAACCAAAAACAAAGCTCAGCAGCACAAGACCAAAAACAGTGGGTGCAAGTCCTCTCAGCCGCAGGCTAACGGCTCTGAATACGTATAGTTTCCAAAGATGAGGCAGCACTCCAATAGACGTAAAAAGTGGATCCTTTATTCCCCTCTGTGCAACGTTTCAACCGTCTCAATGCGGTCTTTCTCAAGCATAACAAAATGGTGTCATCAGGGGGTATATATACCCACAATACATTGCAAATAATAAATGTGACAATTATACAATCTTAAGACAATATAGCATAAACAGTACATTACATAGTGTAAAAAACCCCACATGTTGTATAGCCAAGTGATCTATATTGCATAATATTTATCATAGTACAATATAGTGTACAAACACATTTGATCATTCTGATAACAATCAGATAAGTTAATTGACCAATATCCAATTCATCAAAAAAGTGTAACATCACCTGTGCATATAAATAAGTGCATATAGTTTAAAAACAAACTCACACCGGATCGTATGGGTCGGCGCGCCAAACTTCCGCGTCCTCACCGTCAAAGTGCGCATGTCCAAAATCCCTGCCGCGTCACCAGAAAGACGCCCCAAGCCGAGGAGCCAGGCGTCATCACCATGGAAACGTGTAAACACATGACCAGAGCGATAGACTCGTGACTCCTCAGGAGGGCGCGCCGGGTAGAACCACGCCCACAAGGCCGGACCCGCGTCGCCAGGCAACAGTGAAACACTGCTCCCCCGGCACCAGCAGTCACGCAATGTGCATCGCGGTCCACCCACAGGTCACATGACAGGTACAGGCACCCGGGCACAAAAACGGCAGAAGAGGGGGAAATAACAGACGAGAGGAGAGAAAAGGGACACTGGCATCGCAACAATGAGCTATGTGGGTAGAAGGACCAAAAAAGGTCACTGTAATTTGTATATATATATATAAACCAGAGTGAACGTGGCTTGCATAAAGTATATCAGCACTGGAAAGAATAACCTGTGCCATACTTCCATAATAGGACAACAGAGGTGCAGCGTACTCAAGTTGTGTGCAGTAGGTGTTTCTGGGTGATGTAGTGCAATATACACTAACCTGGTACAGCTGACTCTCTGCAAGGGCAGGTATAGGTAGAAATAGTTCGTGACGCCAGTGCCAAGTAAACGGTGGCACGCCGTTTGCGGATGCAGGAATAAATTGAGGAAACGTAGTATTAAAACAGAACTCCAACTTTAGTAGTTTTCCAAGCAGAGACAATATAGGAAATGCAGTTCCTAAGCATACAGTTGATTTTGCAATTCGGTCGATGCAGGCAATTCAGTTATAGCAGGGTAATTACAGAGTGTTGAACACAGGACTTGCAGCACAGGAGCTTGCACTCTATTTCTGTCTGATCCTGGAATATAGCATATCTTCACCAAGGCCCATTAACCTAGTTCTGGCTTTATATCCTTGGCTATAGCTTTATAAGTACCTCCTCTGTCTTTCTGAGTACCTCTGGCTTTCCTGATCTTTGCCTCTGTCTCTCTCAGCTTCTGGACACTTCCTCAGGCTCTAGAAACTTCTGAGCTGTGGTCTAGACTGACTTTTGCTTCCCTGTCTGGCTTTATATAAACTAGGGCTCTCTAGCTCCCTCTAGCGACTAGAAGCTGGAATGACACCCCTGCAGGCCTGTACATGCAACTTTCACAGTAACAGGGAAATACATAACATTACATTACATGACATTTTATAAAACTGACATATACCAACTTCTCCATAGTTAAGGAGGGACGACAGCACACCAAGTGACACTTTGGTAGTGACGGGTATTACAGTTCCCGTACACTACATACCCCACTGCTTTAAGCTGAGTACGACCTCGTACTCCATCATGGGTCGCCCAACTGGAATCTCTACCTGAAATAGAAAATAGAGACATGCAGGCATACATACATGTAATTCATCTGCATTTACATTTACATCAGGTCCAATTGGCAAAAGTGAAGGGTAGTGACAAGGGGCGTCGTTCTTTTCTCTCAGGATAGTGAATGGAACGGGGGCGCTGACCTGGCACAGCGTAACATTATAACCAGGATAGTCCATGACAATGAATAAGTCCATAATAGAACAGCAAAATAACGGAACTACCCAGGAGTTTCCCGTGGGTGTATCACAGGCAAGGGCTCACGTGGAGGAGTCCATTCTTGCGCACAAATGTCAAGTAAAGTATTGCCCGTGGCAACTGTTTGGGAGGAGACACCACCAGAATAATCAAAGTCTCCTAAACGGACTGGCGGGCGTCCCCTGGTCATCCGGGTAGACCTTCTCAATACAGGGGTCTCCTCTTCCCTTAGCAACGAGGTAGAAGGGAGAGGAGCAACAGGAGGGTCTCCATCCGTGAGACCTCGGTCAGGAACAACTGGAACAACAGGAACAACAATATCCACGAGAGGGGGAACGGGATCCGGAGCATCTTGCACCGGCTCTTCTGGAGGTGAAGACGCAATAGGTGCCGGAGCAGGCACCAGCAAGTTCAACCAAGGTGTCAGAAGCCAATGCATGGGATCAGCGTCATACCTTAGGTCACTGACAGCCTGCATAGGATCATCGGGCTGTATTGCTGACTCTGACACAGGATATTCAGATCCGGAACTCTCGGCACTAGGTTCTGGTGTCAGGCAAAGCTTCAACCGGTTTCGGTGTACAATTTGGGATCCCTTGTCTTCCCGGGTGATCTCATAAGTGTGAGTTCCAACATTTGGGATTGCAGTGACAACATAGGGACTTCGCTCCCACTTACTGTCCAATTTGCTGGTACGACGGTTATTCTTTAACCATACCACGGCCCCTATGGTCAAGGGTTCTGCATGGGCTGCCTGATCATAGTCTCTCTGCTGTCGGTCTCTAGCAAGGTCCATACGTTCCTGAACAATGGCTTTGGCTGCATCTAATCGCCTTTGGTGCTCAGCAACCCAGTCGGTGTTAGGTAATGGGTTAATGCAATCAGGCACATGTATGTCCAATGAATGATCAGCAGGCAATGTCCCTTGGCGCCCAAACATCAAATAAAAAGGGGTATACCCGGTGGAACAATGTATGGTATGATTGTATGTGAACATGAGCTGTGGCAACAGACTGGGCCAATCTCCTCTGTTCTCAGGAGGCACGGCCCTCAGCATCTCTATCAAGGTCTGATTCATTTTTTCACATAATCCGTTACCTTGAGGATGGTAGGCCGTTGTCCGGATCTTCTTACAGTTGTGTAAGCGGCACAGTTCATGGAACAGATGGGACTCAAAAGCAGGTCCTTGATCGGTGAGGATCTTTTCTGGACATCCATAGGGCAGGAGAAAGTGCTTCCAGAACATTTCGGCTGTAGTCTTGGCTGTCTGGTCTCTCACAGGCACTGCTACAACAAACTTTGTGAAATGGTCAATAATAGTCATGGCATAAGCATACCCTGAGCGACTAGGCTCCAGTTTCACATGGTCGATGGCGACAAGTTCAAGAGGACGGGTACTTACAATGGGTCTCAGTGGTGCCCTCTGATCATGGTGCTCACTTCGTTTTAAGGCACAGGCTACACACTCTCGACACCACTTCTCCATGTCTTCTCTCATGCCCACCCAGTAAAACCGCTGGCGGATAGTAGCCTCAGTTTTTTGGACCCCAAAGTGACCGGATTGATTGTGGTACATCTCCAACACCATACCTGCATCTCGTCGGGGTATGAGAATCTGGTGCACTCTTTCGTTGGACACTGGATCTAGGCTTCTCCGTAGCAATAGGCCCTTTTGTATGAAGAGTTGATGGCGCTGTCTCCACAGTTTGATGAGCTCAGGATCTGCACTCTTACGCCGAATCCTCTCAGGGGCTCTGCCACTAGTAATGAAGTCCAACAACTCACCCAGCACTCTACTTTCAGACTGAAGTTTCACCCACCTTTCTTCTTTAGGATCAGGCCTACTGGATGGTGAAGGAACTGCAGCTCTGCCATTGGTAGCTCGAGCCTGGTCCTGTTGAGCAAACTTGTTATAGAAAGCCGGCATCTCTACATCTTCCCAAGCATCTCGCACATCATCAGGAGCTGTCTCTGTGGGAAGTCTGGATAAAGCATCAGCATTATCATTAGTGCGTCCAGCACGATACTTTACAGAGAAATTATAGTTGGCGAGGCGAGAGGCCCATCTCTGCTCCAAGGCTCCCAATTTAGCTGTATTGAGATGTGCCAGAGGGTTATTGTCAGTGAATGCAATGAACGGGGTGGCGGCTAGATAATCTTTGAATTTCTCCGTCACCGCCCACACTAATGCCAGGAACTCTAGTTTGAAGGAACTATAATTCTGGTCATTTTTCTCAGCTCCTTTCAGGGAGCGGCTTGCATATGCTATCACTCTCTCTTTTCCCTCTTGGACTTGGGCTAACACAGCTCCCAGGCCTCGCTTGCTAGCATCAGTATACAGATGGAAGGGCTTGCTATAATCTGGATAACCTAACACAGGAGGCTCGGTCAGTTTCTTTTTTAACAATTGGAACGCTATCTCTCTTTTCTCATTCCACTCAATGGGCACAGGAGTTCTAGGACTCTTTTTGGGTTGCCCCCTCAAGAGCTCCTGGATAGGATCAGCTATTTGAGCAAAATGGGGGATAAAACGTCTATAGTAGCCGGCAAAACCAAGGAAACTCCTCACCTCTTTGACGGTAGTAGGAACCGGCCAATTACGGACAGCTGCTAATTTATCAGGGTCAGGTTGCACTCCCTCTCCGCTTACCACATGCCCCAGGTATCTTACTGCAGGTTTGAGCAGGTGACACTTGGATGGCTTTACCTTCAAGCCATATTTGATAAGGATTTCAAATACTTCTGCCAAATGTTTCAGATGGTCTTCATATGTTTTTGAGTACACAATGACGTCATCTAGATACAGCAGCACTGTTTCGAAGTTTTTGTGACCCAAACACCGTTCCATTAGTCTCTGGAAAGTTCCGGGGGCATTACATAACCCGAACGGCATACAATTGAATTCGAACAGGCCCATGGGAGTGGTGAAAGCAGTCTTTTCTCTATCTGCAGGGGCCATGGGTACTTGCCAGTAGCCGCTGGTCAAGTCCAATGTGGAGAAATAGGCAGAAGAGCCCAGAGCAGTTAGTGACTCCTCAATGCGGGGCAGTGGGTATGCATCTTTGTGGGTTATTTGATTAATTTTCCTATAATCCACACAGAAACGGATACTACCGTCCTTCTTCTTTACAAGGACCAGGGGTGCAGCCCACGGACTACGGCTGTCCCGGATTACATTAGAGTCTTTCATCTCTTGGATCATTTCCTTTACAGTCTGATATGAAGTAGGTGGTAAGGGTCTGTATCTCTCCTTGATAGGAGGGTGAGAGCCAGTAGGTATGGTGTGTTGTATGGCACTAACCTCTCCATAGTCAGTAGCATGCTTACTGAAGGCCTGGTGGTGCTCCTTGACAAGCTGTAGGATCCCTTCTTGTTGATGTTGGGGGGTATTCTCGTCCCCGACATGGAGCTCTTCCCACCAGGGCACTTGTGGCTGGGTCACCGGCGAACATCCGCTGACTGCAGCTGGCGGCTTTTCCGTCACTGGAAGACGAATGATGTCTTGGAAGGACACCTGGGACAGCTGGGCAACACTGCAATGCTTAGTAAGCGCAACAGGATGATTACTCAGGTTAATCAGACGGACAGGTACTTTACCTTGGGAGACGTTCACCAGGCACTTGGCAGCTCTCACATAAGGGTAATCCTCCATCTGGATTGGTTCCACCAGGGCTGGATAATCTCGGCCTTCGACTCCCAGGACAGCACGACACCATAAAAGAGTTTGAGAATTAGGAGGCAAAGTCACAGGCTTAATATCACGGATCCTGGCAGTACAAATTTCTCCTTTCCCATTAGCAAACCTCTGCTGGGCACTTAACACAGTAATAGTCTTTTGAATCACCCTCTTGGATGCAGAGGAAGCAGTGGGCAAAGTCTGGTGTAATACGGCAAGTATTTCTGAATAACAGTTTTTGAAGACATTGGTGCCTAGAATGACAGGATGTCCTCCTCTGTCGCCGGCCTGTACTACGATCACTCCCTGTTGAGGCAGGGTTACGTCTCCCACCTGCAGGGTGGGTTCCCAGTATCCATGAATCTTTACTGGTTTGCCATTGCTGGCGATAATTTCCACCCAGGATTCAGGCGGTTGGGTCAACTGGTTGGTGTCCCAGAACTTTTCAAATGCAGGCAGCTGAATAGTAGTGACCTGAGACCCAGTATCTAATAGGGCTTCAAAGGGGACCCCGTTGATCTCTATATTGATTTTAGGATGGGATCCTACATAACGTGGCATCCAATTTGTATCCTCTGGACCTAGTGTTCTACCTCCCGAGGGGTGGTCCTCAGCCTCAGGGGTTGCCCGTTTTAACTGCCAGCACGTGGATTCTGTGTGTCCCAGCTTTTTGCAGTATGTACACACGGGCTTCTTGCGACCTCTATTACGCCTCCCAGGATCCCTGGGGTGAGTCTCTTGGTATGGAGGTGGGAACGGCCTAGGAGGTGACAGGAATTCTTCATCTAGCATTATGGGTTTTTCCCATTCCTCTATTTTTCTGCACACTTTCTCTAAACTTTTAGTGAGGTGATTTACTTGCTCTGTCAGCATGGCAATAGTATCAGTAGCTGACACTTGAACAGCTTGGCCGGCCTCAGCTCGGTTAGTGACAAGCGGTTTTGGCTTGCAGGCTGATGACTCAGATAGGGCGCTCAACTCAGGAGATACTGCGGACCCCAGAATTTTTATAGCCAGTTCTTTAAAGTCCAGAAAGGCACTGTTAGGGTGCTGGGCGGACAGCATCTTTAATTGGGTCCTTATTTGCTCACTAGACACCCCGTTGATAAATTGTTCCCTCAGGGTCTGGTCCCGGTTATCAGCCTCTTTGGGATCTATCTGGATTACAGCCTCTAAAGCCTCCTGAAGTGATAGGGCATAGTCACGGAGGGACTCACCGGGCTTCTGTTTCTTGCCAAAGAAGTGCATCTTTATCTCTGAGGCAGTCCTAGTTTCAAAAGTGGCTCTGAGGCGGGTGAATATCTGCTCTAGAGTACTCCGCTCAGTAGCCGGCCATGATAACACTTCCCTGCGGGCAGCCCCCTCCAGTTGCGCCAGCATGATTTCCATTTGCTGGTCGGCATTTATAGGGTATAATCGGAATAGTGCCAGCAACTTTTCTTCAAAGTCCCGTAGGGTATGGGTCTCTCCCCTGTAGCGGGGGAACCATGGGGCCCCGAAATAGTAGGGCATGGTAAAGGGCATCATGCTAGGGGCTGTAGGGTGATCAGGAGCCGCAAGCTCTCCTGGGGCCGGCTGCTCAGGCACTCCTGGCTCTGACATGGTAGTCTATTGAGAGGTGGCAGCTGGCGACTAAAGGGGCCGGTACACTCCCCTTCCCTCCGGTTACAAGTGCTTACCGGTATAGCTGGTCTTGCGCAGGCCAAGTCTCGCGAGATTCCGGACGTCCTGAGACCGCGGTGACGCAGGAGAAGCAGGGCCGCGGCGGTGCGATGATGAAGAGGGGCGGGACTCTCTGTGTCTTTGCAGGGATCCGCCCACGAAAGTCCTCAGCGGTGCGGGAAACTTTACTCCAGGCAGCCGGTGGCCATCTTTAGCAAAACGCTGTCCATTCACTGACAGCAAGCAGGATTGTAAAAAGTCCACAAAATCACATTCCAATGCGGCGGTTTTCTTCCTCTGTGCAGCGCAACACTGCACAGCGCTTTTTAGAGTTTTTTGGTACACTTTGGGTATGATTTTCAGTCCACAAAGTCCACTTGAATAAACAGGCAAATTGTCACTTTGGTCACAGGGCAACTGTATAAGGCACAAAGTTCACGCTTCTTGCACTAGAAAGCGTGCGTATCCTGTTCGTGACGCCAAAAGAGAGGTGCAGCGTACTCAAGTTGTGTGCAGTAGGTGTTTCTGGGTGATGTAGTGCAATATACACTAACCTGGTACAGCTGACTCTCTGCAAGGGCAGGTATAGGTAGAAATAGTTCGTGACGCCAGTGCCAAGTAAACGGTGGCACGCCGTTTGCGGATGCAGGAATAAATTGAGGAAACGTAGTCTTAAAACAGAACTCCAACTTTAGTAGTTTTCCAAGCAGAGACAATATAGGAAATGCAGTTCCTAAGCATACAGTTGATTTTGCAATTCGGTCGATGCAGGCAATTCAGTTATAGCAGGGTAATTACAGAGTGTTGAACACAGGACTTGCAGCACAGGAGCTTGCACTCTATTTCTGTCTGATCCTGGAACATAGCATATCTTCACCAAGGCCCATTAACCCAGTTCTGGCTTTATATCCTTGGCTATAGCTTTATAAGTACCTCCTCTGTCTTTCTGAGTACCTCTTGCTTTCCTGATCTTTGCCTCTGTCTCTCTCAGCTTCTGGACACTTCCTCAGGCTCTAGAAACTTCTGAGCTGTGGTCTAGACTGACTTTTGCTTCCCTGTCTGGCTTTATATAAACTAGGGCTCTCTAGCTCCCTCTAGCGACTAGAAGCTGGAATGACACCCCTGCAGGCCTGTACATGCAAGTTTCACAGTAACAGGGAAATACATAACATTACATTACATGACATTTTATAAAACTGACATATACCAACTTCTCCATAGTTAAGGAGGGACGACAGCACACCAAGTGACACTTTGGTAGTGACGGGTATTACAGTTCCCGTACACTACAGGCCGGGGACCAAAAGGTCCCGCCGTTGTCACGGCAGAAACCCCGGTCCATGGAGGGCAAGGGATCAGAGACACGTCCATGCCACAGGTCCCAAACCCAAACACCGACCCTTCAGTCCAAGATAAGATAAACAGACCACCACTCCAGGTAGACAACATGATTATAGTAAACCCACACATTACATAGCAAAGCCAATATAGATGCGTCCAGGGATCTCTCCCATCATCATAATCCCAACATGGAGAAGCAGAAGAAGGCGCATACCGTCCGCAAAAACCACCAGCGGAGCACCAATGATCTAAAGAAAGAAAAAGAGTAGAATATAAGCAATAAGACAGAGAACTATACATCTGTATGTAACAAATTGGTTATATATTAAATGACACCAATATAGAATTCACATACACCAGGACATGACATAAAGAGGGACAACAGGGAATAGCAAAAGGCCCCATCCTATACTACACTCCACTTAAAATCAACATTGAGACCATGAGGTCTCAGTGTGTTGAGACGATGGATCCATCTAAGCTCACGTTGTTTGAGAGCCAATGTCCTGTCTCCTCCCCTTCTAGACAGAGTAATGTGGTCCACTAACATAAATTTCAAATCCTTCTCCCTGTGATTGGCCTCGACAAAGTGTTTAGGCACGGGCAGATCTTTTCTTTTTTGTCTGATGGAAAAACGATGATTGTTCAAACGTGCCTTCATGTCACAAGTGGTCTCCCCAACATAGAGGAGGCCACAAGGACAGGAGAGCACGTAGATCACATATGAACTATTGCATGTCAAGAAATGTCCAATCCCATACTGGGTCCCCGTAATAGGATGAGTAAACTTCTCCCCCTTGGTCATATAAGCGCAATTGACGCAGCCAAGGCAGGGATAGGAACCTACCCTACGAGGGCCAATATGAGACTGTACTAAAGTCTTGGCAGGAATGTCCGCTCGGACCAACTTGTCCCGGAAGTTGGCAGGACGTCTGTAGGAAAGCAGAGGTGGCACTGTCAAAGGCATAACATTAGAAAAATTGCTCTTAAGTATTGCCCAGTGCTTACGGACAATCTGAGCAATCTGAACACTTTGTTCCGAATAGGTTGATATAAAAGGTATCCTCTCAACTTTATTTTGTGTAGCACCTAGAGATATCTGTGGATCTTTCACTTTATTAAGGTGTTTGTTGATCACCCGAGTAGGGTAACCACGTTCCCTAAACTTGTGCATCATCTGAGAGAAACGAGTCGGGAGTAAATCTGGATCCTGCACCACCCTCTTAACCCTGAGTAGTTGACTGTAGGGTACAGAATTAATGATAGATCTTGGGTGACAGCTGCCATAATGCAGCAATGTATTACAATCGGTGGGCTTCGTGAAGATGTCAGTGGATAAATGGTCACCCACTATGGTAACTGTCATGTCTAGAAATTGGACATGTGAACTCGAGTGTACAAGGGTAAACCTGATATTTGGGTCCATGCGGTTCAAAAAATCATGAAAGCTCCCGAGAGAGAGAGAGTCACCAGACCAGATGAGGAAGACGTCATCTATGTATCGCCACCACCCCAGCACATGGCTGAAGTGGTGGGACACATAGATAAGGTCCTCCTCGAGGGCCGCCATGAAGACATTGGCATAAGTCGGTGCCACATTAGACCCCATGGCGGTCCCTCGTAACTGGAGATAGAAGCTATCCATGAAAAGGAAATAGTTGTTCCTCAAAATCAAATCCAATAGCTGGACAAAAAAATCCTGACAAGATAGTGAATAGTTGCTGCCAGATAGCTGTCTCCGAACCGCAGCCAACCCCCTGTCATGGTCAATGGAGGTATATAGGCTAGTGACATCAAAGGATGCCAGGAGACAACCATCTGGCAGCACAATGTCAGAGATCCTGTCCAAAAAGTCGCCAGTGTCCCTAATGTAGGACCTGGCGCTTATCGCATAGTGTCGAAGTACTCGATCTAAGAAAATTGAGATGTTAGGGAAAATGGATCCGGTGCCCGCAACAATGGGGCGACCTGGTGGGTCCAACAATGACTTGTGAATTTTGGGAAGAACATATATGACTGGTGTCATATATGGGACAGGGACAAATGACCTGGCTTGCAATGAAGGTCAGAGGTGAAAAAATCTTTTATCACACTTGGTAATGACGTACAGGATTTTGCATCCACCATTTCATTTTCTGAAGTTCTGCCTGTGCATAATGTTCAGAATGATAGGCAGAGGCGCATAAAGGAGTTCAACATATGGCTTGGTAAATGGTGTCAAGAGCAAGGATTTGGCTTTGTTTCTCATGATAGCTCTACTTGGAATAGAAAGGAACTGTACAAAAAAGATGGTTTGCATCTTTCTCTCAAAGGAACAAATGTACTTAGTGAACAACTCCAAGAATTTGCGAAAGAGTATTTAAACTAGGAAGGGGGGGCAAAAGAGTGAAAATAAAAGAGTCCAATTGCCCCCCGAAACAATGCCAGAACAGGTCAGAAGCACAGAGGTTAAGAAATGATAAGCTCAGAGTCCTGTCTACAAATGCTCGCAGTTTAGGTAAAAAAAATCAATGAACTTGGGTCAATAATGGCATCTGAGAATGTAGATTTAGTGGCTGTTACGGAGACATGGTTTAATGAAAGAAATGACTGGGACATAACCATACCAGGGTACTCTTTATACAGAAGAGACAGAGAAGGCAAGAAAGGAGGAGGAGTGGCCCTGTATGTGAAAGATAGCATTAAATCTAACCTAATACAAGTTGGTGAGGCCAACATAGAGTCAGTTTGGGTTACGTTGCAGTTTGCTAACCATGCAGTAACTCGTGTAGGTGTGATATATAGACCACCTGGTCAAGTTAAAGAACTAGATGATCTACTAGTTGAAGAAATAGCTAAAATGACAATGAAAGGAGAAGTTATCATTATGGGAGATTTCAATCTTCCAGATATAAACTGGAAAACCAAAATAGCAAGTTCTACCAGGAGTACAGATATTCTAAATTCCCTACTGGGGTTATCTCTACAACAAGTGGTTGAGGAGCCAACCCGGAGGGAGGCCATTTTGGATTTGGTATTCACAAATGGGGATTCGGTATATGATGTCATTGTAGGCGAAACCTTGGGATCTAGTGATCACCAGTCAGTGTGGTTTAATATAAGAACTGTGAAAGAGTCCCACCACACAAAAACAAAAGTTTTAGATTTTAGAAAAACAGACTTTTCAAAAATGAAATTAGTCATAAATGAGTCCTTATCAGACTGGAACGGATTACATGGAGTCCAGGAGAAATGGGACTACTTAAAAGGTGCATTATTGAAGGCAACAGAAAATTGCATTAGACTCATCAGTAAAAGCAAAAAAAGGAGGAGACCAATGTGGTACTCAGCAGAAGTGGCCCAAATCATTAAAAATAAAAAGCTAGCATTTTGTAATTATAAAAAAACCCAGAGCAATGAAGATAAGGAAATCTACAAGATTAGGCAGAGAGAGGCCAAGCAAGTTATAAGAACTTCTAAAGCGCAGGCAGAAGAAAAACTAGCTCAGTCTATGAAAAAAGGGGATAAGACATTCTTCAGATATATAAATGAAAAAAGGAAATTAAAACAAGGAATAACTAAATTAAAAACAAAGGACAGAAGGTATGTAGAAGAGAATAAAGGGCTAGCCGACTGCCTTAATGAATACTTCTGTTCAGTTTTTACAAAAGAAAAAGGAGAAGGACCTCCACTAGAAAGAATGACTATTAAATCGTTTGATGCATGTATCTTTACAGAGGAAGATGTTCTAAGTTTGCTGTCTAAGGTGAAGACAGATAAGTCACAGGGGCCTGATGAGATACACCCAAAATTATTAAAAGAGCTTAGTGGTGAGCTGGCAAAACCGTTAACAGATTTATTTAACCAATCATTAGTAACAGGAGTCGTCCCGGAAGATTGGAAATTGGCAAATGTCGTGCCCATTCACAAGAAATGTAGTAGGGAGGAATCGAGCAACTATAGACCAGTGAGTCTGACATCAATAGTAGGCAAATTAATGGAAACCCTATTAAAGGATAGGATTGTGGAACATCTAAAATCCCATGGATTGCAAGATGAAAAACAACATGGGTTTACTTCAGGGAGATCATGTCAAACAAATCTTATAGATTTTTTTGACTGGGTGAATAAAATAATAGACGGTGGAGGTGCAGTAGACATCGCATATCTAGATTTTAGTAAGGCTTTTGACACTGTCCCACATAGAAGACTTATCAATAAACTGCAGTCATTGAGCATGGACTCCCATATTGTTGAGTGGATTAGGCAGTGGCTGAGTGACAGACAACAGAGGGTTGTAGTCAATGGAGAACATTCAAAACAAGGTAATGTTACCAGTGGGGTTCCACAGGGATCTGTACTGGGACCGATTTTGTTTAATATCTTCATAAGTGATATTGCAAAAGGCCTCGCTGGTAAGGTTTGTCTTTTTGCTGATGACACAAAGATATGTAACAGGGTTGATGTTCCTGGAGGGAAACGCCAAATGGAAAAGGATTTAGGAAAACTAGAAGAATGGTCAGAACTCTGGAAACTGAAATTTAATGTGGATAAGTGCAAGATAATGCACCTGGGGCGTAAAAACCCAAGGGCAGAATATAGAATATTTGACACAGTCCTGACCTCAGTATCTGAGGAAAGGGATTTAGGAGTAATTATTTCAGAAGACTTAAAGGTGGGAAGACAATGTAATAGAGCAGCACGAAATGCCAGCAGAATGCTTGGATGTATAGGGAGAGGTATAAGCAGTAGAAAGAGTGAAGTGCTTATGCCGCTGTACAGAACACTGGTGAGACCTCACTTGGAGTATTGTGCGCAGTACTGGAGGCCATATCTCCAGAAGGATATAGATACTCTAGAGAGAGTTCAGAGAAGAGCTACTAAACTAGTACATGGATTGCAGGATAAAACTTACCAGGAAAGGTTAAAGGACCTTAATATGTATAGCTTGGAAGAAAGAAGAGACAGAGGGGATATGATAGAAACTTTTAAATACATAAAGGGAATCAACTCGGTAAAGGAAGAGAGCATATTTAAAAGAAGAAAAACTACCACAAGAGGACACAGTTTTAAATTAGAGGGGCAAAGGTTTAAAAGTAATATAAGGAAGTATTACTTTACTGAGAGAGTAGTGGATGCATGGAATAGCCTTCCTGCAGAAGTGGTAGCTGCAAATACAGTGAAGGGGTTTAAGCATGCATGGGATAGGCATAAGGCCACCCTTCATATAAGATAGGGCCGGGGGCTATTCATAGTATTCAGTATATTGGGCAGACTAGATGGGCCAAATGGTTCTTATCTGCCGACACATTCTATGTTTCTATGTTTCTATGGTGTGCGTGGCTGAGATACAGTTAGGAAGGAATAGAGCTCACCATCAATAATGTCCCGACTCAAAGCTGTGTCAAGGACACCCTTGATGCGTCTAACTATATCAAACCTAGGATCCCCAGTTAATACCCTGTATACACTCGAATCGCCCAATTGTCTTCTAATCTCCTGAATGTATTTGGGGGTGTCCATGACAACAACCGCACCACCCTTATCCGCCGGTTTGATGGTGAGGCTGCTGTCATGGCACAAACCCTCCAAAGTAACCATCTCAGAAGTAGTCATGTTAGGATGTCTAAGGGGCACATTGGTAACCTTATCACGTAGGGCGGCTATATCAATGAAGACAGCCTTCCTAAATGTGTCCAATGCAGATGAATTATTATGAGGTGAAAAATCACTCCTATTAAAAAGCCCAAAAGCTTTAAGTCTCAATTCAGTGTCAATAGATCCTACAGTCGACTGCTCCACTGGAGGGCGACCTGCAAACCATACCTTAAGTTCGATGTTCCTGTATAGGCGCTGCAGGTCGACCTCCAGGTGGAACCAGTCAACCTTGGTAGATGGACAAAATGAAAGGCCTGTCCTCTGTAGTGTATATATATATACAGTACACTGTCCTCTGTAGTATATATATATATACAGTATACTGTCCTCTGTAGTATATATATACAGTACACTGTCCTCTGTAGTATATATACAGTATACTGTCCGCTGTAGTATATATACAGTATACTGTCCTCTGTAGTATATATACAGTATACTGTCCTCTGTAGTATATATATACAGTATACTGTCCTCTGTAGTATATATACACAGTACACTGTCCTCTGTAGTATATATACAGTATACTGTCCGCTGTAGTATATATACAGTATACTGTCCTCTGTAGTATATATACAGTATACTGTCCTCTGTAGTATATATATACAGTATACTGTCCTCTGTAGTATATATACAGTATACTGTCCTCTGTAGTGTATATATACAGTATACTGTCCTCTGTAGTATATATACAGTATACTGTCCACTGTAGTGTATATATATACAGTATACTGTCCTCTGTAGTGTATATATACAGTGTACTGTCCTCTGTAGTATATATATATACAGTATACTGTCCTCTGTAGTATATATACAGTATACTGTCCTCTGTAGTATATATACAGTATACTGTCCTCTGTAGTATATATATACACTATACTGTCCTTTGTAGTATATATACAGTATACTGTCCTCTGTAGTATATATATATACAGTATACTGTCCTCTGTAGTATATATACAGTATACTGTCCTCTGTAGTATATATACAGTATACTGTCCTCTGTAGTATGTATACAGTATACCTTCCTCTCCTCTGTAGTATATATGCAGTATACTGTCCTCTGTAGTGTATATACAGTATACTGTCCTCTGTAGTGTATATATACAGTATACTATCCTCTGTAGTGTATATATACAGTATACTGTCCTCTGTAGTGTATATATACAGTATACTGTCCTCTGTAGTATATATACAGTATGCTGTCCTCTGTAGTGTATATACAGTATACTGTCCTCTGTAGTGTATATATACAGTATACTATCCTCTGTAGTGTATATATACAGTATACTGTCCTCTGTAGTATATATATACAGTATACTGTCCTCTGTAGTATATACACAGTATACTATCCTCTGTAGTGTATATACAGGATACTGTCCTCTGTAGTATATATACCGTATACTGTCCACTGTAGTATATACAGTATACTGTGCTCTGTAGTATATACAGTATACTGTCCTCTGTGGTATATATACAGTATACTGTCCTCTTCAGTGTTAATTACTTTACACAGTTTAGTGTCATCTGCGAAAATTGATACTTTACTATGCAAGCCTTCTACAAGATCATTAATAAATATATTGAAGAGAATAGGGCCCAATACTGACCCCTGAGGTACTCCACTAGTGACAGTGACCCCTCCAGTACTGACCCCTGAGGTATCCCACTAGTGACAGTGACCCCTCCAGTACTGACCCCTGAGGTACCCCACTAGTGACGGTGACCCCTCCAGTACTGACCCCTGAGGTACCCTACTAGTGACTGTGACCCCTCCAGTACTGACCCCTGAGGTACCCCACTAGTGACAGTGACCCAATCTGAGTGTGTACCGTTAATAACCACCCTCTGTTTTCTATCACTCAGCCAGTTACTCACCCACATACAGATGTTTTCTCCCAGTCCGAGCATTCTCATTTTATATACTAACCTTTTATGTGGTACAGTGTCAGATGCTTTGGAGAAGTCCAGATACACGACATCCATTGATTCGCCGAAGTCAAGTCTAGAACTTACCTCCTCATAGAAACTGATTAAATTAGTTTGACATGACCGATCCCTCACGAAGCCATGCTGATATGGCGTTATTTGCTTATTTCCGTTAAGATGCTCTAAGATAGCATCTCTCAGAAAACCTTCAAACAGTTTACCCACAAGAGATGTTAAACTTACCGGCCTATAGTTTCCAGGCTCTGTTTTTGGACCCTTTTTGAATATTGGCACCACATTTGCCATGCGCCAATCCTGTGGGACATTCCCTGTCAGTATAGAGTCCGCAAATATCAGAAATAAGGGTCTGGCTATGACATTACTTAATTCCCTTAGGATACGGGGGTGTATGCCATCCGGTCCTGGCGATTTGTCTATTTTGATCTTTTTAAGTCGCTGTTGTACTTCCTCCTGGGTCAGAAAGACTGTTCTTCCAAGTATGAAGAAGTATTATAAATGGTAGAAGGGTGGAGGCCCTGGTACTCCACTTGGGCTGATCCCTTCTGGTCCTCTCTTAACACTGTGGGGATATCTACTGTATAAATGATTCATGTCTTGTTCATTGATATTTGAGGCCTACAGATATGCTTGCCACCAACAGATGTGAAGGTGGTTTGTAGAACTTCCCTCCTTGTTCTGGTAAGCTGTTTGTTTACTGTTCTTCTTCAATGTCTGTGCATTGTCCTTGGTCAGGCATTGCCCTGGACTTCTATTTTAGAGATACTTTTAATTTGCTTTTACTCTTGGTCCTTGAGTACTGGTTTAGTCTTTGTGACTTTAGCATTTCTTCCATGGTTCTGCTTTGTTCTCTGGCCACTTCTTGCAGTTCTGTTCTTGGTTGTTGCACAGGTTTAATGTCCAGGTTCTGATTCTGGTCGTGTCTACAGTTTTGTGTTTTTAGCAGATCATGGAGCTACCACAGGTTGAAGACTACAATAAGGATATACTATATCTACTGGTGATAGAAATCTCTCTGAAAGAGAGTGTTTATCCTGTCCAGGCTGCGTTGTGAGGAGGTGGTGGAGCACCTTTCAGGTCCTTTTGAAATGTCACTTAATAAGGGTGCAATTTTTTAAAGGGCACTTCTCATGAAGAGGCACAATCCTTAGGATGTTAGGACCCAAGTCTCCAACTTGAGGTATTTCCTCACCTGGCAATCCTTCGCAATACTCAACCCTCCTCTCAACTGTTCCCAGGGGCTGACACACAGACATGATGTCCTCTTTGGCTGGGCAGCATTTTTTTTTTTTTGCACTGCTTGTTCTTAACGGTACCTGGTTGTCACCGAGCACTCGGTTGCATTTGCAGCCTCTCATCTTTGTGCTCAAGCTTGTCCCGTGGCCGTCTTCCAGGTCTAGACTCTCGGCTTGTTTTTGGAGCACCCCTCTGACCGCTGGAGGCACAGCTCATGGTAGTTTTGTGACACTTTCCACACCTGGCGTACACTCTGACATGGGTTTGCATTTACCAGCTGCAGCCATGACTGCAGCAGGCCTTTTATTAGTGCTTACCCCCAGCAGACAGGGACAGAGTAATGTATGTCTCACATCCACATGAGGAACATGGCACTGGGCCGGCCGTTACTTCAGCACCCCTCTTACTCCCTGTATAACACATAGACTGGTACATTATTATTCTACAGCTCAGATGATCATCTAGACCAGACCCCCCCCCCCCCCCAAGTGTCCCTCTTTTGGAGGGACAGTCCCTCTTTTTGACCCAAGTCCCTCTGTCCCTCTTTGCTCCTTAAGTGTCCCTCTTTTTGATCTAAGGTATTGATTTGCAGTGTTACATTTACAATATTGACCCAGAAAGTGTTTTTCTACTTCCTCTCTGTATATTTCAGCTCGTCTTGTATATTATTTCATTATTTGATGCAATTGGGATTTTAGAAATTTCTATATTCTGTTTATTTTTGTGCCATGTCGTAAGAGAAAATGGATTTTCACACAATAAATCATTGTCCCTTTTTGACCGTCCAAAAAGTTAGAAGGTATGGTCTAGACGTCTTGCTTCCAGTTGGGTTTGTCTCAACCTTTGCCCATTGTCCTCAGCCTGGTGATCCTCTTGAAGCTTCCAGAGATTAGATGGACACCAAAGATGGAGGCATCTCTTAGACTTCTCAGTTCCCGTCATATGGTCCCTGGTGTCTTAACCTTTCCACTTGGTCTAGAGGTCTATGAGGGTGTACAAGGGGTTAAGTGAGCAGACAGTCACATAAAACAGTCCAGCCGCTGCATTGTATCAGGAAAACACACATGCCAATTAAACGTGATACATTAAGCAGATTGGCACCGCGCCTGCCCTCTGCACGGAGATAAACCATCACCCGCGTGTTGACTGGATGCCGCAGATATTGTCTTGTTTTCCTGCATCCCATCTGGGCTCTTAAAGACTCTGCTCCCGAGCTGGAGAAGGTGCCGCAGCCAGATGTTCCACCGTCTCTGGATTAACAATGCAAATGTCGATGTGACAGCGGTTCGTTGTTGGGTGATTGACAGCTGCCGTGCCGCTCTGTGGTGGGGGCGCTGGTACACCATACGTGGTGGAGATGGTGGCTGCTGATCCTCCACTGACATTATTGTAGAACATTTACTGATAGTTATCATTTTGGGGGAAAAATCCTCTCTATACAACACCATAAAATCAGAAAAACACCCGCCACGTCTAGTTATCACCCCTTAGATTACATTACTTGTCACTGCCGGATTGGGCACTACAACACCACCACACTATGGCGGTACTATTGTGTATGGGGCACTCAGCTGGTAATGTTTACATGGCACACTATGGCGGTACTATTGTGTATGGGGCACTCAGCTGGTAATGTTTACAGGGCACACTATGGCGGTACTATTGTGTATGGGGCACTCAGCTGGTAATGTTTACATGGCACACTATGGCGGTACTATTGTGTATGGGGCACTCAGCTGGTAATGTTTACATGGCACACTATGGCGGTACTATTGTGTATGGGGCACTCAGCTGGTAAAGTTTACAGGGCACACTATGGCGGTACTATTGTGTATGGGGCACTCAGCTGGTAATGTTTACATGGCACACTATGGCGGTACTATTGTGTATGGGGCACTCAGCTGGTAATGTTTACATGGCACACTATGGCGGTACTATTGTGTATGGGGGACTCAGCTGGTAATGTTTACATGGCACACTATGGCGGTACTATTGTGTATGGGGGACTCAGCTGGTAATGTTTATAGGGCACACTACGGTGGTACTATTGTGTATGGGGCACTCAGCTGATATTGTTCATAGGGCACACTATGGAGGTACTATTGTGTATGGGGCACTCAGCTGATATTGTTCATAGGGCACACTATGGAGGTACTATTGTGTATGGGGTATTCAACTGGTATTGTTTATAGGCACACTGTGGCGGTACTATTGTGTATGAGGGCACACTATGGTGGCATGGGGGACCACCGCTGATATGAGAAATGAGTGAATTTGTTATAAATTGCTTTCCATACACTTTAGTGCAGGACGAGTCACCCATCACACAGCTGTAGTACCCCATGTACACTCACATTTCTGCTCATTTTCTCCTGTCGGTGACCCATGTTGCGGCATTAATTTTCTCCAATTTGCTTATGTTTACTGCTGATGACGGTACTATTAATAACAGCATTTGCTGGTGATGTTGTTTGCAGCATTGCCGTTCTGCGGACACTGTGCACTACTGGTGCCATTAGCTCTGTGTAAGGTATTGCATTGTTATGTATGTGCACTGTATGGCGACATTATCTCATCTGTAACGAGCAGCCCAGGTCATCGGTGATAATTGGGACTGAGTACACAGAGGAGAGTCCAGCGTGTCCCCATTGTGTGAACAGTATGGCAGCATTATGTATGTGCACTGTATGGCGACATTATCCTTTTCTGTACTGTAAGGAGCAGCCGAGGTCATCGGTGATAATTGGGGCTGAGTACACAGAGGAGAGTCCAGCATATCCCCATTGTGTGTACAGTATGGCAGCATTATGTATGTGCACTTGTGACGGACTGAACCGTCACTGGGGCTACTGGAGAAGCCTGAGGGCCAGCCTCCTTCCAACAGACCATGGACCGAGAAATATGGAGACCCCCTCAGACCTTTTGGGGTTACAAGGAACTATGAACCCTGATTTATGTGTGTAATTTATATGCCACATATTTCCTATTGCCCATTAAAAAGGCATGGTGTGGATTCAGCAACACAAAAAGGGTTAACTCTGCACTGAGACTCCCACTGATTGTGTTGGTGATGGGATTAAGATGGTTGATTATAATGGCAGCCGACTCCTAGATGAGTAGATCACCATATGATGCACTCAGGAGATAATCCCATCACATGTGTCTCCTCTTCCCATTCATTCATTATGGAGGGGGTGAAGATATCTGTTTGCATGTTCATTGTTGATTGCGTCTCAGACAATGCCAGTGTGTTTGTTGAGTAGGGTTAGTTTTGTGTTTAAACTGTACAGGATTGGCTGCTATGTCATGTCCTCAGTATGTCATGTGTATGTAAGTCAATGCTGTGTGTTCAATAAAGAGTTCCTGTTTTACATTCAACATAGAGCCTCGTCTCATGTGTATGAGGATTGCTATACATGTATACTCCCCTGGCTATAACTACTAGCTCTTTTAAGAGCTGTTCCTGCTCTCTGGAATTAGGAGAGGTTCACCCACTGGAGCCTAAAGCCTTGTCGTAGGTCCAGGATGGGTAGGAGACGGTGAGACCTCAACCAAGCTTCGGCGGTTCGTGGGGTCTGCAGTGCTGACGGTGTCAAGTGGAGTGTTTGGAGTCCTCGGGAAGCACTAGGAGCATCTATCAACGGAGGTACCCGGTCGGGGTGCCAGGAGATCCGTTACATTGGTGGCAAGCAGTGGGATGGCGTCTTAGTGTGAGGAGGAGCAGCTCGGAGACACCGTTCGTGGAACATATTGAGGGCAACGCTAGTATCCGTACAGCGCCCCTGGCTACAGCAGAATGGAAACAGCAGTGGAGTACGATGAGGGTGTCATGGATGACCGAGATACAGCCCACAAAGGCATCTCGTACCAGGCACTGGGTATTGTGGAGTATCTGCGGGACGAGAGACTCCCCACGGAAGACCATCGGTTGCAGAAGCGAGTAGCCCTGTGAATGCCCTTCCTGGGAGAGCAGCCCCAGGAGGAATGGGTAAAGTAATTGGAACACCTAGCATGGCAGGAGCTGTGGCTGGATGATGCCTACCAGGCGCTCTGGTGGTATGGGGCACAGTACCTACCCAGGACAGCTGAGCATGACAAGCCAGAGGTTGAGGAGTTTGATGGTCCTGGCTTGTTATGGGAGACTTTTTCAGAGCTGGAGTTTGGGAGCCCTACACAAGCCCGGTTCAGGGACCTCTTTGAGTGGTGGGAGAGCAGGTATGACTGGGACGACACTCACAAAATTGAGCAAGACCTGGTCCACCTAGTGACCCGGGAGATGGAGCTGGAACAGGACTACCAGCAGCTGTTCCACTGCAGTGAGAGGGCTCAGCGAGAGAGCAGAGTGTCAGACCCAGGTCCAGAGCCCTTCAGCTGGGAGGATATTGTGGAGGTTTACTGGGAAGACCCGACTGAAGTATCCCCTACTTCAGTACCAGCTACAGAAGTAGGGGACCTCATAGACTGGTCCTGGGGGGAACCCCATATGGCAGGTAGAGATGGGACCGAGATCTCTCCACCGGCCCTACAGGGCTGCTGGGCGGTCGGCCCAGATCCCCAACGGCAGCCGGAGTTTCAGGGAGTAGGGACAGACGTTCCTGCTCGCCAGCGGCAGTATGTTTTGCAGGGAGAGGAGAGTATCGTCTCCATTCCCCAGCGGCAGTGTACCTTGAAGGGACAGGAGACAATCGGTCTCTCTCCCCAACCACAGGGGGACAGCACCCCTAACTCCGATGGTGCAGATGGGACCGCAGTCTCTGCACCAGGCCTACCGGGAGGCTGGACGGCCGGTACGGATCCCCCACCAACCCCGCAGGAATGCCAGGAGGAGGTAAACAATCCCTCCTCTCCACAGCTGATCCGCAACAAGGTCCTGGGGGCAGAATTCCCTGACCCCAACCCAGCGGAAAAGCTGGCATCTGGGCAGAGTGCAGTCGGCCTTTGCCCTCCCCTATCCTCTTGTCCAGAGGCTGACTCCTCACAGGCTACCCCAGCAGAAGAGCTGGCATCTGGGCAGAGCGCAGTTGTCCTCTGCCCTCCCCTATCCTCTTGTCCAGAGCCTGACTCCTCACAGGCTACCCCAGCAGAAGAGCTGGCATCTGGGCAGAGCGCAGTTGTCCTCTGCCCTCCCCTATCCTCTTGTCCAGAGCCTGACTCCTCACAGGCTACCCCAGCAGAAGAGCTGGCATCTGGGCAGAGCGCAGTCGGCCTCTGCCCACCAAGTACCTACAGCTCCAAGCTAGAGAACAACAATGAAGCAAGGAGTAGCAGAATCCCACTCAACAGCTGGGGACATACAGAACAGAGCCAGGCCCCAGAGCTCAACAGGACCAGTGTTTGTTTATGGGTGGGCTACTCGACTAACTCAGGCACCGACCGACAGGAAGTCAGGTACCTGGTTAGTCTACTGTTGGGAGAGGAGAAATGTGACGGACTGAACCGTCACTGGGGCTGCTGGAGAAGCCTGAGGGCTAGCCTCCTTCCTACAGACTATGGACCGAGAACTATGGAGACCCCCTAGACCTTTTGGGGTTACAAGGAACTATGAACCCTGATTTATGTGTGTAATTTATATGCCACATATTTCCTATTGCCCATTAAAAAGGCATGGTGTGGATTCAGCAACACAAAAAGGGTTAACTCTGCACTGAGACCCCCACTGATTGTGTTGGTGATGGGATTAAGATGGTTGATTATAATGTCAGCCGACTCCTAGATGAGTAGATCACCATATGATGCACTCAGGAGATAATCCTATCACATGTGTCTCCTCTTCCCATTCATTCATTATGGAGGGGGTGAAGATGTCTGTTTGCATGTTCATTGTTAATTGCGTCTCAGACAATGCCATTGTGTTTGTTGAATAGGGTTAGTTTTTGTGTTTAAACTGTACAGGATTGGCTGCTATGTCATGTCCTCAGTATGTCGTGTATATATAAGTCAATGCTGTGTGTTCAATAAAGAGTTCCTGTTTTACATTCAAGATAGAGCCTCGTCTCATGTGTATGGGGATTGCTATACGTGTATACTCTCCTGGCTATAACTCCTAGCTCTTGTAAGAGCTGTTCCTGCTCTCTGGATTTAGGAGAGGTTCACCCACTGAAGCCTGGAGCCTTGTCGTAGGTCCAGGGTGGGTAGGAGACGGTGAGACCTCAACCAAGCTTCGGCGGTTCGTGGGGTCCTCGGGAAGCGCTAGGAGCATCCATCGATGGAGGTACCCAGTCGGGGGGCCAGGAGATCCGTTACAGCACTATATGGCGACATTATCCTATTCTGTACTGTAAGGAGCAGCCGAGGCCATCGGTGATAATTGGGACTGAGTACACAGAGGAGAGTCCAGCGCATCCCCATTGTGTGTACAGAATGGCAGCATTATGTATGCGCACTGTATGGCGACATTATCCTATTCTGTACTGTAAGGAGCCGCTGTGGTCATCAGTAATAATTGGGGCTGAGTACACAGAGCAGAGTCCAGCGCGTCCCCACTGTGTGTACAGTATGGCAGCATTATGTATGTGCACTGTGTGGCGACATTATCCTATTCTGTACTGTAAGGAGCCGCTGTGGTCATCAGTAATAATTGGGGCTGAGTACACAGAGCAGAGTCCAGCGCGTCCCCACTGTGTGTACAGTATGGCAGCATTATGTATGCGCACTGTATGGCGACATTATCCTATTCTGTACTGTAAGGATCAGCCGAGGTCATCGGTGATAATTGGGACTGAGTACACAGGAGAGTCCAGCGCGTCCCCACTGTGTGTACAGTATGGCAGCATTATGTATGCACACTGTATGCCGACATTATCCTATTCTGTACTGTAAGGATCAGCCGAGGTCATCGGTGATAATTGGGACTGAGTACACAGAGGAGAGTCCAGCGTGTCCCCACTGTGTGTACAGTATGGCAGCATTATGTATGCACACTGTATGGCGACATTATCCTATTCTGTACTGTAAGGAGCAGCCGAGGTCATCGGTGATAATTGGTGCTGAGTACACAGAGGAGAGTCCAGCGCGTCCCCACTGTGTGTACGGTATGGCAGCATTATGTATGCGCACTGTATGGCGTCATTATGCCTATGTCCGTCTAGAAGTAACCAGAGGCGCGTGGCGCAGACACCCAGCAGATCTATGCAAATGACTCCAGAAAATCACGTAATGCCCTCACCTATTCAGCTCACAGGGAGAATCAAATAGTTCAAATAGGTGCATAAATCTGCATAATTACCACGCATATATCTGCATCTGTAATTATCTCCTGCCCCACTTTACCAGCCATCTCCCCTTCAGACGACCTTCCTTCCTGCCCGATCCGCTCCTCCTAGGGTACCCCAAGACGGTGTCGTATGGTCGGGGGCAGCTGGTGATTTCAGTGCCTTGTCAGCGCTAATTAGAGCTAATTACTTGGAGTTGGAACCATTATGTGTAATTTATCATTGATAGGGAGGAAGATTCCGGTAAATTGTGAGCCTGCTCGCCGTAATGGAGTCTGAGGGCCTCATCTGGTCCCCACTTAAAATTAGAAGTCATTTTCTCCTCTGCTCATCTTGGGCCTCAAAATAAACTGCTGACACTAATACCGGGTTCACACATACAGGTTGTGTGCCGCCCAGTGACACCACGTAGTGCAATATGGTTATCGGCCACATCATTTTTACAGGGGATTGTAGGGCAGCCATCTTGCCTGAGTCGATGTTAAAGGGGTTGTCTCACTTCAGCAAATTGCATTTATTATGTAGAGGACATTAATATAAGGCACTTACTAATGTATTATCATTCTCCAAATTGCTTCCTTTGCTAGCTGGATTCATTTTTCCATCACATTATACACTGTTTGTTTCCATGGTTATGCCCATCCTGCAATCCATCATTGGTGGCCGTGCTTGCACACCTTGGTGGAGTTAAAAAAAACTCCACCAAGAATTTTTTGAAAATATATTTAAGTCGAAGCCCGATTCATCACAGCAGGTAATTCTCTGATAGCACATCCGCGTTAAAATGGCAATACACATCAGATGTAAATGTAACAAAACCAAACTCAAATGAGTGTGAGGACCTTCTGACTCTGCCCCAGCATGTCGGATCTTTTTGTTCTTTAGGAGGTAAGATGATAGCAGAGGAACCTGAAGAGGAGAGATTCTGGACAGGACTAAATCGAAAGGGGACAGAGGTGTCTGGCGGAAAGAAAGCAATATGGAAGAGGAAAAAGAGGAGTCTGGAGGAGGGGACAGAGGGGTCTGGTGGAGGGGACCGAGGGGTCTGGAGGAGGGGACAGAGGGGTCTGGAGGAAGGGACAGAGGAGTCTGGAGGAGGGGACAGAGGGGTCTGGAGGAGGGGACAGAGGGGTCTGGAGGAGGGGACAGAGGGGTCTGGAAGAGGGGACAGAGGAGTCTGGAGGAGGGGACAGAGGGGTCTGGAGGAGGGGACAGAGGAGTCTAGAGGAGGGGACAGAGGAGACTGGAGGAAACAAAGGAGTCTGGCAGAGGGGACAGAAGACTCTGAAGGAGGGGACAGAGGGGTCTGGAGGAGGGGACAGAGGGGTCTGGAGGAGGGGACAGAGGGGTCTGGAGGAGGGGACAGAGGGGTCTGGAGGAGGGGACAGAGGAGTCTGGAGGAGGGGACAGAGGGGTCTGGAGGAGGGGACAGAGGAGTCTAGAGGAGGGGACAGAGGAGACTGGAGGAAACAAAGGAGTCTGGCAGAGGGGACAGAAGACTCTGAAGGAGGGGACAGAGGAGTCTGGAGGAGGGGACATAGGGATCTGGAGGAAACACAGGAGTCTGGAGAAAACAGAGGAATCTGGAGAAGGGGACAGAAAAGTCTGAAGGAGGAGACAGAGGAGTCTGGAGGAGGGGACAGAGGAGACTGGAGGAAACAGAGGAGTCTGGCAGAGGGGACAGAGGGGTCTGGAGGAGGGGACAGAGGGGTTTGGAGGAGGGGACAAAGGGGACTGGAGGAAACAGAGGAGTCTGGAGGAGGGGACAGAGGAGACTGGAGGAAACAGAGGAGTCTGGCAGAGGGGACAGAGGGGTCTGGAGGAGGGGACAGTCTAAAGAGGGCACTAGAGGAAACAGAGGAGTCTGGAGGAGACAGAAGAGTCTGCAGGAGGGGACAGTCTGAAGAGGGCCCTAGAGGAAACAGAGGAGTCTGGAGGAGGGGACAGAGGAGACTGGAGGAAACAAAGGAGTCTGGCAGAGGGGACAGAAGACTCTGAAGGAGGGGACAGAGGAGTCTGGAGGAGGGGACATAGGGATCTGCAGGAAACACAGGAGTCTGGAGGAAACAGAGGAATCTGGAGAAGGGGACAGAGAAGTCTGGAGTAGAGGACAGAGGGGTCTGGAGGAGGGGACAGTCTGGAAGAGGGAACAGTAGAGTCTGCAGGAAAAAGAGGAGTCTGAAATGGGAACAAAGAGGACTGGAGAAAACATAGGAATTTTGGAAGAGGAAACAGAGGAGTCTGGAGGGGGGACAGTCTGAAGAGGGCACTAGAGGAAACAGAGGAGTCTGAAGGAGGGGACAGTCTGAAGAGGGCAATAGAGGAAACAGAGGAGTCTGGAGGAGGGGACAGAGGAGTCTGGAGGAGGGGACAGAGGGGTCTGGAGGAGGGGACAGAGGAGTCTGGAGGAGGGAACAGAGGGGTCTGGAGGAGGGGACAGAGAAGTCCAGAAGAGGGGACAGAGGAGACTGGAGGAGGGGACAGAGGGGTCTAGAGGAGGGGACAGAGGGGTCTGAAGGAGGGGACAGAGGAGTCTAGAGGAGGGGACAGAGGAGTCCAGAAGAGGGGACAGAGAAGACTGGAGGAAACAAAGGAGTCTGGCAGAGGGGACAGAAGACTCTGAAGGAGGGGACAGAGAAGTCTGGAGGAGGGGACATAGGGATCTGGAGGAAACACAGGAGTCTGGAGGAAACAGAGGAGTCTGGAGAAGGGGAAAGAAAAGTCTGAAGGAGGGGACAGAGGAGTCTGGAGGAGGGGACAGAGGAGTATAAAGGAGACAGAAGGGTCTGGAGGAGAAGACAGAGGGGTCTGGAGGAAACATAGGAATCTGGAAGAAGAGTCTGGAGGAGGGGACAGAGGGGTGTGGAGGAAAAAGAGGAGTCTGGAAGAAGAGACAGAGGAGTCTGGAGGAGGGGGCAGTCTGAAGAGGGGACAGAGGGGTCTGAATGAAACAGAAGAGTCTGGAGGAGGGGACAGAGGGGACTGGTAAAAACTAAGGGATCTGGAGGAGGGGACTGAGGGATCCGGAGGAAACAGAGGGGTCTGAAGGAAACAGCGGAGTCTGGGGGAGGGGACAGAGAGGTCTGGAGTAGAGGACAGAGGGGTCTGGAGGAGAGGACAGTCTGGAGGAGGGAACAGTAGAGTCTGCAGGAAAAAGGGGAGTCTGAAATGGGGACAAAGAAGACTGGAGAAAACATAGAAGTCTGAAGAGGGGACAGAGGGGACTGGAGGAAACAGAGGAGCCTGGAGGGGGGGAGAGAGGGGTCTGAAGGAAACAGAGGAGTCTGGAAAAGGAGACAGAAGGGTCTGCAGGAAACAGAGTAGTCTGGAAAAGGAGACAGAGGGTCCTGCAGGAAACAGAGAAGTCTGGCGGAAAGTACAGAGGGGTCTGGAGGAAACAGAGGAGTCTGGGACAAAGTGGACTGTAGAAAACAGAGAAGTCTGGACGAGGGGACAGAGGGGACTAGAGGAAACAGAGGAGTCTGGAGGAGAGGACAGAGGGGACTGAATGAAACAGAGAAGTCTGAAGGAATAAACAGAGGAGTCTAGAGGTTCGGACAGAGAGGTTTGGAGGAGGGGACAGAGGAGTCTGGAGGAGGGGACAGAGGGGTCTGGAGGAAACAGAGGAGTCTGTAGAAGAGACAGAGGAGTCTGAAGTGGAGGCAGAGGGGACTGGAGGAAACAGAGGAATCTGTAGGAGGTGACAGAGGAGTCTGGAGGAGGAGACAGAGGGTACTGGAGGAAACAGAGAAGTCTGGAGGAGGGGGCAGAGGATTCTGGAGGAGGGGACAGAGGGGTCTGAAGGAAACAGAGGAGTCTAATGAAAGAAAAGATGGGTTTGGAGGAAACAAAGGAGTCTGGAGGAAACAGAGAAGTTTGGAGAAGGGGACAGAGGGGTCTAGAGGGAACATAGGAGTCTGGAAGAGGAGACAAAGGGTCCTGAGGGAAACAGAGAAGTCTGGCAGAGGGGATAGAGGTGTCTGGAGGAAAAAGAGGAGTCTGGAGGAGGGGGCAGAGGGGTCTGGAGGAAACAGAGGAGTCTGGAGGAGTGGACAGAGGGGACTGAAGGAAATAGAAAAATCTGGAGGAGAGAACAGAGGAGTCTGGAGGTTGGGATATAGGGGACTGGAGGAAACAGAGGAGTCTGGAGGAGGGGACAGAGGAGTCTGGAGGAGGAGACATAGGGGACTGGAGGAAACAGAGAAGTCTGGAGGAGGGGACGGGGGGGACTGGAGGAGGGGACAGAGAGATCTGGAAAAGGGGACAGAGGGGTCTGGAGGAAACGGAGTGGTCTGAAGGAAGGGTCTGGAGGAAACAGAGGACTCTGGAGGAGGGGACAGAGGAATTTTGAGGAAACAGCGGTCTGGAGAAGGTGAAAGAAGGGTTTGGAGAAAACTAAGGAGTCTGGAGGAAACAGAGAAGTTTGGAGGAGGGGACAGAGGGGTCTGGAGAAAACAGAGAAGTCTGAAGAGGGGACAGCGGGATCTGGAGGAAACAAAGGAGTCTCATAGAGGAGACAGATGGTCCTGGAGGAAACAGAGAAGACTGGAGAAGGGGACAGAGGGGACTGGATGAAACAGAGGAGTCTGGAGGAAGGGACAGAGGGGACTGGAGGAAACAGAGGAGTCTGAAGGAGGAGACAGAGGGGTCTGGAGGAAACAGAGCAGTCTGGAGGAGGGGACAGAGGGGACTGGAGGAAACAGAGGAGTCTGGAGGAGGGGACAGAGGATTCTGGAGGAAAGGACAAAGGGGTCTGAAGGAAACAGAGGGGTCTAGAGAAGAGGAAAGAGGGGTTTGGAGGAAACAAAGGAGTCCGGAGGAAACAGAGACGTTTGGAGGAAACAGAGAAGTTTGGAGGAAACAGAGAAGTTTGGAGGAGGGGACAGATGGGTCTGGAGAAAACAGAGAAGTCTAAAAAGGGGACAGCGGGGTCTGGAGGAAACAGAGGAGTCTGGAAGAGGAGACATATAGTCCTGGAGGAAACAGAGAAGTCTGAAGATGAGGACAGAGCAGTATGGAGGAAACAGAGCAGTCTGGAGGAGGGGGACAGAGGGGACTGGAGTAAACAGAGGAGTCTAGAGGAAGGGACCGAGGGGACTGGAAGAAACAGATGAGTCTAAAGGAGGGGACAGAGGGGTCTGGAGGAAATAGAGGAGTCTGGAAGAAGGAATAGAGGGGACTGGAGGAAACAATGGAGTCTTGAAGAGGGATCAGATGGGACTGGAGGAAACAGAGGAGTCTGAAGAGGGGACAGAGGGGACTGGAGGAAACAGAGGAGTCTGGAGGAGCGGACAGAGGGGTCTAGAGGAAACAGAGGAGTCTGGGACAAAGTAGACTGTAGGAAACAGAGGAGTCTGGAGGAAGGGATAGAGGGGACTGGAGGAAACAAATGAGTCCTGAGGAGGGATCAGAGGGGACTGGTGGAAACAGAGGAGTCTGGAGGAGGGGACAGAGGGGTCTGGAGGAAACAGAGGAGTCTGGGAAAAAGTGAACTGTAGGAAACAGAGGAGTCTGGAGGAGGGGACAGAGGGGACTGGAGGAAACAGAGGGGTCTGGAGAAGGGGAAAGAGGGGTTTGGATGAAAACAGAGGAGTCTGGAGGAAGGGATAGAGGGGACTGGAGGAAACAAATGAGTCCTGAGGAGGGATCAGAGGGGACTGGAGGAAACAGAGGAGTCTGTAAAGGCGGACAGAGGGGTCTGGAGGAAACAGAGGAGTCTGGGAAAAAGTGAACTGTAGGAAACAGAGGAGTCTGGAGGAAGGGATAGAGGGGACTGGAGGAAACAAATGAGTCCTGAGGAGGGATCAGAGGGGACTGGTGGAAACAGAGGAGTCTGGAGGAGGGGACAGAGGGGTCTGGAGGAAACAGAGGAGTCTGGGAAAAAGTGAACTGTAGGAAACAGAGGAGTCTGGAGGAGGGGACAGAGGGGACTGGAGGAAACAGAGGGGTCTGGAGAAGGGGAAAGAGGGGTTTGGAGGAAACAAAGGAGTCTGGAGGAAATATAAAAGTCTGAAGGAGGGGACAGAGGGGTCTGGAGGAAATAGAGGAGTCTAGAGGAAGGGACAGAGGGGACTAGAGGAAACAGAGGAGTCTGGAGGAGGGGAATGGGGGAAACAGAGGAGTCTGAAGAGGGGACAGTGGGGACTTGAGGAAACAGAGGAGTCTGAAGAGGGGACAGAGGGCACTGGAAGAAACAGAAGTCAGGGACAAAGTGGACTGTAGGAAACAGAGGAGTCTGGAGGAGGTGACAGAAGGGACTGGAGGAAACAGAGGAGTCTGGAGGAGGGGACAGAGGGGTATGGAGGAAACAAAGGAGTCTGGAAAAGGTGACAGAGGGGACTTAAGGAAACAGAGGAGTCTGGAGGAGGGGACAGAGGGGACTGGAGGAAACAGAGGAGTTTGGAGGAGGGGACTGGAGGAAACAGAGGAGTCTGAAGAAAGTACAGAGGGGACTGTAGGAAACAGAGGAGTCTGGAGGAGGGGACAGAGGGGTCTGGAGGAAACAAAAGAGTCTGGAGGAGGGGACAGAGGGGTCTGGAGGAAACAGAGGAGTCTGGAGGAGGGGACAGAGGGGACTGGTGGAAACAGAGGAGTCTGGAGGAGGGGACAGAGGGGTCTGGAGGAAACAGAGGAGTTTGGGACAAAGTGGACTGTTGGAAACATAGGAGTCTGGAGGAGAGGACAGAGGGGACTGGAGGAAACAGAAGAGTCTGGAGGAGGGGACAGAGGGGACTGGAGGAAACAGAGGAGTTTGGGACAAAGTGGACTGTTGGAAACATAGGAGTCTGGAGGAGAGGACAGAGGGGACTGGAGGAAACAGAGGAGTCTGGAGGAGGGGACAGAGGGGACTGGAGGAAACAGAGGAGTCTCGAGGGTAATATTGGTAGTTATAATGACACCAATAGCAGCGACACTAGTAGTAGTTATACCAGTAGCAGTGACCTCCATAATAGTGATACAATTTCTAGTGACATCCGCAATAGTAACCTTAGTAAAATTGACATTTGTAGTGACATCTCTAGTATTAATACAAGTATTAGTGACAGCCGCATTAGTGACATCAGTAGTAGTGACACCAGTAGCAGTGGCTTTAGTAATAGTGATAACAGCAGTAGTGACACCAGTAGTAATACCCCCCCCCCCCCCTCTTTCATGGTATAGCAGGTCAGGCGGGATTATTCACAGACCTCTACACCCTAGTGCGAGGAGTGGTGGGGCGACCCTTGGATGATTTCCTCCTTCATTTTATGGCCTCTGTGGAGCGGGAGACCCCCATATGGTTCTCATTAATCCTGAGGGTAACCTGAGCCGGGCCCCCACATTTCATGGACCCTATGGAAGCTGCATGGCAAATGAATTGGAGCAGAGGTCCAGTCTGTACAGTGGCTCCGGAATTGTAATAGGTTTATCTCTTTTATAGGTCCGATGGGCCCCATTGTGACCCAGGGCTTAGTAAACACTTTAACCCCTGCACCCCTGGGGTGGTCTCCCAATCTACTCCTGAGGACACACACAGGCTTGTATGATGAGAAGGAGACCAGGAGACCGAAGATGCAGCTCCTTGAGCAAACAGTAGAGGAGAAGTCAATGATCTTCTCAATCACATCCAAACATTGGGGTCAGAAGCCCCGGCCTGACTCCTCCATGCTGCACGTGGATGTCGGTTTAGCAAGGTCCCCCTTTCCAGGCTTTAACCCTTCATCTGCTGCACAGCTCTTTCCTGTTTTCCTGGCTACAGGGACTGTACATGACATTCTGCAGGCTTCTCAGATAAAAGGGATTTTCCTGGTGATCCCATTTTTCCACCCCCCCCCCCCCCCCTTCCTTGTTATCACAACGTGCTGACATTTTCTTGATGAGTATTAGGCGAGCTCTCTGGGGATGAGGTTGGGTAGAAATTTGAACTCATGCCGTAACCCGGGCCGTGGCCTTTCCTAAGTCTTCCAAGCTGAATGCACTCAGCATCTTGGAATGAAATCCACAGCTGAGGGTGGGGACCTCCTGGTGCTGAGCTCATAGAGAAAAGGAGGCATCCTGTCATCTTCTCCCCGGCCTGAAATGGCTGATAACAGGGAGCAATAGATTGTATTCTCCTGTCCTACAGTCATCCTCTCCCCTGAAATGGCTGATAACAGGGGGCAATAGACTGTATTCTCCTGTCCTACAGTCATCCTCTCCACCGAAATGGCTGATAACAGGGAGCAATAGACTGTATTCTCCTGTCCTACAGTCATCCTCTCTCCTGAAATGGCTGATAACAGGGGGCAATAGACTGTATTCTCCTGTGCTACAGTCATCCTCTCCCCTGAAATGGCTGATAACAGGGGGCAATAGATTGTATTCTCCTGTCCTACAGTCATCCTCTCCCCTGTAATGGCTGATAACAGGGAGCAATAGACTGTATTCTCCTGTCCTACAGTCATCCTCTCCCCTGAAATGGCTGATAACAGGGAGCAATAGACTGTATTCTCCTGTCCTACAGTCATCCTCTCCCCTGAAATGGCTGATAACAGGGAGCAATAGACTGTATTCTCCTGTCCTACAGTCATCCTCTCCCCTGAAATAGCTGATAACAGGGGGCAATAGACTGTATTATCCTGTCCTACAGTCATCCTCTCCCCTGAAATGGCTGATAACAGGGGGCAATAGACTGTATTCTCCTGTCCTACAGTCATCCTCTCCCCTGAAATTGCTGATAACAGGAGCAATAGATTGTATTCTCCTGTCCTACAGTCATCCTCTCCCCTGAAATGGCTGATAACAGGGGGCAATAGACTGTATTCTCCTGTCCTACAATCATCTTCTCCCCTGAAATGGCTGATAACAGGGGGCAATAGACTGTATTCTCCTGTCCTACAGTCATCCTCTCTCCTGAAATGGCTGATAACAGGGAGCAATAGACTGTATTCTCCTGTCCTACAGTCATCCTCTCCCCTGAAATGGCTGATAACAGGGGGCAATAGACTGTATTCTCCTGTCCTACAGTCATCCTCTCCCCTGAAATGGCTGATAACAGGAGGCAATAGACTGTATTCTCCTGTCCTACAGTCATCCTCTCCCCTGAAATGGCTGATAACAGGGGACAATAGACTGTATTCTCCTGTCCTACAGTCATCCTCTCCCCTGAAATGGCTGATAACAGGGAGCAATAGACTGTATTCTCCTGTCCTACAGTCATCCTCTCCCCTGAAATGGCTGATAACAGGGGGCAATAGACTGTATTCTCCTGTCCTACAGTCATCCTCTCCCCTGAAATGGCTGATAACAGGGGACAATAGACTGTATTCTCCTGTCCTACAGTCATCCTCTCCTCTGAAATGGCTGATAACAGGGGGCAATAGACTGTATTCTCCTGTCCTACAGTCATCCTCTCCCCTGAAATGGCTGATAACAGGGGGCAATAGACTGTATTCTCCTGTCCTACACTCATCCTCTCCCCTGAAATGGCTGATAACAGGGAGCAATAGACTGTATTCTCCTGTCCTACAGTCATCCTCTCCTCTGAAATGGCTGATAACAGGAGGCAATAGACTGTATTCTCCTGTCCTACAGTCATCCTCTCCTCTGAAATGGCTGATAACAGGGGGCAATAGATTGTATTCTCCTGTCCTACAGTCATCCTCTCCCCTGAAATGGCTGATAACAGGGGGCAATAGACTGTATTCTCCTGTCCTACAGTCATCCTCTCCCCTGAAATGGCTGATAACAGGGGGCAATAGACTGTATTCTCCTGTCCTACAGTCATCCTCTCCCCTGAAATGGCTGATAACAGGGGGCAATAGACTGTATTCTCCTGTCCTACAGACATCCTCTCCCCTGAAATGGCTGATAACAGGAGGCAATAGACTGTATTCTCCTGTCCTACAGTCATCCTCTCCCCTGAAATGGCTGATAACAGGGGGCAATAGACTGTATTCTCCTGTCCTACAGTCATCCTCTCCCCTGAAATGGCTGATAACAGGGAGCAATAGACTGTATTCTCCTGTCCTACGGTCATCCTCTCCCCTGAAATGGCTGATAACAGGGGGCAATAGACTGTATTCTCCTGTCCTACAGTCATCCTCTCCCCTGAAATGGCTGATAACAGGGGGCAATAGACTGTATTCTCCTGTCCTACAGTCATCCTCTCCCCTGAAATGGCCGATAACAGGGGGCAATAGATTGTATTCTCCTGTCCTACAGTCATCCTCTCCCCTGAAATGGCCGATAACAGGGGGCAATAGACTGTATCCTCCTGTCCTACAGTCATCATCTCCCCTGAAATGGCTGATAACAGGGAGCAATAGACTGTATTCTCCTGTCCTACAGTCATCCTCTCCCCTGAAATGGCTGATAACAGGGGGCAAAAGACTGTATTCTCCTGTCCTACAGTCATCCTCTCCCCTGAAATAGCTGATAACAGGGGGCAATAGACTGTATTCTCCTGTCCTACAGTCATCCTCTCCCCTGAAATGGCTGATAACAGGGAGCAATAGATTGTATTCTCCTGTCCTACAGTCATCCTCTCCCCTGAAATGGCTGATAACAGGGGGCAATAGACTGTATTCTCCTGTCCTACAGTCATCCTCTCCCCTGAAATGGCTGATAACAGGGGGCAATAGACTGTATTCTCCTGTCCTACAGTCATCCTCTCCCCTGAAATGGCTGATAACAGGGAGCAATAGACTGTATTCTCCTGTCCTACAGTCATCCTCCCCCCTGAAATGGCTGATAACAGGGAGCAATAGACTGTATTCTCCTGTCCTACAGTCATCCTCTCCCTGAAATGGCTGATAACAGGGGGCAATAGACTGTATTCTCCTGTCCTACAGTCATCCTCTCCCCTGAAATGGCTGATAACAGGGAGCAATAGACTGTATTCTCCTGTCCTACAGTCATCCTCCCCCTGAAATGGCTGATAACAGGGAGCAATAGACTGTATTCTCCTGTCCTACAGTCATCCTCTCCCCTGAAATGGCTGATAACAGGGAGCAATAGACTGTATTCTCCTGTCCTACAGTCATCCTCCCCCTGAAATGGCTGATAACAGGGAGCAATAGACTGTATTCTCCTGTCCTACAGTCATCCTCTCCCTGAAATGGCTGATAACAGGGGGCAATAGACTGTATTCTCCTGTCCTACAGTCATCCTCTCCCCTGAAATGGCTGATAACAGGGAGCAATAGACTGTATTCTCCTGTCCTACAGTCATCCTCTCCCCTGAAATGGCTGATAACAGGGAGCAATAGACTGTATTCTCCTGTCCTACAGTCATCCTCTCCCTGAAATGGCTGATAACAGGGGGCAATAGACTGTATTCTCCTGTCCTACAGTCATCCTCTCCCCTGAAATGGCTGATAACAGGGGGCAATAGACTGTATTCTCCTGTCCTACAGTCATCCTCTCCCCTGAAATGGCTGATAACAGGGAGCAATAGACTGTATTCTCCTGTCCTACAGTCATCCTCTCCCTGAAATGGCTGATAACAGGGGGCAATAGACTGTATTCTCCTGTCCTACAGTCATCCTCTCCCCTGAAATGGCTGATAACAGGGAGCAATAGACTGTATTCTCCTGTCCTACAGTCATCCTCTCCCTGAAATGGCTGATAACAGGGAGCAATAGACTGTATTCTCCTGTCCTACAGTCATCCTCTCCCCTGAAATGGCTGATAACAGGGAGCAATAGACTGTATTCTCCTGTCCTACAGTCATCCTCTCCCCTGAAATGGCTGATAACAGGGAGCAATAGACTGTATTCTCCTGTCCTACAGTCATCCTCTCCCCTGAAATGGCTGATAACAGGGAGCAATAGACTGTATTCTCCTGTCCTACAGTCATCCTCTCCCCTGAAATGGCTGATAACAGGGGCAATAGACTGTATTCTCCTGTCCTACAGTCATCCTCTCCCCTGAAATGGCTGATAACAGGGGGCAATAGACTGTATTCTCCTGTCCTACAGTCATCCTCTCCCTGAAATGGCTGATAACAGGGAGCAATAGACTGTATTCTCCTGTCCTACAGTCATCCTCTCCCCTGAAATGGCTGATAACAGGGAGCAATAGACTGTATTCTCCTGTCCTACAGTCATCCTCTCCCCTGAAATGGCTGATAACAGGGAGCAATAGACTGTATTCTCCTGTCCTACAGTCATCCTCTCCCCTGAAATGGCTGATAACAGGGAGCAATAGACTGTATTCTCCTGTCCTACAGTCATCCTCTCCCCTGAAATGGCTGATAACAGGGGGCAATAGACTGTATTCTCCTGTCCTACAGTCATCCTCTCCCCTGAAATGGCTGATAACAGGGGGTAATAGACTGTATTCTCCTGTCCTACAGTCATCCTCTCCCCTGAAATGGCTGATAACAGGGGGCAATAGACTGTATTCTCCTGTCCTACAGTCATCCTCTCCCCTGAAATGGCTGATAACAGGGGGCAATAGACTGTATTCTCCTGTCCTACAGTCATCCTCTCCCCTGAAATGGCTGATAACAGGGGGCAATAGACTGTATTCTCCTGTCCTACAGTCATCCTCTCCCCTGAAATGGCTGATAACAGGGGCAATAGACTGTATTCTCCTGTCCTACAGTCATCCTCTCCCCTGAAATGGCTGATAACAGGGGGCAATAGACTGTATTCTCCTGTCCTACAGTCATCCTCTCCTCTGAAATGGCTGATAACAGGGAGCAATAGACTGTATTCTCCTGTCCTACAGTCATCCTCTCCCCTGAAATGGCTGATAACAGGGGGCAATAGACTGTATTCTCCTGTCCTACAGTCATCCTCTCCCCTGAAATGGCTGATAACAGGGGGCAATAGACTGTATTCTCCTGTCCTACAGTCATCCTCTCCCCTGAAATGGCTGATAACAGGGAGCAATAGATTGTATTCTCCTGTCCTACAGTCATCCTCTCCCCTGAAATGGCTGATAACAGGGAGCAATAGACTGTATTCTCCTGTCCTACAGTCATCCTCTCCCTGAAATGGCTGATAACAGGGGGCAATAGACTGTATTCTCCTGTCCTACAGTCATCCTCTCCCCTGAAATGGCTGATAACAGGGAGCAATAGACTGTATTCTCCTGTCCTACAGTCATCCTCTCCCCTGAAATGGCTGATAACAGGGGCAATAGACTGTATTCTCCTGTCCTACAGTCATCCTCTCCCCTGAAATGGCTGATAACAGGGAGCAATAGACTGTATTCTCCTGTCCTACAGTCATCCTCTCCCCTGAAATGGCTGATAACAGGGAGCAATAGACTGTATTCTCCTGTCCTACAGTCATCCTCTCCCCTGAAATGGCTGATAACAGGGGGCAATAGACTGTATTCTCCTGTCCTACAGTCATCCTCTCCCCTGAAATGGCTGATAACAGGGGCAATAGACTGTATTCTCCTGTCCTACAGTCATCCTCTCCCCTGAAATGGCTGATAACAGGGGGCAATAGACTGTATTCTCCTGTCCTACAGTCATCCTCTCCCCTGAAATGGCTGATAACAGGGGGCAATAGACTGTATTCTCCTGTCCTACAGTCATCCTCTCCCCTGAAATGGCTGATAACAGGGAGCAATAGACTGTATTCTCCTGTCCTACAGTCATCCTCTCCCCTGAAATGGCTGATAACAGGGAGCAATAGACTGTATTCTCCTGTCCTACAGTCATCCTCTCCCCTGAAATGGCTGATAACAGGGAGCAATAGACTGTATTCTCCTGTCCTACAGTCATCCTCTCCCTGAAATGGCTGATAACAGGGGGCAATAGACTGTATCCTCCTGTCCTACAGTCATCCTCTCCCCTGAAATGGCTGATAACAGGGAGCAATAGACTGTATTCTCCTGTCCTACAGTCATCCTCTCCCCTGAAATGGCTGATAACAGGGGGCAATAGATTGTATTCTCCTGTCCTACAGTCATCCTCTCCCCTGAAATGGCTGATAACAGAGGGCAATAGACTGTATTCTCCTGTCCTACAGTCATCCTCTCCCCTGAAATGGCTGATAACAGGGGGCAATAGACTGTATTCTCCTGTCCTACAGTCATCCTCTCCCCTGAAATGGCTGATAACAGGGAGCAATAGATTGTATTCTCCTGTCCTACAGTCATCATCTCCACTGAAATGGCTGATAACAGGGACAATAGACTGTATTCTCCTGTCCTACAGTCATCCTCTCCCCTTAAATGGCTGATAACAGGGGGCAATAGATTGTATTCTCCTGTCCTACAGTCATCCTCTCCCCTGAAATGGCTGATAACAGGGACAATAGACTGTATTCTCCTGTCCTACAGTCATCCTCTCCCCTTAAATGGCTGATAACAGGGGGCAATAGACTGTATTCTCCTGTCCTACAGTCATCCTCTCCCCTGAAATGGCTGATAACAGGGGGGCAATAGACTGTATTCTCCTGTCCTACAGTCATCCTCCCCCTGAAAAGGCTGATAACAGGGAGCAATAGACTGTATTCTCCTGTCCTACAGTCATCCTCTCCCCTGAAATGGCTGATAACAGGGGGCAATAGACTGTATTCTCCTGTCCTACAGTCATCCTCTCCCCTGAAATGGCTGATAACAGGGGGCAATAGACTGTATTCTGCTGTCCTACAGTCATCCTCTCCTCTGAAATGGCTGATAACAGGGGGCAATAGATTGTATTCTCCTGTCCTACAGTCATCCTCTCCCCTGAAATGGCTGATAACAGGGGGCAATAGACTGTATTCTACTGTCCTACAGTCATCCTCTCCCCTGAAATGGCTGATAACAGGGGGCAATAGACTGTATTCTCCTGTCCTACAGTCATCCTCTCCCCTGAAATGGCTGATAACAGGGGGCAATAGCCTGTATTCTCCTGTCCTACAGTCATCCTCTCCCCTGAAATGGCTGATAACAGGGAGCAATAGACTGTATTCTCCTGTCCTACAGTCATCCTCTCCCCTGAAATGGCTGATAACAGGGGGCAATAGACTGTATTCTCCTGTCCTACAGTCATCCTCTCCTCTGAAATGGCTGATAACAGGGGCAATAGACTGTATTCTCCTGTCCTACAGTCATCCTCTCCCCTGAAATGGCTGATAACAGAGGGAATAGACTGTATTCTCCTGCCCTACAGTCATCCTCTCCTCTGAAATGGCTGATAACAGGGGGCAATAGATTGTATTCTCCTGTCCTACAGTCATCCTCTCTCCTGAAATGGCTGATAACAGGGGGCAATAGATTGTATTCTCCTGTCCTACAGTCATCCTCTCCCCTGAAATGGCTGATAACAGGGGGCAATAGACAGTATTCTGTCCTACAGTCATCCTCTCCCCTGAAAAGGCTGATAACAGGGAGCAATAGACGGTATTCTCCTGTCCTACAGTCATCCTCTCCCCTGAAATGTCTGATAACAGGGGGCAATAGACTGTATTCTCCTGTCCTACAGTCATCCTCTCCTCTGAAATGGCTGATAACAGGGAGCAATAGACTGTATTCTCCTGTCCTACAGTCATCCTCTCCTCTGAAATGGCTGATAACAGGGAGCAATAGACTGTATTCTCCTGTCCTACAGTCATCCTCTCCCCTGAAATGGCTGATAACAGAGGGCAATAGACTGTATTCTCCTGTCCTACAGTCATCCTCTCCCCTGAAATGGCTGATAACAGGGGGCAATAGACTGTATTCCCCTGTCCTACAGTCATCCTCTCCCCTGAAATGGCTGATAACAGGGGGCAATAGACTGTATTCTCCTGTCCTACAGTCATCCTCTCCTCTGAAATGGCTGATAACAGGGGGCAATAGACTGTATTCTCCTGTCCTACAGTCATCCTCTCCCCTGAAATGGCTGATAACAGGGGGCAATAGACTGTATTCTCCTGTCCTACAGTCATCCTCTCCCCTGTAATGGCTGATACCAGGGGGCAATAGACTGTATTCTCCTGTCCTACAGTCATCCTCTCCCCTGAAATGGCTGATAACAGGGAGCAATAGACTGTATTCTCCTGTCCTACAGTCATCCTCTCCCCTGAAATGGCTGATAACAGAGGGAATAGACTGTATTCTCCTGTCCTACAGTCATCCTCTCCCCTGAAATGGCTGATAACAGGGGGCAATAGATTGTATTCTCCTGTCCTACAGTCATCCTCTCCTCTGAAATGGCTGATAACAGGGAGCAATAGACTGTAATATCCTGTACTACAGTCATCCTCTCCCCTGAAATGGCTGATAACAGGGAGCAATAGACTGTATTCTCCTGTCCTACAGTCATCCTCTCCCCTGAAATGGCTGATAACAGGGAGCAATAGACTGTATTCTCCTGTCCTACAGACATCCTCTCCCCTGAAATGGCTGATAACAGGGATCAATAGACTGTATTCTCCTGTCCTACAGTCATCCTCTCCTCTGAAATGGCTGATAACAGGGGCAATAGACTGTATTCTCCTGTCCTACAGTCATCCTCTCCCCTGAAATGGCTGATAACAGAGGGAATAGACTGTATTCTCCTGTCCTACAGTCATCCTCTCCCCTGAAATGGCTGATAACAGGGGGCAATAGACTGTATTCTCCTGTCCTACAGTCATCCTCTCCCCTGTAATGGCTGATACCAGGGGGCAATAGACTGTATTCTCCTGTCCTACAGTCATCCTCTCCCCTGAAATGGCTGATAACAGGGAGCAATAGACTGTATTCTCCTGTCCTACAGTCATCCTCTCCCCTGAAATGGCTGATAACAGAGGGAATAGACTGTATTCTCCTGTCCTACAGTCATCCTCTCCCCTGAAATGGCTGATAACAGGGGGCAATAGATTGTATTCTCCTGTCCTACAGTCATCCTCTCCTCTGAAATGGCTGATAACAGGGAGCAATAGACTGTAATATCCTGTACTACAGTCATCCTCTCCCCTGAAATGGCTGATAACAGGGAGCAATAGACTGTATTCTCCTGTCCTACAGTCATCCTCTCCCCTGAAATGGCTGATAACAGGGAGCAATAGACTGTATTCTCCTGTCCTACAGTCATCCTCTCTCCTGAAATGTCTGATACCAGGGGGCAATAGACTGTATTCTCCTGTCCTACAGTCATCCTCTCCCCTGAAATGGCTGATAACAGGGAGCAATAGACTGTATTCTCCTGTCCTACAGTCATCCTCTCCCCTGAAATGGCTGATAACAGAGGGAATAGACTGTATTCTCCTGTCCTACAGTCATCCTCTCCCCTGAAATGGCTGATAACAGGGGGCAATAGATTGTATTCTCCTGTCCTACAGTCATCCTCTCCTCTGAAATGGCTGATAACAGGGAGCAATAGACTGTAATATCCTGTACTACAGTCATCCTCTCCCCTGAAATGGCTGATAACAGGGAGCAATAGACTGTATTCTCCTGTCCTACAGTCATCCTCTCCCCTGAAATGGCTGATAACAGGGAGCAATAGACTGTATTCTCCTGTCCTACAGACATCCTCTCCCCTGAAATGGCTGATAACAGGGATCAATAGACTGTATTCTCCTGTCCTACAGTCATCCTCTCCTCTGAAATGGCTGATAACAGGGGCAATAGACTGTATTCTCCTGTCCTACAGTCATCCTCTCCCCTGAAATGGCTGATAACAGGGGGCAATAGATTGTATTCTCCTGTCCTACAGTCATCCTCTCCTCTGAAATGGCTGATAACAGGGAGCAATAGACTGTAATATCCTGTACTACAGTCATCCTCTCCCCTGAAATGGCTGATAACAGGGAGCAATAGATTGTATTCTCCTGTCCTACAGTCATCCTCTCCCCTGAAATGGCTGATAACAGGGAGCAATAGACTGTATTCTCCTGTCCTACAGTCATCCTCTCCCCTGAAATGGCTGATAACAGGGAGCAATAGACTGTATTCTCCTGTCCTACAGACATCCTCTCCCCTGAAATGGCTGATAACAGGGGGCAATAGACTGTATTCTGCTGTCCTACAGTCATCCTCTCCCCTGAAATGGCTGATAACAGGGGGCAATAGACTGTATTCTCCTGTCCTACAGCCATCCTCTCCCCTGAAATGGCTGATAACAGGGGGCAATAGACTGTATTCTCCTGTCCTACAGTCATCCTCTCCCCTGAAATGGCTGATAACAGGGGGTAATAGACTGTATTCTCCTGTCCTACAGTCATCCTCTCCCCTGAAATGGCTGATAACAGGGAGCAATAGACTGTATTCTCCTGTCCTACAGTCATCCTCTCCCCTGAAATGGCTGATAACAGCGGGCAATAGACTGTATTCTCCTGTCCTACAGTCATCCTCTCCCCTGAAATGGCTGATAACAGGGGGGCAATAGACTGTATTCTCCTGTCCTACAGTCATCCTCTCCTCTGAAATGGCTGATAACAGGGAGCAATAGACTGTATTCTCCTGTCCTACAGTCATCCTCTCCCCTAAAATGGCTGATAACAGGGGGCAATAGACTGTATTCTCCTGTCCTACAGTCATCCTCTCCCCTGAAATGGCTGATAACAGGGGGCAATAGACTGTATTCTCCTGTCCTACAGTCATCCTCTCCCCTGAAATGGCTGATAACAGGGATCAATAGATTGTATTCTCCTGTCCTACAGTCATCCTCTCCCCTGAAATGGCTGATAACAGGGATCAATAGACTGTATTCTCCTGTCCTACAGTCATCCTCTCCTCTGAAATGGCTGATAACAGGGGGCAATAGATTATATTCTCCTGTCCTACAGTCATCCTCTCCCCTGAAATGGCTGATAACAGGGAGCAATAGACTGTATTCTCCTGTCCTACAGTCATCCTCTCCCCTGAAATGGCTGATAACAGGGGCAATAGACTGTATTCTCCTGTCCTACAGTCATCCTCTCCCCTGAAATGGCTGATAACAGGGAGCAATAGATTGTATTCTCCTGTCCTACAGTCATCCTCTCCCCTGAAATGGCTGATAACAGGGAGCAATAGACTGTATTCTCCTGTCCTACAGTCATCCTCTCCCCTGAAATGGCTGATAACAGGGGGCAATAGACTGTATTCTCCTGTCCTACAGTCATCCTCTCCCCTGAAATGGCTGATAACAGAGGGCAATAGACTGTATTCTCCTGTCCTACAGTCATCCTCTCCCCTGAAATGGCTGATAACAGGGGGCAATAGACTGTATTCTCCTGTCCTAGAGTCATCCTCTCTCCTGAAATGGCTGATAACAGGGGGCAATAGATTGTATTCTCCTGTCCTACAGTCATCCTCTCCCCTGAAATGGCTGATAACAGGGAGCAATAGACTGTATTCTCCTGTCCTACAGTCATCCTCTCCCCTGAAATGGCTGATAACAGGGAGCAATAGACTGTATTCTCCTGTCCTACAGTCATCCTCTCCCCTGAAATGGCTGATAACAGGGGACAATAGACTGTATTCTCCTGTCCTACAGTCATCCTCTCCCCTGAAATGGCTGATAACAGGGGGCAATAGACTGTATCCTCCTGTCCTACAGTCATCCTCTCCCCTGAAATGGCTGATAACAGGGAGCAATAGACTGTATTCTCCTGTCCTACAGTCATCCTCTCCCCTGAAATGGCTGATAACAGGGGGCAATAGATTGTATTCTCCTGTCCTACAGTCATCCTCTCCCCTGAAATGGCTGATAACAGAGGGCAATAGACTGTATTCTCCTGTCCTACAGTCATCCTCTCCCCTGAAATGGCTGATAACAGGGGGCAATAGACTGTATTCTCCTGTCCTAGAGTCATCCTCTCTCCTGAAATGGCTGATAACAGGGGGCAATAGACTGTATTCTCCTGTCCTACAGTCATCCTCTCCCCTGAAATGGCTGATAACAGGGGGCAATAGACTGTATTCTCCTGTCCTAGAGTCATCCTCTCTCCTGAAATGGCTGATAACAGGGGGCAATAGACTGTATTCTCCTGTCCTACAGTCATCCTCTCCTCTGAAATGGCTGATAACAGGGGGCAATAGACTGTATTCTCCTGTCCTACAGTCATCCTCTCCTCTGAAATGGCTGATAACAGGGGGGCAATAAACTGTATTCTCCTGTCCTACAGTCATCCTCCCCCCTGAAATGGCTGATAACAGGGGGCAATAGACTGTATTCTCCTGTCCTACAGTCATCCTCTCCCCTGAAATGGCTGATAACAGGGGGCAATAGACTGTATTCTCCTGTCCTACAGTCATCCTCTCCCCTGAAATGGCTGATAACAGGGAGCAATAGACTGTATTCTCCTGTCCTACAGTCATCCTCCCCCCTGAAATGGCTGATAACAGGGGGCAATAGACTGTATTCTCCTGTCCTACAGTCATCCTCTCCCCTGAAATGGCTGATAAAGGGGGCAATAGACTGTATTCTCCTGTCCTACAGTCATCCTCTCCCCTGAAATGGCTGATAACAGGGAGCAATAGATTGTATTCTCCTGTCCTACAGTCATCCTCTCCCCTGAAATGGCTGATAACAGGGGGCAATAGACTGTATTCTCCTGTCCTACAGTCATCCTCTCCTCTGAAATGGCTGATAACAGGGGGCAATAGATTGTATTCTCCTGTCCTACAGTCATCCTCTCCCCTGAAATGGCTGATAACAGGGGGCAATAGACTGTATTCTCCTGTCCTACAGTCATCCTCTACCCTGAAATGGCTGATAACAGAGGACAATAGATTGTATTCTCCTGTCCTACAGTCATCCTCTCCCCTGAAATGGCTGATAACAGGGGGCAATAGACTGTATTCTCCTGTCCTACAGTCATCCTCTCCTCTGAAATGGCTGATAACAGGGGGCAATAGACTGTATTCTCCTGTCCTACAGTCATCCTCTCCCCTGAAATGGCTGATAACAGGGGGCAATAGACTGTATTCTCCTGTCCTACAGTCATCCTCTCCCCTGAAATGGCTGATAACAGGGAGCAATAGACTGTATTCTCCTGTCCTACAGTCATCCTCTCCCCTGAAATGGCTGATAACAGGGGGCAATAGACTGTATTCTCCTGTCCTACAGTCATCCTCTACCCTGAAATGGCTGATAACAGAGGACAATAGATTGTATTCTCCTGTCCTACAGTCATCCTCTCCCCTGAAATGGCTGATAACAGGGGGCAATAGACTGTATTCTCCTGTCCTACAGTCATCCTCTCCTCTGAAATGGCTGATAACAGGGGACAATAGACTGTATTCTCCTGTCCTACAGTCATCCTCTCCTCTGAAATGGCTGATAACAGGGGGCAATAGACTGTATTCTCCTGTCCTACAGTCATCCTCTCCTCTGAAATGGCTGATAACAGGGGGGCAATAAACTGTATTCTCCTGTCCTACAGTCATCCTCTCCCCTGAAATGGCTGATAACAGGGGGCAATAGACTGTATTCTCCTGTCCTACAGTCATCAGCCATGTCAGGGGGGAGGATAACAGGGGGCAATAGACTGTATTCTCCTGTCCTACAGTCATCCTCTCCCCTGAAATGGCTGATAACAGGGGGCAATAGATTGTATTCTCCTGTCCTACAGTCATCCTCTCCCCTGAAATGGCTGATAACAGGGAGCAATAGACTGTATTCTCCTGTCCTACAGTCATCCTCTCCCCTGAAATGGCTGATAACAGGGGGCAATAGACTGTATTCTCCTGTCCTACAGTCATCAGCCATGTCAGGGGGGAGGATAACAGGGAGCAATAGACTGTATTCTCCTGTCCTACAGTCATCCTCTCCCCTGAAATGGCTGATAACAGGGAGCAATAGATTGTATTCTCCTGTCCTACAGTCATCCTCCCCCCTGAAATGGCTGATAACAGGGGGCAATAGACTGTATTCTCCTGTCCTACAGTCATCCTCTCCCCTGAAATGGCTGATAAAGGGGGCAATAGACTGTATTCTCCTGTCCTACAGTCATCCTCTCCCCTGAAATGGCTGATAACAGGGAGCAATAGATTGTATTCTCCTGTCCTACAGTCATCCTCTCCCCTGAAATGGCTGATAACAGGGGGCAATAGACTGTATTCTCCTGTCCTACAGTCATCCTCTCCTCTGAAATGGCTGATAACAGGGGGCAATAGATTGTATTCTCCTGTCCTACAGTCATCCTCTCCCCTGAAATGGCTGATAACAGAGGGCAATAGACTGTATTCTCCTGTCCTACAGTCATCCTCTCCCCTGACATGGATGATAACAGGGGGCAATAGACTGTATTCTCCTGTCCTACAGTCATCCTCTCCTCTGAAATGGCTGATAACAGGGGGCAATAGACTGTATTCTCCTGTCCTACAGTCATCCTCTACCCTGAAATGGCTGATAACAGAGGACAATAGATTGTATTCTCCTGTCCTACAGTCATCCTCTCCCCTGAAATGGCTGATAACAGGGGGCAATAGACTGTATTCTCCTGTCCTACAGTCATCCTCTCCTCTGAAATGGCTGATAACAGGGGGCAATAGACTGTATTCTCCTGTCCTACAGTCATCCTCTCCCCTGAAATGGCTGATAACAGGGGGCAATAGACTGTATTCTCCTGTCCTACAGTCATCCTCTCCCCTGAAATGGCTGATAACAGGGGGCAATAGACTGTATTCTCCTGTCCTACAGTCATCCTCTCCCCTGAAATGGCTGATAACAGGGAGCAATAGACTGTATTCTCCTGTCCTACAGTCATCCTCTCCCCTGAAATGGCTGATAACAGGGGGCAATAGACTGTATTCTCCTGTCCTACAGTCATCCTCTACCCTGAAATGGCTGATAACAGAGGACAATAGATTGTATTCTCCTGTCCTACAGTCATCCTCTCCCCTGAAATGGCTGATAACAGGGGACAATAGACTGTATTCTCCTGTCCTACAGTCATCCTCTCCCCTGAAATGGCTGATAACAGGGGGCAATAGACTGTATTCTCCTGTCCTACAGTCATCCTCTCCTCTGAAATGGCTGATAACAGGGGGCAATAGACTGTATTCTCCTGTCCTACAGTCATCCTCTCCCCTGAAATGGCTGATAACAGGGGGCAATAGACTGTATTCTCCTGTCCTACAGTCATCCTCTACCCTGAAATGGCTGATAACAGGGGGCAATAGACTGTATTCCCCTAAAGGCATATATTTCAGGGAGTTGTTATTCGTGCAGTTTCCTGATATGTGACATCCCCTGTGTGATAGATTCTGCAGTGTGGCCTCCAGCAGATTTCACTCCTCTCCTACACAGAAGTGCAGAGGGCAGGTGGTCTCAATGCTCACTAGGAGGCCGCATTTCATATCATCTATACATGCAGCAGGGCGTGGGTGAGCAATCGACTCCTCTTAATATTGAAGGGGTTAATCCCAGCACTAGGCATTAAATGGAGATAATTCCCCCGTTCTGGCGCACATATGGCATGTAGCGATGGCCGTTTATCGCAGCATATGGCAGACACACAGCGCACACGTGTGCAGGACGGGGTAGTCAGTGGATTATAAATCTAGTGGGGCCAGGTGATAAAAGCCGCAGCTGGGTCTCGTAGAGGACGAGATGGCGGTCACACTTCATAGATGGCCTTCTATCACCACCCTGCAACCCCAGGTCCCACCTTTATTACTCAGTGCAACCCAGCTGTGTCAGGTATTTTGGATGCACCCACCCAACCGTATTTCAGCCCACCTAGAAGTATCAGGAGTGGACAGGGATGGCTGCAGATATTGGATGCTACAGCAGGTGGGTTCTGAAATCCTCAGTGATCAGCTGTGATCTCTTTCCGTGCAGCACCACCACAGGTGATATGAAGTATTACACAATGTCCATTCATATCAGTGGCTTGTCTATGTAACATGGGACAGAACAGGTGCTCCAGAGCGAGAGAAGCTCTTTATAACCACTCTCCACTTCAAGAAATTAGGTTCCTGAATGGACAACCCCCTCCTGTAACCCAGAATTCCCTAATAGGGTGAATGACACTGGGTTTTCTAAAATTGGACAACCTCTTGTGGTTAAGGTAGAAATCTATTGACGATCAAGACAGTGGAGGTACAGACACTATTGGCCTCGGGATTCCTGTGGAACTTTCTACCATCTCCTTTTGCTGGAGGACTGTGCTCCTTGAAAGGGTGATGAGAAGATGTGTGGCAATATAGCACCATAAACACGGTCTGCTGAGTGCATTTATCTTTGCGATATCAAGAACATCTCTGAAGTGATCCCTCAAAGGTACAAAGTAAGAAGAGTCCACTGTGAAATGTCGTCTTCAGCCGGAAAGGATCCTGGACCCTTGAGCTGGCGATCAGTCCTCCATGTGTGTTTGATGATGCTCCATGGAAGGATCCCACTGATGGTTGAATCATGAAATCATACTCTAAGTTCAATCAACGTAAGACCTTCTAGATGATCGGGGCCTGTTCTAACCTCTTCCCAGGACTTAGGAGAGATTACCTGATATCTCAGCCGGTATGAGAACATTCACCTCCTCCTCGTATACTCCAGACATGGGGCTTGAGCTTGATTTACATCACCCGTTTTCAGGTTCCCATCTCACTCCAATCATTTCCGCAGACATGACCGTTTTATGGCTGCAACAGATGGCGCAGCTTAATGCTTCTCTGCAAGGTGAACTCAACCTTTCCATGAGGAGATGGCCACAAGGGCAGGAAATATTACTGTAGGAGAAGGAGGTGCTCACTTAGAACAGAGGGAAACGTTCCGTCAGATATGGAGTTGGTGAGTTTTTCTGGCTCACCCCAGTACAACTCCCAACACCAGGACAGGAGAGCCAAATGATTGCCCCATCTCCTGCAGGAGGAAAGAGCAGCTTGATCCTGGGTTGGGGTCCTCACTGTTGCTTCCCCCCAAGTAAGGGGAAGGACGGGCTAAGATGACCTGGGATACTTCCTCCATGGGCCATTGTGTGTATGGTATATTCACCTGTGAACCTTTTTCTTTTTGAGCAGAAATTCAGAACCTCTCAGTATTGTATTGTGCTGCATGCCTTACATATCATCGGTGCATCTCCATCCGTGGTCGTATTAGGGCATGTTTATTCTGAGGACACATTGACCACATAATGATGACGTGTTCTCTGGATTACATTACCATTGTCATTCCAGAATTCCAGCCGTAACAAATCTCTGATTTTCCATCTAATTTACTATAGCACAATCACACCCATCTGATCTCAGAACTGTGAAATGAGACTTGGAGCCTACAGGAACATATGTGTGGATGATGTCAAAGATGAAGGTCCAAGCAGACCTACAGTATTACCATCAGGGGATTAACAAGGTTTAAAAAAAGGAAAGGTAACAGAAATGTTTAGTTTTGCCTATAATATCTGACCACCAGACCATTAGAGGTGATGTACGAGCCTGATCTAGTACGGTATCAGATGAATAGCACAAGTGCTGACCAAAGCCTTGGGATCTACTATGTAGGCTCCATCACAGGATCAAGTAGATCAACAACAATTTGAGAAGCCTAGTCCCCTGATGTTTTGTCCCAGGCCCCGAATGTCCTGCCTGCTAGATACAACTGTAAGTCCTCAGGACGGCAATACAATTGAATCTAATGTATTGGAAGAGCTGAAGGACCTGTGACGACATCACAGGTCACGTGACCAAGTAAAACATGTAGTGGTTGAGAAGGACCTGCGATGATGTCAACATCATGTGACCATTGCAGAAGAGGAGGCAGTGAAGAGGAGAAGTCCTGGGGAAGAAGCTGTGGTGAGGTCTGTACATGAGAAGAGGGAAGTGGAGATGCAGAGCAATGCTGGGAGTTGTAGTTATTTAACTGGGACTGTTAAGGGCTGAAGGTAGGGATGTTATTTACATTGAGTGTGTGTCGGAGGGGGCTGTGGGAGGCAGTGATGTTATTTACATGGGACTGTATGTTGATGGTGGCTGTGGGAGGCAGTGATGTTATTTACATGGGACTGTACGTTGGAGGGGGCTGGGGCAGTGGGATGTTATTTACATGGGATTGTATTTTGAAGGCGGCTGTGGGAGGGGATGATGTTATTTACATGGGACTGTATGGTGGAGGGAGGAATATAACTACAGGGGTATTATAAATCCAGGGGACATTAGGAGTTCTTATTACTACCGGAGGATCTATAGGAGGGACTTATAGATCCGCATTATTTTTACTAATAGCACTATGGGGGCCTTATTACTACTGAGGGGTCTGTCGAGAGTTTTATCACCACTGAGGGAACAATAGGGGGGCACTATTACTTATGGGGGCACTCATTTTCCTCCAGGATAGTATTTGCGGGTATTGGGGGGCACAGCGAGCAGCAGGATAACACTGTAGGGACTCCAGGTTGGGGGATGATGATAAAAATATGAGGAAGTTAGGACGTCCGTGTGTCACACTCTGCAGAGACGAGGCGGCTGAGAGAAGTTGTCCAGACCAAATGGAGAAGATGATGAGAAGATCTACATCGGAGGAGACGTCACCTGGAGGCGCTGGATGTGACAGGTATGTGCAGCGTACTCAAGTTAGGTTTAAAAATGTTCCTGGGTGTTGTAGTGCAATTGTGACACTAACCTGAGACGGCTGACTCTCTGCAAGGGCAGGTGATGATAAGTAATGTTCGTGACGCCAGTGCCAATTAAACGGTGGCACGCCGTTTGCTGATAGCAGGAATAACTGAGGAACCACGTGATGTTAAAGCAGAACTCAAACTTTAGTAGTCATCATACATGGACATAGATGGAAGCGCAGTTCCTTTGCAGACAGTTGGTTGCAGTACATTTGATGCAGGCAATATATATAGCAAGGTGACTTCAGAGTGTTAAACACAGGACTTGCAGTACAGGAGCTTGCACTCTATTCCTGACTGATCCTGGAACATAGAAACTCTTCTCCAAGGCCCAATACCCTAGCTCTGGCGTATATCCTTGGGTCTATCTTTATCAAGTACCTCCTCTGTTGTCTTTAGTACCTCTTGCTTTTCTGGACTTGCCTCTGTCTCTCTCAGTGTCCTCAGGCTGATTAGCTGTGGTCTTCCTGCTTCTGCATATATAAATTCAGGAGGGGAACCTTTTCCTTGGATCTGGAACCCGGTTACAGGGACTGCATTACCCTCTCCTGGTCCACAGGCTTCAGGCCTGGACTTGACTCTGACATTGTCTAATCTCTGGTTAGACTAGACTATCAACCTTAGACTCCAACTCCAACTCCAACTCTAGACTCTAGACTGACTTTCCCTTCCCTGACTGGGCCTTATATAACCTAGGGCTCCCTAGCTCCCTCTAGTGACTAAGAGCTGGAATGACACCCCTAGCAGGCCTGTACATGCACATTTTACAGCAACAGGGAAATACATAGCATTACATTACATTACATTTTATAAAGATGACTTATACCAACTTCCCCATAGATAAGGGGGTCGACAGCACACCAAGTGACACTTCTGTAGTGACGGGCATTACAGTCCCCGTACACTACATACCCCACTGCTTTAAGCTGAGTACGACCTCGTACTCCATCAGGGCTCGCCCAACTGGAATCTCTACCTGAAACAGAAAAAGAGACATGCAGGCATACATACATGTAATTCATCTGCATTTACATTTACATCAGGTCCAATTGGCAAAGGTGAAGGGTAGTGACAAGGGGCGTCGTTCTCTTCTCTCAGGATAGTGAATGGAACGGGGGCGCTGACCTGGCACAGCGTAACATTATAACCAGGATAGTCCATGACAATGAATAAGTCCATATTAGAACAGCAAGAAACGGTAAAACAGTATAAAAGTTCTTGGAGGCTCAAAGAACAAACATGAGTCCGTACCCAGGTTATTTTCCTATAAATCACAGAGGCTCTCATGCGGTGGAGTCCATCTCTGGGCACATTTCCCTTTAAAAGAGCAAAAATCTCAGAGGCTCAGGTTCTTTTGAGTCTGTCTCCGGGCACGGTTCCTTAGTATCAAGTTGCACAATAAAATTGTATAATATAAAACAAGTGCTGTAATACCCCTGATCAACCTGAAAAGGGGGGTAAGGGTAAAAGGTGCAACAACGGAACAGGCACAACGTGGTGGAAAATAGCAAAAGCAGGCAGGAGGTCCTGGAAACAAACTTGGCTTTGTTGAGTTTATTATTTCAGTGAGTGACACCTACCACTGAGCCGTGGGTGAACTGGCAGCTGCAACAAAGGACCAGAAAACATAGGACTCCTGTCCTGGAAGGGTTAACAACATAATTCTTTGGTGAAATAAAGCAAAGGCCTAGCAGGCTGATTCACAGGGGTATGTCATCATTACCCGGCTCTGCTGGCAAGTACGGCCTGTAGTAGTCCTCTACAGGAGGATGTGCCCACATAACGGTGTCAGGGGGCAGCTGCAAGGTAAAGGGGCCCCTAATAGGTATTGGCCCCATGGGCCTAGGGGTAGACCCTCGGGTGGACCGTACCGGTCCCGGCATAATGATTGTGGGTGGTGCTGCATTGGGTACCGCCGCCGCAAGCGGTCCGGTGGGCTCTGTGCAGCAGTTCACAGCAATAGCGGGTCCTCTTTGGGGCCGCAACGGAGCGGGGGTGACAGAAGGTGGTCTACGGGTGGTGACAGGCACCCTTACCTCATCCTCCTTAGGCGGCGTCCGGATCCTGGCGGTGGCAATCTTGCGCAGCTCCCGCAACTTTTCCTCCAGCCGGACGATCTGTTCACCAATGCTCTCTGTGTCGGAATCGCTGTCCTCTGCTGGCGCCGCCGGCGCAGGTACAGTCAACGATGGCTCGGACGCGGCCTTGGCAGATTCCGGTGGCGCATCGGGTCTCCTACCCTTCCGGATATTCTCCAAGGTAACCCGAAGTCCTTTTAAATTCTCCATGTCCTGTACGGTCTTCTCCCGACGAGGCAGCTCGGGGGAAGGATAGGGGCTCACCCATTTTTCCAACACGGTTGGCTGCCAGAAGACATTAGGCCCAATGAAGGAGCCCCGCTCTTGGAAGGCGTGATGGGCCGGCTCTGGAGAGCGTTCAGGTTCCCGCTCGCAGCCAGAGTAGTCTTCTTCTGCCTCCCAGTCCTCAGGTTCTCGCTTGGGACGGGTCACGGCCGTTGCATAAGGGCCTCTCAGGCTCTCGGCAGGGGTGAACTCCACTTCCTCTCCCTCGCGGAGGCTGTGCTGATAGGAAGGGAGGTAGTCTCTCTTGACAGATCTTCTGTTAACATACAAGTCTCTGCCAGTTAGATAATCTTGGATGAACCCGTAGCCACGGGTTTTGTCAAAGGACACCACCACTCCCTTTCTCCTTTCCAGGCGGGGTTGGGTGTTGGTGTGTCGTTCATGGATAGTCTTGGTCAGTTCCTCATAATATATTTTAGTCTTTGTATTCCGCTTTTTGGCGACTTCCCGGATCTCCGCCATAAGTGCTGACCACTTGAAAGAGGGCTGGAAGAAGTCTCTCCAGAAGCCATAATGATGCTCTGGTTCTTTCTCCAGCGGCGGGCAGGCGGGTCTCTCCGGTCCCGGAGAGTAGGCCGGTGGAGCGTCCTCAGGCTCTACACCAACATTATCCATCTTTGATATTTCAGGCGCGGACGTTGCAGCAAAGCTGTGCTCACTCTCCAACATGCTCGATCCTTCTCCTGAGAGCGATAGGGTGGCGCCAATAAGATCAGCCAGATCCTCCCATTGCACTGGGAGGCCGCCCCCCAGGTATTCCAGTATGGGGAAGGCGGAGTCCATGCTGGCCGACATGTAAATGTCCAGATAAGCAGTGGCGCCTGACCTTGAACTCCTTCCCGCTATTTCCTCAAAAAGGCGCCAATTTTTCCCGCTTTTTCAGGATGAAGATGACGCAGCAGCTATTTCAGTAGCCTCAGCGGCCATCTTTGGTAGAAGCGCTGTCTATTCACTGACAGCAAGCAGGATGATGAAAAGTCCACAAAACCACACTCCGATGTGGCGATTTCTTTCCTCTTGATAGCGCAACACTGCACATCGCTTTTTGGAGGTTTTAGGGACGCTTTTAGTATGTTTTTCGGTCCACAAAGTCCACTTTAATAAAACAGGCAATTTGTCACTTTGGTCACAGGGCAACTGTATAAGGCACAAAGTTCACGCTTCTTGCACTAGAAAGCGTGCGTATCCTGTTCGTGACGCCAAAAGAGAGGTGCAGCGTACTCAAGTTAGGTTTAAAAATGTTCCTGGGTGTTGTAGTGCAATTGTGACACTAACCTGAGACAGCTGACTATCTGCAAGGGCAGGTGATGATAAGTAATGTTCGTGACGCCAGTGCCAATTAAACGGTGGCACGCCGTTTGCTGATAGCAGGAATAACTGAGGAACCACGTGATGTTAAAACAGAACTCAAACTTTAGTAGTCGTCATACATGGACATAGATGGAAGCGCAGTTCCTTTGCAGACAGTTGGTTGCAGTACATTTGATGCAGGCAATATATATAGCAAGGTGACTTCAGAGTGTTAAACACAGGACTTGCAGTACAGGCGGCTTGCACTCTATTCCTGACTGATCCTGGAACATAGAAACTCTTCTCCAAGGCCCACTGCCCTGACTCTGGCGTATATCCTTGGGTCTATCTTTATCAAGTACCTCCTCTGTTGTCTTTAGTACCTCTTGCTTTTCTGGACTTGCCTCTGTCTCTCTCAGTGTCCTCAGGCTGATTAGCTGTGGTGTTCCTGCTTCTGCATATATGAATTCAGGAGGGGAACCTTTTCCTTGGATCTGGAACCCGGTTACAGGGACTGCATTACCCTCTCCTGGTCCACAGGCTTCAGGCCTGGACTTGACTCTGACATTGTCTAATCTCTGGTTAGACTAGACTATCAACCTTAGACTCCAACTCCAACTCCAACTCTAGACTGACTTTTCCTTCCCTGACTGGGCCTTATATAACCTAGGACTCCCTAGCTCCCTCTAGTGACTAAGAGCTGGAATGACACCCCTAGCAGGCCTGTACATGCACATTTTACAGCAACAGGGAAATACATAGCATTACATTACATTACATTTTATAAAGATGACTTATACCAACTTCCCCATAGATAAGGGGGACGACAGCACACCAAGTGACCCTTCTGTAGTGACGGGCATTACAGTCCCCGTACACTACATATGTGCTGCTGTATAGAGAGTAGAGCAAAATGCGGGGGGAGGGTCGATTTAGAGAACTGGGTCATATTCATTGGGGCTTGAGCCCCGGATATTTTGAGACCCTAGCAACGCCCCTGCTATTATCCTTTTTACCTTATTCCTTTATCCCCTTCCCCTAACCATTGGAGGGTGTATTTTTCCTTCTGGACACGGGCAGTAATTACCCTCCTATTTATTTACTTATTTATGGGTTTAACACTTCTCTCTTTGGCACCAAATAATGGTTATCACTCCGCCATATAGTGGTTATCACTCCGCCATATAGTGGTTATCACTCCGCCATATAGTGGTTATCACTCCGCCATATAGTGGTTATCACTCCGCCATACAGTGGTTATCACTCCGCCATACAGTGGTTATCACTCCGCCATATAGTGGTTATCACTCCGCCATATAGTGGTTATCACTCCGCCATATAGTGGTTATCACTCCGCCATACAGTGGTTATCACTCCGCCATACAGTGGTTATCACTCCGCCATATAGTGGTTATCACTCCGCCATATAGTGGTTATCACTCCGCCATATAGTGGTTATCACTCCGCCATATAGTGGTTATCACTCCGCCATATAGTGGTTATCACTCCGCCATATAGTGGTTATCACTCCGCCATATAGTGGTTATCACTCCGCCATATAGTGGTTATCACTCAGCTATATAGTGGTTATCACTCCGCCATATAGTGGTTATCACTCCGCCATATAGTGGTTATCACTCCGCCATATAGTGGTTATCACTTTACTTTTGTATCTTATTATTCCGTTCTGTAGTTGCTCTACACTTGTAGCCACACAGGCAGCCTCCCTCTTCTAACCCCACTGGTCATCTGTCCCTCTCTGGCGCCCTGTAGTTATTCACAAATTTTGGATATATATCCAAAATTATTTTATTAACACTCTTTGTTACACATTTTTTTCTTTTTCAATTGCTCTGCTGGTTGGACATGATCTCATTATGGCTGCCCTCCTATAGATGATGGCACTTCTGGTTGGACATGTGTCTCGGTATGACTTCCCACCTTTGGATGATGGCACTTCTGGTTGGACATGGTATCAATATGGCTACCCTTTAATAGCTGAGATCACTGTTGGAGATGATCTCAGCATTGCTACTCTACTATGAATAATGTCACTGTTGGTTGGATATGGTCTCAGTATGGTTGTCCTCCTGTGGATGATGTCACTGTTGGTTGGATATGGTCTGAGTATGGCTGCCCTCCTATGGATCATGTCACTGTTGGTTGGATATGGTTTCAGTATGGGTGTCCTCCTGTGGATCATATCACTGTTGGTTGGCTATGGTCTCAGTATGGCTGTCCTCCTGTGGATCATGTCACTGTTGGTTGGATATGGTCTCAGTATGGGTGTCCTCCTGTGGATCATATCACTGTTGGTTGGCTATGGTCTCAGTATGGCTGTCCTCCTGTGGATTATGTAACTGTTGGTTGGATATAGTCACAGTATGACTGCATTCCTGTGATGGATGAAATAACTGCTGGTTGGTCGTGGTCTCAGAATGACTGCCATATGGATGATGTTACTTTTGACTGGATATGTGTCTCAGTATGGCTGACCTCCTATGGATGAACTCACTGCGGGTTGGTCATGGTCTTGGTATAGCTGTCCTCCTAAGGATAATGTCTCTGCTGGTTGGACGTGGTCTCAGTATGACTGCCCTCTAGTGGATGATTTCACTAGTAGTTAGACATGTGTGTCCATACGGCTGCCCTCCATTGGGTGATGTCACTTCTAGTTGACATGGTCTTTGTGTGATTGCCCTCCTATAGATAATGCCACTGCTGGTTAGATATGGTCACAGTATAGCTTCTCTCATGTGGATGATGTCACTGCTGGTTGGACATGGTCTCAGTATCGCTGACCTCCTTTGGATAGTGTCACAACTGGTTCAACAAGGTATCATCATGGCTGCCCTCCTGTGGATGTCGCTGGACATGGTCTTAGTATGGCAACCATCCTGTGGGATATTTCACTGGTAGTTGGACATGTGTCTCATCATGGCTACTCTCCATTGGATAATGTCACTTCTAGTTGACATGGTCTTGGCTTGGCTGCCCTCCTAAAGATTATGCTACTGATGGCTAGACATGGTTACAATATGCATGCCCTTCCATAGATGATGTCACAGCTGGTTGGACATGGTCTCAATATCGTTGACCTACTATGGATGATATCACTGTTGGTTGGACATGGTCAAAGACGTTGCCTTCGGCATTGTTGTCCTTCAAGAGCGCACCTGAGTATAACCACAGACCATGTGGTTGTTGATTTTCGGTGCTGTGCAGGGAAAAAGTCGAAGGGCTTCTGCTCCATTCTTGCAATTATTGGGGTCAGACCCCCACATATTTTATTTTGGCATACTCTGACATGTTATAAACATTTTAATAAGTGATTAAGGTTTATTTAGTATGCCAGATATAGGAATTGTGCCTACACATCTTATTGTAGAGGACCTGCATCTGCTGAGACCTCTCAGAGAATGTACTCCAATATTTACATCTTCTAAACTGAAGATCTCAGTATTATAAATCAGATCCTAATATGTGGACAGTGGAAAGCCATATATGCTGAACTGGCGACCCTCCATCATATTGTACTGGAGATCATCATGAAGACCATCTCTTTCACATGGAGCTCATGTGAAAGAGAAATAAGTGTGAGAGACAAACTACATCTACCATCTGAGGAGATGTCTTCTGGGATATTAGGAAAGCTTCTTTCCCCATGCATGTAGGTGGGATTGATTCACAGCTGATATGGGTAATGTCACATTTCATGGATTATTGAAAGAAAGAAATTAAGGCTTTGTCCATAATCTCACTGAATGTAGGAACCTCCAAACTGTTGGAAGTGGACAGGACTCCATGAGTTCCTGCACATTAGGGAAGGTGCCAAAACTTAAGCAGAAATCTTATCTAGTAGTAATCAGTAAGCTGTTGGTGACATGCAAGTTATTGACTATTAGGAGAAACATGATGGTGGCGTATGCAACCCCACCTGTCTGTTATATAGTTAAATAGCAACCAATGGTTTACATGCTGACACCTGGTCACTGAAAGATCTTATTTTGGACTATAGGAAGTCACCACAGGAGGGAGCTCTCAAAAGTAACAGTCAAGGTTAGAATGAACTGGTGGGAATAACTAGTCTACATTCATCAATACAACTTAAATGGTCACTAACCTTCAAAACAGCTTTGCATGAATGTACAAGTAAATATAATACATTATGTAATATATCTTGTAACGGACCGTTTCAGAAGACAAGGGGTTAAGATCCGTTTAGGCGATGTGCCCCTTTCTGAGAGACAGGCCCAGCTACTGCAGAACACCAATGTCCCGAACTGGATACAAAGTAGCACTCCAAACTGGAACCTCACGAATAGCTGCTAGCAGACGAACAGGAATCAGCTTACACTCCTGGCAATCAGTCTCTAACAGCATACAGCGGATCCCCCCAATAACGAGACAAGGCTCCGTGTTGAGGGTCAAGCAGTGGTCTGAGGTCCTGGCACACCCAGCCTGTTTTTTATTACAGTTGTTGCAATTACAGGTCCGCCCACAGGGAGGTATAAAACAACCAAGCCCATCTGGTGTACACGCCCCTAGGGGACCAGAATGAAGACTGTGACATAGGACAGATATGCAGCACTGTAGGATACACAGAGACAATACATCCCCACAATGCATCTGTTACAATCCTACAGGCTCACCTGAGTCAGAGGATAGCTGGCTGGAGGTGGAGCCCAGTGGCAAGGACCGCAGGCAGGTTGTAGTTGCAGGAAGTCAGACAGAGGCGTAATCGGTTAGCAGGCGGTGGGTCAGGGCAGGCGGCAGTGAGCGTGGTCAGACAATCCGGATCGGGAACGGTGGAAGCAGTTCAGTTGGTAGGGACAAGCAGAAGAGTAGTCGGGGACAATTCCAAGGTCGGCAGCAGTCAAGTTGGTAGCAGTAGCAGCAGAGGAACAGCAGTAGATGCAGCAGGATCAAGTCCAGAAGAACAATAACCAGCAGGGATCTGGTGCAAGAGGCTGGGCTTATAAAGAGGAAGTAGCAGGTGCAAGGAATCACAGAGATTAACAAGGCAAGGCTGGAACAAGGTAGATCAAAGAGTTCAGTAGAAGGAAATGTCCAGAAGGGTTGGTAGTCTAGTGGCTAGAGCTACTGTCTGGGACATGGCTGGTCACTGGTTCGAATCCCGACAGTACTCCCCCCCTTCCAAGGTGACCTCCGGGCACCGCAGATGATGGTTTATCGGGGTGTCTTTGGTGGAAAGATTTTACCAGTCTGGGGGCATGGACATTTTCCTCCGGCTCCCAGGAGTTATCCTCGGGGGAATAGCCCTTCCACCCAACTAGATACTGCAGCCTTCCACGGTGGAGTCTGGAGTCAAGGATCTTGGCCACAGTGTATTCCTCCTGGTCTTGTACTCTTACCGGAGGAGGAGGAGGGGGGTGGCGGCCTGGGAAAGTGTTCTCAACATGTGGTTTCAGGAGAGAGCAGTGGAAAACCGGGTGCACTCGGATGGAGTCGGGAAGGTCGAGTCGGAAGGTGACTTCGTTGATTCGAGCCGTGATCCGGAAAGGACCCATGTATTTTTGGCCCAACTTCCGGGAGGGAACCTTTGGGCTTAGGTTTCTGGTGGAGAGCCACACCTTGTCCCCTACCTGGAATTCCGGAGCGGGTTTGCGGTGTTTATCCGCTGCCTGCTTGAAGCGGCTCTGGGCTCGATGTAGATTGTCCCGAATATTTTCCTGTGCCTGTTGTAGACTTGCAAGACGTTCGGCCACAGCTGGGACTGTGGTGGAAATGGGCAAGTGAGGGATGAAGGTTGGGTGTAGGCCGGTGTTAGCGTAGAACGAGCTGTATTGGGTAGAACTGTGCTCTGCATTGTTATAGGCGAACTCGGCCGTAGAGAGGTGGTCCAGCCAGTCGTCCTGCAGATGGGTGACGAAACAGCGCAAATACTGCTCGAGGGTTTGATTCGTTCTCTCGGTCTGCCCATTGGATTGGGGGTGGAACGCAGAAGACAGGTTCACCTTGATCCCAAGGGCTTGACAGAAGTTTCTCCAGAACCTGGAAGTGAACTGTACTCCCCGATCCGAAACAACATCGTCCGGGGCCCCATGTAGCCTAAAAACCTCTCGGAGTACGAGATCGGCCGTCTGTTTGGCGGTAGGTAGGCCCTTGCAGGGGATGAAGTGGGCCATTTTGGTGAGACGGTCGACGACGACCAGAACGGTGTTCATGCCTTTGGAGGGAGGAAGTTCCACAATAAAGTCCATGGAGATTGAACCCCAGGGGTGGGAGGGAACCGGGAGTGGACATAGCAAGCCCACAGGGGAGGAGCGGGGGGTCTTGTTGCGGGCGCACGTCGTGCATGAGGAGACAAACCTCTCGGTATCTTTTCTGTAAGTTGGCCACCAGAAGAAACGGGAGAGGAGCTCCTGGGTCCTTCTGATACCCAGATGGCCGGCCGGTTTGGAATCGTGGTTGAGTTTAAGTACGTCAAGTCGTGCAGATTCTGGTACGTACAACTGCTGATCCCGGTACAACCAGTAGCCACCCTTGAGAGTAAGGTTTACAGCTCCAGGTGGGTAGGTGAGGAGGTGATCGTTCTTATACCCTTCCTTGAGGGAACCCAGAAGTTCCCTCAAGTAGGTGGCTCCTATGATGCTTCTGTCGGGAAGGATACCGGCCGGAGCCTAATTGATCGGAGAGGTTTCAGAGAACATCCTTGAGAGAGCATCCGCTTTGCCGTTCTTCGACCCAGGGCGATAGGAGATAACAAAATTGAATCTGGAGAAAAACAGACTCCACCTGGCCTGTCTGGCGGTGAGTCTCTTGGCGCTGCGGATAAACTCTAGGTTCCGGTGGTCAGTGTATACAGAGATGGGATTATGGGCCCCTTCCAGCAAGTGTCTCCACTCGGTGAAAGCGTCCTTGATTGCCAGCAGTTCCTTATTCCCGATGTCGTAATTCCGTGAAGCGGGGGACATCTAGCGGGAGAAGAAAGCGCAAGGGTGTAGGAGCATCTTTTCCCCTGAACGTTGAGACAGAATTGCGCCCACCGCAGCGTCGGAGGCGTCCACCTCGACCGTAAATGGTAATTCAGGGTTTGGGTGGGCCAGGATCGGGGCAGAGGTGACGAGGGACTTCAGTTTAGCAAAGGCCTCCTGTGCCTCCGGAGTCCACCCAAAGGGGACAGTCTTTTTTGTTAGCTGAGTGATTGGGGCGATGATTTTTGAAAAGTTCCTGATGAACTTCCGATAAAAGTTTGCAAAACCTACAAACCTCTGGACCTCCTTTTCGTTCTTCGGGGCGGGCCACTCAGTCACGGCCTGGATCTTCCGGGGATCCATACTTAAGCCCTCCGGTGAAATAATATAGCCAAGGAATTGGGTGGAAGTCTGTTCAAATTCGCACTTCTCCAGCTTAATATAGAGAGACTGTTCACGGAGTTTCTGTAGCACCCTGCGGACATGCCCACAATGTTGTTCAGGGTCTTCTGAGAAAATCAAAATATCGTCCAGATATGCTACCACAAATTGGTCAAGCATGTCCCTGAGGACATCGTTGATAAAATGTTGAAAGGTAGCAGGGGCATTGCAGAGGCCGAAAGGCATGACCAGATACTCAAAGTGACCATAGCGGGTTCGGAAGGCGGTTTTCCACTCGTCCCCCGGGCGAATTCGGACCAGGTTGTAGGCTCATCGGAGATCGAGCTTAGTGAAGACTTTTGCCGCCCGAAGTCTCTCAAGGAGTTCAGAAATCAGGGGGAGAGGGTACCGGTTCTTCACAGTAACGTTGTTGAGCTTTCGATAATCTATGCAAGGGCGTAGAGAAGAGTCTTTTTTCTCCACAAAGAAGAAAGGGGCCCCTGCAGGAAATGTGGAAGGTCGGATAAAACCTTTTTTTAGATTTTCGTCTAAGTACTCCTTCAGGGCCTTTAGTTCCGGCTCGGAGAGGGAGTATATACTGCCGAAGGGTATTTCGGCTCCAGGTAGCAGCTCAATTGGGCAGTCATAAGGCCGATGCGGGGGCAGTTTGTCTGCATTTCTTTTGTCACAGACATCCTGGAACTCCAGATATTGAGGGGGTAAAAGCTCCTTGGTGGATAGTCCGAATATGGTAGGTTCTTCGGGCGGAGAAGGGACGGAATTACGTAAACAGTTCTGAGAACAAAAGTCCGAGCGGAACCGTATGCAGCAGGCATCCCAGTCCACCGAGGGGTTGTGAGTTTCCAACCAAGGGATGCCTAGGATCACCGGAAACTTAGGGGAGGTGATCAGGGAGAAGTGAATGGTTTCCTGATGATCGGGTTCGACGAGAAGTTGAAGATCAGCGGTCTGGTGCGTAACCGGCCCAGAAGAGAGCGGGGTCCCATCGACGGTTTCCAGATCGATGGGGGCTGCCCTGGTTACCAGTGGTATGTTGTTCTCATGGGCGAAGGTCAAGTCCATGAAATTTCCGCCGGCCCCCGAGTCAAGCATTGCGGAGCAGGGAAGCTGTCGTTCCCCAATGGTGATAAGGATGGGAACAATGAAGTGGGACCCGGTACCTGTAGTGTCCATGGTTTCAGAGGCCAAGGGTGAAATTGTAGCTTGTTGTAATTCCCGTAATTCAGTGACAGCAATGGTTCGGCAAGTCTTATTGGGGCACCTAATAGCGAAGTGCCCTGGCTCGCCACAGTAAAGGCAGAGGCCCGCGGCCAGTCGTCTCTCCTTTTCAGCAGCCGATAGAGTCTTGCGCAGTGTGTCGACCTGCATCGGTTCAGTGGAGGGTTGGTGAGCCGGCTGAGTCATTGGAGTGAAAGGGTACGCGGGCCTGTTATCTAAGGACCAGAGTCTTTCTCTCCTTCTTTCCGCGAGTCTCCGGTCAATTCGGATGCACAGTTGGACGAAGTCATCCAGATCGTCTGGGGCATCTACCCTGGCGAGCTCATCCTTTATAAGTTCGGAGAGTCCGCGGCGAAATTGACTTTTCTGAGCAGCGGGGTTCCAGGTGGTGTCCGTGACCCAGCGGCGGAACTCGGAGGAATACTCGGCTACAGAGCGTCTTCCCTGCCGTAGACTGTGCAGCCTAGCCTCGGCAGTCGCGCAGCGGTTAGGGTCGTCGAAGACTTGGCTCATGGCTGCGGTGAAGTTGTCTAGATTATTTAATAAGAGACTGTGGGACTCCACATATGGGGATGCCCATGCCAGGGCCTCGTCAGTTAGAAGGTTAATGATGAACAGGATCTTCTTTCTGTCCGAGGAAAAGGAGCCCGGCTGCATCTAAAAGTAGATACGGCACTGGTTGAGAAACCCCCGAAACTGGCTCCGATCGCCGTTAAACTTTGACGGGAGAGGCATGCGGGAGTCTGTGACCGCGCTGCGTACGTCCAGTAGTTGACGCTGTAAGTCGATAATTTCTCTTTGTTGGCTCTGGATTGCGCCTTGAAGTTGAGTCATTTCCTTTTGGGCAGAGGTGCCAAACTCCTGAAGTTCGGAGACTTGTTTGCGCAGGGTGGCCATCGCGGACTCCATTTTTGGGCTGGTTATTCTGTTACAATCCTACAGGCTCACCTGAGTCAGAGGATAGCTGGCTGGAGGTGGAGCCCAGTGGCAAGGACCGCAGGCAGGTTGTAGTTGCAGGAAGTCAGACAGAGGCGTAATCGGTTAGCAGGCGGTGGGTCAGGGCAGGCGGCAGTGAGCGTGGTCAGACAATCCGGATCGGGAACGGTGGAAGCAGTTCAGTTGGTAGGGACAAGCAGAAGAGTAGTCGGGGACAATTCCAAGGTCGGCAGCAGTCAAGTTGGTAGCAGTAGCAGCAGAGGAACAGCAGTAGATGCAGCAGGATCAAGTCCAGAAGAACAATAACCAGCAGGGATCTGGTGCAAGAGGCTGGGCTTATAAAGAGGAAGTAGCAGGTGCAAGGAATCACAGAGATTAACAAGGCAAGGCTGGAACAAGGTAGATCAAAGAGTTCAGTAGAAGGAAATGTCCAGAAGGGTTGGTAGTCTAGTGGCTAGAGCTACTGCCTGGGACATGGCTGGTCACTGGTTCGAATCCCGTGTCCACATGTACCCCCTTCACAATAGTTATGTTCAGATGTGCCCCCTCACAGTAGTTGTGCCCAAATATGTGCCCCTCACACTAATTATGCCCAGATATCTGTCCCCTCACAATAGTTATGGCCAGATATGTGCTCCCTCATTGTAGTTATGTCCAGATATGTGCCCCCTCATAGTAGTTATGGCCAGATATGTGCCCCCTCATAGTAGTTATGGCCAGATATGTGCTCTCTCACTGTAGTTATGTACAGATATATGCCCCCTCATAGTAGTTATGGCCAGATATGTGCTCTCTCACTGTAGTTATGTACAGATATATGCCCCCTCACAGTAGTTATGGCCAGATATGTGCCCCCTCACAGTAGTTATGGACAGATATGTGCCCCCTCACAGTAGTTATGGACAGATATGTGCCCCCTCACAGTCGTTATGCACACATGTTTCCCCTCACAATAGTTATGCCCAGATATGTGTCCCCTCACAGTAGTTATGTCCATATATGTGCCCACTCACAGTAGTTATGTCCAGATATGTGCCCCCTCACAGTAGTTATGGCCAGATATGTGCCTCCTCACAGTAGTTATGCACAGATATGTGCCCCTTCACAGTAGTTATGCCCACATGTTCTCCTTCACAGTAGTTATGCCCAGATAAGTGCCCCTTCATAGTAGTTATGCCCAGATATGTGCCCTGTCAAAGTAGTTATGCCCAGATATATGCCCTGTCACAGTAGTTATGCCAAGATATGTGCCCTGTCACAGTAGTTATGCCCATATATGTGCCCCTTACAGTAGTTATGCCAATATGTGTTCCCCTCACAGTAGTTATACCCAGATATGTGCCCCTCACAGTAGTTATGCCCAGATATGTGTCCTTTCACAGTAGCTATGCCCAGATATGTGCTCCCGCTTACAGTAGTTATGGACAGATATGTGCCCCCCTACAGTAGTTATGGCCAGATATGTGCCCCTCACAGTAGTTATGGACAAATATGTGCCCCCTCACAGTAGTTATGCACAGATATGTGCCCCTTCACAGTAGTTATGCCCACATGTTCTCCTTCACAGTAGTTATGCCCAGATAAGTGCCCCTTCATAGTAGTTATGCCCAGATATGTGCCCTGTCAAAGTAGTTATGCCCAGATATATGCCCTGTCACAGTAGTTATGCCAAGATATGTGCCCTATCACAGTAGTTATGCCCATATATGTGCCCCTTACAGTAGTTATGCCAATATGTGTTCCCCTCACAGTAGTTATACCCAGATATGTGCCCCTCACAGTAACTATGGCCAGATATGTGCTCCCTCACAGTAGTTATGCCCAGATATGTGTCCTTTCACAGTAGCTATGCCCAGATATGTGCTCCCGCTCACAGTAGTTATGGACAGATATGTGCCCCCCTACAGTAGTTATGGCCAGATATGTGCCCCTCACAGTAGTTATGGACAAATATGTGCCCCCTCACAGTAGTTATGGACAAATATGTGCCCCTCACAGTAGTTATGGACAGATGTGTGCCCCCTTACAGTAGTTATGGACCGATTTGTGCCCCCTCACAGTAGTTATGGCAATATGTGTTCCCCTCACAGTAGTTATACCCAGATATGTGCCCCTCACAGTAACTATGGCCAGATATGTGCCCCCTCACAGTAGTTATGCCCAGATATGTGTCCTTTCACAGTAGCTATGCCCAGATATGTGCTCCCGCTCATAGTAGTTATGGACAGATATGTGCCCCCCTACAGTAGTTATGGCCAGATATGTGCCCCTCACAGTAGTTATGGACAAATATGTGCCCCCTCACAGTAGTTATGCACAGATATGTGCCCCTTCACAGTAGTTATGCCCACATGTTCTCCTTCACAGTAGTTATGCCCAGATAAGTGCCCCTTCATAGTAGTTATGCCCAGATATGTGCCCTGTCAAAGTAGTTATGCCCAGATATATGCCCTGTCACAGTAGTTATGCCAAGATATGTGCCCTGTCACAGTAGTTATGCCCATATATGTGCCCCTTACAGTAGTTATGCCAATATGTGTTCCCCTCACAGTAGTTATACCCAGATATGTGCCCCTCACAGTAACTATGGCCAGATATGTGCCCCCTCACAGTAGTTATGCCCAGATATGTGTCCTTTCACAGTAGCTATGCCCAGATATGTGCTCCCGCTCACAGTAGTTATGGACAGATATGTGCCCCCCTACAGTAGTTATGGCCAGATATGTGCCCCTCACAGTAGTTATGGACAAATATGTGCCCCCTCACAGTAGTTATGGACAAATATGTGCCCCTCACAGTAGTTATGGACAGATATGTGCCCCCTTACAGTAGTTATGGACCGATTTGTGCCCCCTCACAGTAGTTATGGCCAGATATATTGCCCCTCACATTTGTTATGCCCAGATATGTGTCCCCTTACAGTAGTTATGATAGGTATGTGCCCCCTCACAGTAGTTATGCCCAGATATGTGCCCCCTTACAGTAGTTATGTCCAGATCTGTGCCCCCTCACTGTATTTATACCAGATATGTGCTCCCTCACAGTACTTATGCCCAGATATGTGCCCCCTCACAGTAGTTATGCCCAGATATGTGCCCTGTCACAGTAGTTATGTCCAGATATGTGCCCCTCACAGTAGTTATACCCAGATATGTGACCTGTCACAGTAGTTATGTCCAGATATGTGCCCCTCACAGTAGTTATGCCCAGATATGTGCCCCATACAGTAAGTATGGCCAGATATGTGCCCCCTCACAGTAGTTATGCCCAGATATGTGTCCCCTCACAGTAGCTATGCCCAGATATGTGCCCCTCACAGTAGTTATGGACAGATATGTGCTCCCTCACAGTAGTTTTGCCCAGATATGTGCCCCTCACAGTAGTTATGGACAGATATGTGCCCCTCACAGTAGCTATGCCCAGATATGTGCCCCTCACAGTAGTTATGGACAGATATGTGCTCCCTCACAGTAGTTATGCCCAGATATGTGCCCCATACAGTAAGTATGGCCAGATATGTGCCCCCTCACAGTAGTTATGCCCAGATATGTGTCCCCTCACAGTAGCTATGCCCAGATATGTGCCCCTCACAGTAGTTATGGACAGATATGTGCTCCCTCACAGTAGTTATGCCCAGATATGTGCCCCTCACAGTAGTTATGGACAGATATGTGCCCCTCACAGTAGCTATGCCCAGATATGTGCCCCTCACAGTAGTTATGGACAGATATGTGCTCCCTCACAGTAGTTATGCCCAGATATGTGCCCCATACAGTAAGTATGGCCAGATATGTGCCCCCTCACAGTAGTTATGCCCAGATATGTGTCCCCTCACAGTAGCTATGCCCAGATATGTGCCCCTCACAGTAGTTATGGACAGATATGTGCCCCTCACAGTAGTTATGGACAGATATGTGCCCCCTCACAGTAGTTATGGACAGATATTTGCTTTTTACAGTAGTTATGGACAGATATGTGCCCCTCACAGTAGCTATGCCCAGATATGTGCCCTTTCACAGTAGTTATGCCCAGATATGTGTCCCCTCACAGTAGTTATGCCCAGATATGTGCCCCATACAGTAAGTATGGCCAGATATGTGCCCCCTCACAGTAGTTATGCCCAGATATGTGTCCCCTCACAGTAGCTATGCCCAGATATGTGCCCTTCACAGTAGTTATTGACAGATATGTGCCCCTCACAGTAGTTATGGACAGATATGTGCCCCCTCACAGTAGTTATGGACAGATATTTGCTTTTTACAGTAGTTATGGACAGATATGTGCCCCTCACAGTAGTTATGCCCAGATATGTGCCCCCTCACAGTAGTTATGTCCAGATATGTGCCCCTCACAGTAGTTATGCCCAGTTACATGCCCCTCACAGTAGTTATGGACAGATATGTGCTCCCTCATAGTAGTTATGGACAGATATGTGCCCCTCACAGTAGTTATAAACAGATATGTGCCCCCTCACAGTAGTTATGGACAGATATGTGCTCCCTCATAGTAGTTATGGACAGATATGTGCCCCTCACAGTAGTTATGTCCAGATATGTGCCCCTCACAGTAGTTATGCCCAGATATGTGCCCCATACAGTAAGTATGGCCAGATATCTGCCCTTTCACAGTAGTTATGCCCAGATATGTGTCCCCTCACAGTAGCTATGCCCAGATATGTGCCCCTCACAGTAGTTATGCCCAGATATGTGCCCCTCACAGTAGTTATGGACAGATATGTGCCCCTCAAAGTAGTTATGCCCAGATATGTGCCCCCTCACAGTAGCTATGCCCAGATATGTGCCCCTCACAGTAGCTATGCCCAGATATGTGCCCCTCGCAGTATTTATGGACAGATATGTGCTCCCTCACAGTAGTTATGCCCAGATATGTGCCCCTCACAGTAGTTATGGACAGATATGTGCCCCTTACAGTAGTTATGCCCAGATATGTGCCCCCTCACAGTAGTTATGGACAGATATGTGCCCCTCACAGTAGTTATGGACAGATATGTGCCCCTTACAGTAGTTATGGACAGATATGTGCCCCCTCACAGTAGTTATGGACAGATATTTGCTTTTTTCAGTAGTTATGGACAGATATGTGCTCCCTCACAGTAGTTATACCCAGATATGTGCCCCTCACAGTAACTATGGCCAGATATGTGCCCCCTCACAGTAGTTATGCCCAGATATGTGTCCTTTCACAGTAGCTATGCCCAGATATGTGCTCCCGCTCACAGTAGTTATGGACAGATATGTGCCCCCCTACAGTAGTTATGGCCAGATATGTGCCCCTCACAGTAGTTATGGACAAATATGTGCCCCCTCACAGTAGTTATGGACAAATATGTGCCCCTCACAGTAGTTATGGACAGATGTGTGCCCCCTTACAGTAGTTATGGACCGATTTGTGCCCCCTCACAGTAGTTATGGCCAGATATATTGCCCCTCACATTTGTTATGCCCAGATATGTGTCCCCTTACAGTAGTTATGATAGGTATGTGCCCCCTCACAGTAGTTATGCCCAGATATGTGCCCCCTTACAGTAGTTATGTCCAGATCTGTGCCCCCTCACTGTATTTATACCAGATATGTGCTCCCTCACAGTACTTATGCCCAGATATGTGCCCCCTAACAGTAGTTATGCCCAGATATGTGCCCTGTCACAGTAGTTATGTCCAGATATGTGCCCCTCACAGTAGTTATACCCAGATATGTGACCTGTCACAGTAGTTATGTCCAGATATGTGCCCCTCACAGTAGTTATGCCCAGATATGTGCCCCATACAGTAAGTATGGCCAGATATGTGCCCCCTCACAGTAGTTATGCCCAGATATGTGTCCCCTCACAGTAGCTATGCCCAGATATGTGCCCCTCACAGTAGTTATGGACAGATATGTGCTCCCTCACAGTAGTTTTGCCCAGATATGTGCCCCTCACAGTAGTTATGGACAGATATGTGCCCCTCACAGTAGCTATGCCCAGATATGTGCCCCTCACAGTAGTTATGGACAGATATGTGCTCCCTCACAGTAGTTATGCCCAGATATGTGCCCCATACAGTAAGTATGGCCAGATATGTGCCCCCTCACAGTAGTTATGCCCAGATATGTGTCCCCTCACAGTAGCTATGCCCAGATATGTGCCCCTCACAGTAGTTATGGACAGATATGTGCTCCCTCACAGTAGTTATGCCCAGATATGTGCCCCTCACAGTAGTTATGCCCAGATATGTGCCCCTCACAGTAGCTATGCCCAGATATGTGCCCCTCACAGTAGTTATGGACAGATATGTGCTCCCTCACAGTAGTTATGCCCAGATATGTGCCCCATACAGTAAGTATGGCCAGATATGTGCCCCCTCACAGTAGTTATGCCCAGATATGTGTCCCCTCACAGTAGCTATGCCCAGATATGTGCCCCTCACAGTAGTTATTGACAGATATGTGCCCCTCACAGTAGTTATGGACAGATATGTGCCCCCTCACAGTAGTTATGGACAGATATTTGCTTTTTACAGTAGTTATGGACAGATATGTGCCCCTCACAGTAGTTATGCCCAGATATGTGCCCCCTCACAGTAGTTATGTCCAGATATGTGCCCCTCACAGTAGTTATGCCCAGTTACATGCCCCTCACAGTAGTTATGGACAGATATGTGCTCCCTCATAGTAGTTATGGACAGATATGTGCCCCTCACAGTAGTTATGGACAGATATGTGCCCCCTCACAGTAGTTATGGACAGATATGTGCTCCCTCATAGTAGTTATGGACAGATGTGTGCCCCTCACAGTAGTTATGTCCAGATATGTGCCCCTCACAGTAGTTATGCCCAGATATGTGCCCCATACAGTAAGTATGGCCAGATATGTGCCCTTTCACAGTAGTTATGCCCAGATATGTGTCCCCTCACAGTAGCTATGCCCAGATATGTGCCCCTCACAGTAGTTATGGACAGATATGTGCTCCCTCACAGTAGTTATGCCAAGATATGTGCCCCTCACAGTAGTTATGGACAGATATGTGCCCCTCACAGTAGTTATGCCCAGATATGTGCCCCCTCACAGTAGCTATGCCCAGATATGTGCCCCTCACAGTAGCTATGCCCAGATATGTGCCCCTCGCAGTATTTATGGACAGATATGTGCTCCCTCACAGTAGTTATGCCCAGATATGTGCCCCTCACAGTAGTTATGGACAGATATGTGCCCCTTACAGTAGTTATGCCCAGATATGTGCCCCCTCACAGTAGTTATGGACAGATATGTGCCCCTCACAGTAGTTATGGACAGATATGTGCCCCTTACAGTAGTTATGGACAGATATGTGCCCCCTCACAGTAGTTATGGACAGATATTTGCTTTTTACAGTAGTTATGGACAGATATGTACCCCTTACAGTAGTTATGGACAGATATGTGCCCCCTCACAGTAGTTATGGACAGATATTTGCTTTTTACAGTAGTTATGGACAGATATGTGCCCCTCACAGTAGTTATGGACAGATATGTGCCCCTCACAGTAGTTATGCCCAGATATGTGCCCCCTCACAGTAGTTATGCCCAGATATGTGCCCCTCACAGTAGTTATGGACAGATATGTGCTCCCTCACAGTAGTTATGCCCAGATATGTGCCCCTTACAGTAGTTATGGACAGATATGTGCCCCTCACGGTAGTTATGGACAGATATGTGCCCCTTACAGTAGTTATGGACAGATATGTGCCCCTCACAGTAGTTATGCCCAGTTACGTGCCCCTCACAGTAGATATGGACAGATATGTTCCCCTCACAGTAGTTATGGACAGATATGTGCCACAGATATTTGCTTTTTACAGTAGTTATGGACAGATATGTGCCCCTCACAGTAGTTATGCCCAGATATGTGCCCCCTCACAGTAGTTATGTCCAGATATGTGCCCCTCACAGTAGTTATGCCCAGTTACGTGCCCCTCACAGTAGTTATGGACAGATATGTGCCCCTCACAGTAGTTATGGACAGATATGTGCCCCCTCACAGTAGTTATGGACAGATATGTGCTCCCTCATAGTAGTTATGGACAGATATGTGCCCCTCACAGTAGTTATGGACAGATATGTGCTCCCTCATAGTAGTTATGGACAGATATGTGCCCCTCACAGTAGTTATGGACAGATATGTGCCCCTTACAGTAGTTATGCCCAGATATGTGCCCCTCACAGTAGTTATGTACAGATATGGGCCCCTCACAGTAGTTATGGACAGTTATGTGCCCCCTCACATTTGTTCTGAACAGATTTGTGCCCCCTCACAGTAGTTATAAATAGGGATGAGCGAACCCGAACTGTATAGTTCGGGTTCGTACCGAATTTTGGGGTGTCCGTGACACGGATCCGAACCCGAACATTTTCGTAAAAGTCCGGGTTTGGGTTCGGTGTTCGGCTCTTTCTTGGCGCTTTTTGAAAGGCTGCAAAGCAGCCAATCAACAAGCGTCATACTACTTGCCCCAAGAGGCCGTCACAGCCTTGCCTACTATTGGCATGGCTGTGATTGGCCAGTGCAGCATGTGACCTAGCCTCTATTTAAGCTGGAGTCACGTAGCGCTGCACGTCACTCTGCTATGATCAGTATAGGGAGAGGTTGCAGCTGCGACGTTAGGGCGAGATTAGGCACTGATTAACTCCTCCAAAAGACTTCATTCAGTGATCGATCTCCAGCTGTGGATCATTGAAGTTCTATTATTGACTTGCTCACTTTTTTGAGGCTGCCCAGAGCGTTTTTAGATCACTTTTTTCTGGGGTGATCGGTGGCCATTTTGTGACTTGTGGTGCGCCAGCACGAGCTATAACCAAGTGTATTTAACCATCGATAGTGTGGTTATTTTGTGCTATATCCTACATCAGCTGCACGCTGAGCCTGTGTCACCCTAGTGCATTTAACCATCAACAGTCTGGTTATTTTTTGGCCATATCCTACATCAGGTGCAGGCTGAGCCTGTGTCACCGAAGTGCATTTAACCATCAACAGTCTGATTATTTTTTGGCCATATACTACATCTGGTGCAGGCTGAGCCTGTGTCACCCAAGTGCATTTAACCATCAACAGTGTGGTTATTTTTTGGCCATATACTACATCAGGGGCAAGTTGAGCCTGTCACCCAGCGCCTAAAAAATAGACCTGACATTTCTATTCATCCAAATCTGCACTGTTTTAGCTGGTCAAGTTATTTGTAGTGACCGTAAAAGCACATTTTTTGTTCTGGGTTGAAAAACTATTCCCAAATTTGCCATTCTCAAAATAACTAGTTTCTGGTATTTGAGGCCTACTTGAAATCTATCCCAAAAAGGATATCTTACATTGAAGCTAGTGATAGTGTCATTCAGAAAAACCTAAGACACGCGCTAGCGTGCAGATAGAAGTCTGATTCTGTGATTAAACCTATACCTGTCGCACAGCGCAAAAAAAAACAGGCCTCACATCTCTATTCAACCAAATCTGCACTGTTTTAGCTGGTCAAGTTATTTGTAGTGACCGTAAAAGCACACTTTTTTTTCTGGGTTGAAAAACCATTCCCAAATTTGCCATTCTCAAAATTGTGGTGAACGGGAACAATGAGGAAAACATCTAATAAGGGACGCGGACGTGGACATGGTCGTGGTGGTGTTAGTGGACCCTCTGGTGCTGGGAGAGGACGTGGCTGTTCTGCCACAGCCACACGTCCTAGTGAACCAACTACCTCAGGTCCCAGTAGCCAGCAGAATTTACAGCGATATTTGGTGGGGCCCAATGCCGTTCTAAGTATGGTAAGGCCTGAGCAGGTACAGGCATTAGTCAATTGGGTGGCCGACAGTGGATCCAGCACGTTCACATTATCTCCCACCCAGTCATCTGCAGAAAGCGCATGAAAACCAAGCCCATCAGTCTGTCACATCACCCCCATGCATATCAGGGAAACTGTCTGAGCCTCAAGTTATGCAGCAGTCTCTTATGCTGTTTGAAGACTCTGCTGCCAGGGTTTCCCAAGGGCATCCACCTAGCCCTTCCCCAGGGGTGGAAGAGATAGAATGCACTAACGCACAACCACTTATTTTTCCTGATGATGAGGACATGGGAATACCACCTCAGCACGTCTCTGATGATGACGAAACACAGGTGCCAACTGCTGCGTCTTTCTGCAGTGTGCAGACTGAACAGGAGGTCAGGGGTCAAGACTGGGTGGAAGACGATGCAGGGGACGATGAGGTCCTAGACCCCACATGGAATGAAGGTCGTGCCACTGACTTTCACAGTTCGGAGGAAGAGGCAGTGGTGAGACCGAGCCAACAGCGTAGCAAAAGAGGGAGCAGTGGGCAAAATCAGAACACCCGCCGCCAAGAGACTCCGCCTGCTACTGACCGCCGCCATCTGGGACCGAGCACCCCAAAGGCAGCTTCAAGGAGTTCCCTGGTAATTCAGGGTTTGGGTGGGCCAGGATCGGGGCAGAGGTGACGAGGGACTTCAGTTTAGCAAAGGCCTCCTGTGCCTCCGGAGTCCACCCAAAGGGGACAGTCTTTTTTGTTAGCTGAGTGATTGGGGCGATGATTTTTGAAAAGTTCCTGATGAACTTCCGATAAAAGTTTGCAAAACCTACAAACCTCTGGACCTCCTTTTCGTTCTTCGGGGCGGGCCACTCAGTCACGGCCTGGATCTTCCGGGGATCCATACTTAAGCCCTCCGGTGAAATAATATAGCCGAGGAATTGGGTGGAAGTCTGTTCAAATTCGCACTTCTCCAGCTTAATATAGAGAGACTGTTCACGGAGTTTCTGTAGCACCCTGCGGACATGCCCACGATGTTGTTCAGGGTCTTCTGAGAAAATCAAAATATCGTCCAGATATGCTACCACAAATTGGTCAAGCATGTCCCTGAGGACATCGTTGATAAAATGTTGAAAGGTAGCAGGGGCATTGCAGAGGCCGAAAGGCATGACCAGATACTCAAAGTGACCATAGCGGGTTCGGAAGGCGGTTTTCCACTCGTCCCCCGGGCGAATTCGGACCAGGTTGTAGGCTCATCGGAGATCGAGCTTAGTGAAGACTTTTGCCGCCCGAAGTCTCTCAAGGAGTTCAGAAATCAGGGGGAGAGGGTACCGGTTCTTCACAGTAACGTTGTTGAGCTTTCGATAATCTATGCAAGGGCGTAGAGAAGAGTCTTTTTTCTCCACAAAGAAGAAAGGGGCCCCTGCAGGAAATGTGGAAGGTCGGATAAAACCTTTTTTTAGATTTTCGTCTAAGTACTCCTTCAGGGCCTTTAGTTCCGGCTCGGAGAGGGAGTATATACTGCCGAAGGGTATTTCGGCTCCAGGTAGCAGCTCAATTGGGCAGTCATAAGGCCGATGCGGGGGCAGTTTGTCTGCATTTCTTTTGTCACAGACATCCTGGAACTCCAGATATTGAGGGGGTAAAAGCTCCTTGGTGGATAGTCCGAATATGGTAGGTTCTTCGGGCGGAGAAGGGACGGATTTACGTAAACAGTTCTGAGAACAAAAGTCCGAGCGGAACCGTATGCAGCAGGCATCCCAGTCCACCGAGGGGTTGTGAGTTTCCAACCAAGGGATGCCTAGGATCACCGGAAACTTAGGGGAGGTGATCAGGGAGAAGTGAATGGTTTCCTGATGATCGGGTTCGACGAGAAGTTGAAGATCAGCGGTCTGGTGCGTAACCGGCCCAGAAGAGAGCGGGGTCCCATCGACGGTTTCCAGATCGATGGGGGCTGCCCTGGTTACCAGTGGTATGTTGTTCTCATGGGCGAAGGTCAAGTCCATGAAATTTCCGCCGGCCCCCGAGTCAAGCATTGCGGAGCAGGGAAGCTGTCGTTCCCCAATGGTGATAAGGATGGGAACAATGAAGTGGGACCCGGTACCTGTAGTGTCCATGGTTTCAGAGGCCAAGGGTGAAATTGTAGCTTGTTGTAATTCCCGTAATTCAGTGACAGCAATGGTTCGGCAAGTCTTATTGGGGCACCTAATAGCGAAGTGCCCTGGCTCGCCACAGTAAAGGCAGATGCCCGCGGCCAGTCGTCTCTCCTTTTCAGCAGCCGATAGAGTCTTGCGCAGTGTGTCGACCTGCATCGGTTCAGTGGAGGGTTGGTGAGCCGGCTGAGTCATTGGAGTGAAAGGGTACGCGGGCCTGTTATCTAAGGACCAGAGTCTTTCTCTCCTTCTTTCCGCGAGTCTCCGGTCAATTCGGATGCACAGTTGGACGAAGTCATCCAGATCGTCTGGGGCATCTACCCTGGCGAGCTCATCCTTTATAAGTTCGGAGAGTCCGCGGCGAAATTGACTTTTCTGAGCAGCGGGGTTCCAGGTGGTGTCCGTGACCCAGCGGCGGAACTCGGAGGAATACTCGGCTACAGAGCGTCTTCCCTGCCGTAGACTGTGCAGCCTAGCCTCGGCAGTCGCGCAGCGGTTAGGGTCGTCGAAGACTTGGCTCATGGCTGCGGTGAAGTTGTCTAGATTATTTAATAAGAGACTGTGGGACTCCACATATGGGGATGCCCATGCCAGGGCCTCGTCAGTTAGAAGGTTAATGATGAACAGGATCTTCTTTCTGTCCGAGGAAAAGGAGCCCGGCTGCATCTGAAAGTAGATACGGCACTGGTTGAGAAACCCCCGAAACTGGCTCCGATCGCCGTTAAACTTTGACGGGAGAGGCATGCGGGAGTCTGTGACCGCGCTGCGTACGTCCAGTAGTTGACGCTGTAAGTCGATAATTTCTCTTTGTTGGCTCTGGATTACGCCTTGAAGTTGAGTCATTTCCTTTTGGGCAGAGGTGCCAAACTCCTGAAGTTCGGAGACTTGTTTGCGCAGGGTGGCCATCGCGGACTCCATTTTTGGGCTGGTTATTCTGTTACAATCCTACAGGCTCACCTGAGTCAGAGGATAGCTGGCTGGAGGTGGAGCCCAGTGGCAAGGACCGCAGGCAGGTTGTAGTTGCAGGAAGTCAGACAGAGGCGTAATCGGTTAGCAGGCGGTGGGTCAGGGCAGGCGGCAGTGAGCGTGGTCAGACAATCCGGATCGGGAACGGTGGAAGCAGTTCAGTTGGTAGGGACAAGCAGAAGAGTAGTCGGGGACAATTCCAAGGTCGGCAGCAGTCAAGTTGGTAGCAGTAGCAGCAGAGGAACAGCAGTAGATGCAGCAGGATCAAGTCCAGAAGAACAATAACCAGCAGGGATCTGGTGCAAGAGGCTGGGCTTATAAAGAGGAAGTAGCAGGTGCAAGGAATCACAGAGATTAACAAGGCAAGGCTGGAACAAGGTAGATCAAAGAGTTCAGTAGAAGGAAATGTCCAGAAGGGTTGGTAGTCTAGTGGCTAGAGCTACTGCCTGGGACATGGCTGGTCACTGGTTCGAATCCCGACAGCATCATGGTTTCCTCCTCTCTGCCCTGGAGACACCCAAGGCGTAATCCAGTTATCTCTCAAGACAAAGAGAAATCACCAATACACATGTGGATATAACAGGACAGACATCACCATTTAAACACACAATGGGACAATGGTACAATAGAAACACACCCAGCATATTCCTCCCAAGCTGACAAGTTACACTTATTATAAATTGTTACAACTTTGTGAGTTTACATTGGCCATACATATAACTTACATCAATCTAAACAGTATAACTTGGGGACAAACCTATCCAAAATTCACTTGAATAGGTTCAGGGGTTTAAAAGTTAGTATATGGCCCATAATCCTGGGGCAAGAGGCCAGCAGCCAGTCCTCTCCAAAACCCAGTGGCGAGGTTGGTTTCGCCACATATCTTATCAGAGAAAAATGCCTTGTTCTCCAGTTATCAGCTGCCAGCACACAGTAGTAATGTCCACATGTACCCCCTTCACAATAGTTATGTTCAGATGTGCCCCCTCACAGTAGTTGTGCCCAAATATGTGCCCCTCACACTAATTATGCCCAGATATCTGTCCCCTCACAATAGTTATGGCCAGATATGTGTCCTTTCACAGTAACTATGGCCAGATATGTGTCCTTTCACAGTAGCTATGCCCAGATATGTGTCCTTTCACAGTAGCTATGCCCAGATATGTGCTCCCGCTCACAGTAGTTATGGACAGATATGTGCCCCCCTACAGTAGTTATGGCCAGATATGTGCCCCTCACAGTAGTTATGGACAAATATGTGCCCCCTCACAGTAGTTATGCCCAGATAAGTGCCCCTTCATAGTAGTTATGCCCAGATATGTGCCCTGTCAAAGTAGTTATGCCCAGATATATGCCCTGTCACAGTAGTTATGCCAAGATATGTGCCCTGTCACAGTAGTTATGCCCATATATGTGCCCCTTACAGTAGTTATGCCAATATGTGTTCCCCTCACAGTAGTTATACCCAGATATGTGCCCCTCACAGTAACTATGGCCAGATATGTGCCCCCTCACAGTAGTTATGCCCAGATATGTGTCCTTTCACAGTAGCTATGCCCAGATATGTGCTCCCGCTCACAGTAGTTATGGACAGATATGTGCCCCCCTACAGTAGTTATGGCCAGATATGTGCCCCTCACAGTAGTTATGGACAAATATGTGCCCCCTCACAGTAGTTATGGACAAATATGTGCCCCTCACAGTAGTTATGGACAGATGTGTGCCCCCTTACAGTAGTTATGGACCGATTTGTGCCCCCTCACAGTAGTTATGGCCAGATATATTGCCCCTCACATTTGTTATGCCCAGATATGTGTCCCCTTACAGTAATTATGATAGGTATGTGCCCCCTCACAGTAGTTATGCCCAGATATGTGCCCCCTTACAGTAGTTATGTCCAGATCTGTGCCCCCTCACTGTATTTATACCAGATATGTGCTCCCTCACAGTACTTATGCCCAGATATGTGCCCCCTAACAGTAGTTATGCCCAGATATGTGCCCTGTCACAGTAGTTATGTCCAGATATGTGCCCCTCACAGTAGTTATACCCAGATATGTGACCTGTCACAGTAGTTATGTCCAGATATGTGCCCCTCACAGTAGTTATGCCCAGATATGTGCCCCATACAGTAAGTATGGCCAGATATGTGCCCCCTCACAGTAGTTATGCCCAGATATGTGTCCCCTCACAGTAGCTATGCCCAGATATGTGCCCCTCACAGTAGTTATGGACAGATATGTGCTCCCTCACAGTAGTTTTGCCCAGATATGTGCCCCTCACAGTAGTTATGGACAGATATGTGCCCCTCACAGTAGCTATGCCCAGATATGTGCCCCTCACAGTAGTTATGGACAGATATGTGCTCCCTCACAGTAGTTATGCCCAGATATGTGCCCCATACAGTAAGTATGGCCAGATATGTGCCCCCTCACAGTAGTTATGCCCAGATATGTGTCCCCTCACAGTAGCTATGCCCAGATATGTGCCCCTCACAGTAGTTATGGACAGATATGTGCTCCCTCACAGTAGTTATGCCCAGATATGTGCCCCTCACAGTAGTTATGGACAGATATGTGCCCCTCACAGTAGCTATGCCCAGATATGTGCCCCTCACAGTAGTTATGGACAGATATGTGCCCCTCACAGTAGTTATGCCCAGATATGTGCCCCCTCACAGTAGTTATGTCCAGATATGTGCCCCTCACAGTAGATATGCCCAGTTAGATGCCCCCTCACAGTAGTTATGGACAGATATGTGCTCCCTCATAGTAGTTATGGACAGATATGTGCCCCTCACAGTAGTTATGGACAGATATGTGCCCCCTCACAGTAGTTATGGACAGATATGTGCTCCCTCATAGTAGTTATGGACAGATATGTGCCCCTCACAGTAGTTATGTCCAGATATGTGCCCCTCACAGTAGTTATGCCCAGATATGTGCCCCATACAGTAAGTATGGCCAGATATGTGCCCTTTCACAGTAGTTATGCCCAGATATGTGTCCCCTCACAGTAGCTATGCCCAGATATGTGCCCCTCACAGTAGTTATGGACAGATATGTGCTCCCTCACAGTAGTTATGCCCAGATATGTGCCCCTCACAGTAGTTATGGACAGATATGTGCCCCTCAAAGTAGTTATGCCCAGATATGTGCCCCCTCACAGTAGCTATGCCCAGATATGTGCCCCTCACAGTAGCTATGCCCAGATATGTGCCCCTCGCAGTATTTATGGACAGATATGTGCTCCCTCACAGTAGTTATGCTCAGATATGTGCCCCTCACAGTAGTTATGGACAGATATGTGCCCCTTACAGTAGTTATGCCCAGATATGTGCCCCCTCACAGTAGTTATGGACAGATATGTGCCCCTCACAGTAGTTATGGACAGATATGTGCCCCTTACAGTAGTTATGGACAGATATGTGCCCCCTCACAGTAGTTATGGACAGATATTTGCTTTTTTCAGTAGTTATGGACAGATATGTGCTCCCTCACAGTAGTTATACCCAGATATGTGCCCCTCACAGTAACTATGGCCAGATATGTGCCCCCTCACAGTAGTTATGCCCAGATATGTGTCCTTTCACAGTAGCTATGCCCAAATATGTGCTCCCGCTCACAGTAGTTATGGACAGATATGTGCCCCCCTACAGTAGTTATGGCCAGATATGTGCCCCTCACAGTAGTTATGGACAAATATGTGCCCCCTCACAGTAGTTATGGACAAATATGTGCCCCTCACAGTAGTTATGGACAGATGTGTGCCCCCTTACAGTAGTTATGGACCGATTTGTGCCCCCTCACAGTAGTTATGGCCAGATATATTGCCCCTCACATTTGTTATGCCCAGATATGTGTCCCCTTACAGTAGTTATGATAGGTATGTGCCCCCTCACAGTAGTTATGCCCAGATATGTGCCCCCTTACAGTAGTTATGTCCAGATCTGTGCCCCCTCACTGTATTTATACCAGATATGTGCTCCCTCACAGTACTTATGCCCAGATATGTGCCCCCTAACAGTAGTTATGCCCAGATATGTGCCCTGTCACAGTAGTTATGTCCAGATATGTGCCCCTCACAGTAGTTATACCCAGATATGTGACCTGTCACAGTAGTTATGTCCAGATATGTGCCCCTCACAGTAGTTATGCCCAGATATGTGCCCCATACAGTAAGTATGGCCAGATATGTGCCCCCTCACAGTAGTTATGCCCAGATATGTGTCCCCTCACAGTAGCTATGCCCAGATATGTGCCCCTCACAGTAGTTATGGACAGATATGTGCTCCCTCACAGTAGTTTTGCCCAGATATGTGCCCCTCACAGTAGTTATGGACAGATATGTGCCCCTCACAGTAGCTATGCCCAGATATGTGCCCCTCACAGTAGTTATGGACAGATATGTGCTCCCTCACAGTAGTTATGCCCAGATATGTGCCCCATACAGTAAGTATGGCCAGATATGTGCCCCCTCACAGTAGTTATGCCCAGATATGTGTCCCCTCACAGTAGCTATGCCCAGATATGTGCCCCTCACAGTAGTTATGGACAGATATGTGCTCCCTCACAGTAGTTATGCCCAGATATGTGCCCCTCACAGTAGTTATGGACAGATATGTGCCCCTCACAGTAGCTATGCCCAGATATGTGCCCCTCACAGTAGTTATGGACAGATATGTGCTCCCTCACAGTAGTTATGCCCAGATATGTGCCCCATACAGTAAGTATGGCCAGATATGTGCCCCCTCACAGTAGTTATGCCCAGATATGTGTCCCCTCACAGTAGCTATGCCCAGATATGTGCCCCTCACAGTAGTTATGGACAGATATGTGCCCCTCACAGTAGTTATGGACAGATATGTGCCCCCTCACAGTAGTTATGGACAGATGTTTGCTTTTTACAGTAGTTATGGACAGATATGTGCCCCTCACAGTAGTTATGCCCAGATATGTGCCCCCTCACAGTAGTTATGTCCAGATATGTGCCCCTCACAGTAGTTATGCCCAGTTACATGCCCCTCACAGTAGTTATGGACAGATATTTGCTTTTTACAGTAGTTATGGACAGATATGTGCCCCTCACAGTAGTTATGGACAGATATGTGCCCCTCACAGTAGTTATGCCCAGATATGTGCCCCCTCACAGTAGTTATGCCCAGATATGTGCCCCTCACAGTAGTTATGGACAGATATGTGCTCCCTCACAGTAGTTATGCCCAGATATGTGCCCCTTACAGTAGTTATGGACAGATATGTGCCCCTTACAGTAGTTATGGACAGATATGTGCCCCTCACAGTAGTTATGCCCAGTTACGTGCCCCTCACAGTAGATATGGACAGATATGTGCCCCTCACAGTAGTTATGGACAGATATGTGCCACAGATATTTGCTTTTTACAGTAGTTATGGACAGATATGTGCCCCTCACAGTAGTTATGCCCAGATATGTGCCCCCTCACAGTAGTTATGTCCAGATATGTGCCCCTCACAGTAGTTATGCCCAGTTACGTGCCCCTCACAGTAGTTATGGACAGATATGTGCCCCTCACAGTAGTTATGGACAGATATGTGCCCCCTCACAGTAGTTATGGACAGATATGTGCTCCCTCATAGTAGTTATGGACAGATATGTGCCCCTCACAGTAGTTATGGACAGATATGTGCTCCCTCATAGTAGTTATGGACAGATATGTGCCCCTCACAGTAGTTATGGACAGATATGTGCCCCTTACAGTAGTTATGCCCAGATATGTGCCCCTCACAGTAGTTATGTACAGATATGGGCCCCTCACAGTAGTTATGGACAGTTATGTGCCCCCTCACATTTGTTCTGAACAGATTTGTGCCCCCTCACAGTAGTTATAAATAGGGATGAGCGAACCCGAACTGTATAGTTCGGGTTCGTACCGAATTTTGGGGTGTCCGTGACACGGATCCGAACCCGAACATTTTCGTAAAAGTCCGGGTTTGGGTTCGGTGTTCGGCTCTTTCTTGGCGCTTTTTGAAAGGCTGCAAAGCAGCCAATCAACAAGCGTCATACTACTTGCCCCAAGAGGCCGTCACAGCCTTGCCTACTATTGGCATGGCTGTGATTGGCCAGTGCAGCATGTGACCTAGCCTCTATTTAAGCTGGAGTCACGTAGCGCTGCACGTCACTCTGCTATGATCAGTATAGGGAGAGGTTGCAGCTGCGACGTTAGGGCGAGATTAGGCACTGATTAACTCCTCCAAAAGACTTCATTCAGTGATCGATCTCCAGCTGTGGATCATTGAAGTTCTATTATTGACTTGCTCACTTTTTTGAGGCTGCCCAGAGCGTTTTTAGATCACTTTTTTCTGGGGTGATCGGCGGCCATTTTGTGACTTGTGGTGCGCCAGCACGAGCTATCACCAAGTGTATTTAACCATCGATAGTGTGGTTATTTTGTGCTATATCCTACATCAGCTGCACGCTGAGCCTGTGTCACCCTAGTGCATTTAACCATCAACAGTCTGGTTATTTTTTGGCCATATCCTACATCAGGTGCAGGCTGAGCCTGTGTCACCGAAGTGCATTTAACCATCAACAGTCTGATTATTTTTTGGCCATATACTACATCTGGTGCAGGCTGAGCCTGTGTCACCCAAGTGCATTTAACCATCAACAGTGTGGTTATTTTTTGGCCATATACTACATCAGGGGCAAGTTGAGCCTGTCACCCAGCGCCTAAAAAATAGACCTGACATTTCTATTCATCCAAATCTGCACTGTTTTAGCTGGTCAAGTTATTTGTAGTGACCGTAAAAGCACATTTTTTGTTCTGGGTTGAAAAACTATTCCCAAATTTGCCATTCTCAAAATAACTAGTTTCTGGTATTTGAGGCCTACTTGAAATCTATCCCAAAAAGGATATCTTACATTGAAGCTAGTGATAGTGTCATTCAGAAAAACCTAAGACACGCGCTAGCGTGCAGATAGAAGTCTGATTCTGTGATTAAACCTATACCTGTCGCACAGCGCAAAAAAAAACAGGCCTCACATCTCTATTCAACCAAATCTGCACTGTTTTAGCTGGTCAAGTTATTTGTAGTGACCGTAAAAGCACACTTTTTTTTCTGGGTTGAAAAACCATTCCCAAATTTGCCATTCTCAAAATTGTGGTGAACGGGAACAATGAGGAAAACATCTAATAAGGGACGCGGACGTGGACATGGTCGTGGTGGTGTTAGTGGACCCTCTGGTGCTGGGAGAGGACGTGGCTGTTCTGCCACAGCCACACGTCCTAGTGAACCAACTACCTCAGGTCCCAGTAGCCAGCAGAATTTACAGCGATATTTGGTGGGGCCCAATGCCGTTCTAAGTATGGTAAGGCCTGAGCAGGTACAGGCATTAGTCAATTGGGTGGCCGACAGTGGATCCAGCACGTTCACATTATCTCCCACCCAGTCATCTGCAGAAAGCGCACAGATGGCGCATGAAAACCAAGCCCATCAGTCTGTCACATCACCCCCATGCATATCAGGGAAACTGTCTGAGCCTCAAGTTATGCAGCAGTCTCTTATGCTGTTTGAAGACTCTGCTGCCAGGGTTTCCCAAGGGCATCCACCTAGCCCTTCCCCAGGGGTGGAAGAGATAGAATGCACTAACGCACTTATTTTTCCTGATGATGAGGACATGGGAATACCACCTCAGCACGTCTCTGATGATGACGAAACACAGGTGCCAACTGCTGCGTCTTTCTGCAGTGTGCAGACTGAACAGGAGGTCAGGGATCAAGACTGGGTGGAAGACGACGCAGGGGACGATGAGGTCCTAGACCCCACATGGAATGAAGGTCGTGCCACTGACTTTCACAGTTCGGAGGAAGAGGCAGTGGTGAGACCGAGCCAACAGCGTAGCAAAAGAGGGAGCAGTGGGCAAAATCAGAACACCCGCCGCCAAGAGACTCCGCCTGCTACTGACCGCCGCCATCTGGGACCGAGCACCCCAAAGGCAGCTTCAAGGAGTTCCCTGGCATGGCACTTCTTCAAACAATGTGCTGACGACAAGACCCGAGTGGTTTGCACGCTGTGCCATCAGAGCCTGAAGCGAGGCATTAACGTTCTGAGCCTTAGCACAACCTGCATGACCAGGCACCTGCATGCAAAGCATGAACTGCAGTGGAGTAAACACCTTAAAAACAAGGAAGTCACTCAGGCTCCCCCTGCTACCTCTTCTGCTGCTGCTGCCTCGGCCTCTTCTGCTGCTGCCGCCGCCTCGGCCTCTTCCTCCGCCTCTGGAGGAACGTTGGCACCTGCCGCCCAGCAAACATGGGATGTACCACCAACACCACCACCTGCGTCACCAAGCATCTCAACCATGTCACACGGCAGCGTTCAGCTCTCCATCTCACAAACATTTGAGAGAAAGCGTAAATTCCCACCTAGCCACCCTCGATCCCTGGCCCTGAATGCCAGCATTTCTAAACTACTGGCCTATGAAATGCTGTCATTCAGGCTGGTGGACACACACAGCTTCAAACAGCTCATGTCACTTGCTGTCCCACAGTATGTTGTTCCCAGCCGCCACTACTTCTCCAAGAGAGCCGTGCCTTCCCTGCACAAACAAGTGTCCGATAAAATCAAGTGTGCACTGCGCAACGCCATCTGTGGCAAGGTCCACCTAACCACAGATACGTGGACCAGTAAGCACGGCCAGGGACGCTATATCTCCCTAACTGCACACTGGGTAAATGTAGTGGCGGCTGGGCCCCAGGCGGAGAGCTGTTTGGCGCACGTCCTTCCGCCGCCAAGGATCGCAGGGCAACATTCTTTGCCTCCTGTCTCCTCCTACTCAGCTTCCTCCTCCTCTTCTTCCACCTGCTCATCCAGTCAGCCACACACCTTCACCACCAACTTCAGCACAGCCCGGGGTAAACGTCAGCAGGCCGTTCTGAAACTCATATGTTTGGGGGACAGGCCCCACACCGCACAAGAGTTGTGGCGGGGTATAGAACAACAGACCGACGAGTGGTTGCTGCCGGTGAGCCTCAAGCCCGGCCTGGTGGTGTGCGATAATGGGCGAAATCTCGTTGCATCTCTAGGACTAGCCGGTTTGACGCACATCCCTTGCCTGGCGCATGTGCTGAATTTGGTGGTGCAGAAGTTCATTTGCAACTACCCCGACATGTCAGAGCTGCTGCATAAAGTGCGGGCCGTCTGTTCGCGCTTCCGGCGTTCACATCCTGCCGCTGCTCGTCTGTCTGCACTACAGCGTAACTTCGGCCTTCCCGCTCACCGCCTCATATGCGATGTGCCCACCAGGTGGAACTCCACCTTGCACATGCTGGACAGACTGTGCGAGCAGCAGCAGGCAATAGTGGAGTTTCAGCTGCAGCACGCACGGGTCAGTCGCACTGCGGATCAGACCCACTTCACCACCAATGACTGGGCCTCCATGCGAGACCTGTGTGCCCTGTTGCGTTGTATCGAGTACTCCACCAACATGGCCAGTGGCGATGACGCTGTTATCAGCGTTACAATACCACTTCTACACTTCTATGTCTCCTTGAGAAAACACTTAGGGCGATGATGGAAGAGGAGGTGGCCCAGGAGAAAGAGGAGGAAGAGGGGTCATTTTTAGCACTTTCAGGCCAGTCTCTTCAAAGTGACTCAGAGGGAGGTTTTTTGCAACACCAGAGGCCAGGTACAAATGTGGCCAGACAGGGCCCACTACTGGAGGACGAGGAGGACGAGGATGAGGAGGAGGTGGAGGAGGATGAGGATGAAGCATGTTCACAGCGGGGTGGCACCCAACGCAGCTCGGGCCCATCACTGGTGCGTGGCTGGGGGGAAACACAGGACGATGACGATACGCCTCCCACAGAGGACAGCTTGTCCTTACCTCTGGGCAGCCTGACACACATGAGCGACTACATGCTGCAGTGCCTGCGCAACGACAGCAGAGTTGCCCAAATTTTAACGTGTGCGGACTACTGGGTTGCCACCCTGCTGGATCCCCGGTACAAAGACAATGTGCCCACCTTACTTCCTACACTGGAGCGTGATAGGAAGATGCGCGAGTACAAGCGCACGTTGGTAGACGCGCTACTGAGAGCATTCCCAAATGTCACAGGGGAACCAGTGGAAGCCCAAGGCGAAGGCAGAGGAGGAGCAAGAGGTCGCCAACGCAGCTGTGTCACGGCCAGCTCCTCTGAGGGCAGGGTTAGCATGGCAGAGATGTGGAAAAGTTTTGTCACCACGCCACAGCTAACTGCACCACCACCTGATACGGAACGTGTTAGCAGGAGGCAACATTTCACTAACATGGTGGAACAGTACCTGTGCACACCCCTCCACGTACTGACTGATGGTTCGGCCCCATTCAACTTCTGGGTCTCCAAATTGTCCACGTGGCCAGAGCTAGCCTTTTATGCCTTGGAGGTGCTGGCCTGCCCGGCGCCCAGCGTTTTGTCTGAACGTGTATTCAGCACGGCAGGGGGCGTCATTACAGACAAACGCAGCCACCTGTCTACAGCCAATGTGGACAAGCTGACGTTCATAAAAATGAACCAGGCATGGATCCCACAGGACCTGTCCATCCCTTGTGCAGATTAGACATTAACTACCTCCCCTTAACAATATATTATTCTACTCCAGGGCACTTCCTCATTCAATCCTATTTTTATTTTCATTTTACCATTATATTGCGGGGCAACCCAAAGTTGAATGAACCTCTCCTCTGTCTGGGTGCCGGGGCCTAAATATGTGACAGTGGCCTGTTCCAGTGGTGGGTGACATGAAGCCTGATTCTCTGCTATGACATGAAGACTTATTCTGTGCTGACATGAAGCCAGATTCTCTGTTACGGGACCTCTCTCCTCTGTCTGGGTGCCGGGGCCTAAATGTGACCTCAGCCGTGTTAGCCCCCCCATATCAAAATTTTTGAACAAAACATATGCAATTGGTTAGATCTTTGTTAGATCAGGTTAGATCAATTGTTGTTTGCGTTAGATCTCATACAGAAGTAGAGATATTAACAGTTATTTGCAGGGGGGGCTAACCCGTCATCAGCCCCCCCTTATCAAAAAATTGACCAAAAAATTAGCTATTTTGGAAGATATTTGTTAGATCAGGTATGATCAACTAGTTGTTTTGTTAGATCTCACATAATTACAGACTTATTAAGTAATTAATGAGGGGGGGCTAGCCCCCCCACATGCAATTTTCAGGTAAAATTTGATTCAGGCTAATAGGCCTTCGTTTGATCCGGTAAGATCAAGTGGTTACAACGTTAGATCTCATATAATTACAGAGATATTATGGATATTTGGTATTACGTCAGGGGGGGCTAGCCCCCCCACATGCAATTTTCTGGTAAAATTTGATGCAGACTAATAGGCCTTCGTTAGATCCGGTAAGATCAAGTGGTTACAACGTTAGATCTCATATAATTACAGAGATATTATGGATATTTGGTATTACGTCAGGGGGGGGCTAGCCCCCCCACATGCAATTTTCTGGTAAAATTTGATGTAGACTAATAGGCCTTCGTTAGATCCGGTAAGATCAAGTGGTTTCAACGTTAGATCTCATATAATTACAGAGATATTATGGATATTTGGTATTACGTCAGGGGGGGGCTAGCCCCCCCACATGCAATTTTCTGGTAAAATTTGATGCAGACTAATAGGCCTTCGTTAGATCCGGTAAGATCAAGTTGTTACAACGTTAGATCTCATATAATTACAGAGATATTATGGATATTTGGTATTACGTCAGGGGGGGCTAGCCCCCCCACATGCAATTTTCTGGTAAAATTTGATTCAGACTAATAGGCCTTCGTTAGATCCAGTAAGATCAAGTGGTTACAACGTTAGATCTCATATAATTACAGAGATATTATGGATATTTGGTATTACATCGGGGGGGGGCTAGCCCCCCCCCCCCCCCAAATGTAATTTTCTGGTAAAATTTGATGCAGACTAATAGGCCTTCGTTAGATCCGGTAAAATCAAGTTGTTTCAACGTTAGATCTCATTTAATTACAGAGATATTTCAAATGAAAACACAGATATTAGGAAGTATTAAATAGGGGGGCTAGCTCCCCCTTATGTAATTCCAAATATCCATAATATCTCTGTAATTAAATGAGATCTAACATTGAAACCACTTGATCTTACCGGATCTAACGAAGGCCTATTAGTCTGCATCAAATTTTACCAGAAAATTGCATGTGGGGGGGCTAGCCCCCCTATTTAATACTACCTAATATCTGTATTTTTATGTGAAATATCTCTGTAATTATATGAGATCTAACGTTGAAACCACTTGATCTTACCGGATCTAACGAAGGCCTATTAGTCTGCATCAAATTTTACCAGATAATTGCATGTGGGGTGGCTAGCCCCCCCTGACGTAATACCAAATATCCATAATATCTCTGTAATTATATGAGATCTAACGTTGTAACCACTTGATCTTACCGGATCTAACGAAGGCCTATTAGTCTGCATCAAATTTTACCAGAAAATTGCATGTGGGGGGGCTAGCCCCCCCTGACGTAATACCAAATATCCATAATATCTCTGTAATTATATGAGATCTAACGTTGTAACCACTTGATCTTACCGAATCTAACGAAGGCCTATTAGTCTGCATCAAATTTTACCTGAAAATTGCATGTGGGGGGGGCTAGCCCCCCCCCTCATTAATCACTTAATAAGTCTGTAATTATGTGAGATCTAACAAAACAAATAGTTGATCATACCTGATCTAACAAATATCTTCCAAAATAGCTAATTTTTTGGTCAATTTTTAGATAAGGGGGGGCTGATGACGGGTTAGCCCCCCCTGCAAATAACTGTTAATATCTCTACTTCTGTATGAGATCTAACGCAAACAACAATTGATCCAACCTGATCTAACAAAGATCTAACCAATTGCATATGTTTTGTTCAAAAATTTTGATATGGGGGGGGCTAACACGGCTGAGGTCTAAATGTGTGACAGTGGCCTGTTCCAGTGGTGGGTGACGTGAAGCCTGATTCTCTGCTATGACATGAAGACTGATTCTGTGCTGACATAAGGCCAGATTCTCTGTTACGGGACCTCTCTCCTCTGTCTGGGTGCCGGGGCCTAAATGTGTGACAGTGGTCTGTTCCAGTGGTGGGTGACGTGAAGCCTGATTCTCTGCTATGACATGAAGACTGATTCTCTGCTGACATGAAGCCAGATTCTCTGTTACGGGACCTCTCTCCTCTGCCTGGGTGCCTGGGCCTAAATGTGTGACAGTGGCCTGTTCCAGTGGTGGGTGACGTGAAGCCTGATTCTCTGCTATGACATGAAGACAGATTCTGTGCTGACATAAGGCCAGATTCTCTGTTACGGGACCTCTCTCCTCTGCCTGGGTGCCTGGGCCTAAATGTGTGACAGTGGCCTGTTCCAGTGGTGGGTGACGTGAAGCCTGATTCTCTGCTATGACATGAAGACAGATTCTGCGCTGACATAAGGCCAGATTCTCTGTTACGGGACCTCTCTCCTCTGTCTGGGTGCCGGGGCCTAAATGTGTGACAGTGGCCTGTTCCAGTGGTGGGTGACGTGAAGCCTGATTCTCTGCTATGACATGAAGACAGATTCTGTGCTGACATAAGGCCAGATTCTCTGTTACGGGACCGCTCTCCTCTGTCTGGGTGCCGGGGCCTAAATGTGTGACAGTGGCCTGTTCCAGTGGTGGGTGACGTGAAGCCTGATTCTTTGCTATGGCATGAAGAGACTGATTCTCTGCTGACGTGAAGCCAGATTCTCTGCTATGGGACCTCTGTCCAATTGATATTGGTTCATTTTTATTTTTTTAATTTTTATTTTAATTCATTTCCCTATCCACATTTGTTTGCAGGGGATTTACCTACATGTTGCTGCCTTTTGCAGCCCTCTAGCTCTTTCCTGGGCTGTTTTACAGCCTTTTTAGTGCCCAAAAGTTCGGGTCCCCATTGACTTCAATGGGGTTCGGGTTCGGGACGAAGTTCGGATCGGGTTCGGATCCCGAACCCGAACATTTCCGGGAAGTTCGGCCGAACTTCTCGAACCCGAACATCCAGGTGTTCGCTCAACTCTAGTTATAAACAGATATGTGCTCCTCACAGTAGTTATGGACAGATATGTGCCTCCTCACAGTAGTTATGGACAGATATGTGCCCCTCACAGTAGTTATGGACAGATATGTGCCCCCTCATAGTAGTTATGGACAGATATGTGTCCCTCACAGTAGTTATGGACAGATATGTGCCCCTCACAGTAGTTATGGACAGATATGTGCCCCCTCATAGTACTTATGGACAGATATGTGCCCCTCACAGTAGTTATGGACAGATATGTGCCCCTCACAGTAGTTATGGACAGATATGTGCCCCTTACAGTAGTTATGGACAGATATGTGCCCCTCACAGTAGTTATGCCCAGTTACGTGCCCCTCACAGTAGATATGGACAGATATGTGCCCCTCACAGTAGTTATGGACAGATATGTGCCCCCTCACAGTAGTTATGGACAGATATTTGCTTTTTACAGTAGTTATTGACAGATATGTGCCCCTCACAGTAGTTCTGCCCAGATATGTTCCCCCTCACAGTAGTTATGCCCAGATATGTGCCCCCTCACAGTAGTTATGTCCAGATATGTGCCCCTCACAGTAGTTATGCCCAGTTACGTGCCCCTCACAGTAGTTATGGACAGATATGTGCCCCTCACAGTAGTTATGGACAGATATGTGCCCCCTCACAGTAGTTATGGACAGATATGTGCTCCCTCATAGTAGTTATGGACAGATATGTGCCCCCCACAGTAGTTATGCCCAGATATGTGCCCCTCACAGTAGTTATGTACAGATATGGGCCCCTCACAGTAGTTATGGACAGTTATGTGCCCCCTCACATTTGTTCTGAACAGATTTGTGCCCCCTCACAGTAGTTATAAACAGATATGTGCTCCTCACAGTAGTTATGGACAGATATGTGCTCCTCACAGTAGTTATGGACAGATATGTGCCTCCTCACAGTAGTTATGGACAGATATGTGCCCCCTCATAGTAGTTATGGACAGATATGTGTCCCTCACAGTAGTTATGGACAGATATGTGCCCCTCACAGTAGTTATGGACAGATATGTGCCCCTCACAGTAGTTATGGACAGATATGTGCCCCTCACAGTAGTTATGGACAGATATGTGCCCCCTCATAGTAGTTATGGACAGATATGTGTCCCTCACAGTAGTTATGGACAGATATGTGCCCCTCACAGTAGTTATGGACAGATATGTGCCCCCTCACAGTAGTTATGGACAGATATGTGCCCCCTCATAGTACTTATGGACAGATATGTGCCCCTCACAGTAGTTATGGACAGATATGTGACCCTCACAGTAGTTATGGACAGATATGTGCCCCTCACAGTAGTTATGGACAGATATGTGCCCCTCACAGTAGTTATGGAAAGATATGTGCCCCCTCATAGTAGTTATGGACATATATGTTCCCCTCACAGTAGTTATGGATAGATATGTGCCCCCTCATGGTAGTTATGGACCGATATGTGCCCCCTCACAGTAGTTATGAACATATATGTGCTCCTTACAGTAGTCATGGACAGATATGTGCCCCCTCACAGTAGTTATGGATACATATGTGCCCCTCACAGTAGTTACTACTCTGGTTGTCAGGGAGCCCCACCAGGTCCCTGACACAACTCTCAACGGTATCTACATCCTCAGGACATACCCTCATGTAGTGGTAGTAGTACCCACATGGACCAGTAGTAGTACCCCTATTTAGCAGTTGTAGTACCCCCATGTAGTGGTAGTAGTACCCCCATGTAGCAGTAGTAGTACCTCAATGTAGTGGTAGTGGTAGTAGTACCCCCATGTAGCAGTAGTAGTACCCCCATGTAGCAGTAGTAGTAACCCCATGTAGTGGTAGTAGTACCCCCATGTAGCGGTAGTAGTACCCCTCATGTAGTGGTAGTAGTACCCCCATGTAGCAGTAGTAGTACCTCTATGTAGTGGTAGTGGTAGTAGTACCCCCATGTAACAGTAGTAGTACCCCCATGTAGCAGTAGTAGTAACCCCATGTAGTGGTAGTAGTACCCCCATGTAGCGGTAGTAGTACCCCTCATGTAGTGGTAGTAGTACCCCCATGTAGCAGTAGTAGTACCTCTATGTAGTGGTAGTAGTACCCCTCATGTAGTGGTAGTAGTACCCCCATCTAGCAGTAGTAGTACCTCCATGTAGTGGTAGTAGTACCCCTCATGTAGTGGTAGTAGTACCCCAATGTAGCAGTAGTAGTACCCCCATGTAGTGGTAGTAGTACCCCCATGTAGCGGTAGTAGTACCCCTCATGTAGTGGTAGTAGTACACCTATGTAGCGGTAGTAGTTCCCCTCATAAAGAGGTAGTAGTACCCCTCTTGTAGTGGTAGTAGTACCCCCATGTAGCAGTAGTAGTACCCCCATGTAGCAGTAGTAGTACCCCAATGTAGTGGTAGTAGTACCCCCATGTAGTGGTAGTAGTACCCTATCTAGCAGTAGTAGTCAGGGAGCCCCACCAGGTCCCTGACACAACTCTCAACGGTATCTACATCCTCAGGACATACCCTCATGTAGTGGTAGTAGTACCCACATGGACCAGTAGTAGTACCCCTATTTAGCAGTTGTAGTACCCCCATGTAGTGGTAGTAGTACCCCCATGTAGCAGTAGTAGTACCTCAATGTAGTGGTAGTGGTAGTAGTACCCCCATGTAGCAGTAGTAGTACCCCCATGTAGCAGTAGTAGTAACCCCATGTAGTGGTAGTAGTACCCCCATGTAGCGGTAGTAGTACCCCTCATGTAGTGGTAGTAGTACCCCCATGTAGCAGTAGTAGTACCTCTATGTAGTGGTAGTGGTAGTAGTACCCCCATGTAACAGTAGTAGTACCCCCATGTAGCAGTAGTAGTAACCCCATGTAGTGGTAGTAGTACCCCCATGTAGCGGTAGTAGTACCCCTCATGTAGTGGTAGTAGTACCCCCATGTAGCAGTAGTAGTACCTCTATGTAGTGGTAGTAGTACCCCTCATGTAGTGGTAGTAGTACCCCCATCTAGCAGTAGTAGTACCTCCATGTAGTGGTAGTAGTACCCCTCATGTAGTGGTAGTAGTACCCCAATGTAGCAGTAGTAGTACCCCCATGTAGTGGTAGTAGTACCCCCATGTAGCGGTAGTAGTACCCCTCATGTAGTGGTAGTAGTACACCTATGTAGCGGTAGTAGTTCCCCTCATAAAGAGGTAGTAGTACCCCTCTTGTAGTGGTAGTAGTACCCCCATGTAGCAGTAGTAGTACCCCCATGTAGCAGTAGTAGTACCCCAATGTAGTGGTAGTAGTACCCCCATGTAGTGGTAGTAGTACCCTATCTAGCAGTAGTAGTACCCCTCATGTAGTGGTAGCAGTACCTCATGTAGTGTTATTAGTACCCCTCTTGTAGTGGTAGTAGTACCCCCGTGTAGCAGTAGTACCCCCATGTAGTGGTAGTAGTACCCCCATGTAGCAGTAGTAGAACCCCCATGTAGCGGTAGTAGTACCCACATGTAGCAGTAGTAGTACCCCCATGTAGCAGTAGTAGAACCCCCATGTAGCAGAAGTAGAACCCCCATGTAGCAGTAGTAGAACCCCCATGTAGCAGTAGTAGAACCCCCATGTAGCGGTAGTAGTACCCACATGTAGCAGTAGTAGTACCCCCATGTAGCAGTAGTAGAACCCCCATGTAGCAGTAGTAGTACCCCCATGTAGTGGTAGTAGTACTCTCATATCACAGTAGTAGTTCCCGTCATGCCCTGGTACATTGTGAATATTTGGTGTTTACATCTATTTTCCTGTCTCGGCGATCAGTCAGTAATTAATACCACCGGGCCACTTATTGGCAAAGTACTTAACCCACGGGCAATGCAGCCTGGCAACCGGCTAATTATAACATGAGAAGCTAATCTGCAGGGCGATGACTGACAACTTCACCTATTCTCCTAATTGTTCAGGGTGTGAAGTCCCATGAGACCACATTAGTCATCCATCGTCCTGGATTAACCCCTTGTGGTGGAGAAATCACGTTCTAAACCTGTCGGTAAAGATTCTGATCTGTGATTAACATGGAGCATGAGCAGAAGAGAAGTCCTGGGTGAGTCCAGACACAGACTGCTCTGATATGTGATTCTCCATGAGACTAAGAATCAACCCAGGGGCCCGTCCACACACACAAACCAGGGGCCTCATCCACACACACAACTCAGGGGCCCGTCCACACACACAACCCAGAGGACCATCCAAACCCACAACCCAGAGGACCCATCCACAGACACACAACCAAGAGGACCATCTAAACCCACAACCTCGGGGTCCGTCCACACACACACAACCCAGAGGACCATCCACACACACAATCCAGAGGACTATCCAAACCCACAACCTAGGGGCCCGTCCACACACAACTCAGAGGATCATACACATACACGACACAGAGGACCATCCAAAATGACAACCTTGGAGCCTGCCCATATACACTACCCAGTGACCCGTCCACACACAACCCAGAGAACCCATACACATACACACCCAACTTAGAGGCCCATCCACATACACAACCCAGAGAACCCATACACATACACACCCAACTTAGAGGCCCATCCACATACACAACCCAGAGGACCATCCAAACCCACAACCCAGGAGCCTGTTCCTACAACAACCCTGGTGACTGTCACACCTGATGAAGGCGGCAGCCCGTCACTGAAACGGCTAATATTCCTTGTTTTAGATTTTATGTTCCTTTAATAAATCTTGCTGACCATGGTGCTCCGCGGACATGGCTGTTCTTCCTTGACCTATTGCCAGTGATCAGACATCTGATGTTCTACCACCTGTCACCTACCTGTGACCACAGTTGCTCAGTTTGGTCTGAAAGTGTAAACCTAATGTATTACTGTTCACTGCATGTTGTGTACAGAGAAGGATACGGGAGAGCATGCTCTGTGAAGAGAAGGATACAGGAGAGCATGCTCTGTGCAGAGAAGGATACAGGAGAGCATGCTCTGTGCAGAGAAGGATACAGGAGAGCATGCTCTGTACAGAGAAGGATACAGGAGAGCATGCTCTGTGCAGAGAAGGATACAGGAGAGCATGCTCTGTATAGAGAAGGATACAGGAGAGCATGCTCTGTACAGAGAAGGATACGGGAGAGCATGCTCTGTGAAGAGAAGGATACAGGAGAGCATGCTCTGTGCAGAGAAGGATACAGGAGAGCATGCTCTGTGCAGAGAAGGATACAGGAGAGCATGCTCTGTGCAGAGAAGGATACAGGAGAGCATGCTCTGTGCAGAGAAGGATACAGGAGAGCATGCTCTGTGCAGAGAAGGATACAGGAGAGCATGCTCTGTATAGAGAAGGATACAGGAGAGCATGCTCTGTACAGAGAAGGATACGGGAGAGCATGCTCTGTAAAGAGAAGGATACGGGAGAGCATGCTCTGTGCAGAGAAGGATACGGGAGAGCATGCTCTGTGCAGAGAAGGATACGGGAGAGCATGCTCTGTACAGAGAAGGATACAGGAGAGCATGTTCTGTACAGAGAAGGATACGGGAGAGCATGCTCTGTAAAGAGAAGGATACGGGAGAGCATGCTCTGTGCAGAGAAGGATACGGGAGAGCATGCTCTGTGCAGAGAAGGATACGGGAGAGCATGCTCTGTACAGAGAAGGATACAGGAGAGCATGCTCTGTACAGAGAAGGATACGGGAGAGCATGCTCTGTACAGAGAAGGATACAGGAGAGTCTCCCCAGTGAGGAGCAGCGGTTGCAGATGCGAGTGGCCCTGCGAATGCCCCTTCTGGGAGAGCAGCCATTGGATGAGTGGATGACAGAACTCGAGAGCTAGCTTTGGCTAGACGATGCCTACCAGGCACTCTGGTGGTACTCAATTCGGCACTCCCCCTGGATGGCTGAGCACGACAGACCCGAAAATGAGGTTTACGATGGCCCTGGCCTGTTGTTTGAGGCCTTCGCAGAACCAGAGTTCGGAGATGCTGGAGAGTCCCGGTTCTGGGATATCTATGACTACAGGGAGGGTATGCATGATTGGGCTACAGCGAGAGAGGTGAGACAAGACCTGCTTTACAGCTTCATGAAGTCTTAGCTCATGTTTGGGGGATGGGATAACTACACTCTTGGGAATTGCTATATCACAATACTCCCCTGAGTATAAGCTCTTGTAAGAGCTTGTTCCTGGTTCCTGCTCTCTGGATGTAGGAGAGGTTCACCCACTGAAGCCCGGTCTTGGGTTCAGCGTGGGTGGAGGACAGCGAGACCCCAACCAAGCTGTGGCGGTTCGTGGGGTCTGTGGTGGTTACGGTGTCCGGTGGAGTTCTTGGAGCCCTCGGGAAGCACTAGGAGCATCCATCAGTGGAAGGTGCCCAGTCGGGTGCCAGGCATTCCGGTACACAGAGCATGCTCTGTACAGAGACTGAACAAGAAAGGGGTTGCAGAGCATGTTCTGTACAGAGCCTGAACAAGAAGGGGGTTGCAGAGCATGTTCTGTACAGAGACTGAACAAGAAGAGGGTTGCAGAGCATGTTCTGTACAGGAACTGAACCAGCAGTGTGTAGCAGAGCATATTTTGTTCAGAGACTGAACAAGAAGGAGGAAGCAGAGCATGTTCTGTATAGTGAGGGAACCAGATGAAGATAGCAGAGCATACAGACACTGAACCAGAAGGAGGTAGTAGAGCATGTTCAGTACAGCGACTGAACCAACAGGGGTTAACAGTGCATGCTCTGTACAGAGACTGAACCAGCAGGAGACTGAAGAGCATATTCTATACAGAGAATGAACCAGCAGGGGGCAGCATTGTGTGTGCCATGCAAAGTCTAAACAAGCAGGAGGCAGTGGGGCATGCTCTGGGCAGAGACAGGATCATCAGTGGGGGGGTTGAGGATGCTAAGTACAGAAACACAACCAGCAGAGGGCAGCAGAGCATGCTGTATACACTCCAAAGCTTACTCTATTCAGAGACTAAACAGCAGGGGCAGCAAAGAGCTCAGGGTAAACAGGAACCCAGTAGAATTGTGATTGCAGCTCTGGATCTAACTGGAGAATAAGATATAATGTTGCTCAAGGTCTCTACATGAAGTGTGCAGAGATAAAGGTACTGATATAAAAAACCAGGCTCTGTACGTAATACATTATTATATGTGATATAGTGAAATCCCATAATGCTCTCTGACAACTCTGCGCTCGCCCTATAGACTACAGAGTTGGAGAGGGTACCGGGTCCCATAGGGACAACATCGTCTACACCCCCCCCATAGCTACTACTATGGCTGTATGTGGCCGCATCATCTGTATGGTTTATAGATTACTGCAGGAAGGAGGCTGGAGGACACAAGTGCAGTGTCAAGGCCCAGGAGAGGCTGGAGACTGTGCCCTGCGCAGCAGCACGCAGCGTGTCACAGGCAGTGAGGGGGAGGAGCGAGATGGCTGGGTGACAATGGCCTTACATCATCTACAGGAGAATCAGTGACAACAGCCAAATGTGCTCAGCCCAGATACGTGGTTGTCACTCTTCGTCATGGAGTGCCCCAGATGTAAGAAGTTTATAGTTGAAAAAATATTCACACCCCTTGAACTTTTGCAAATTTTTTCACGTTACACCCACAAACCTAAATGTATTTTATTGGGATTTTATGTGATCGACCGACACAAAGTACAAGTCTGTGTGAAGTGAGAAGAAAATGACACATGGTTTTCAAAGTTTTTAATAAATAAAAATCTGTGTAGTGTGGCGTGCATTTGTATTCAGCCCCTGTACTCTGATCCCCTAAATAAAATCCAGTGTGACCAATCGCCTTCAGAAGTCACCTCATTAGCAAATAGAGTCCACCTGTGTGTAATGTCTTCTCAGCATAACTCCAACTGTTCTGTGAAGGCCTCAGAGGTTTATTAGAGAACATTTGTGATCTAACAGCATCAGGAAAACCAAGGAACACACCAGACAGGTCAGGGATAAAGTTGTAGAGAAGTGTAAATCAGGGTTACGTTATTAAAAAAACATATCCCAAGCTCTGAACATCTCACAGAACATTGCCCAATCCATCATCTAAAAATGGAAAGAGTATCGAACACTGCAAACCTACCAAGACATGACCGCCCAGGCAAGGAGAGCAGTGATTAGAGAAGCAGCCAAGAGGTCCATGGTCACTCTGGAAGAGCTGCAGAGATCCACAGCTCAGGTGGGAGAATCTGTCCACAGGACAACTATTAGTTGTTTACTCCACAAATCTGACCTTTATGGAAGAGCCATTTCTGAAAGCGGCCATAAGAAGTCCCATTTTCAGTTTGCCACGAGCCATGTAGAGATCACAGCAAACATGTGGAAGAAGGTGCTCTGGTCAGAGGAGACCAAAGGTGAACTTTGTGGCCTAAATGCAAAACCTTATGTGCGGCAGAGAACTAACCCTGCACATGACCCTGAACGTCCCATCCCCACCGTGAGACATGGAGGTGGCAGCACCATCCTGGGGGGAGGGTTGTCTTCAGCAGGGACAGGGAAGCCGGCCAGAGTTGATGTGAAGATGGATGGAGAATCTGGGGCAAGACTTGGAAATTGCTGTTCACAGACGATCTCCATCCAATCTGACTGAGCGCGAGCTCTTCTGCCAAGAAGAACGGGCAAAAGTGTCATCCTCTAAATGTGTAAAGCTGGTGGAGACGGACCCCAAAAGACCTGCAGCTGTAACTGCAGTGAAAGATGGGCCTACAAAGTGCTGTCTCAGGGGGGTGAACACTAATGCAGGACACACTGTCCCGGAGTTCTATTTATTGCACATTGTGAGAACCTTGTATCTTCTTCTTCTCGCCCAGACTTGGACTTTGTGTCGGTCGATCACATAAAATCCCAATAAAACACATTCAGGTTTCTGGGTGTAACGTGAAAAAGTGTGGAAAAGTTCAGGGGTGGGAATTCTTTTCTGAGGCACTGTATATATGTATAAGTATATGTGTGTGTATCTGTATGTACATATATGCATATACGTATACATGTGTGTATGTGCTGTATGATGTTAGTGCTCGATGCTCCCCACGCTTCTTTCCACTCTCTTGTATATGTATACGTCTATGTATGTCTGTGTGTGCATGTATGTATGTGTGCATGTATTAGTGCTCGATGCTCTCCGTGCTTCTTTCCACTCTCGTGTCTACATGAATGTACATGTACAGTATGTATGTCTGTGTGTACGTGTATACATGTACAGTATGTATGTCTGTGTGTACGTGTATACATGTACAGTATGTATGTGCATGGCTGTATTAGTGCTCGATGCTCTCCACGCTGACACATCTGCTCAGTACAGCAGCAGTAAGGAGGCGGTGCGGAGAAAGCTGACACGTACGGCTGATAGGGCTACATATGGTTTCTATATTGCAGTCAATCATATTAGTATGGGGTAACGCTCTCCCCAAGCAGCAGAATTTATGGAGGAAACGCTCTTGTTTCTGCCTTTTTTATGTTGCTTTTCCAAGGGCCGGGTCGGTCGCTCAGTGCATTGTGGGACATACTTCAGCCCCCGCACCGGGCACATCTGCTTCTCGTTTTTTGACATGTTCCTAATAGCTGGAGCTCACAGGACACCCGACTCCTTTGTCTTCAGCTCCTGCATCTGACTATTTCCCGGAACATGATGTCACCGGTGATTACAGCGAGGAGCCGATAACCGCCATCAGCCGACCAACCAAGCGCCAATTACCCGAGAAGCATTCCAGTAATTGAGCTGCTAATTGACCTGCAGCTTTTAGTATTATAGCAAAGGGGAATCAATAATGTCTATAGGGCTGAGCATGAATGTCGTGGGGGGGGGGCGTCCGGAGACTGCGACCCGTAGTATGAACACCTACCAGGATAGCTGCGCCATCACATAGTGAGGCCATTATCACTAAACTCATAGGAACTCACATATCAGCTGGGAATGATGAGAGTGGTAGGCCGCATCAAGTCCAAAAGTAACAGAGCCGAAATAATACTTCTGCATGATGCCCAAATAACAGTACTATGCAGTATACAAATAATACCACCATGCAGTCCATAGTCTCACTGCTCTTACAGTACAGAGTCCATAGTCTCACTGCTCTTACAGTATAGAGTCCATAGTCTCACTGCTCTTACAGTAAAGAGTCCATAGTCTCACTGCTCTTACAGTATAGAGTCCATAGTCTCACTGCTCTTACAGTATAGAGTCCATAGTCTCACTGCTCTTACAGTATAGAGTCCATAGTCTCACTGCTCTTACAGTAAAGAGTCCATAGTCTCACTGCTCTTACAGTATAGAGTCCATAGTCTCACTGCTCTTACAGTATAGAGTCCATAGTCTCACTGCTCTTACAGTAAATAGTCCATAGTCTCACTGCTCTTACAGTATAGAGTCCATAGTCTCACTGCTCTTACAGTAAAGAGTCCATAGTCTCACTGCTCTTACAGTATAGAGTCCATAGTCTCACTGCTCTTACAGTAAATAGTCCATAGTCTCACTGCTCTTACAGTAAATAGTCCATAGTCTCACTGCTCTTACAGTAAAGAGTCCATAGTCTCACTGCTCTTACAGTAAAGAGTCCATAGTCTCACTGCTCTTACAGTAAAGAGTCCATAGTCTCACTGCTCTTACAGTACAGAGTCCACAGTCTCACTGCTCTTACAGTAAAGAGTCCACAGTCTCACTGCTCTTACAGTAAAGAGTCCATAGTCTCACTGCTCTTACAGTAAAGAGTCCATAGTCTCACTGCTCTTACAGTAAAGAGTCCATAGTCTCACTGCTCTTACAGTAAAGAGTCCATAGTCTCACTGCTCTTACAGTAAAGAGTCCATAGTCTCACTGCTCTTACAGTACAGAGTCCACAGTCTCACTGCTCTTACAGTAAAGAGTCCACAGTCTCACTGCTCTTACAGTAAAGAGTCCATAGTCTCACTGCTCTTACAGTAAAGAGTCCATAGTCTCACTGCTCTTACAGTAAAGAGTCCATAGTCTCACTGCTCTTACAGTAAAGAGTCCATAGTCTCACTGCTCTTACAGTAAAGAGTCCATAGTCTCACTGCTCTTACAGTAAAGAGTCCATAGTCTCACTGCTCTTACAGTACAGAGTCCACAGTCTCACTGCTCTTACAGTAAAGAGTCCACAGTCTCACTGCTCTTACAGTAAAGAGTCCATAGTCTCACTGCTCTTACAGTAAAGAGTCCATAGTCTCACTGCTCTTACAGTAAAGAGTCCATAGTCTCACTGCTCTTACAGTACAGAGTCCACAGTCTCACTGCTCTTACAGTAAAGAGTCCACAGTCTCACTGCTCTTACAGTAAAGAGTCCACAGTCTCACTGCTCTTACAGTAAAGAGTCCATAGTCTCACTGCTCTTACAGTAAAGAGTCCACAGTCTCACTGCTCTTACAGTAAAGAGTCCACAGTCTCACTGCTCTTACAGTATAGAGTCCATAGTCTCACTGCTCTTACAGTATAGAGTCCATAGTCTCACTGCTCTTACAGTAAAGAGTCCATAGTCTCACTGCTCTTACAGTAAAGAGTCCATAGTCTCACTGCTCTTACAGTAAAGAGTCCATAGTCTCACTGCTCTTACCGTAAAGAATCCATAGTCTCACTGCTCTTACAGTAAAGAGTCCATAGTCTCACTGCTCTTACAGTAAAGAGTCCATAGTCTCACTGCTCTTACAGTATAGAGTCCATAGTCTCACTGCTCTTACAGTAAAGAGTCCATAGTCTCACTGCTCTTACAGTATAGAGTCCATAGTCTCACTGCTCTTACCGTAAAGAATCCATAGTCTCACTGCTCTTACAGTAAAGAGTCCATAGTCTCACTGCTCTTACAGTAAAGAGTCCATAGTCTCACTGCTCTTACAGTAAAGAGTCCACAGTCTCACTGCTCTTACAGTAAAGAGTCCATAGTCTCACTGCTCTTACAGTAAAGAGTCCATAGTCTCACTGCTCTTACAGTAAAGAGTCCATAGTCTCACTGCTCTTACAGTACAGAGTCCATAGTCTCACTGCTCTTACAGTAAAGAGTCCATAGTCTCACTGCTCTTACAGTAAAGAGTCCATAGTCTCACTGCTCTTACAGTAAAGAGTCCACAGTCTCACTGCTCTTACAGTATAGAGTCCACAGTCTCACTGCTCTTACAGTAAAGAGTCCACAGTCTCACTGCTCTTACAGTAAAGAGTCCATAGTCTCACTGCTCTTACAGTAAAGAGTCCATAGTCTCACTGCTCTTACAGTAAAGAGTCCATAGTCTCACTGCTCTTACAGTAAAGAGTCCATAGTCGCACTGCTCTTACAGTAAAGAGTCCATAGTCTCACTGCTCTTACAGTAAAGAGTCCATAGTCTCACTGCTCTTACAGTAAAGAGTCCACAGTCTCACTGCTCTTACAGTAAAGAGTCCATAGTCTCACTGCTCTTACAGTAAACAGTCCATAGTCTCACTGCTCTTACAGTAAAGAGTCCACAGTCTCACTGCTCTTACAGTAAAGAGTCCATAGTCTCACTGCTCTTACAGTAAAGAGTCCATAGTCTCACTGCTCTTACAGTAAAGAGTCCATAGTCTCACTGCTCTTACAGTAAAGAGTCCATAGTCTCACTGATCTTACAGTATAGAGTCCATAGTCTCACTGCTCTTACAGTATAGAGTCCATAGTCTCACTGCTCTTACAGTAAAGAGTCCATAGTCTCACTGCTCTTACAGTAAAGAGTCCATAGTCTCACTGCTCTTACAGTAAAGAGTCCATAGTCTCACTGCTCTTACAGTAAAGAGTCTATAGTCTCACTGCTCTTACAGTAAAGAGTCCACAGTCTCACTGCTCTTACAGTATATAGTCCACAGTCTCACTGCTCTTACAGTAAAGAGTCCATAGTCTCACTGCTCTTACAGTACAGAGTCCATAGTCTCACTGCTCTTACAGTATATAGTCCATAGTCTCACTGCTCTTACAGTATATAGCCCATAGTCTCACTGCTCTTACAGTATATAGTCCATAGTCTCACTGCTCTTACAGTAAAGAGTCCACAGTCTCACTGCTCTTACAGTAAAGAGTCCATAGTCTCACTGCTCTTACAGTACAGAGTCCATAGTCTCACTGCTCTTACAGTAAAGAGTCCATAGTCTCACTGCTCTTACAGTACAGAGTCCATAGTCTCACTGCTCTTACAGTATAGAGTCCATAGTCTCACTGCTCTTACAGTAAAGAGTCCATAGTCTCACTGCTCTTACAGTAAAGAGTCCATAGTCTCACTGCTCTTACAGTATAGAGTCCATAGTCTCACTGCTCTTACAGTAAAGAGTCCATAGTCTCACTGCTCTTACAGTAAAGCGTCCATAGTCTCACTGCTCTTACAGTAAAGTCCATAGTCTCACTGCTCTTACAGTAAAGAGTCCATAGTCTCACTGCTCTTACAGTATAGAGTCCATAGTCTCACTGCTCTTACAGTATAGAGTCCATAGTCTCACTGCTCTTACAGTATAGAGTCCATAGTCTCACTGCTCTTACAGTAAAGAGTCCATAGTCTCACTGCTCTTACAGTAAAGAGTCCATAGTCTCACTGCTCTTACAGTATAGAGTCCATAGTCTCACTGCTCTTACAGTAAAGAGTCCATAGTCTCACCGCTCTTACAGTAAAGAGTCCATAGTCTCACTGCTCTTACAGTAAAGAGTCCATAGTCTCACTGCTCTTACAGTAAAGAGTCCATAGTCTCACTGCTCTTACAGTACAGAGTCCACAGTCTCACTGCTCTTACAGTAAAGAGTCCATAGTCTCCCAGCTTTACAGTAAAGAGTCCATAGTCTCACTGCTCTTACAGTACAGAGTCCACAGTCTCACTGCTCTTACAGTAAAGAGTCCATAGTCTCACTGCTCTTACAGTAAAGAGTCTATAGTCTCACTGCTCTTACAGTAAAGAGTCCATAGTCTCACTGCTCTTACAGTAAAGAGTCCATAGTCTCACTGCTCTTACAGTATAGAGTCCATAGTCTCACTGCTCTTACAGTAAAGAGTCCATAGTCTCACTGCTCTTACAGTAAAGAGTCTATAGTCTCACTGCTCTTACAGTAAAGAGTCCACAGTCTCACTGCTCTTACAGTATATAGTCCACAGTCTCACTGCTCTTACAGTAAATAGTCCATAGTCTCACTGCTCTTACAGTACAGAGTCCATAGTCTCACTGCTCTTACAGTATATAGTCCATAGTCTCACTGCTCTTACAGTATATAGCCCATAGTCTCACTGCTCTTACAGTATATAGCCCATAGTCTCACTGCTCTTACAGTAAAGAGTCCATAGTCTCACTGCTCTTACAGTATATAGTCCATAGTCTCACTGCTCTTACAGTAAAGAGTCCACAGTCTCACTGCTCTTACAGTAAAGAGTCCATAGTCTCACTGCTCTTACAGTACAGAGTCCATAGTCTCACTGCTCTTACAGTAAAGAGTCCATAGTCTCACTGCTCTTACAGTACAGAGTCCATAGTCTCACTGCTCTTACAGTAAAGAGTCCATAGTCTCACTGCTCTTACAGTAAAGAGTCCATAGTCTCACTGCTCTTACAGTAAAGAGTCCATAGTCTCACTGCTCTTACAGTACAGAGTCCATAGTCTCACTGCTCTTACAGTACAGAGTCCATAGTCTCACTGCTCTTACAGTAAAGAGTCCATAGTCTCACTGCTCTTACAGTACAGAGTCCATAGTCTCACTGCTCTTACAGTATAGAGTCCATAGTCTCACTGCTCTTACAGTAAAGAGTCCATAGTCTCACTGCTCTTACAGTATAGAGTCCATAGTCTCACTGCTCTTACAGTAAAGAGTCCATAGTCTCACTGCTCTTACAGTATAGAGTCCATAGTCTCACTGCTCTTACAGTATAGAGTCCATAGTCTCACTGCTCTTACAGTAAAGCGTCCATAGTCTCACTGCTCTTACAGTATAGAGTCCATAGTCTCACTGCTCTTACAGTAAAGAGTCCATAGTCTCACTGCTCTTACAGTATAGAGTCCATAGTCTCACTGCTCTTACAGTATAGAGTCCATAGTCTCACTGCTCTTACAGTATAGAGTCCATAGTCTCACTGCTCTTACAGTAAAGAGTCCATAGTCTCACTGCTCTTACAGTAAAGCGTCCATAGTCTCACTGCTCTTACAGTAAAGTCCATAGTCTCACTGCTCTTACAGTAAAGAGTCCATAGTCTCACTGCTCTTACAGTATAGAGTCCATAGTCTCACTGCTCTTACAGTATAGAGTCCATAGTCTCACTGCTCTTACAGTAAAGAGTCCATAGTCTCACTGCTCTTACAGTAAAGAGTCCATAGTCTCACTGCTCTTACAGTATAGAGTCCATAGTCTCACTGCTCTTACAGTAAAGAGTCCATAGTCTCACTGCTCTTACAGTAAAGAGTCTATAGTCTCACTGCTCTTACAGTAAAGAGTCCACAGTCTCACTGCTCTTACAGTATATAGTCCACAGTCTCACTGCTCTTACAGTAAATAGTCCATAGTCTCACTGCTCTTACAGTACAGAGTCCATAGTCTCACTGCTCTTACAGTATATAGTCCATAGTCTCACTGCTCTTACAGTATATAGCCCATAGTCTCACTGCTCTTACAGTATATAGCCCATAGTCTCACTGCTCTTACAGTAAAGAGTCCATAGTCTCACTGCTCTTACAGTATATAGTCCATAGTCTCACTGCTCTTACAGTAAAGAGTCCACAGTCTCACTGCTCTTACAGTAAAGAGTCCATAGTCTCACTGCTCTTACAGTACAGAGTCCATAGTCTCACTGCTCTTACAGTAAAGAGTCCATAGTCTCACTGCTCTTACAGTACAGAGTCCATAGTCTCACTGCTCTTACAGTAAAGAGTCCATAGTCTCACTGCTCTTACAGTAAAGAGTCCATAGTCTCACTGCTCTTACAGTAAAGAGTCCATAGTCTCACTGCTCTTACAGTACAGAGTCCATAGTCTCACTGCTCTTACAGTACAGAGTCCATAGTCTCACTGCTCTTACAGTAAAGAGTCCATAGTCTCACTGCTCTTACAGTACAGAGTCCATAGTCTCACTGCTCTTACAGTAAAGAGTCCATAGTCTCACTGCTCTTACAGTATAGAGTCCATAGTCTCACTGCTCTTACAGTAAAGAGTCCATAGTCTCACTGCTCTTACAGTATAGAGTCCATAGTCTCACTGCTCTTACAGTAAAGAGTCCATAGTCTCACTGCTCTTACAGTATAGAGTCCATAGTCTCACTGCTCTTACAGTATAGAGTCCATAGTCTCACTGCTCTTACAGTAAAGCGTCCATAGTCTCACTGCTCTTACAGTATAGAGTCCATAGTCTCACTGCTCTTACAGTAAAGAGTCCATAGTCTCACTGCTCTTACAGTATAGAGTCCATAGTCTCACTGCTCTTACAGTATAGAGTCCATAGTCTCACTGCTCTTACAGTATAGAGTCCATAGTCTCACTGCTCTTACAGTAAAGAGTCCATAGTCTCACCGCTCTTACAGTAAAGAGTCCATAGTCTCACTGCTCTTACAGTAAAGAGTCCATAGTCTCACTGCTCTTACAGTAAAGAGTCCATAGTCTCACTGCTCTTACAGTACAGAGTCCACAGTCTCACTGCTCTTACAGTAAAGAGTCCATAGTCTCCCAGCTTTACAGTAAAGAGTCCATAGTCTCACTGCTCTTACAGTACAGAGTCCACAGTCTCACTGCTCTTACAGTAAAGAGTCCATAGTCTCACTGCTCTTACAGTAAAGAGTCTATAGTCTCAGTGCTCTTACAGTACAGAGTCCATAGTCTCACTGCTCTTACAGTAAAGAGTCCATAGTCTCACTGCTCTTACAGTAAAGAGTCTATAGTCTCACTGCTCTTACAGTAAAGAATCCATAGTCTCACTGCTCTTACAGTAAAGAGTCCATAGTCTCACTGCTCTTACAGTAAAGAGTCCATAGTCTCACTGCTCTTACAGTAAAGAGTCCATAGTCTCACTGCTCTTACAGTAAAGAGTCCATAGTCTCACTGCTCTTACAGTAAAGAGTCCATAGTCTCACTGCTCTTACAGTAAATAATCATATAGGCCTACTGCTCTTAAAGTAAAGAATCCTCTAATCTATCGTAAAGAATCCAATAGACCCACTGTTCTTATAGTGTAGAATTCCATAGTATCACTGATCTTACAGTAAAGAATCCCATAGTCTTACTGCTCTTACAGAAAATAATCCTATAATATCTCTGCTTTTACAGTAAAGAATACTGTAGTCTCATTGCTCCGACAGTAAATATTACAATAGATCCATTGTTCTTATAATAATGAATCTTATAGTTTTACTATTTTGCAGTAAACAGTTCTATAGTGTCACTGCTCTTCCAGAAAGGTGTCACATGACTCACATAGTCTGACTGGTCTTACGATAAAGAAGCCACTAGTCTTGCCACTGTTACAGTAAAGAATCACGTAGCCTCACTGCCCTTACAGTAAGTCAGTCCCACCACACTGCTCTTACAGTACAGGATTTTATATTCTCACAGCTCTTACAGTAAATAATCCTATTGTCTCACTGCTCCTTCAATAAAGAATCTCATAGTCTCAGTGCTTTTACAGTAAAGAATCCCATTTAGAGATGAGCGAATTTCATGTTATGAAATTCGTTTATGCTTCGTTTGGTGGTAAAAGAAGAATTGCGTTATGTATTCCGTTACCACAGACCATAACGCAATTCTATGATGGAATGCATAACGGAATGCATTTTGAGGACTCCCCTGCATAACGGAAACGGGACGGATCCGTTTTGCAGCACATAGACTTCTATTATGACGGAATGCCTTTCATTCCGTTATGCATTCCGTCATAGAATTGCATTATGGTCCGTGGTAACGGAATCCATAAGGCAATTCTGCCTTTACCACCAAACGAAGCGTGAACGAATTTCAAAATATGAAATTCGCATATCTTGCTTCACTGCTCTTACAGTAAAGAATCTCATGGCATGACTGCTCTTAAAGTAAAGTGTCCCAAAGTCTCACTGCTCTTATAGTAAAGAGTCCCAAATGCAACAGGTAGTTATTTCTTAAAGGGGTTGTACGAAATAATTAAAAATCTTAGACAAGCCCTGCAATAGTCTAAAATAACCTAAAAGAATACTGTAGTTTCACAAGGAATCAAATAGTCTCACTGTTCTTACAGTAAACAGTCCCACAGTACCACTGCTTTTACAGTAACTAATCACTTATCCTCACTACTCCCACAGTAAAGAATTCCATGGTTTCATTGCTTTTACAGAAAATAATCCTATAGTCTCGTTGCTCTTATGGTAAAAATTCCCATGGTGTCACTGCTCTTTCAGTAAAGAATCCCATCTTCTCACTACTATTACAGTATAGAGTCCAATAGACTCACTGCACTTAAAGTATAGAACTCCATAGACTCTCAGCCCTTACAGTAAAGAATTCCACAGTCTCACGTCACATAAAGTACAGAGTCCCACACCCTCACTTCTCTTATAGTAAAGAGTCCCATAGTCTCACTTCTCTTATTGTAAAGAGTCCCATAGTCTCACTGCTCTTACAGTAAAGAGTCCCATAGTCTCACTTCTCTTATAGTAAAGAGTCCCATAGTCTCAGTGCTGTTATAGTAAAGAGTCCATAGTCTTAGTGCTGTTATAGTAAAGAGTCCATAGTCTCACTGCTCTTACAGTAAAGAGTCCATAGTCTCACTGCTCTTACAGTAAAGAGTCCATAGTCTCACTGCTCTTACAGTAAAGAGTCCATAGTCTCACTTCTCTTATAGTAAAGAGTCCCATAGTCTCAGTGCTGTTATAGTAAAGAGTCCATAGTCTCATTGCTCTTACAGTAAAGAGTCCATAGTCTCACTGCTCTTACAGTAAAGAGTCCATAGTCTCACTGCTCTTACAGTAAAGAGTCCATAGTCTCACTTCTCTTATAGTAAAGAGTCCCATAGTCTCAGTGCTGTTATAGTAAAGAGTCCATAGTCTCACTGCTCTTACAGTAAAGAGTCCATAGTCTCATTGCTCTTACAGTAAAGAGTCCATAGTCTCACTGCTCTTACAGTAAAGAGTCCATAGTCTCACTGCTCTTACAGTAAAGAGTCCATAGTCTCACTGCTCTTACAGTAAAGAGTCCATAGTCTCACTTCTCTTATAGTAAAGAGTCCCATAGTCTCAGTGCTGTTATAGTAAAGAGTCCATAGTCTCACTGCTCTTACAGTAAAGAGTCCATAGTCTCACTGCTCTTACAGTATAGAGTCCATAGTCTCACTACTCTTACAGTATAGAGTCCATAGTCTCACTGCTCTTACAGTATAGAGTCCATAGTCTCACTGCTCTTACCGTAAAGAGTCCATAGTCTCACTGCTCTTACAGTACAGAGTCCATAGTCTCACTGCTCTTACAGTAAAGAGTCCATAGTCTCACTGCTCTTACAGTAAAGAGTCCATAGTCTCACTGCTCTTACAGTAAAGAGTCCATAGTCTCACTGCTCTTACAGTAAAGAGTCCATAGTCTCACTGCTCTTACAGTAAAGAGTCCATAGTCTCACTGCTCTTACAGTAAAGAGTCCATAGTCTCACTGCTCTTACAGTAAAGAGTCCATAGTCTCACTGCTCTTACAGTATAGAGTCCATAGTCTCACTGCTCTTACAGTAAAGAGTCCATAGTCTCACTGCTCTTACAGTAAAGAGTCCATAGTCTCACTGTTCTTACAGTATAGAGTCCATAGTCTCACTGCTCTTACAGTAAAGAGTCCATAGTCTCACTGCTCTTACAGTAAAGAGTCCATAGTCTCACTGCTCTTACAGTATAGAGTCCATAGTCTCACTGCTCTTACAGTAAAGAGTCCATAGTCTCACTGCTCTTACAGTAAAGAATCCCATAGTCTCACTGCTCTTACAGTAAAGAGTCCATAGTCTCACTGCTCTTACAGTAAAGAATCCCATAGTCTCAGTGCTGTTATAGTAAAGAATCCCATAGTCTCAGTGCTGTTATAGTAAAGAATCCCATAGTCTCAGTGCTGTTATAGTAAATAATCCCATAGTCTCAGAGCTCTTATAGTAAAGAATCCCATAGTCTAACTGCTTATACAGTAAAGAATCCCATAGTCTCACTGCTCTTACAGTAAAGAATCCCATAGTCTCACTGCTCTTACAGTAAAGAATCCCATAGTCTGACTGCTCTTACAGTAAAGAATCGCAAGAGTCTGACTGCTCTTACAGTATAGAATCGCATAGTCTGACTGTTCTTACAGTAAAGAATCGCATAGTCTGACTGCTCTTACAGTAAAGAGTCCCATAGTCTGACTGCTTGTACAGTAAAGAATCCCATAGTCTGAGGGGCCCTGGGATAGTACCCTGCGCACGCTGCAATTGGCGTCACAAACAAATACAGAATATTATCCACCTGACCCTGCCACTGCATTAAAGTGGCGTCACGAACAGGATCGAATTGTGTGTCTAACACTACTACAAGAACTGTGTCCAGACCCTGAAAAGTTATTGCGGTGCAAGAAAGCGCTAAATAGTGCGCACCAGCACTCCAAGGGTTAATTCGCCATATTTCTGTAATGGCGCAGCTTCATGTCCCTCAGAAGTGGCAAAACACAGGAAAGCCCTCTCAAGAGCTCGAAAATGCTGACTATGCCCCTCTAGAAGCGGGAAACCTAAATTCTGCCCACCAAGAACTCTGCACTGCAAGCCCAGGGAGTGAAGATTCCTCCCCACAGGCTCCACCCTCTCTTCCTGTCTGCATCATGGCTGAGAGCAAGATGGCGTCGAGAGTGCCGCACTCAAAGTGGGATCAGATGACCATTGGAGAATAACCGGTGTAGGAGAGTTACCCACCGGAGATCCAGGTCTCCCAACTTGTGCAGAGAACCGTCCCTTCAGTACTTGCCAGGATTCCCGGAGGCTGTGGATTCTTCCCCGAACAGCGAGACAGCCGCCACTCCTAAAACAAAGATGGCCACCGCACTCAAGCCCGCTCCTGCAGAAGCAGCTGCCACCACTAACAAGGCCCCGAAGTAGATGGCTACATCTGCAACCTCACCGCCTGGCCCAGTGATTGGCGTAACTGCACCTGAGATGTCCGCAGCTCCAGAGACAGCACCAGCAGGAGGCACCGGAACCGGCCACGCGGCCGCAACGACAGGTTGTAGCCATCCCGCTCCCTGAGGCCCCGGTGCAGCCGGTAGCTGTCCCTGTACCGCGCCCAGTGGTCTCCGACACCTCTGCTAAGCCCAGAGAGGCCCCTCTCCGCACGCCAGCTGGCTCGGCTGAGGCAGCAGGAGTCTCCACTGCACCGCCCAGAAAGAGCAAACCCAGGCCAAGTCACCTCAACCCCGAGGTCCCCCTCGAGATAACCTGCCACGCTCAGAGTCAGTGAGCGTATAAGACGGTGGTAGAAGAGTGGGTTAAACAGGTCCTGGACGACCCCCGGCCAGGCAACCCCAAACTTGTAAGACACACGGGAACTGTACTTTGGTTCTCAGTGGAAAGAGGAGTTGGGTTCCTCCAAGATAACTATAGCGGGGAGGAACTATTTGTGGGCCGCCGATCCGTTAAACGGAACTACCTAACACAGGCCCGCCACAACCTATATGTCGGGGACCAAGTGGAATACACCCCGATGCAATCTGTACTGGGCTTATTTGGGGCTGGAGTAACCCTTCTGGCCAAGCCGCTGTCCCCTGCCATAACCCCTGAAGTCTGGCAGGAAAAAACAGGTGCTCAGGTAGGGTCCGATGCCTGCAAGCATGCCCAGATGGCCAGCTGAGATTTAGGGAACAAGCTCTGCCCGAACAAGAGCCCCTTATTCCTGACCTGGCTGCACCCCCAACACTACGGGTGGGCCAGATCAACAACTCTGTTTTGACTTTTAACCCCAGAGTGCAACCATATATCTTACCCTGGAATCTCCCACAGGCACCCCTTGACTGCCTTCCAGAACCCCCTCAGCCAGAGGTTCTGCCTGTCTCTGCACCGGCAGGGGATCCCGACTTGCAAGAAGTAACAGCGGCTTTCTCCAGGCTGACTGCTCAGCCAACACCAGGAAACACCACTAGAGGGCAGTGGCGCACCACCACAGCGGTGGCTTAGTTACCAGAGGCAGGAGCGCCCTCTCATGAGCTTTAGTAGCTCTAGCAGTGAAGAGGAAGTGGAGGTCCTTATTTAAAGGGCCCCAACAGTCAATGTCTCATTCTTTTAAATAAAGGAGAACTTATGGGAGCCACAGTGTGGACTGGTCCTGAAAACTGAAGGACTGTTGGCCAGTTTGTTTTGATCACTTGCCATTTGTTGCAGCCTCAGGTGGGTGGCCGCATTTGTTAGGACTCCCCCCACTTCAGCAACTGTCTACATCCCAGTTTGCGCCAAAATTTGTGCATTGTTTTTCTTCCCCCCCCCCCCCCCCTTCTCAGGTTATTTGAGAGCCTCATGGGACTATGGTTCTCATCATGCTGCTACTTTATGTGCTTTTACCTACTGTTTTATACCGTTCCTTGGATTACAAATATACCTCCTATTGGATTACAAATCATCACGTATGGATTACAATTATCACGTTTGTTTGCTTCCAAAGGATTCCAGGAGACTGATGGACTTTTCTTTATGTCCACATTAAAGCACTTAAAGAAAATGGACTGAAGTCATGTTTGAGCATATAATGGTGATATTGATTGCACTGATATTTGTATAATGTTTTTGCACTAATCTTACTTCAGTTCTTACAGGTTATGCAACGTTCAAGCAGTTATGCCCATTGTGTGTATTCTTCTCCAGGTACCGCAATGTGAATCTATGCACTTTTTGTGAAATTGCACTTAACTTTTGCACTTAGCGAGATCAGTAGCACCTTTCTTTTGTGTCACTTTGCTTTACAGCTCTGTTCTCTTTATACGGACTACCTCTGCGGACGCTTAATACTAATGGCCTACTCCTGGTGTCATGTATCCTAGACACCCAGGTAGAACAAGTGGTAAGTCCCAGGCAGGTCCAGCAACTACAAGAGTAGCCCCACTGCTTCGGTAATGGCAAGGGGAGCAATATACACCTCCTTCCTGTTTGTTATATGTGCCAAGATTGGTAATGGGACTACTACACCCCCATCCTGTGATGTCTTCCGGGAGTTCTATGGGATTATTATACCCTCCTCCTCTGATATTGCCAGAAGCGTTTGGAGGAGCGGATACCTCCCCCTTCTGTGTCTTTGCCTAAGGTATGGTGCCACCACCTTAGAGCCATCTAGCTACCCATAGTCACCATAGTGATCGTGCTAAAAGAGTTATTTTCAGACTTTGGTGCAGGTAAGGGAATACAGGATAAAGCCACCCTTCTATTTGCAGGCATTTCATTACACAATGGTGGGATTACAGAGCAAAGACACCCCATGCTTTCTTTGGTATTTATGGCCGTTATACTCAAAGTTAGTCAGTAGTGATTGCTTAGTGCAGAGTTTTGGTTCACAGGTTATACCGAGAGGGCAACTGTTAATGAGACACCCTACTCATGCGGGCAGGAACCTTAGGTTAGCCGTTATATCTTTGTCTTTGTCTTGTCCTTACCCCAGAGCATAATCCTCTTATCCTAAACACAAGCCGAAGACGGCTTGACTCAAATAAATGGGGACTGTAACACCCCAGAGTTGTGTTACTACACGCCTCTACCCCGCTACTATCTTCTAAGAGCCATTATACTGTCATCAGATATGATTTTGCTTATGCCCTCCAGAAATGTGCATAAAACTATGTTAAATGCAATTGTTCATGTAATTAGCCAGGTTACCAGCAGGTGGTAGCAACCCATTGGCAGGGACAGGTTAGTGTTTTGTGTATCTAAGCTGGAATGGTTTATTCCAGCTTAGCTCCCGATCTGTGAAGAGGTGGGCTGGACCCACATCCTGCAGTATGGGTGGAGAAGGAGGTTAGAGTCAGTGCCAGCCACCCCCTGCTAGGGGAAGGCTGTGTGATAGTGTTTAGGAGAACCCCTTCTTAAGGAAGACATCAAGGACATAGTCTCTGCTGAGACCTGTCAATATATATACACAGTCTGAGCACCTCAGCTCTGCTGGATGAAGAAAGCAGAAACTACAGACCAACTCCAGAGTTCCAGGAAGAAAGCATCTCCTGAGAATCCATTTTTGAGATAAGTCCAGAGACCTAGGAGAAGCCAATTCCTCCTCAGCTAGTCTGTCCCCACAAAGCAGAAGGTACCAGATAAGTGCAGAAGCTAACCCTGCCACAACTACAGAGCCACCAAGCAGACGTTTATCCTGCAAGCTCCACATTTAAAGCAGAAGTATTCATTCCTGCCAATCATTGCCAAAACCTGCTGGGACCAAGAGAGCAAAGCTGTATTCCGCTTGGATGCAAGTTATTTCAAGTAAAGCAACGTTTGAACTTCATCTAAAGGTCTGGACATCATTTATTCTGCAAAGTTCCTCTATTACTCCTACTATCACTACACTCAAATTTGTTGCAAGTGAGCCAGGAGCCAGGAGTCCAGTCGTACCCAGGTAGGAGACACCGTGACACAATTATTACTACCCTACAGAGACATTATAGGCCATTACACCACTCTGGCATTCCTAATCTGGGATGTGCTTATAACACCTTGGAAGGGCTCTGGGATAGTACCCTGCGCACGCTGCAAGTCGCGTCACGGCAAATACAGAATATTATCCACCTGACCCGGCCACTGCATATCTCATTCAATCTAAAACATGTTGTGTCGTGTGAAAGCCTGGAGCTATCAGGAAATAATGGGAGTTGTAGTTTTGTTACAACTGATGTGCCACAGGTTGAGGATCACTGCTGTGGATAGACGTGAGCCACCTGGAAGGCTAGCTAAAAAAGTACCATGAAGAACCAGAAGTGGGCACCTTTATATGAGGAATAAACTAGTAGAGAGCGGTTGTCCTTCAAAGGCCATCACAGCATAAATGTCCACATAGAACAGCACTGTAATACTGCCCTCACCGTACGTCCTGAGATCCCAGAGTGATCATTAATAAAGCCACAATAATAATAAATCAGGATTCATCTATTATTCAGGAGCGGCTTCCAGTAAATAGCAAGGAAAAGGACCGGCCACCAATCAAGTGTTCTGTACAGGAGGGGACATTATATGAGTATGTCTATGTCCAGTCATGAGACCAGGCATAAGGAAAGAATTATAACAGTTCTAGACTACTCCGTAACAGACAGTATTATAGCAGTAATATTCTTGTACATAGGAGCAGTATTATAGTAGTTATATTCTTGTACATAGGAGCAGTATTATAGTAGTTATATTCCTGTACATAGGAGCAGTATTATAGTAGTTATATTCTTGTATATAGGAGCAGTATTATAGTAGTTATATTCTTGTACATAGAAGGCAGTATTATAGTAGTTATATTCTTGTATATAGGAGCAGTATTATAGTAGTTATATTCTTGTATATAGGAGGCAGTATTATAGTAGTTATATTCCTGTACATAGGAGCAGTATTATAGTAGTTATATTCTTGTATATAGGAGCAGTATTATAGTAGTTATATTCTTGTACATAGGAGCAGTATTATAGTAGTTATATTCCTGTACATAGGAGGCAGTATTATAGTAGTTATATTCTTGTACATAGGAGGCAGTATTATAGTAGTTATATTCTTGTACATAGGAGCAGTATTATAGTAGTTATATTCTTGTACATAGGAGCAGTATTATAGTAGTTATATTCTTGTACATAGGAGGCAGTATTATAGAAGTTATATTCCTGTACATAGGAGCAGTATTATAGTAGTTATATTCTTGTATATAGGAGCAGTATTATAGTAGTTATATTCTTGTACATAGGAGCAGTATTATAGTAGTTATATTCTTGTACATAGGAGCAGTATTATAGTAGTTATATTCCTGTACATAGGAGGCAGTATTATAGTAGTTATATTCTTGTACATAGGAGCAGTATTATAGTAGTTATATTCTTGTACATAGGAGGAGTATTATAGTAGTTATATTCCTGTACATATGAGCAGTATTATAGTAGTTATATTCTTGTACATAGGAGCAGTATTATAGTAGTTATATTCTTGTACATAGGAGCAGTATTATAGTAGTTATATTCTTGTACATAGGAGGCAGTATTATAGAAGTTATATTCCTGTACATAGGAGCAGTATTATAGTAGTTATATTCTTGTATATAGGAGCAGTATTATAGTAGTTATATTCTTGTACATAGGAGGCAGTATTATAGTAGTTATATTCTTGTACATAGGAGGCAGTATTATAGTAGTTATATTCTTGTACATAGGAGGCAGTATTATAGTAGTTATATTCTTGTACATAGGGGCAGTATAATAGTAGTTATATTCTTGTACATAGGAGCAGTATTATAGTAGTTATATTCTTGTACATAGGAGCAGTATTGTAGTAGTTATATTCTTGTACATAGGAGGCAGTATTATAGCAGTTATATTCTTGTACATAGGAGCAGTATTATAGTAGTTATATTCTTGTACATAGGAGCAGTATTATAGTAGTTATATTCTTGTACATAGGAGCAGTATTATAGTAGTGATATTCTTGTACATAGGAGCAGTATTATAGTAGTTATATTCTTGTACATAGGAGCAGTATTATAGTAGTTATATTCTTGTACATAGGAGCAGTATTATAGTAGTTATATTCTTGTACATAGGAGCAGTATTATAGTAGTTATATTCTTGTACATAGGAGCAGTATTATAGTAGTTATATTCTTGTACATAGGAGCAGTATTATAGTAGTTATATTCTTGTACATAGGAGGCAGTATTATAGTAGTTATATTCTTGTACATAGGAGGCAGTATTATAGTAGTTATATTCTTGTACATAGGAGCAGTATTATAGTAGTTATATTCCTGTACATAGGAGGCAGTATTATAGTAGTTATATTCTTGTACATAGGAACAGTATTATAGTAGTTATATTCTTGTACATAGGAGGCAGTATTATGGTAGTTATATTCTTGCACATAGGAGCAGTATTATAGTAGTTATATTCTTGTACATAGGAGGCAGTATTATAGTAGTTATATTCTTGCACATAGGAGCAGTATTATAGTAGTTATATTCTTGTACATAGGAGCAGTATTATAGTAGTTATATTATTGTGCATAGGAGCAGTATTATAGTAGTTATATTCTTGTACATAGGAGCAGTATTATAGTAGTTATATTCTTGTACATAAGAGCAGTATTATAGTAGTTATTTTCTTGTACATAGGAGGCAATTTTTATTAGTATAAACAAGCAAAAATACAATAATACATTTCAAAATAAGAATGAACAAACAATTATTAAACTGAAATCATACATATCATCAAAATAATAAATTTATAATAATAACTTTAACTTAAGAGTCCATTGCAAATAAATGGGAGAAAAGATGAATAAATAACATAATTTCAGGATACATGAACCAAAAATTACTCCAAATATACATTCCTCCATAATTTTTCATTCTCGCCCTTTCTCCTAACTTCTATAGATCTGATCCACCTTAGCTCCGACAGGATGAGGTTTACGGCTTTCTCATGATTGAAGGGCTCACTGTGGATGGACACTCTTGTTCTTGTATGCCAGTGATAGTATTTAACGATAGTAATAATCAGATGCATGGTCCCCCGGTCAATGTCAGCTACCTGTGATGTCACACCATATACAATGTCTGGGTAGGTCAGAGACTGCAGTCTTGGGATTTTTAGCTTGCTGGTTATCTCCTGCCATATCTGTCGCCCTCCCCAGCACTCGGTTATAAAATGTTCCATAGTCTCCTCCTGCTGACAGCCCAAGGGACACATGCGATCTAGAACACTCAGGAACTTTAAATTGCCTCTGACAAAAAGCTTCCCATGGAATGACAGCCAGGCAATGTCAAACAACTTTGCAGGAAGCCTTGGTCCGTTGAGGAACCTAAGACTTTTCTGCAAGGTGGCTGTTGTGCAGTCTCTCAGTGCTGGCTGCAAGTTATAGAAGGTCCTACAGATCCTTATATAGAGATCCTTCCTGGTCTTAGTCTCCAGATACACCTTGTCTATTCCCCATTTCTTCACACACTTTAGACCATATTCCAGGTACTGGGGGAGGAAGCCACGAGTAAACCGACCCCTCTTGAGACTGCCGCCTCGCACCCAAGACTCTGCAAAAGGCAATATCCAGTCCCTGACACTGTTTACCCACAGGGAGCTGCTGTTTGAGTCCAGGCAACCAAAATTAACTTTCAGAAACATGGAGTCAAAGAACACCCTTGGATTTAACATATCCAGCCCACCCTCTCTCCTCTGTAGGTAGGTGATCCCTCTTTTTATTGGGTTCAACCTGTTCCCCCACAAAAGTTGGAAGAACAGGCTAAAGAGCCTAGCCGAGAAAGGTTCTGGCAAAGGAAAGACAACAGAGACGTACAAGAAGACGGGGACCAGGTAAGTCTTCAACATAGTAACCCTTTCTCTATAGGTCAGCCTCCAGTTCTTCCATCGCTGAACCTTTGCATTTCCGGAATCCAACTTTTCTTCCCAATTTAGTTTGGCATTATCTTCCCTCCCAAATTTGACCCCAAGGATTTTAATATAGGTGGAGGCCTTTGCAAATTGTGGCAGATCAAAGTCTGGATCAGTACTTAAAGTCCAGAGAGCTTGACTCTTCTCAAGGTTGACTAGAGACCCTGAGGCCTCCGAGTAGCTTCTGATGGCTGCAGACAACATCTCCACCTCTCGAGGCTCAGATATCACCACAGTCACATCATCCGCATAGGCAACTACTTTCAAAGGCAAGCAGTGGGGGACCAGTACCCCCTGAAAATCACACTCCTGTAGTGACCTCAGGAACGGGTCCAAGGCAAACACATACAGCAGTGGACTCAAAGGGCAACCCTGTCTCACCCCTGCCTCTACTTCAAAAGTGTCCCCTTGCCAACCATTGATTAGAGGAAAGCTCTTCGCCTCACAATATAAAGTTTTCAGCCAATCTACAAATTGTCCTGGAATACCGTACTTTGACAAAGTGGCCCATAGATACTCGTGATCCACTCTGTCAAAGGCTTTAGCCTGGTCCAGACCTACAACATATCTCCCACACCTCAGAGCTTTACATCTCTCAAACATCTCCCTTATCGAGATGACTGCTCCAGAGATGTTCCGCCCTTTTACTGTGCCAAACTGACAGCCTGCCAACAGTGCCCGGGACAAACAGACTAACCTAGAGAACAGGATTTTTGCCAGAATCTTCCTGTCGACATTCAAGAGGGCAATCGGCCTCCAGTTCTTGATGTCACTAGGCTCCTTACCTTTAGACAGCAGAATTAGCGAGGACACCCTCATGGACGGAGGCATCAGGTGATTTTCTAGACAATTTTTGAACACGTCCACGAGGATTGGGGCCAAGTGGTCTCTGAACTTCTTATAGAATTCTGCTGTTATACCATCTGGACCTGGTGCCTTCTTCAGATGTAACTGATCAATGGCCACTTTAACTTCCTCCACCGTTAATTCTGCTGTCAAAGGAGAAAAGTCCACATCATTAGTATCAGGGCCTGGAGTTGCCTCCAAGAATTGAGTCATCTTCTCTTTATCCAAAACCTTCTTCTGAAATAAGTCAGCATAGTAAGATCTCACCACCCCCAGGATACCCTCCCGAGATTCCTGCAAAACACCCTGGGAGTCAGTGAGACCTGCCACCGATTTATTAGCCACACGTTCCCTGCAATTCTCAAAGGGATCAGGAGCCCCTAAGGTCCCATAATCCCGTTCCAGAACCAGGGAGGTGTACCTGCTGTACTGATACTGCCTTATCTCAGATTTCAGTCGGTCGATCTTTTGTTTTTCATCCCCACCCGCCGAATACAGTGACTCCAATTCTTTCCGCAGCCTGAGATACTGGCTATACTTACTCTTCCCTCTTTTAACTGACAGTCTCTGTAAGAGGGATCTGATCTCCACCTTGACATCCTCCCACCAGTCGGCCACATTGTTATAAAAGTCCACTCTCTGTAGCTGAACCTGGAAAAGAGAGTGGACACAATCCTGGACATAGACATCATCCAGGAGGCTGGAATTAAGCCTCCATAGCCCTCTACCAATATCAGAGCGTCTAGTGGCTCCCAAGCAAAAAAACAAAGCCAGGTGGTCAGAGTAGGGGACGACCTTCTCACTTATCCCGCTAACAGTCTCTGTGGGGTTCACAAACGCCATGTCGATTCTACTGCTTCTGTCAGCACAAGAATATGTGAAGTTTGGCTTTCTGCCACCCCATGTGAAGACATCACTTAGGCCAGCCTGCGATATTATGTTACTTAAGACTCTGGAGTCTCTGACCACCGCTCTGCCCGAGGACCGGTCACCTGATGACAAAGTGACATTAAAGTCCCCCGCCATTACCACAGGTATAGAGGTAAAAAGATACTGCTTCACATCATTAAACAGCTGGATTCTCTCAGCCACTGTCTGTGGGCCGTAGATGTTAATAAAGCGGAGCCGTCTACCATGGATGGTCACTTCCAGCACCAGGCACCTTCCCATAGCTACCTCCGTTAACCTGTGCACAGTCACGTCATTGGTGTTAAACAATATGGCAACCCCGGCATAAGGCTCCACAGCCAGCGACCAGTAAGAAGGACCGGACCGCCATTCACTCTCAGCCTCACGTAGATGCCCCAAGGTGTTCAAACGTGTCTCCTGCAGAAAGATGACATCTGCATCCAGGTATCTGAGGTGATCGTATACCGCGTGTCTGGTCCTTCTTACTTTGATGCTGTTCACATTGCTCGAAGCAACTTTTAGAAAAAACCCAGCCATCACAAGACAACAGAGAAAGAGCAGATAAGTGACTCCCATCATCATAGGTCAGGATCAGAGGCTTCCTGCCTACCACCGGTCTCCATATCTGACTCTACAGGGGCTTCTACAGGAGGGGGCTTCTTCTTTGTTGGGGGGTCCCCTGTGTCTGCCTCACACTCATTATCTATTCTCTGTTGCTCTTCCTCATAATCCCCATCAGACTCTGATAACGCCTCATATCTGTTTGATAGGAGCATGACGCCTGCACCGGTACTGACTTTTTTCCTGGTGTTTTGGCCCAGGTTATGTTCCTCCTCAGACTTACGGGAAGACTTATCTTTTTTCCTCCTTTTGTTCCTCTTGGCCTCTTCATATACAGAAGGTGATACAGAGGCGGCTGCCTGAGACTGGTCCTGAGTGACCACCTCCATGGTGCCCTGTGTGTTCTCTGAAGGCTGAGGTTCGGGTGTTGTCTCACCTGACCCCTGTTGTACCTCGTGCCTCGCCAGTATGGTCCCTGACATCAAAGCCTCCTCCTCTATAGCGTCTGCGGCCTCCACTAACTCCTCACCTGGAAGCTCCCTGCATACGTTATGCCAGGCATCTGGGCAATCCTTATGTGAGTGGCCTATCTGTCCGCAGAGATTGCATCTAACGTTCTTACACGTGGCACTCAGATGGCCGAGCTCACCGCACAGGTTGCACTTGACCACTGTGCACACATTTGCCACATGACCGACCTTGCCACACTTGAAGCACTTTCTAGGTTGCCCAGGATAGAAACAGACGCCCTTCTCTCTACCGATAAAGAAGGAGTTAGGGAGATGTAAGGTGATGTTATTGTGCTGGCGCAGCTTCACCAGCACCTTCCACCCTCCAGTCCAGACACCATCATCGTCCCTGTTCTTAGTGAGGTCGGACACGAGGTCACAGTGCCTCCGGAGCCACACGACAATGTCCTGGGAAGGAACAGATTCATTCCAGAAAATAACATTCACAATAACTGTGTCTGGCTTGGAAATGGGAATGAAAATGAACTTATTCCAGTCCTCGGTGTCTCTAACCCTGGCAAAGTTTGCCCAGAACCTATCCAGACTAGACATAAGCTTAAAGCTGACATCATAGCCCTGCCTGTCTGGTAGATTTATCACCGCCAGGATGTCCTCTGGAGCAAACCCCATCTGGTGGCACAGGAGTTCCCTCACCACAAACCTCCTATCGGGGAGGTCTTCTTTGGTGCCTCGGTGTTTAAACCTCACCACGTTCCTCCTCTTAAACGCCTGGCCTGTATAGCCTGCACTGGAGGTGAAGGATGGAGCGCCGCGGCTCCAGGCATTTCTGGGAGGATCCTGACGGGCCTCACTACCCTGAGTATTGGGGCGAGTGTCTCCACTAGAGGGGCCTGACGGGGGGCCACTACCCTGAGTATTGGGGTGCGCGTCTGCACTAGAGGGGACAGTCTCATCCGATGTGGGTTGTGTTAAGGGGGGGAAATTACAGACATCATTCTGTACACCTTCCTGACCGCCATCCACCTCTATATCCCACACAGACTGTACAGTATCCCCAGCCCCCAACCCCTCAGGTACAATATCAATGTCCCCGGTCTGTGCCCCAGTAACAGAGCTCTCCTGCGTCTCCGCATCACCCTGACCCATGGATACATGTCCACTGTCCTGCAGTTGGGCTGGCTCTGCTGGGACTTGTGGTGCCACATATCCAGGATGTTGCTCAGGGACAGCTGAAGGTTCTTGCGGCTGCACTTGCCCACCTCCCTTCTGGAAAGAGAAACTTGCAGGCTTCAGTATTGGTTGTGTCACTCGCCGGGGCTCATCTGGGGACACGGACCCTGATTGTGCTCTAGAGGAGCGGGATCCAGAGTCACTGTTCTGTCTCTGCTGTGAGAAGCGTTCCTGGTTCCCGTAGGACTCGGCCAGGGGCCCCATCCTCTCCAGGACACAGTCCATCTCCTTCACCACCTGTGCCAGCTCTATGCTCAGTGAGTGCAGCTTGGTATCATACAAGGTGTTACTATCGGGGTGCGCAGTTTTCAGGTTATATACACAGTCTATCTGCATCTGCAGCAGTTGTTTGTGGTGCTTTAACTCCCCCATTCTCCTTACCAGAGCCGGGATCTCCTCCGCCATCTGCAGCTCAGGTGCTCGCGTGGTCTCCTTCACCTGCTGTCCTGGTCGGGGCAGGGGTCCAGGCTGTTTGGATTCACCGGTCTCCTGCAGCTTTGCCTTTCCAGCTTTACTGCTAGTACTTGCAGTTGCATCTGCTGAGGCCTGTTCACACTTTGCAGTGTTTGTAGACATGGCATTCCTGGTTACCTGTAGAGGCATTGCTGCAGATCTGGTGCGGCCTTGGCAGGCCATGCTGGAAGCCACAACTTGCTGTTTCAGGTTTTCTTGCAATGTTTGTTTCTCCAGTGACGTCCGTCTCTGTCTGTGTGCAGGAGAGGAGAGCTGCTCACCTGCTGCACGGCCTGTGCTCATCACCTCTGCACCTTGCTGGCTGGACTTGGGATCCGCTTGCATCTTCACTGCACTCACTTTCTTCTCTTCTTCTTTCTTCAGAACAACAATATTTCCTTCATTCTGCTGCTGACTGGAAACTTTGGGATTAGTATCCACTTTAGGAATGGTTTGGGAGTTTTCTCCCAGTGTAGGCCTGGAAGCCTGGGCCTTGCTGAGGGAAGTTCCCCGCCCGGGCTGGCCACACCCTGGGCTCTGGACAGACATCCACAGGCTCAGGAGAGCTACTCACACACGTCCTCACAGCTAGGAGGCAGTATTATAGTAGTTATATTCTTGTACATAGGAGCAGTATTATAGTAGTTATATTCTTGTACATAGGAGGCAGTATTATAGTAGTTATATTCTTGTACATAGGAGGCAGTATTATAGTAGTTATATTCTTGTATATAGGAGCAGTATTATAGTAGTTATATTCTTGTACATAGGTGCAGTATTATAGTAGTTATATTCTTGTACATAGGAGGCAGTATTATAGTAGTTATATTCTTGTACATAAGAGCAGTATTATAGTAGTTATATTCTTGTACATAGGAGCAGTATTATAGTAGTTATATTCTTGTACATAGGAGGCAGTATTATAGTAGTTATATTCTTGTACATAGAAGGCAGTATTATAGTAGTTATATTCCTGTACATAGGAGCAGTATTATAGTAGTTATATTCTTGTATATAGGAGCAGTATTATAGTAGTTATATTCTTGTATATAGGAGCAGTATTATAGTAGTTATATTCTTGTACATAGGAGCAGTATTATAGTAGTTATATTCTTGTATATAGGAGCAGTATTATAGTAGTTATATTCTTGTACATAGGAGGCAGTATTATAGTAGTTATATTCTTGTACATAGGAGGCAGTATTATAGTAGTTATATTCTTGTACATAGGAGGCAGTATTATAGTGGTTATATTCTTGTACATAGAGCAGTATTATAGTAGTTATATTCTTGTACATAGGAGGCAGTATTATAGTAGTTATATTCTTGTACATAGGAGCAGTATTATAGTAGTTATATTCTTGTATATAGGAGCAGTATTATAGTAGTTATATTCTTGTACATAGGAGGCAGTATTATAGTAGTTATATTCTTGTACATAGGAGCAGTATTATAGTAGTTATATTCTTGTACATAGGAGGCAGTATTATAGTAGTTATATTCTTGTACATAGGAGCAGTATTATAGTAGTTATATTCTTGTACATAGGAGCAGTATTATAGTAGTTATATTCTTGTACATAGGAGCAGTATTATAGTAGTTATATTCTTGTACATAGGAGCAGTATTATAGTAGTTATATTCTTGTACATAGGAGCAGTATTATAGTAGTTATATTCTTGTACATAGGAGCAGTATTATAGTAGTTATAGTCTTGTACATAGGAGGCAGTATTATAGTAGTTATATTCTTGTACATAGGAGGCAGTATTATAGTAGTTATATTCTTGTACATAGGAGGCAGTATTATAGTAGTTATATTCTTGTAGATAGGAGCAGTATTATAGTAGTTATATTCTTGTACATAGGATCAGTATTATAGTAGTTATATTCTTGTACATAGGATCAGTATTATAGTAGTTATATTCTTGTACATAGAAGCAGTATTATAGTAGTGATATTCTTGTACATAGGAGGCAGTATTATAGTAGTTATATTCTTGTACATAGAAGGCAGTATTATAGTAGTTATATTCCTGTACATAGAAGCAGTATTATAGTAGTTATATTCTTGTACATAGGAGCAGTATTATAGTAGTTATATTCTTGTACATAGAAGGCAGTATTATAGTAGTTATATTCCTGTACATAGAAGCAGTATTATAGTAGTTATATTCTTGTACATAGGAGCAGTATTATAGTAGTTATATTCTTGTACATAGGTGCAGTATTATAGTAGTTATATTCTTGTACATAGAAGGCAGTATTATAGTAGTTATATTCTTGTACATAGGAGGCAGTATTATAGTAGTTATATTCTTGTACATAGAAGGCAGTATTATAGTAGTTATATTTTTGTACATAGGAGCAGTATTATAGTAGTTATATTCTTGTACATAGGAGCAGTATTATAGTAGTTATATTCTTGTACATAGGAGCAGTATTATATTAGTTATATTCTTGTACATAGGAGCAGTATTATAGTAGTTATATTCTTGTATATAGGAGCAGTATTATAGCAGTTATATTCTTGTACATAGGAGCAGTATTATAGTAGTTATATTCTTGTACATAGGAGCAGTATTATAGTAGTTATATTTTTGTACATAGGAGCAGTATTATAGTAGTTATATTCTTGTACATAGGAGCAGTATTATAGTAGTTATATTCTTGTACATAGGAGCAGTATTATAGTAGTTATATTCTTGTACATAGGAGCAGTATTATAGTAGTTATATTCTTGTATATAGGAGCAGTATTATAGCAGTTATATTCTTGTACATAGGAGCAGTATTATAGTAGTTATATTCTTGTACATAGGAGCAGTATTATAGTAGTTATATTCTTGTACATAGGAGCAGTATTATAGTAGTTATATTCTTGTACATAGGAGCAGTATTATAGTAGTTATATTCTTGTACATAGGAGGCAGTATTATAGTAGTTATATTCTTGTACATAGGATCAGTATTATAGTAGTTATATTCTTGTACATAGGAGCAGTATTATAGTAGTTATATTCTTGTACATAGGAGGCAGTATTATAGTAGTTATATTCTTGTACATAGGAGGCAGTATTATAGTAGTTATATTCTTGTACATAGGATCAGTATTATAGTAGTTATGTTCTTGTACATAGGAGGCAGTATTATAGTAGTTATATTCTTGTACATAGAAGCAGTATTATAGTAGTGATATTCTTGTACATAGGAGGCAGTATTATAGTAGTTATATTCTTGTACATAGGAGGCAGTATTATAGTAGTTATATTCTTGTACATAGGATCAGTATTATAGTAGTTATATTCTTGTACATAGAAGCAGTATTATAATAGTGATATTCTTGTATATAGGAACAGTATTATAGTAGTTATATTCTTGTAGACAGAAGCAGTATTATAGTAGTTATATTCTTGTACATAGGAGGCAGTATTATAGTAGTTATATTCTTGTACATAGGAGGCAGTATTATAGTAGGTATATTCTTGTACATAGGAGCAGTATTATAGTAGTTATATTCTTGTACATAGGAGCAGTATTATAGTAGTTATATTCTTGTACATAGGAGGCAGTATTATAGTAGTTATATTCTTGTAGACAGAAGCAGTATTATATTAGTTATAGTCTTGTAGACAGAAGCAGTATTATAGTTGGTATATTCTTTTACAAAGCAGTGGTATAGTAGTTACTGTGGCATGCAAACCTTTGGGCACTCCAGTCAAAATTTTTGTTACTATGAAGATAAACTGATCTCTAGAAGGCAAAAAGTTTAATATGACACATTTCCTTAGTTTTTTTTACTTTTTCACTTTTTGTAGTAGCCAAGACTCTTTCAATTCTTGTTTGAAGGATTTTCATCCATGCTTCCTTGCAAATGTCTCCCAATTCTCTGAGATTCCTGGGCCATCTTTCATGCACTGCTCTTTAGAGTCTGTCCTCCGATTGTCAATGATGTTCTGATCAGGGGACTGTGATGGCCATGGTAAAACCTTCAGTTTTCTCCTTTTGAGGTAGTTTCAGGTTGTTATTTCCTCAGTTTGAAATGTAATTAAGAAAGTGTAGTAATCCAGAGTGGGCACTACCAATCCTACAACCTGCTACTGTCTTAAATGTTTAACCAATGTTTATCGCCACCATGCCTTCTGTTTCCAGGTTTGTTCATTAGGTGATTTGTGACTTTTATGTATTATATTTGTACATGTACTGTGCTTGGTTTAACAGCAGGTGGCAGTGTATCTCGCAGAGATCTTTAGTTAGAATGGAACTTACTATTCCAGTCTCCCCCCTTTTGGGCCAAAGTTGGCTAGTCCTGTTTCCTACCAAGGGAGGGGTTGCAGGAAGCTGTAGTGGAGTTGAAAGTCGGAGCAAGAGAGTGAAGCCGCATAGTGCGGTGAGGGAGCGTTTCGCCCTCAGTGCTGCAGAAACTTTGGGAAAGTAGCTTATGGAGCAGCCCATTCCTGATATATAAAAGGACTTAGTACCTCTGAGAGAAAAAACGGTGCTAAAGACACCCTACTCAGCAAAATGGGTCACTGAATACCTCACTCTCATAAGAAACAGTAACTGAAGGAACTAGACGGAAGCCAGAGATTAGCATAGCAGAGATAAAAAAAAGCTATTAGAAAGCTAAGTATTCATCACGTTTACCTGCCAGTTTACCCTTAGCCTGCGGAGCCAATAGAAAGATCACATATTCTTTGTATGACACAAGTTTATTGCAAGTTAGGGTACTTTCACACTAGCGGCAGGGGACTCCGGCAGTCTGTTCCGGCGGGTGAACAGCCTGTCGGATCCGTCCTGCCGCTAGTTCACGTGTGCCCCCGGACTTCCGCTCCGTCCCCATTGACTTTAATGGGGGCGAAGTTTCGGCGGCAGAGAGGCAGTGACCCAATTCAGCATCAGACGTTTGCAAAAGAACATCTAAACAAGCCTGATGCATTTTGTAAACAAGCCCCGTGGGCCGATGAGGTTAAAATAAAACTATTTGGCCACAATGAGCAAAGTGATGTTTGGAGGAAAAGGACCCAGAATTTCATGAAAAGAAGACCTCTCCACCCATTACAACAGAAGGTAAGCAGCGCTCCAAACCCTCCTTTTGGGTAAAGTTCATTATAATAATCTGGATACCTAGTAAAGGTCCAAAGTAATCTGGTGCCCGTGGACAAGGATCCAGGATCAAGGGTCTCTTGTAGTAGCAAATTAATAGAAGGATCCACAGCAATCCAGTGTTTATTTAGTAGGCAGCAAACATAGCAACGTTTCAACGTGAAGTCTTTATCCAATGGCACAGGGAACATTTTACGGGCAGAGGAAAAAATGGAGTCAATGAAATTCCAGAAAATTCTGGAAGCAAACATAACACCTAATGTATAAAAGCTGAAAAGAGGAGAGGATGGTTTCTCCAAATGGATAATGATTCTGAACCCACCTAAAAATCCACAATAGATGACCTCAAAGACTCTTAACTGCTACAAAAAGCATTTACAAGCTGTGATACTTGCCAAAGTGGTTGCTACTAGGTACTAACCATGCAGGGTGCCCAAACTTTTGCTTTAGGCCCTTTTCCTTTTTTGTTTTTTGAAAATGTAAAAGATTTTTTTTGTCATTAAAAAAGTTGCACATTTTCACATCTACTTACTGAAGAGTGGGGATTTTATTTGGGGGGTGTAATTTTTTGTTTATATATATTTTTTATTTATTTATTATATTGTAAATGTTTACACTTCTGCACACAAGATCCTAATTTTCTTGTACATTGTGTCCACAGGACTCTCATCATGCTTGGTTATCAATTTATAGCATCTCACCTGAAGGACAGGAAAGGGGTGGCCTCTCCTCGTGAAGAAGAGGGTTAAAGTCACATCGGGGAATGAGGTTTTTGTTTTCGGCAATTTTTTTTGCATCTGTTTTGATGATGACAGAGTTATTATTCATAGGAGAGAGGTCTAAATCCAGCAGACGTAGGTCGCGTAGATGCCTTCACAGCTCCATGTGTTGAGTTCTACGAGCGCCGAGCTCCCCGCTTTGTTATGTATTATATTGCAGATTTTATTTGAGGGCTTGATCATTCCTCTCTGCACCTCACTCTCTGATTTCATTTACAGGGGTTATTGCGGAGGTCAAAATGGAGGAATGTGGAGACAAACAAGTCTGGATGACTGTAAAAATGATACCTGAAATATTTGAATAATCCCAGCTTCATATATAAGAAATGGTGCTACCTACTCTCTTGGATAGTTCTCTTGTTTTAGCTCAGTGTATTCTGCAAGGAGGGTGAATTCACGTTGCCTAGAAACCACCTGTCTCCTTGTTTCAGTGACCACCAGATCACTAGTGGTCGAGATGAGCAAATATTTCAAAAATTTCCTTCAAATTTCCCAGGGTGGTCTGAATGAGCGGCCTATTCCCACGAGGTGTCCTTAAATCACAGAGAGGAACAGACGTGTTCAATATGGGAGTAGTCATCCAGAGGGGTGTTCATTGGGTGTGCGATTCAGGGGAGCGGTGTCTACACCCCTAGATACGTGAGTCTTGTTGAGTCAGGACTATTTCTCCAATGGAGTTGGGTCTTAGTAGTAATAAACAACATTTACGCCAAAATCATCCAGATGCCCCCCAGCATTACCCATACAACCCCCAGTGGTGAACTTGTGTAGTCTATGCTTATCGTAACAGGCCTAAGGTGTAACCATATCCTGCCGCGACATGTGTGACCTCTGACCTTGGCGGATTATGGCATCAGCGACACCTATCCGTAGGCCAGAGGCCGCCTGTCACTCGGCAGCCTGACATCCCTTGGCTCCTCAGCTTCGCCACTGCCTCTCCCCCACCACTTTCTCCTGAATAGTTAGGTGTTTACAGGCCCGGGACCGGCTGCCAAGTATGATGTAGGAAGTTCACATTTCTAATGTTCTCTCCGAGGAGATTTTATTACAGCTAAAGGGGAGCAGCCAGGCCAGCTGTGAAAACAGGCCTTGGAGAGCTTCCCGTGTAAGCCCCTTCTGTCACCCCTTCGCCTGAAATTCTGCTCCCTTTCCAGTGGATATTGCTGTTAATAACGGCCTTTCTTACTCGCTGCTCTTTTGCTTCCTCTGCAGCATTTGGTGATCATTAAGCTGACAATGGAGAGTAGGAGTCTTGCATCGTAGGTGCGGCTCCAGAAATGTCCCAGCCAGAAAAGCCCAGAAAGTCATACTGATCACATATCGCATAGACAGGATGCAAAACCTCCACCCCACTGCCCATTCTGCCCCCGTGCCCATCTTCTGGTCTGACCTGCAGACATAAGGCTTCTGAGAAACGAGCTGATTGATCTGGACAATTCACAGACTCTTCCCATCCCCTGATCCAATGGGGGATAAACCCAAACTCTTGATCCTTTGTTATCGACGAGGGTTGGATCTCTCCAGAGAAGATTGAGTCCCATATATCTAGTCAAGGGCTCCAGAGATCACTGGGGTCTACATTAACAAAGACCATCATGGGGGTCCACAAGAAAACAAGAGTGAGCATACAGCCAGGTCCATAAATATTGGGACATCGACACAAGTCTAACATTTCTGGCTCTATACACCACCACAATGTATTTAAAATGAAACGGACAAGATGTGCTTTACCTGCAGACTGTCAGCCTTAATTTGAGGGTATTTACATCCAAATCAGGTGAACGGTGCAGGAATTACAGCTGTTTGCATATGTGCCTCCCACTTGTTAAGGGACCAAAAGTAATGGGACAGAATAATAATAATCATAAATCAAACTTTCGCTTTTTGATACTTGGTTGCAAATCCTTTGCAGTCAATTACAGCCTGAAGTCTGGAACGCATAGACATCACCAGACGCTGGGTCTCATCCCTGGTGACGCTCTGCCAGGCCTCTACTGCAACTGTCTTCAGTTCCTGCTTGTTCTTGGGGCATTTTCTCTTCAGTTTTGTCTTCAGCAAGTGAAATGCTCAATCGGATTCAGGTCCGGTGATTGACTCGGCCATTGCAGAACATTCCACTTCTTTCCCTTATAAAACTCTTTGGTTGCTTTTGCAGTATGCTTTGGGTCATTGTCCATCTGCACTGTGAAGCGCCGTCCAATGAGTTCTGAAGCATTTGGCTAAATATGAGCAGATAATATTGCCCGAAACACTTCAGAATTCATCCTGCTGCTTTTGTCAGCAGTCACATCATCAATAAATACAAGGGGACCAGTTCCATTGGCAGCCATATATGCCCACGCCATGACACTACCACCACCATGCTTCACTGATAAGGCGGTATGCTTAGGATCATGAGCAGTTCCTTTCCTTCTCTACACTCTTCTCTTCCCATCAGTCTGGTACAAGTTGATCATGGTCTCATCTGTCCATAGGATGTTGTTCCAGAACTGTGAAGGCTTTTTTAGAGGTCGTTTGGCAAACTCTAATCTGGCCTTCCTGTTTTTGAGGTTCACCAATGGTTTCCATCTTGTGGTGAACCCTCTGTATTCGCTCTGGTGAAGTCTTCTCTTGATTGTTGACTTTGACACACATACACCTACCTCCTAGAGAGTGCTCTTGATCTGGCCAACTGTTGTGAAGGGCGTTTTCTTCACCAGGGAAAGAATTCTTTGGTCATCCACCACAGTTGTTTTCCGTGGTCTTCTGGGTCTTTTGGTGTTGCTGAGCTCACCGGTGTGTTCCTTCTTTTTAAGAATGTTCCAAACAGTTGTTTTGGCCAGGCCTAATGTTTTTGCTATCTCTCTGATGGGTTTGTTGTGTTTTTTCAGCCTAATGATGGCTTCACTGATAGTGACAGCTCTTTGGATCTCATCTTGAGAGTTGACAGCAACAGATTCCAAATGAAAATAGCAGACTGGAAATGACCTCTGGACCTTTTAGCTGCTGATTGTAATTGGGATAATGAGGGAATAACACACACCTGGCCATGGAACAGCTGAGAAGACAATTGTCCCATTACTTTTGGTCCCTTAACAAGTGGGAGGCACATATACAAACTGCTGTAATTCCTGCACCGTTCACCTGATTTGGATGTAAATACCTCAGATTACAGCTGACAGTCTGCAGGTAAAGCACATCTTGTCCGTTACATTTCAAATCCATTGTGGTGGTGTATAGAGCCAAAAATGCTAGAATTGTGTCGATGTCCCAATATTTATGGACCTGACTGTACATTTCCAATGTCTTTTTCTCTTTTCCATGACCTCCCCCCAGTTTTCTGCATTTCATTGTGGCTTTGTTCACATCAGTGTTGTGGCCTCCATTAATTATAGAAGCCACAATACCCTGCTGGATTGGTCAGACAATAGATTCTAGTGAAACCCGACACACCCCATTGACGAAGCTCCAGATGTCAACACAGCAGATCCTTTCCACTGCCACCTTTGTAACAACATAAATGGGGCCCTTGGGTTCAGGGGCCCCATAACAACTGAACCTATGTGCTCAGGGTAGATCCATGCCCTATTATCAATTTGTTGGAGTTACTAAGCTTTCCGACCATAATTCCCAGAGCATACACATCTCCTAGAAGACCACTCTATGTATACATGATGGCCAAGACCTCTCAATACTTGATGCCTCCCTTGTCTACCTCCCGAAATGCCCAATATCCAGGTAACACCGTGAGACTGTTCTCCATCCCACACCATGACATCCTACACATGGTGTTCTCCATGGTGTAACTTCCATCCAAACTTCCCCTCCCCCTATGAAATGTTCTTCATCACAAGTCCCCGCTGTCGTACGTCACCTCACTGGATAATACAGGAAACTCTCATCATCCTCTGATAGCAGAGTGATAGCTCAGGAGATGAGGTCACAGACACAGGGGGTCTCCTCATCGTATCAGCTTTCCGAGAGAAATTTCACATTATTACTTAGGAAATTGCTTCTGCAATTATTGCAATTATCTTGTGATTACTGCGCCCCTCACCATAATCAGTTCATCAAGATATTATTCAGCTGTGGCGAGATTTACGTGTCTTACGTCTCTGACACCGGCTGCCGAGGATCTTACTACACAAGAAAAAGAAGACGTCTTAGAAAATCTTGCGAAAGAAGCGACCGATGCACAGAGGACGGAGAATAGGGAAACCATCGATGGGGAGCATAAAAATTTAAAAAAAAAAACACAAACCTGAAATGGAAGTCAGACATTTAATTTTTTTTACAATTATTTTAATACAATTATTTATGTTTATAATTTTTTTCCTTCTCCATGCCCTCGATAGTCCTGAGGATTTTCTGGTCATGACATTTTTTATTAAAACAATAATTGAAATATGGTGGCTTTCTTCCAGTAATGATGCGATTCTTCTCCATGGCTGTGTATGGACTCATTGAGGTGACTACCAGACTCAGCCTATGACTAGGAGTGGTCCATAAATGTTAACCAGCTCACCTTACAATCCACAGCCCTGTGCACGGAACGAGCCAAGCCGATCACTCTTGTAGAATATAAGAAGAAAAATGGTTCCAGTACTTGTAATAACCCAGATGCCTTTATTTATTTCTTGTAGCATGTAACTCACATGGACACAAACCTTCCATGGTTGGTGAATGCTGGGGTGAAGGTTTGTGTCCATGTGAGTTACATGCTACAGGAAAGAAAGAAAGTCAACTGAGTTATTACAAGTACTGGAACCATCTTTTCTTCTTATATGACTAGGAGTGGGCAGAGTTGCATCATGGACACCAGTCCAGGACACTCAAAGTTCTCCTAGAATACTGGTCCAGAACTGCCTTCTGCGCCCAGTGTCCCGGGCAGAAGCTCCGCAGCCTCCACACTAATGTGGTTGGGACGTGTCCCTCAGCCTGGTGTACTCGGACACTGGTCTGCAGACGATGGCAGGCCCTGTTGGTGACAAGTAGTCTAAGTGCCAGAGTGGGCAGTAACGAGCTCTGACCTAAAAGCTGTGGCGTGATTGTGTAGCGCTTGCAACGCAGCCGAGTTGCAATCAAGAAACGCATGGCCTTACTGGCCACAGCAGGTTCTAATTAGACTAATGAGATTGCATTGTTCCATCGATCTGCATTGTTAATATCCACACAACCCCTGCTATACCGGCCATTAACAATGCTGTCTCATTCGTTTGATTAGGTACTGGATCGCAGCGCGTCTGAGTCACGAGCGCCATACGACCACTCAGTGTGGTCATACCCTCAGGCGCAGAGGACGGGTGAATTATACTCAGGCAGTAGATTCAATTAACTACTTATTTACTGGAGAGTAGGCAGCAAAGAAAGTGAAACGGGCACAGCACCCACTTGTGTATGAATACATCATTTCTAGCAGGCAGCCTGCCTGCCATACACAAAGGATCATACTTACCTTCCCCCTGGGGCTCTGATCCTCCATCTTCTGGTCCGGGGTGGACATGGTCACCTGATCATCTTCAGCCAACTGCTGACATGTCTTGTGAACAGCGGTTGGCTGAAGAGGATCAGATGACCATGTCCATGCCGGGAAGGAAGAAAACAAACCCCGGAACAGAAGATGGAAATGCGTGAGCCGACGTGAAGAACCCGAGCATCAGGGAGCAGCCTAGTTCTCCTTGGGCTGTGTAGTGAATGGAGGGTGCACCCTCAGGAGGCTCCGGCCTAGTGTTAGGTGGGGTCCCCTTGGTGGTGGATGTCTGGTAGGGTTATCTGAGGGTTGCTCTCACCCCGTGCCAGTAATATGCTGTGTATGAGCTTCTAGGAGGAGTTGGCGAGAGGAACTGACAACTGATTTGCGCCTATTTCTGAATCAATTCAGTTGTCACTTTTAAGATCATGCATCTACTGTATACCTGGTATCTGTTGTTATTTGTACACTTATTGACAAAAACAAATGCCGCCCCCCGATAGAAATGTGTGATCGCTGCAAAACTAGGCATGTAGTTATGTCTCAGGCAGATTAGATACGGGTCTTTCCACAAGAGGCCGTAAAAGTGCTACCCCCACTGCCCTATGAAAAGTTTCTCAGAGGCTACTTTTGGGTAGTGTACCTCTTAATGACTCGATTGACTGTTAGACATGCCTCTACAACGCACTCAAAGACATTTTGCTGCTGAAATACATTGAGAGGGGGTGAATCATTGGAGTGAGAGAAGCAGGATGGTCATTTCAATGAATTGTCCATTATCTAGGCCGTTCTGACCTAGCTGTAAGGAGAAATGGTTACGTGAGGGCGCATACGGTGAACAGGCTCCGGATGGCCCAGACAGACCACTGTAGAGCGGACAAGCATGAGCAGCTCCCACGGGTTCATTGTCCACCATCCAGACACGGGTGGCCCCTTCATTACACCCCTGGACCATTTTCAGGTGATTAGCAGAAGGAAAGTTGATGTCACGGGGCCATTACGTGTCCTGCCATTGACAGCCAGCCGCTGTCAACTTTTTTTGCAGTGGTATCATGAACAAGAAAACTAGGCTGCTACGGACTGGAACCATGTTGTTTTTAGTGATGAATCCAGTTTTGTTTGGGATCTCACCATGGTCGGGTTGGAGTATGGAGGTCTGGTGGCGAGTGCTCTAATCGTGCCTTTGCTGTGTAGCGACACAATGCCCCAACTGCTGGTGTGGTGATCTAGGAGCCATTACATATGACAGTCGGTCACCTCTAGTAGTGATACAATGGACAGTAACAACTCAGCAATATGTGCAGGACACCCTGCCGCTACATGTGCTACCTTTCATGGCAGGGCTTCCAACTGGCATTTTGCAGGATACTGCTCATCCACACACAGCAATGGTTTCCAGGAATGACTACTCCAGATTACAACAGTTCCTTGGTTACTCTGTCACTATGGGACCAGCTGGGACATCAGCTTCAGCAACCTACGAGTTTGCAGGATCTACAGACCTAGCTGTAACATCTGTGGGCAAATGTGCTGCAGGATACCATACAGAACCTGTATGCCTCCATGCCTGACCGTATCTCATCTTGGATCCAGGCTAGAGGCCCTATATCGTCTTGTATCCAGGCTAGAGGCCATATCTCATCCTGTATCCAGGCTAGAGACCGTATCTCATCTTGTATCCAGGCTAGAGGCCATATCTCATCTTGTATCCAGGCTAGAGGTCATATCTCATCTTGTATCCAGACAAGTGGCTGTAATTCGTATTTTATCCAGACTAGAGGCTGTATCTCATCTTGTATCCAGGCTATATGCCGTATCTCATCTCTTATCTAGGCTAGAGGCCTTTTTCTATCCAAGCTAGAGGCCGTATTCCATCTTGTATACAGACAAGTGGCTGTAGCTCATCTTTCATCCAGACTAGACGCCATATCTCATCCTGTATCCAGGCTAGAGGCCATATATCATCTCACATCCAGGCTAGAGGCCATATCTCATCTTGTATCTAGGCTAGAGGCAATATCTCATCTTGTATCAAGGCTAGAGGCCGTATCTCATCTTGCATCGAGGCTAGAGGCCTTATCTCCTCTTACATCCAGGCTAGAGGCCGTATCTCATCCTGTATCCAGGATAGAGGCCATATCTCATCTCACATCCAGGCTAGAGGCTTTATCTCATCCTGTATCCAGGCTAGAGGATGTATCTCATCTCACATCCAGTCTAGAGGCTGCATCTCATCTTGCATCCAGGCTAGAGGCCGTATCTCATCTTGTATCAGAATAGAGGCCATATGTCTTTTTGTATCTAGGCTAGAGGCAATATCTCATCTTGCATCCAGGCTAGAGGCCGTATCTCATCTCACATCTAGGCTAGAGGCCATATCTCATCTAACATCCAGGGTAGAGACCGTATCTCATCTCACATCCAGGCTAGAGGCCTTATCTCATCGTGCATCTAGGCTAGAGGCCGTATCTCATCTTGTATCCAGGCTAGAGGCCGTATCTCATCTCGCATCAAGGCTAGAGGCTGTATCTCATCTTGCATTAAGGCTAGAGGCCGTATCTCATCTCGCATCAAGGCTAGAAGCCGTATCTCATCTCGTATCCAGACTAGAGGCCATATCTCATTTGGTATCCAGGCTAGACGCCATATCACATCTCACATCCAGGCTAGAGGCTGTATCTCATCTTACATCCAGGCTAGAGGCCGTATCTCATCTTGCATCCAGGCTAGAGGCCATAACTCCTCTTGTATCAGGGCTAGAGGCCGTATCTCATCTTGTATCCAGGCTAGTGGCCGTATCTCATCTCACATCCAGGCTAGAGGGCGTATCTCATCTTGTATATAGACTAGAGGCCGTATCTCATCTTCCATCCATTCTAGAGGCCGTATCTCATCTCACATCCAGGCTGGAGGCCGTATCTCATCTTGTAGCTCATCTCACATCCAGGCTAGAGGTGGTACAACAGGGTCTACTTTCGATTACAGATATCATAATTACTTTCACACATAGAAAGTTTCATCCCAACAACTCCTTCTTGGTGCAGATTTTAACTTTTTTGTCAATGAATGTAGATTGTCATCGGAGATGGGCCCGATTCAGTTTTGGTCTCCTCTATACATATGTGAAGTAAGTGAACCCCATGTGACTTGTTTAATTCTATTTTGTGGAGATGGAACTGGACAGCACAATGATGCGTCTGCTGGATGTGATGTAAGACAGGCTCTGCCACCTCCGTCTTTACATAATGAAGGATATTTGTTTTGTGATATTCGGGTATCGGCTTTGGGTCTTGGCGCTCCATTAGACGGGTGTCGCGGTCTGACTCTCGTCCTCATTCAAGTGCAGCTTTCTTTCATCATTTCGCCGCTCACTTTCACACAGATTCTCCTTTGACTTTTTTCCGCTTGGTCCCTCATTATCGGACGTCTGGGGCTGATAAGATCCCGGTGTCCTGCAGACGCTCAGATATGGTTGTGTGCTTATTGTCACATCTCACACTACAAAGTGCCGGGAGCTGGGAAGAACGGAGGCCGGTACGCATACAGAGGGCAGCAGATAACCAGCACTATCTGGGGGGGATGGGGGGGATGGGGGGGAGGGGGGGGGGGGGGGGGGGGGGGGTGGATTCAAGCTTCACAGAGGTCTCTACCATGATGCTCGAAGACCAGTCCATATGAACAACAATTGGGCTGTCCCCCTTTAAACTCTCTTCACCAGCCAGCTTGCATGTCATTAGGTGAGAATACCATGGATGCTATGGGGCCCATGCAGGGTGAGCTTCTCTACAGATGTTGGTCCCATCCTCTTTGGCACCAGAGGAACCAGTCTGAAGGCTGAAGACTCTGTCTGTCTTTGAAGATGGCTGGAAAACAAGTGCCCCTCCTATGCTAGTGGATGGGATTTGGTGGGGTGGACGGTGCACCAGGCAAGGATTTTGCCCTCTTCTCGGAATATAGGCTTTGACAACACATGTAGTCACACCATTACCATGCACCTTGCGTTTAATGGATGTTCTACAGTTCTGTTCCGCGTCTTCATATGTCCCACATCCAGCTTCTTGCCTACTTCACATATTAACTATAGAAGAAGACGAGAAGATAATTCTCCATTTCCTCCCAGTCTGTTGCTCATCTGTGTAGTATTTGGCAGCGTTGGTCACCAGGTGCGTGGGCTGCACCATTGCTGGCATGCCCGCAGAGCTGACATTTTTGGGAAGGCTTTGGTGAAGCTTCTACCTCTATATAAAACCTTTCCTACAGCATGCATCTTCCGACTTTCCTGTTTCCGAAAGTGAATTGTACATCTTCCAGGACCTTCCCAGGAGGATATTTCATTCTCTCACACCAGAAGCCAAAAGTCTCTGGCACAGCGCAGTGACAAGGAAGCTGTTTTCTATTACCCCGCTGGAAGGAGTCCACGATCACGGCTTCTGCCAAAGCTGAAATCCCAATAGCTCTCAGCATCCCGGATCGTATCAATGTTTCATGTGGGAGTGGGAAGCTTCGGAGATGTATGTGATGGAGCTACAAAATGGCAGAAATGAATTTTCTCACATCCTCTACTCAAAGGAGGACATTACAATGTGAAGAACCATAGATGTATCTGGCCATGGATGTCCAGAGGAACATTTCTTCCTTCAAACAGCAATGATATTTCCTTCAACTAGGGCCACCCTACGATTATTGATCAATATGTTTGACCTGTCATGTAGGATCTTTTAGGACAAGAAATTTCCCCAGGTGAGGAGGGAAGGAAGCACAAAGAAGGAGTGGTTATCAGACGACCCCCCACCCCATGACTTCTGTCCAAAAGTTATGGCGACTAGCGCTGATGCTTCCTCTATTCCACATATACAGTCAGGTCCATAAATATTGGGACATGGACACAATTCTAACATTTTTGGCTCTATACACCACCACAATGGATTTGAAATGAAACGAACAAGATGTGCTTTACCTGCAGACTGTCAGCTGTAATTTGAGGGGATTTACATCCAAATCAGGTGAACAGTGCAGAAATTACAACAGTTTGCATCTGTGCCTCCCACTTGTTAAGGGACCAAAAGTAATGGGACAATTGTCTTCTCGGCTGTTCCATGGCCAGGTGTGTGTTATTCCCTCATTATCCCAATTGCAATGAGCAGATAAAAGGTCCAGAGGTCATTTCCAGTCTGCTATTTGCATTTGGAATCTGTTGCTGTCAACTCTGAAGATGAGATTCAAAGAGCTGTCACCATCAGTGAAGCAAGCCATCATTAGGCTGAAAAACACAACAAACCCATCAGAGAGATAGCAAAAACATTAGGCCTGGCCAAAACAACTATTTGGAAGTTGGAACATTCTTAAAAAGAAGGAACGCACCGGTGAGCTCAGCAACACCAAAAGACCCGGAAGACCACGGAAAACAACTGTGATGGATGACCGAAGAATTCTTTCCCTGGTGAAGAAAACACCCTTCACAACAGTTGGCCAGATCAAGAACAGTCTCCAGGAGGTAGGTGTATGTGTGTCAAAGTCAACAATCAGGAGAAGACTTCACCAGAGTGAATACAGAGGGTTCAACACAAGATGTAAACCATTGGTGAGCCTCAAAAACAGGAAGGCCAGATTAGAGTTTGCCAAACGACATCTAAAAAAGCCTTCACAGTTCTGGAACAACATCCTATGGACAGATGAGACCAAGATCAACTTGTACCAGAGTAATGGGAAGAGAAGAGTATGGAGAAGGAAAGGAGCTGCTCATGATCCTAAGCATACCACCTCATCAGTGAAGCATGGTGGTGGTAGTGTCATGGCGTGGGCATGTATGGCTGCCAATGGAACTGCTTCTTTTGTATTTATTGATGATGTGACTGCTGACAAAAGCAGCAGCATGAATTCTGAAGTGTTTCGGGCAATATTATCTGCTCATATTCAGCCAAATGCTTCAGAACTCATTGGACGGCGCTTCACAGTGCAGATGGACAATGACCCAAAGCATACTGCAGAAGCAACCAAAGAGTTTTTTAAGGGAAAGAAGTGGAATGTTCTGCAATGGCCGAGTCAATCCCCGGACCTGAATCCGATTGAGCATTTCACTTGATGGAGACAAAACTGAGGGGAAAATGCACCAAGAACAAGCAGGAACTGAAGACAGCTGCAGTAGAGGCCTGGCAGAGCATCACCAGGGATGAAACCAGCGTCTGGTGATGTCTATGCGTTCCAGACTTCAGGCTGTAATTGACTGCAAAGGATTTGACACCAAGTATTAAAAAGGGAAAATTTGATTTATGATTATTATTCTGTCCCATTACTTTTGGTCCCTTAACAAGTAGGAGGCACATATGGGAAGTGTTGTAATTCCTGCACCGTTCACCCGATTTGGATGTAAATCCCCTCAGATTAAAGCTGACAGTCTGCAGGTAAAGCACATCTTGTTAGTTTCATTTCAAATCCATTGTGGTGGTGTATAGAGCCAAAAATGTTAGAATTGTGTCCATGTCCCAATATTTATGGACCTGACTGTATATGACTTCCTGGTGGTGACGTATATATGTATGTCCAAGCTGATGACCTTGATGACCACAAACCCCTATCAAGGACATGAGGAGGCTTAGTGGTAAAAGTCGAAACAGAGTTCTCTGCTTGCTTTGGTTCATACCACAAGTACACCCCGTCATTCCTTGGCAGGACGGTAAAAAAATTGTCCAGTCCTCATCTCATCTATGTTGGAGAGAACTGTCCTTGACCCTCAATGGTTTGGGTGACTTTTAAACCCAGAAAATTGTCACTTAGAACTAGAAGATAATCTCTTGTCATAACCTTTCAGGTGGTCCTGGAACTTTGCAGCCTCCCAAAAACTGTCTTCTCTGAATTTCCATCCTGACTTTGAGTTCCTAAATCATTATTGTTTCCTAGTCATTGGACTAAGGGCTCAGAGAAACAAACTTGATCTTGGATTTTAGGGTCTCAATTCACAAACTGTTGCACTTCCAAAGAGAGAAATGATGAAGGTTACAATCAGTGCAGGAAATGTATCAAGCCCTGCCATCCAGAAATATGAGACTTCACAACTTTTCAAGCATATTTGACCAAAAAATGTTGTGCCAGTTTGGATTTTTATACCACTCACTCTACTTTTGAAAAGAGGTCAGCCTGTTGTGCTGAATTACTCAAGATTTATCTTGAGTAAGTCTCAAATATTGTGTCAGTCTTACTCCAGTAAAGGGGTGGTGTAGAAAGCGGAGAAACATCTCAAGACAGAAGTGCTAGACATAAAGATGCTGTACATTGACCAAACATTGAGTGATAGTTGATACATTTAGAGCAAATTATGTCACCACAAATTTCCCCCAAAGTCTACACCAATCGAGATTATTTATTGTTGGGAGCATGACACCCCATAAAGTGAGGTCTTGCCCTTCATATCATTTCTACCCAATGACATGTTAACTTCAAGGTGACATGTTCTTCATGATATCCGTTAGTGACTACATTATACTGGAGTGCAGAGCAGAAAACATGGTGGAGGATGATGGGTTTCTTTGAGTAGTGGAGTTGGCTATGAACAGAACCCCAATGTTTTGAGGTGTAAATGATCGGCTCAGATCGGTTCCTCCAGAGACAGAATTCCAACTCATTGTATTTTATAGCAGAGGTGGTAACAGGCGTCTTTTCTGCATATGGTGACTACACGGAGCCTATTTGTGGTAAAAGAAACATCAAAATTCACCAATGTGATGAAGCATCGGTCACTGGCAGGTAACATACTCCACCTCATGGAGACTTGATCCACAACAGGTGATCTAATGCCTTCTCCAATGTTACACTGGTGGCCTGTGTGGTTGGTTTCAATGTTTCTGAACCCCATAGGTCAACCGCCAACAACACTGGGACTATCTCAAGAGACAGCCACCTGGTAGCTCCCCCTCAGAGAAGCCCAGATCCTTGTATAGGGGTCAGGGGCGTAACTACCATAACGGCAGACCATGGGACTGCTATGGGGCCCAGGGCAAGAGGGGGTCCAGTCTTAGTTGGGATCATCCCCTCTTCTACTGGAGGTGAAAACTTGGTCAAGGCTCTACCCTCTAAAGGAACAACTTTTAGGAAATGAGGCAGTGGAAAAAAGGCTCAAGGGTCATTGAAAACGGTTCAGGCAGAAGCCCTTCTGTCCTGTGTGGGGGCCTGGTTTGATCCTTGCTATGGGGCCCTTACTTCTCTATGTACGCCACTGATAGGGGTTAAAGGCTGAATACCAGAGGACTGCCAGGATAACGCCCTTAGGCCTCTTTCACACGGGAGAGTTTTCCGCGCGGGTGCAATGCGTGAGGTACACCCGCACTGAATACGGACCCATTCATTTCTATGGGGCTGTGCACACTAGCGGTGATTTTCACGCATCACTTGTGCGTTGCATGAAAATCGCAGAATGCTCTATATTGTGCGTTTTTCACGCAACGCAGGCCCCATAGAAGTGAATGGGGCTGCGTGAAAATCGCAAGCATCCGCAAGCAAGTGCTGATGCGGTGCGATTTTTAAGCACGGTTGCTAGGAGACGATCGGAATGGAGACCCGATCTTTATTATTTTCCCTTATAACATGGTTATAAGGGAAAATAATAGCATTCTGAATACAGAATGCTAAGTAAAATAGGGATGGAGGGGTTAAAAAAAATAAATAAATTTAAACTCACCTTAATCCACTTGATCGCGCAGCCCGGCTTCTCTTCTTTCTTTTTCTTGGAGGACCTGGGAGAAAAGGACCTTTGGTGACATCACAGCGCTCATCACATGGTCAATCACCATAGTGATGGACCATGTGATAAGCGCAGTGACGTCACCAAAGGTCCTTTTCCTCCCAGGTCCTCAAAGAACAAAAAAGAAGATGATCCGGGCTGCGCAAAGAAGTGGTGAGTTAAATTTATTATTATTATTTTTTTAACCCCATCCATCCCTAATTTACTTAGCATTCTGTATTAAGAATGCTATTATTTTTCCTTATAACCAGGTTCGGGTCTCGGTACCAAACATGCCAATTTTTCTCACGCGTGTGCAAAACGTATTAAAACGCTTTGCATTCCTGCGGAAAAATCGAGCATTTTCCCGCGACGCACCCGCATCCTATCCGGCCCTCACACGCGATGCCCGTCTGAAAGAGGCCTTAGAGTTAGTCCTAAGTCAAACAAATTGGTTGGTACAGTGGTTCCCCACCCACTACCTGTAACATCTAAGGGTCTTACTCGGAGCACAGTCTCTGATCTAGTGAAGATCAGGAACCATCGGCCTGGATACTGGTGGCACGTAGAAATTCCAAATTTATGGGTTAGTAGCACCCAGTCTACCTTCAGAGGGTTGGAGACACTTGAGCATTTCAGAATAGTTATGGAGTCCACATCTCGGTGAAGCTCCAGCATCACCACCCACCACATGGAGGATCAATGATCCTACCTGTGATTTTTCAGATGTTCTGGTCGGGAAGTCGCAGGGGATAAAATTTCTCCATGCAATGGATTCAGAAGACCCCGAGTAGCCCCACAGATCCATAACATCTATCAAATAATTTTGCTGAGGACCAGAACCTCGAATCTGAGGGCTTCCCGTGTTTCATGTACATCAGGACAGACATCATGGAGGGAGCTACTCGATACCTCACACTAGCCAGATGTCGTGGAGATGTCCTGAGCTTTTGGCCACACCATGAGCGTTTTCTCGCCCTCTAGACCCTTCAGCCATAGACGTCTGGAGGGAGTCCAACACGGTGACCCCTGAGAAGCAGCATCTGACCTGCTGGCTGATGGTTTCTTATATGAAATCTCAGTGAAGTATATTAGGGGGAGATGGTCCTTTAAGTAGTCAGGTCTGGTGTTGGTCCTCACCAGCAGCTGCTTGTGATTATGTGGGCTGACTATGATGAGTGACAGCGTGAGGGTGCGAGGCATCTTCCGTTCTCACAGGGGTGTGTGGTGTGGAGATGCAGCTACTAGGACCATACAGCCCACCGGCCACAGGGCTTATGTCCATGAGAACCCTGGAGGACGCCACTTATCGACAAGCAGCATTCCTCGTCTTCAGACATCATCAGTTTACTCCAGTCACATCCAGAGCTGCAGTCACAATGCTACACTTACACACATGCATTTTACTCCAGTCCCCTGCATTCATAGTTCTGCTCAGACATAATCTGCTAAACTCCAGCCACATCCAGAGCTGCAGTCATTATTCTGTTGTTTTATACTCGTCACACCTAGAGCTGTAGTCACAGTTCTGTTGTTACACCATGTCTTATACTCCAGTCACATCCAGAGCTGGAGTTACAATTCTTTTGTTACATCATCTTATACTCCAGTCACATCCAGACCTGCAGTCACAATTCTGTTGTTACATCATGTCTTACAGTATACTCCAGTCATATCCAGAGCTGCAGTCACTATTTTGCTAGTACATGTCTTATACTCCAGTCACATCCAGAGCTAGTCACAATTCTGTTGTTACATGTCTTCTACTCCAGTCACATCCAGAGCAGCAGTCACAATTCAGTTGTTTTGTCATGCCTTATACTCCAGTCAAATTCAAAGCACCATTCACAATTGTAATGTTGCATCATGTCGTATACTCCAGTCACATTCAGTCCTGCAGTCTTTATTCTTTTGTTACATCATCTTATACCCCAGTCACATCCAGAGCTGCAGTCATTATTCTGTTGTTACATCATGTATTATACTCCAGTCACATCCAGAGCAGCAGTCACAATTCTATTGTTACATCATTTATACTGCAGTCACATCTAGACCTGCAGTCACAATTCTATTGTTACATCATGTCTTACAGTATACTCCAGTCATATCCAGAGCTGCAGTGACTATTCTGTTATTACATCATGTCTTATGATCCAGTCACATCCAGAGCTGCAGTCATTATTCTGTTGTTTTATATTCCAGTCACATCTAGAGCTGCAGTCACAGTTCTGTTGTTACATCATGTCTTATACTCCAGTCACATCCAGAGATGCAGTCACAATTATGTTATTACATCATGTCTTATTATCCAGTCACATCCAGAGCTGCAGTCATAATTATGTTGTTACACCATCTTATACTACAGTCATATCCAGAGCTGCAGTCACAATTCTGTTGCTGCATCATTTTATACTCCAGTCGCATCCACAGCAGCAGTCACAATTCTATTGTTACATCATGTCTTACAGTATACTCCAGTCATATCCAGAGCTGCAGTCACTATTCTGCTAGTACATGTCTTATACTCCAGTCACATCCAGAGATGCAGTCACAATTATGTTATTACATCATGTCTTATGATCTAGTCACATCCAGAGCTGCAGTCATAATTCTGTTGTTACACCATCTTATACTACAGTCATATCCAGAGCTGCAGTCACAATTCTGTTGCTGCATCATTTTATACTCCAGTTGCATCCACAGCAGCAGTCACAATTCTATTGTTACATCATGTCTTACAGTATACTCCAGTCATATCCAGAGCTGCAGTCACTATTCTGCTAGTACATGTCTTATACTCCAGTCACATCCAGAGCTACAGTCACAATTCTGTGATTTTGTCATGCCTTATACTCCAGTCACATTCAAAGCAGCAGTCACAATTGTATTATTACATCATGTTGTATACTTCAGTCCCATTCAGAGTTGCAGTCATTATTCTTTTGTTACATCATGTCTTATACTCCAGTCACATCCAGAGCTTCCATCATTATTCTGTTGTTACATCATGTCTTATACGCCAGTCACATCCAGAGCAGCAGTCATAATTCTTTTGTTACATCATGTTATACTCTAGTCACATTCAGAGCTGCATTAAAAACTGGTGGCCTCAGTCATGGAGGTGTTGATTGCATTTGTATCTCTGAAGCTATTAGGTGCGGTTAAACTGCCTTGAAAAAGGTGTTAGAACAGTCTGTAAGTGGCAGACAATAGATGTCCACCCTCCACCATTGGAGAAACCAAGCTTGACTAGAGGTGGCGGGTGTGACATCGACCATCTGCCACTTACAGTGCTGTTCAGTCACCTCTCCTGAGGCGGTTAATCACACCGAATGGCTTCTATTATGCAGATGCGATCAACACCTCCATGGCCGAGGCACAAATCACCAGTATTTAATGCCAGAGAATTCTTGTACAAGCCATTCTGCGAAGGCCAGTGACTAGCGATGCGTCCAGTCTCTCGGACTTATCATTGCTGATAAGAGGCAGAGCTCTGGTGGATTATGTCCGATTCAGCAGCGCCGGCAGCTAGGTGAAGGACACACTCTGCAGAAGCACAATGGTAGCAAATGTATAACGAAGACTATTTAGAAAGTGGCTTCATTTTGTATTTACGAGGCAAATGATATAATGTACCTCTCCCGAGGCAGCTTAATCCCACCGAATAGCTTCACACAACCATCTCACCTCCTTGACTGAAGCATGAGCCACCAGTATTTAATGCCAGAGAATTCTTGTACAAGCCATTCTCTTTGAGAAAGCCAATTGGATGATTGGCAAAAAGTCTTCAAGTCCAGTGGCTCTGACTTATTACCCACACAGACAACCCACAGAGGAGAAGACAGCGCCCCACAGGGGCAATGTGAACCTATAGGGCTCTGCAACTCCACTGGTCCAGAAGGTGCCAAGGGAAGGGATAAGGGTGACTAAGTCCTTGGAGCTCCTCAGCTCCAGTGTAAAATCTACCACCACCAAGCCCTACCTCCATAGCACTGTGTGGGTGGCATCTATGGACCCACTTGCAAGAAGATGAGTAGCAGCAGCTCATCCAAGGTAGGGGTTGTATTCATGATGCTGGGCCAGGACCTCTGCATCACTACGTCGACGGTGGATTTGTGGCGTGTTCTTGTTACATAACACTTAGTGATCCCTAATTGCTTCCACGAGCCCTGAATTCCCACAGACGAGCTACAGATGTGGCGGCACCTACTGTGGGCCAGAGCTGGGAAGCATTTCCTGCCTGGATGACATGAGCTTCTCACAGGCCCTCATCCTGTCCAGGAGATGCTACACAGAGCCGCGGCACAATGGCCCTTTCCCATGGGAGCCGCTATCTTCCCAGTTTTATTGTTGCACTTTTAATTTTCAGATTTTTCCTGATTTGTGGGAAAGAATGTTCTGTGTGAATGAGAAGCATCCTCGTTCTGCCACCACCGCTCGAGAAATCACTTTATAAGATGGTTGTTTTCCAAGGAGTGAGTCATCGGTATAACATATTCTACTCCCCATCATACGGAACTTCTAACGGTCTGCTGAGCACCTCCAGACACACAACATATGTCCTATACATCACGTGGTCTAGCCATCCATCAGCCATTACATTAAAACTAGGGGGAGACATCAAGAAACAAGTGAACCCTCAGATGAAGTGGTGGAAGCAAGAAAATGGTTAAGAATCTGAGTGAGCAACTCTGATAGATAAATGTGGTGTGTGGACCACTGGTCAGAGCACCGCCAGTATGTCTTGTAGGGTGTCCCCAGAAGGTGATGGCTAGTACCTACCAAAAGTGGAAGAAGGCGGCCTGGTCTGATGAACCACATTGCATTATGTGGACAGCTGTGCTAGACTTGCTGCACATACCTGAGGAGATGACTCCAGTTGCACTATGTAAAGTAGGCGGTCTGGTCTGATGAATGACGTTATGTCTTGTGGATGGCCGGTTTGTTGGCGTCACTTACCGGCTGAAGAGCTGGCACATGGTGCACTGTGGGAAGATGACAAGCTTGCGGAGGCCGTGTGATGCTCTGGGCAAGTTCTGGTGGGAACCTTGGGTCCTGGCATCATGTGAATGTGACAGGTACCACCTACCTATGATTGTACATGCAAGTATCGTCCTTCATGGCAGGAATCAGAAACATGACAGAGATGAAGGTGATGACTTGTCTCCAAATTCCCAGATCTCAATTTTATTGTCATCTGTGGAATGTGCTGGAAATCTAATCTGATCAAAGGAGGCCTCACCAAGAAACCTGCACAATCTGCTGCTAACACCAGATATTACAGGACACCTCAGAGGTCTTATGGAGTTGATGACACAATGTGGTGCAATTTCTTCAACAAAAAACCTGAGAACCTACAAAAAAAGAAGAAATCTATAATACGAATTATAATTCCTTATGGTTACTGCGCTTTAGTGTGATGACTAGATGCCGAGATAGTATGTCATCTGGCTGAATCATCCAATGGTGGAAGGCTGTGGTGACATTCGTCTCAGTTATAGAGATCTACTCCAAGGCAGCCACTGGATGAGGCGGTCATGTAATGTGATATAGACTCTCCTCCCGTGCCTGTCGTATCTACAGACCACGGCTGCCTCTTGAGTTGCTTAGACCATCATTGACTCTGTGGTTCACCAGTCTACTCAATATGGTCAGCGCAAGAAGACTATCTGGAGAACGTTCTGTGTGAACCTGGCCATATGCTTCTCCATAAAGTATTGTATTCCATAGAACAAGAGACGCCAGTAAACAGAAAATACCCAATTTGTATTAAGACTACGAGGAAAATGTTTATTATGTTACCGATATTGTTCCATTTTACAATGTGCATTCCAAGTCTGGATTTCATTTATTGTGTTAAAACAGTAAATGGAAAAAAACCAGCAAAATCATCCCGAGAATTTATTGGAAATACGAAACATTTTGCTATAATGCTGAGTCGAACTATGCAACTTTATTGTCGAGATTTCTGGACAAACCCTTGGCCTCCGGAGACCTTGACTTCAGCCTGGTCTTCTCATTTACAGATTCCAGCAGACATGTGAGCGATTCCTGACAATTCCCATCTCCAGCCCTTCGAGGGCGGACAAAGTCTTGTCTTCTCACAGATCATTAGGAGTTATGGATGAAGAAATCTACTATACATCTTACAAGAGTTGTCCTTCCCACATTGTGTCCATAAGTGCTACCAGAACCCCCCCCCCCCCCCCCCCCCCCACCAGAGGGAAGAGCCACTGCCAAGAGTGGACCATGGATTACATAGTCAATCATTGACTACGGGTACTACTACTACTACTACCCCTAATATCAGCTGATCACTGAGAGCTAGAGATGACAGACCGGTCAGAATCAGCCGACTACAAAAAAAAAAAAGTAAAAATAAAATAATGGAATGTGTGTGTGGGGGGGGGGGGGGAAGCTTTGTCTATTGCTACTTTTCAAGTGTGTTAAGATATTTTTTTTGCAAAAAAATAATAAGTAGAAAAGATATAATTGTTTCCAGTACATCAGAGCCATCAGCTCTTCCAGATACAAGGCCAGCTGAGCAGATAAGAGCTTAGCACCGGCCAGGTGGCAATGGTTTACCAAATAGACACAGATGTAGAGGGGGTCATGGGATTTAAGATCCTGATTCTAATGAGGGGGAGGAATAAATAGTAGGACATAAATAATGGAATGAGCCTATCAGGTTTTCATCTGGTCCTAAAATCACAACTTTGCATCTGTAACCTAAAACTTGTATCTCATGCCTAAGGCAATCATTACTTCACGTTCCGGGGTAAGAGGGGCGATGCTATGGGATGACCGACGCATGACCTTGAAGGAACTTACATAATGGATGGCTGTTCACCCTCAAGTATCAGTCTTCTGTACAAAAAGATTTTAAAAATCTGGACACTTAGAGGTAAAAGTCTTGCTCTAGGAGATGGTGGACGTCTTGCTACCAGACAGGATTACACTTCATAAGACATGAGAAAAGTATTCACATAATTTAATTTAAAAAACTACTTGGAGTATTTGAAGGAATGTCCATTGTGTCCACAATGTATAGAAAGTGCAGTATAAAACAATCCGCCTCCACCCTTCATCATGAAGCTCGACAACATATGAATCACACATTAAAAAAGATCATTAGAAGGGGAAGTGGTGATGACGAAGAGTAAACATCGATCATATGATATGAGGTTCTGATGCTGGGATGTGTCCATCCATAAACTGGTACCATCTTTATCTTCTGCATCTGACTACGGGATCTTCCGTTTGATCCAGTGTCACCACACCGAGAAGGATGAACCTGGCAGTGCATTCAGGAACATAATCCATAAGAGAGGAGTTCAAATTAAATTTGGTAGGAAATAGTCAGTCACCGGAGACATAGGAAGAGAATGTTTGGTCCTACATGGACGAGAGTCCACTATGAAAAGAAGAGCTGTGAAGGCACCTCATGTCTTCTTCCATGTTATGCTTACCCCTCCACATGAAGAAGGGGGTAATAGAGGAGAGATATATCCCTGGATCCTTCGTGGTAACATAGAAAACCTCTTGAATCACCATCAAGAGTTCTGTTGATCCATTAAACAAATCAGAAGATCCAAGTCTGTGTTCTCCAGAATCTCCTGAATTTAAGAAGAGTCCAGGATATTACGAGCTTTAGTCAACTATCTTCAGATAAGTGTTCTACATAGGTGGCACAATGAGGCCGGTCATGGCTGGATGGAAAACAAAGAGAAGAGTCATGACTACAGAGTCAGGATTATACAATCTAGTTGCTCGTACATGTGGATAAATTTCTTAGATTAGGACTACGTGTCTACTCGTTATGTGCTCTCATACAAATGATGGAAATGTGACAATCATCTTGACATACTTGACTACCATCAATCACCCCAATGTTGTAAGGCGACCGTAACAAATCTAAGATATCCTAAATGCATTTCAGATGTATTTCACATAGGCCCTCTTCACATGGGCGTTGCGGAAGAGGTCCGGATGCGTTGCGAGAAACCCACGCGAGTGCGCACGCCATTTCAGTAATTTTTGTCTGCGATTGTGTTGCGTTGTTCTGTTTTTTCCCGCGAGTACAAAGCGTTTTAATGCGTTTTGCACGCGCGTGATAAAAAACTCAATGTGGTACCCAGACCCGAACCCGGACTTCTTCATTGAAGTTCGGGTTTGGGTTTGGTGTTCTGTAGATTTTATTATTTTTCATTATAACATGGTTATATTGGAAAATAATAGCATTCTTTAATACAGAATGCTTACTAAAATGTCCCCTGAGGGTTAAAAAAAAATAAAAAAAATTACCTAATCCACTTGATCGCCTAGCCGTTATCGTCTTCTTTCTTCTTCTTGCAGGACCTGCGTTGACGTCATCGCGCTCACCACGTGGTGAGCACGATGACGTCAGTGCAGGTCCTGAAAGAAGACTATAACGGCTGCGCGATCAAGTGGATGAGCTGAGTAATTTTTTTATTATTTTTTAACCCTCAAGGGACATTTTACTTAGCATTCTGTATTAAAGAATGCTATTATTTTTCATTATAACCATGTCGTAATGGAAAATAATAAAGTGAATAGACCTCATCCCTATTTATTATCATCTCCTTAGCAACCATCCGTGAAAATCGCATTGCATCCGCACTTGCTTGCGATTTTCACGCAGCCCCATTCAATTCTATGGGGCCTGCTTTGCGGGAAAAACTCAGAATATAGAACATGCTGCGATTTTCACGCAACGCACAAGTGATGCGTGAAAAACATCGCTCATGTACACAGCCCCATTGAAATGAATGGGTCGGGATTCAGTGCGGGAGCAATGCGTTCACATCACGCATTGCACCCGCGCGGAAAACTCGCCCGTGTGAGAGGGGCCATAGAGTATGGAGAGATCTGGGAATAACATCCAGCACTATAATTATAACACCAGTCCGTGTCGGCAAACCGACACAGCATAACACGTTCTCTGGGGGCACAAAAAGCTCACCCTTCTTAAAGGGCGTTCACATCTATCATTATCAACTTCAGGGACCAGGACCTTCTCAAGGTTTTCCATAAACCTAACAATGGGATTGTGGGCTCTCACGATGATCTTCATGCCAACATGTACAGGACATAAAATAAATGGTATGGGAGCCATGGGGCATGTACTGGTTCATCAGGACCTGAAATGCACTTAGCACATTACCTTCTCATTTAAACACCTCATAATACGACCCCCCCCCCCCCCTTCATCTCTCCTTATCCTCCAACCTAATGCCTCTCAAGCCGCCTTAGTTAGGCTCTCCTGTAGTATTACATGCTTTTATAGATGGGCTCCTAAGTCTAGTTACTCCACATTTACACTTGTCATTCAGAGGTAGACTATCCCACTATAGTGCACATATCTTTTATCATGGTGCCCACCAATTATAATCACTTACCTTGAAGACTGTTTGCACTGGAGCCGGTGCAGGTTGGTGGGGGTGAGTTCTGAGGTCGCACCACGGGTGCAAATGCGCTTTTCTGCTTGACGGCAGAGATCATATTGACTGGAGAGAAGGAGAAGACGCCGGCAGGAGTGGAGTTTGCACTGGATGGAAGTGTTATGGATGAGGCTCCCAATGGAGGACTTGCGGGCATAACTTAGAAAAAAAAGGGAAATACTTGGTAAAAAAAGGCAGATTGTCTGGCACCAGATGATGATGATGGCACTTCAGGTACATGGGTGTGCACCATCCTTAATATTGACTATTAATATCAGATTTGAAGCTTTGGACCCTGAACAATAAGGAATCCAACTTGGCCAGCCATTGAGGAGGGATCCAATTATTTAACACCTTAGCATCCCAGAGAATGACGGATTATTGGAATATACTGCACATTGATACAGAGGGTAGCAGATGACAAAATGAAGCATTCCTGTGGATAATGATCAGTGGAAAAGTCTAAACTCTCATTCGGTATCATCTCAAACTCTCCAATCTCAAGTTGGTTGAAGATATGCTGAAAACAGTCAACCCCGAGAAAGGAGCAGTCAGCGACTCTATGGAGCATCCATGTATGTCCAGTACCTCGAGATGACTATATGAGGAAAGGACTCTACACTCAACTCACTTGCATATGGAGAATTGGCTGTGGAGCCATTAAGAAAGCTTGGAGAGGCCGGTACTCCCAGACTAGTCATTCCGGTTCCTGCATAGCCATTCATGCTGGAAGTGATGGTGTTATAATTGGACTGCTGAGGGGTTGAGCTCGGCACGTAGCCTCGGGGAGAGACACTGCTTGTGTTCCTGGAGTAACCTGAAAAAGAAATAAGATGAATATCAGCATTACAGGAACAGAAATCACAAGCGTCCAAGATGGCTGTGGCCAGTAGCTCCACTTCTATTAGCATTGATGTGTGAATGTGGTGCTTGACTTCATAATTCATCCCTTTACCTTGATCAGATGTCTGTGAGGATTCTGCAATGTTGATGGCCAGTTGACTACCAAAAGAGTTGACACTCATCATGCCAGTGTGGGGGTGGTTGGCTGTTAGTGAGGAAAGCTGGTTGGAGTTTCGGGGTACGCTGTACAGTGCTTCAGCAATATCTGCTGCTCTTTTTAACATAATGTCCTAGGTGGATAAGAAAAGGCTTGATGTTAGGGCAGAGGCTTACACACATATGCACATTACTACTGGACCACGATGGTCAAAGACGGACTCATCATATGGAAACAAATCTGGAAATTAAATATACTGCTGCATAAATCTGACCCTAAAAAACTCCAGTTTCTTCTCCTAGGGGTGGGAAACCAGAGGTATTTGTCTGCAATTTACCTCCATCCCACTTGATCTAGCTGATTGCGCCTGTTTATGTGGGAATTGGCTTGTGTCTAAGCTATAAGTAGAAGAGGACCTTTCCTGGGGTCATATCTAGTGTTGAACGAAGCGAAGCATCCGAAGTAGAATTCGATTTAGGAAAAATTTGATTAGCAAAGAATCCGAATTTCCTTGCTCTTCAGGGTAAAGAATCAGGTTTTTCCAAAAATGGAGGCTACACATGTTACTAAGTGAAAGTTCTGAACTTGCCTCTTTACTTTGCTGCTCCTTCTGAAAGGGAATTGATGTATGCCACCGATATCTGCTCTGCTTTTCAACAAAGAAGATATTACTGAAGACAGTCAGCAGCTACTGCCCAAGCCAGATTTGGAGGAGAGGTCCACTGCTTCCTCCTGTAGACATGCAAGTAGTGACGACGAGAGTCGCATTGGGACAGGTGTTACAAGCGGTCAGGGACACGGCCATGAGACTGGTGAGGGTGACATAAGTGATGACCAGACAGTATTGAATGTAGCCAATTGCACATGGGAGCCAGGTGAAAATGGGGCTTCATCATCATCATCATCTTCATCAGGGGGTGAGAATGGCAGCTTGCTCATGAGACAGCGGCAGGTTAGCAGCCTGCTGCTGAGCCAGCAGGGTGGCAGCAGTGTGATATCTGGAGCCAAACCTGCCCGAGGTAGACCGTCTGCTACTCAGTAGCCTACCTGTCCAGAAACAACTATCGGTGCACGGGATCATAGATGCAGCAGCAGGCAGTCATCATGGAGTGGTGGGGGTAAAATGGCAAACTCGTCCGTGTGGGAATTTTTCATTAAGTTGCTGGAGGACGTCAGTGTGGCCGTATGGTCATATGTAGGATCTGTGGGTAGAAGGTGAAGCGTCACCATAAAGTGGCCTGGGAAAACTGTGGCACTAAGGTAGTGGTACAGCCTGACGCATCTCCAAGTGGCCCGCACCTCTTCTCCAGCAGTCAAGGCTCCACCATTTCAGCAGAAGGGGAGCTGTGTTTCTTTCCGATCATCTACTGGTCCTGATGTTCTTCATCCTGCGTTTTGCCAGCAATCGATCACCGAGGTGATTGCAAAGAAACAACAGTATGCGTGCATAAGCTGAACCTACTCCTGGCCAAGTTGCTTGTGCTGCAGTCCGTCCCTTTCAATGTGGTTGACTCTACAAATTTCAGAGAACTGATGGCTTGTGCCCAGCCACGGTAGAGTGTCCCAAGCCGTCATTACTTGGCCAAAAAGGCAGTACTAGCCCTGCACACGCATGTACAGCAGAAGGTGGGCCAGTCCTTGAGCCCGTCGGTCTCTGGTACAGTTCATGGCAGCGCCAACGTGTGGAGCTGTAACTATGGTCAAGGACAATATATGTCCTTTATGGCCTACTGGGTTAATGTGGTTCCTGCCCAGCCACACCAGTAACTTGGCCAGGTGATGGCAATGCTGCCTCCTCATTCTCATGCTGTAAGTCCTGCTCCAATGTCCCCCTCTGCCTCCTAATTCCTCCACCTTGACCTCAGCCTCCACTGTAGGCACAGATCTAAGTGGTTCTCCAACAAACCACCTATGCAGAGCATGACGGTGTCACGCTGTTCTGCACCTGTCCAGCCTGGGCGAACAGAGTCACACTGCGTCTTTCACCAAGAAATTGAATCCTGGCTGCCTCCTCGCCAACTGAAGATCGGTACCATGGTCACTGAAAACGGGAAGAACATTCTGTCGACATTGTGTCAAGGAGGGCTGAGCCATGTGCCCTGCATGGTGCACATCTTTAATCTGGTTGTAACCCTGTTCCTGAAGTCTTCCACTCAACTGCACTCTTGAAAATGGCCAGGAAACTGCCGATGCACTTCAGCCACTCTTGCCATGCAAAAAACGCCCTTCTTGACCTGCAAATGCCTAATAGTGTTGCCCAACATCGCCTCATATGTGACCTTTCCACATGTTGGAACTCTACGCTCCACATGCCGGACCGACTATATGAGCAGAGGAAGGCCGTGAACGATTTCTTGATGAGTCAGGCAGACAGCAGGAGTACTCTCCTGTGTAACCGCCACCTTAGCCAGTGGCAGCTCATGCGTGACACCTGCTGTTTGCTCAGGCCCTTCACAGGATGAATTACATAATTCCACTCTTTAACGTCCTGGAGCAGATGCTGATAAATCTGGCTGGACAGGTGACATAGTGCCTACATCTCACAGCCTCCTAAGCCCTGTGGGGGCTGAACTGGGCGAGGAGGAGGATGGACAAGGAAGACATTAATGCCCAGTAATTGTATACAGAAATGCAGCCATTGATCGTGATAGATAGGTCTGTTGGGGGGGTGGGGGTTGAGCAAGATGGGGGAAAGATGATGAATTCTGTTTTATCCATGTTAAGTTTTAGAAAGCGAAAGGAGAAGAAGGATGATATAGAAGATAGACATTGTGGGATTCTGGATAGTACAGTGGTGATGTCTGGACCAGAGAGATAGATTTGTGTGTCGTCAGCATAAGAGGGATGCTGAAAGCCATGGGACTCTATTAGATGTCCCAGGCCAAAAGTGTAGATAGAGAAGAGCAGGGGTCCTAGGACACAGCCTTGCAGGACACCAACAGAGAGGGAATGAGACGAGGAGGTGGTGCGGGAGTGGGAGACGCTAAACGTCCGGTCTGTGAGGTATGATGTGATCCAGAAGAGGGCCAGGTCCGTGATGCCAAGAGATGAGAGAGTTTGCAACAGAAGGGAGTGGTCAACAGTGTCGAAGGCAGACGACAGGTCAAGGAGAAGGAGGACAGAGTAATGTTTTTTGGTTTTGGCTGTTAGTAGGTTATTGGTGACTTTGGTAATGGCAGTCTCAGTCGAGTGGTGGGGTCGGAAGCCGGATTGTAGGCGGTCAAAGAGGGAGCAGGAGGAGAGGTGAGAGGACAGGTCTGAATGGACATGTTGTTCAAGTAACTTTGAGGCATACGGAAGAAGTGATATTGGGTGATAACTGGACAAAGAAGATGGGTCAAGTGAAGGCTTTTTGAGGATGGGTGTAATGGTAGCATATTTAAAACCAGAGGGGAAGACACCAGAGGTTAGTGATAGGTTGAAGAGATGAGTTAGGGCTGGGATAAACACTGTGGTGAGGTTAGGGATGAGGTGGGATGGGATTGGGTCAAGTGCACAGGTGGTGAGATGTGATCTGGAGAGTAGAGTGGAGAGTTTTCCTCTGTAATGGTGGAGAAGCAGGTTTTGGTAGAACAGGACCAAGCAGTTGTGTAGAGGGTCTGTGGGGACTGTGTAGTGAAGCTTTCTCTGATGTTGACTATCTTTTATTTGAAGTATGTGGCAAAGTCCTCAGCTGAGAAGAGAGGAGAGGGTGGGGGCGCTGGGGGACGGAGAAGGGAGTTAAAAGTGTTAAAAAGTTGTTTAGGGCTGTGGGCCAGGGAAGATATGAAAGATGAGAAGTCGCCTGTTTTGCATCAGAGAGTGAGGATTTGAATATGAGGAGGGATTGCTTGTATGCGGTGAATTGATCTTTAGAATGGGATTTCTTCCATTGCCGCTCAGCAGCCCTGGAAGCTTGTCTGAGTTTTTTGGTCAGTTTGGTGTGCCAGGGTTGTCTGTCAATTTTTTCAGGTTTTGTTGTGGTTGCGTGTGTGTGTGTGTGTGTGGGGGGGGGGGGCAACAGTGTCCAGAGCTGTACTTATTGTGGTGTTATACAGGGTGGTGGCAGCATCTGGGTCTTGGAGGGAACAACTGGTAGAGAGTGGGAGAAGAGAGTCGAAAAGCAAGCAAAAATCGAGATGTTTAAGGTTCCTGCGGGGGTGTACTAGTGTGTGGACCGGGGGAGCAGCAGAAGAGACCAATGAAGAGAAGGTGAGTAGGTTGTGGTCGGATGGGGGAGAGGAGTATAAGAAAGGTTAGATAGGGAGCAGAGGCGGGTGAAGATCAGATCCAGAGTGTGACCATCTCTGTGGGTGGGAGCTGAAGACCACTGTGAGAGGCTGAAGGAGGAAGAGAGTGACAGGAGTTTAGAGGCGGCTGAGTGGCAGGTGTCAATAGGGATGTTGAAGTCACCCATGATGATAGTGGGGATGTCGGCAGAAAGAAAGTGTAGTAGCCAGGTGTTAAAATGGTCAAGAAAGATGGTGGCTGGGCCTGGGGGGCGGTAAATGACAGCTACTTGAAGGTAGATGCGAACAGAGTGTACTTCAAATGAGGTGAGTGTAATGGAGGGTGGCAGTGAGATGCATGCTAAGTTGCTTGCATAGTGACAGCCTCTCACCATTCGGCAGAGGGATGACTACTGGCTCTCCACAATGATAGACTCTCGCAAACGGGCCACAATGGGGGCCTTTTTTACACTTGCTAAGAGGGATGATAAATAGTGTTGAGCGAACTTGTGTTTTCAAGTTCGGAGTACAAGGTTTGGGTTATCTAAGAATTCCGCTACCAAGGACCATAAGTTATGGTCCGTGGTAGCGGAATCCATAACTGAATTCTTAGATAACCCGGACCCAAACCTTGTATGCCGAACTTGAAAACACAAGTTCGCTCATCCCTAATGATAAACTCAACTACTATTAAGACATCCTATGTAGTCGGTTGGTTGCTGCCTATGTGTGTCATCGCCCATCGTCAGGAGGATCTGACCGGGGGACTCTCTGCAGTAACTTAAGTCTCCAGTCTCTGATGAGCACTTTTCTTCACTAGCCTACTGAAGAAACCACCCAGCAGCAGCAGGACATAGAGCAGAACCTGAAACAGCAGGTGGTGACATACCTGGACTGCACCCTGTCACCCCAGATCCAAGATCACGTGGACTACTGGGCCGCCAAACTTGATTTGTGGCCGCAACTGGCCGAGTTTGCCCTGGACAAGTTTTCCTACCCAGCCAGTAGTGGGGCATCAAAGCAGGTGTTTAGTGCGGAGGGGAGCATAGGTACCCCAAGAAGAACTCTCCCTTCCACCCAAAATGTGGAGAGACTGACCTTTGTGAAGATAAATCAGGAGTGGATCAGCCAGAATTTCCTGACTGCAGTGTGCTGTCCCAGCAGAACATTGTGAAATATGGCCCGTTACTTCTGGCCACCTGCTTCAGCCACTATTCTAATGCTGCCACCTGCCTGATTCTACACACCTGCTGCCTCTGCTGCCATCTTCTACTCCTGCCACCATCTTGTGCTGTTACTGCCACTGCTGTTGCCCCCCCCCCCACTACCACTCTGTGACAGGGCCACTGTGTTGACTCCTCATGCTGTTGCCACCCTCATCATTCTTTGACTGACCACTATACTGACTCCTCATGCTGTTTCCACCCTCACAGCTCTGTGGCGGGGTCACTAGTGTCCCTGTTCGGCCTTGTCGACATCACAATTTACTTTATCCTTTTTCTGATCTGTCAGAAGATCAGAAAAATGGAAAACACAATGGATCCTGTCTTTACATCATCCATAAGGCCTTGGCCACACAGTCCCTATTTTGCATCAGGATTTCATGATGTATGATGATTTGGAAGCCAAAAGCAGGAGTGGGTCAAAAACACTGAAGACATGCAAATATTTCCTTCACATGTCATCTCTGTTTTGGACCCACTCCTGTTTTTGCCTTACAAATAATGATCAATTACTGACCAAATACTGACCGTGTGAAGGTGGATGCTCAGAAGATAGGATCCCTTTTTTTCGGTTGTTTTTCCGAGGGATCAGAAGAATAATATAATGTGACATCAACACAAACTTACTTCTTACACCCTCCCAACTCTGTCATGGGGAAACTACTTGTATCAGTGGCTAACAAAATAGGTTATTTATCAATCTATATGGAAGCAGCAGACGGTGTAAAATGAGACCGCTCTTTCACACTTTAGTAGAATCAGTGGCTAACAGAACGGCTTCTAGCAATCTATGTGGACACCCTACAAACAGTGAAATGGTATAGCTCTTTCCCACTATATTGGAGTCCTGGGCCACTGCATGGTTAAAAGGGGTTGTCCCACAAAAAAAATATTATACACTTTTCAAACCAGCGCTTGGATCTGAATACTTTTGTAATTGCATGTAATTAATAATTTAGTATAGCCACTGAGTTATTCAATGAAATGTATCTGTATAGTGCTACCTGCTGTCTGCTATTTTTCATATTTCTTTGTCCTGGTCACTGAGATGGCCGCACATGCTCAGTTTCATCCTTCAACTACCTCCTGAGCTGTGATTGGGAGAGCACAGACACGCCTCCCGAGCTGTAAAAAGGGAGAGCATGGACACTCCCCCTGAGCTGCAGCAGAAAAGACACTCCCCTGAGCTGCCAGCTTGATATAAATCTAGCAGAGCAATGCATGTGGAGATCTCTGGACCCATGTGAGGTACAGGGCTGCTTCTAGCTTTGTTGGAGAGAGAAAATCATGTACTATATGATGTCCGATGTTCATTTTTTACATTAGTCATGGGATAACCCCTTTAAGTACATTATATCTGATGCCATTGACCTGTAAGGCTGAGTTTGCACTTCAGTTACTTGGTCAATTTATTCTAGCAGTTACTGTATGGTGAGCCAAAATCAGGAGCCAATCCTACTGTCTGGCTGATAAGGTATCATGAAAAGATCTGCACCTGTTCTGTGTTTTTGACTTTTAACTGACCAAATAAGTCAAGTGTGAACTGAGCCTAATAGTGATGCATAGAAACCTAGAATGTGTCGGCAGATAAGAACCATTTGGCCCATCTAGTCTGCCCAATATATCTGAATATTATGGATAGCCCCTGGCCCTATCTTATATGAAGGATGGCCTTATGCCTATCCCATTCATGCTTAAACCCCTTCACTGTATTTGCAGCTACCACTTCTGCAGGAAGGCTATTCCATGCATCCACTACTCTGCACAGTCATTCTACAGCTAACAGAAGTGATTCAAAAGCATGTGTTAGCACTGTCACAACATGGATTAAAATAACCTTTTTTCATGTCCTTCTTATGTTCCAATAAAGAGTCATTGGGACACAGCTCTTGCAGAGGCGCACAGTGATTTTTTTCCCCATTTACTAAAGACTTCTGTATGCTTTTCTTTTGGTTTAACTAGGGATTAGCTAGGAATATTGGTGGCCTACACAACGATGCGCACGTCGATATACTGGCTATAGAAAACATATGAAGAAAACACATTAATGGACATTGTATAAATAGTCCATTAAGAAACAGAGGAAAGACCCCTGGTGCTTTCATACTGAGCTGTTACCGATCCACAAAGTGTTACCTGATTATTGTGCGGCATGCCATATAATGCTTCCACCAGGTCAGCGGCTCTCTTCAACAAGACCTCCTGAAGACAAGAGGAAGAGGATAGTTAATACTAACATGGCTTTAGTTAAAGAGACAATCAGAATGTTCTAAATCAGTGGTGGTCAAAAAGCAGATCTCAAACTACAAGTAGATGTAAAAGTGGGAAGATCTACTTGATTTCAGAGTTAGGGCCACTAGATCATGATCTACAGGCAGACCTTTGCGTGGGAACCATTAGATCTTGATCTACAGGCAGACCTCAGAGTAGGGACCAGTAGATTTCAATCTATAGGTTGACCTTCATACTGGAAGCAGAAGATCTCAATTAACTAGTAGCCCTCTAAGTGGGTACCATTAGTCGTTGAACTACAGATAGAACTCATAATGGAAACTAACACACCTTGATTTACAACTATACACTCAGATTCTGGACCAGCAGATCCCGATTTGCATGTTGACCTTAGAGTTGGGACCAGCAGATCATGATCTACAGATGAACCACAGTGCTGACCAAAAGATCTCAACCTACAATAAAACCTAAAGGTACCTTTGCATGATCCAATTATCGTGTAAATTATCATTAAATCGAGTGAAACTGCACAATTATTGAGCACTGTAAAAGCAAAGAACGATAAAGCAACAACCAACAAATCAGTAGATTTCTCATTGGTTCGATCCGTTTGTGTGGGCAAAAAATCATTGTTGGATGTTAACGATTTCATATGTGTAATTGCTTGGTGTAAATGCAACAGTCTAAATTTACAAATCAAGGAATATGCGATCGAAATGATTTACCGAACAATAATCGGCATGTTTAAAGGGTCATTGTTGAAATGTTCACTACACCAACAAACTAATTCGTCGCTGAATCGCAACGGTCATCGCCTCGTGTAAAGGTACCTTTAGAGTAGGGTCCAGTAGATTCTGATCCACAGGTTGATCTCAAAGAGGGGATCAGTAGATCTTAACATACAGGTAGACCTAAGAGTTGAGATCAGTATATCTTAATCTACCGATAGACTTCATGGTGGGGATTAACACATCACTACAAGTAGACCTTACACTGAGCACCAGTATTTCCCAAGCTAAGAGTACTTAACTTCAGATTGCCGACCAGCAGATAATGACCTAACCTCAGAGTAGGGACCAGTAGATTTTGACCTACAAGTTGATCTCAAAGTGGGGACCACAACCTTCAGGTAGACTTAAGAGTAAGCACTAGTACTCTGAACTGGTTGTCCTCAGAGAGGAGACCAGAGAATAACTAGTCAGGTCACTAGGCTGTTTCTTTGCTGGCTGTTACACAGAAATATGAGCCGTTTTCTCTCAGGGTGTCTGATTCCATCCTTTCTAGAAGTCCAGCAGATCCCATGCTGATTAAATTATGCCCACTGTTGTTTTAAAGCAACATTTATCCTCTCATAGAGAGATGACAAGTTAAATGTATATGATGTGGCCACATGAAGGGTTATAAATGAAGTGGTATAGGATCTACAACAATCTTCATAATCTTATCCTCTTATTTCTATATCTATCAACGTCTGTTGGTTCTTTAAAGACTAACGAGTCTTGGAAGCATCTAGAATGATCTACATTTATGAACCATCATGGGGACCATTGGTTTTATCTACGCTAAATTTAAGGATCACAGTCCATTGGACAACAACCAGTTTCTGGACTAAAAAGTTCTATTTTGTTAGTTATCATTGGCTGTCCTCAACGGTTCTTTCAGTCTCTGATCACAAATACAATGCCAACTGCTGATTATTTCCACAGATATATCTATATCCTGACGTCTTTATTTCATTACTCTTCTTTAAGTACTCCAGTTTTCCTCCCCACCCTTTACTCCTGCTCTCTCCTCACTCATCGTCTTCTCCATTCTTGTATAAGACGATACATTAATCTTTCATTACTTCTTCCGCCTCAGTCCTATCAATCGAAGATCACACCAAAGCTGAGCTCGAAGCCTCAATCAGCTGCTAATTGTACTCATCCTTGTCCATGGGGACCGGAGCATGTTACAGTGCCGCGCCTCCACTTAGGGCCCAATCTACTTAGTAACCACTTCTTTGATGGTCATAATGCAAAAAGTGGATTATGTGTAATGTGAAATTATCGACCGACCGAAGTGGCTCCTTTAAAAAGCAAGATTATCCTGGACCTAATGGCAGGCCCATCAGATGTATAGAACATATGGTACTTCTCTCATTTTCTTTTATTATGAATACAAAAACTATTCATATTATTTATCTGTTTTTGAAATGGAAATATGGAATTCAAGATGGCATCGTCACCTGAAATGAGTCAGAGTACTTCTCAAATCCTATTTAGTGACAGCTGGAAACTAGAAGGTTCGGCAATTTCAGACAGACCATTAAAGGCCATGAGGTATCTGGGGATGGTAGGGTCAGTGAAGCAGTGGGATAAAGACGACTCTCTTTGGACAGTGTAGTGGTATAGATATTAAAATGACTTTTAGATAGCAGAGTAGTAGAAGTTCCTCCATCGTCAATGTCTTATTCCCAAAACCAGAACACAAGGTGTGTCCAAACAAAACAAGGGAAGCATAACACCTTCACACAGACAGGAGGTACCCCCTCATAAAACTTGTTGTTGGCATCTAAATGTCCTCAAAACCCCTAGACCTGGTGGAGCCATTCGGGAGGTTAGGCTGAGAATATCTTGACGTGCAGAGGGGGTCATGTTTAAAACCCATAAAGATGAATATTCATCAAAGAAATATTGTACATAATCCATAACTTGGCAGTGTGCTGCTCACGTTGGACTTAGGACGTTTAGCGGGATCAGTTGTGTTAACGTCACATTAATCAGGGCTCTGTAAGACGTAATAATTAAGGAACTCATCAAGTACTGCCTCTAACCCCTCCACGTTTGATATGCCCGTGTGTGGAACATTATGACTGGTTGGATGAAGGTAGTATGAAGTCACTATGATGCCCACAAGAAAATATATCTTAGTGGACAGATTTTTAGCCAAAACTGTGGACCTAAGTGGACTCTCTGAGTATACACCTTGCTATGAGCATTACACATATTTATAGAATCTGTGTTTATGTGCCTTCTTGACCCCAACCATACTGTATATTGCAGGAGCGCATTCAGGCTGTTCAGAAGCCACTTCCTGTCTGAATGACCACCATGTGAAGTTATAAGGTGTTTAAGTTGACCTCATAAAACTTGGTCATAAAAGACCATTAGCATACATACTAGCCTCTCCATGACATCAGATGAAGTGGGGATATTGGTGGAATGTCATTTCTTTAGGGGACAACTGGACTTCTTGTGTTTTAAACGATTCCATGACCTTAGAAGAAGTGTTAGGTATCTTTGTGTATTCATCCTGTGAATGCTAAAGAGCATAGTGGGTTTGAGTGGGTAATTGTGAGTTACCAAGTGTAAGGTGTCTTATCCACCTAATATGACAAGTGGTGGCAGTTAATATATCTTAGATGTGGATGTCAGATAGCGGAAGGGGGGAGATTTAGCATAACCCTGCACAGTGGGAGGTTGATGTTAAAATCTGGGTGACCCTTTAAGCTGACATCCTCAGTCTAAGTTGTGATCCTGACAGACAGCTTCTCACTAGATCTTAGAGGGTGACAAGGCCTAGATTTGCTTGCCCCCGAGATGTCCTATGGAGAGGAGCCACCCTGGAACTCAAGAGGATGACTCTGAGAATGAGTAATGTTCAGGAGATCCTGGTCTACACCCCATCATCAGGTATTCTCCACAGTAAGACACCTCTGAGGAATGAGTCAGGAGACATGCAGTCTTCTAGACTGTCTACACTGCTGGGAAATGTCTACATCAAATCTCTACATCATCTAGAGAGAGCGGCTGAGATTAAAGGGCAGCGCAGATGATTTCCCTCCTCGGAGGACAGTAAGGCTTCCAAGCGAAGAGGTCATTGTGCAGGAGGAGAAGGCAAGTTAGCCACATCACCTATTGATATCTATGGAAGAGTGTTGTAGGCATGATCTGTGATCTATGCAGAGGTTGTTGTGCAGGAGAAGAAGGCACCTTCTGACCTCTGTGGGAGAGTTGTGGGCATGCTTTGTAATCTGTGGAGGTCACTGTGTAGGAGGAGGAGGCGAGCTAGCAACATCATCAACTGACTTCTAGGGGAGAGTATTGAGGGCATGCTCTGTGACTGACTTCTAGGGGAGAGTATTGAGGGCATGCTCTGTAACTGACTTCTAGGGGAGAGTATTGAGGGCATGCTCTGTAACTGACTTCTAGGGGAGAGTATTGAGGGCATGCTCTGTAACTGACTTCTAGGGGAGAGTATTGAGGGCATGCTCTGTGATCTGTCAGAGGTCACTGTGCAGGAGGAGAATTAGCCACTGACCTCTATAGGAGAGAGTTGTGGGCATGCTCTGTGTCCTGTGCAGAGAGAGAAAGGAGGTGAGCTGTGTCTATCCCCTATTATCACCTGTGGATCTTGTCTTATCTGCCTCTATGATAGAGGTTATACCCTTTGTTGTAATGATAATGAGATGATGGCCGGACCTTACCTTTTATGATAATGAGCTGACTGCCCCACACTTTACTGATAATGAGTTCATTACTGATAAATTATTTCTACAGAACAGTGTGTCAGCTTATTATGAGGCTGAGTGTGAAAACTGCAAGGATATTGACATAGAAAATAAAGAAAAAAATTATTAAAATAACATAAAAACAAGCTCATTTTCTGGTATACTTTCCCTTTAAGACTGACCCCCGGCCACATCCTGAGCTGCAGTTATGCAGGGTCCAGGGCGGGGGTGTAATATGATTGTGTATAGCTGGATGATGTGATGTATGATAGATGGTGACTGGAACATACAGAGCCTTAAACCCCATGGGGCCCGGACTCTGACAATCCGGGGCCCGGCACTCACTAATCTTTAGATCAATGCATAGATAATAAGTTCCAGGACACGGAGGGTTAAACAGGAGAGGACATGGGTCTTGTCACCATTACGCTACTCGCGGCATTTATCATTGTTAGGGACCTGTCGTGCTTCATTCCCAGAGACTCTCCATTCACTTCTCATCATAATGCGGATTTCTCACCCTTTAACCCTCCCTGTCCTGGAGGGAAAGACCTTCTCATAGGCACTCTCATTCCGGGTAACTTTAGGTGGGACCTACGCGTGAAATCACCCTCTGCACAATGTTCTTCACTGTGGTCCCCATACAGCACTTTCGGGGTCCACCTGGCGGGTAGCCCTATGATGACCTCTTATGGTTACAGGGGGTGTCTATGTGGTCATCGCTGTCCTCTACCCGTTCCTGATGATCAGGGGGTGAAAGACCTCTCTGTGTGGGGTCAGTCTGATGGACTCCCAGAGACCCTCATCCCCTCCCAGGGACATAAACAAATGTTTTTCCCCCGGCTCCGACCTGTCACCGTTTGATAAATGGCTCCAATTTGGAAGCTGGTTTAGGCTGTCATTACTGATCACACTGCCTAGTGTCTGCGTGGAGGCTCCACCAGGCGGTAGACATCACTGATCATTTACAGGGCGGTGAGCACGACAAGAGCTGAACGTGTGTACGGCTAGAGGAGAAGACTACACTAGAGCAGGTGCAGAAACGGCTGAAGAACCTGCCGCCCTTACAGTGTAAATCTACCGATCTCCCTGAGTCTACTCCTTGCCATGAGCGTTGCACATTCTTGTAGAATCTATCTTTATGCGTCTTCTTGACCTCCCCATTGTAAAAGCGGCTGCTGTGCGCCACTGTTCTCCTGCTTACTGCCGCGGTCCCTGGCGCCGTGTTCGGCGGTGATCTACTGCCGGTGTTTCCTCTCAGCCCTGGCCACACCATGCTTGCTGCTTGTTCCCTGCAGCACTTCCTTAAGGGCCGGCGCGCGTCACTTCCTGTGTTTTATGGGTTGGATCATGTGACCTCGCCAACTAATCCTAGCCCTCCTGCACATATATAAGTGGCTCAGCCCCCTTCCCAGATGCCTCAGTGTCAAGGTCCTTGTGTTCTGCTAAGGTTCCTGATATCTGCTTGTGTTCCTGACTCGTACTTGTATTCCTGGACCCTGCTTGATCCCTGCCTGCTTATCTTGACTCTCCTGTTGCCGATCCGGATTGCCTGACCTGTACCTGTGCCGCCTGCCCTGACCTATCGCCTGTCTGACCTCGTCTCTGCCTCATCCTTCGGTCCTGCACTGTTGCCCCTGGTTACGACTCAGCCTGCTGACAAAGCCTGTATCTCTGCTACCTTGCTCAGGTACCTCCTGGTCCGCCTGGACCAGCTGCCTCGTGTGCCTATTCTCCTCAAAAGGTAGCAACCTGGTGTTCCCCTTGGGAAAGTCTATCCCCACTATCAGGGGTACTGTGAAGATTGAGGGGTTCACTTAGACAACACCCTTAGAGGAAGTAGGACATGTGGCCCGCTGGTTCGTGACACCCATATTGTAGATTGCAGGTGACACGAGTTCAGACTGTCCAAAAGTCACTTCCTGTGTGAGTGACCATGTGAGGTTATAAGGTGGTCACAGGAAGTTGCATCTCCTTGTACACATTTCCATGAGCTTGACACATACTTGTAGAATCTGTTGTTATCCTTTTTTTTGTACCATAATGTACTGTATACGGCAGGGAACATAAGTTCAGTCCATTTCCTGTTTGAGTGACCACCATGTGAGGTCATAAGGTGGTCATAGGCAATTGCATCCCTAGGATATACAGACTGAAGAAAAACAAGCTTGTCACAGACAGGTCCAGGGAAATTTTCTTATCTTTTCTTGGTCCCTCTATAGTGTATTTTTAAGGGGATACAAGTTCAGGCTGTCCAGCAGCTACTTCCTGTGTGATTGACCACCATGTGAGGTGATGAGGTGGTCACAAGAAGCTGTTTCTCCATGAAACATTACATTACATGAACATTACACATATTTGTAGAATCTGCTGTTATCCCTCTTCTTGTACCAATAATGTATACTGAAGGGAACATGCGTTCAGTCCACTTCCTGTTTGAGTGACCACCATGTGAGGTCATGAGGTTGTCACAGGAAGTTGCATCTCTAGGATATATAGACTTCGGAAAACAAGCACATCAAAGACAGATCCAGGGAAAAGATTGTACCTTTTCTTGTTCCCCCCCCCTCCCCATAGTGTATTTTTCAGAGAATTCAGGCTGTCCAGCGGCTACTTCCTGTGTGAGTGACCACCATGTGAGGTCATAAGGTGGCCACAGGAAGTTGCACATCAAAGACAGATCCAGGCAGAACAAGCACATCAAAGACAGATCCAGGGAAAAGACTGTGACTAATGTGCCAGTGTTCGAGTCACTCGTACCCTGCGGCGCCCATATAATATAACCATACAGCCAGAAGGTGGCTTGGGATGTAAACTCCAGAAGTCTAGGTCACCAGGGTCTGTGGTGCCCCCTTGAATAGTGATGGGTCACTGCTCAAAGGATGGCCTCTGGTAATATTCTACCTGTGTCCTCTCGGGTGAGGGGCTTATAATATTATAGGAGACCATGTTGTATAACATTCTAACACCAGATTTTGGGCTCCAGGACAATAATATAGTAGTGATGTCACCTGCAGATACATCAGTAAGTCAGAGGTGCACTCTGAGGGGTAAATGAAGGTCCTTACCTTGGGTAGTCTCTCAGGGTCTCCAGGGTGTCTGGGAACCACCTTCTGTAATCTCTGGAAGCCATAGTCTATGGTAGGTTCATTCAGAGCTGTAAAGAAAGGAAGGAGATCTTGGTGAAATCATAGACGACGGATGGTCATCTCACCAATGAGCAGCTTTATGACCTCAGACTGAGCACAGTAGTAACTATAGACAGGGAGGACATGATATTCCCTGAGGATGCAGGACACACAGACCGACCCCCAGTTCTACAATACACTGCACCCAACGACTGAAATCGCTTCCTCTTATAATTTATCTGGCGTTTCCACCATAGTCATTAGCGTGCCCATGTAGCCAGCTATTAAAATATACTGTCATATAATGCATAACTAATACTCTCCCTCATAGTGTCCAAGTATTGGTGAAAAAATAGCCTGCATAAGACTGCTATATAGTGCCAAAAAGAATACTGCCACGTACAGACCACATATAATACTGTCATATGTGGCAAATTATTACTGCCATGTAAAGATTACATCTTACAGCCATATAGTATTGCCATTACAGCCAGATAGTATTGCTGCCATGCACAGACCACATCATACGGCCATATGGCGCTAAATGAATACTGCCATACACAGACCACATAATACTATTATACGTGACAAAATATTACTACCATGTACAGAACACATAACACTGCCATATAATACCAAAATAACACTTTCATGTAAAAACCACATCATACCGCCATATAGTGCCAAAATAATACTTCCATGTGCAAACTACATGATACTGCTATATAGTGCCAAAAAAATACTGCAATATTCAGATCACATAATACTGCTATATAGTGACAGTATAATTCTGCCATGTGCAGACCATATAATACTGTTACATATGCCAAAATATTAATGTCATGTACAGACCACATTATACTGCCATATAGTGCACAAAATAATACTGTTATGTACAGACCACATGATACTTCCATAAACTGCTAAAATAATACTGTCATGTATAGCCCACAATATATTGTGCTATATAGTGCCAGAATAATACTGCCATGTACAGTCCATATAATAAATGTATGTTCATTAACCCCTCAGATGCTGGAGTTACATTTCACTGCCTCCTTCCTCACGTCTCATCTCCCTGATATCATTAGTTTGTGGTGTCTCTTCCCAGAAGATAAGCCTTTTCCTCTTCAGTAATCTATGAGTAATGTGACCATGGATCCTGAAGGGGGAAGGGTGGTCTATATGGCGGTTTTTACGACCTCTGACCTGCACCTCCTCTTCACGTGTCATTGGATTCCACCGCCCACCCCTGGCATGATGATGGATGACATGATTTAGACTAAACACATGTAGCTCAGCGACCCCCAAGCTTTGCTCCACTCTGCAGTAATTTGGATTGATTGGGACTCTCTGCTGCTCCTCCACTAATAGAGGAGACCTGTCGGGAAAGATGATGCCTTTGTCATCTCAGAGGCCTTAACCCTTCATGTCTGGACTGGGGGAGGGGACAGTAATGTAGTCAAGGCCCTACACATAACTATCATCATAGCAGCTGGCAGGAGAAAGCCATGATCATCGCAGGTCTGAAGCAATACTTGACCACGACTCCGATAATATGATGACCTCACATCGAGAGCGGGCAAATCTGCTCAACATTTCCTGGATACAGAAATCCAGATAAATGTCCAGAGATTGCAAATCTCATAATTTGTCTATGACTTCTTACGCGGGTTCACCACTTTCTGTGATTTGATTGGATTTTGCAAACTGCAAGGAACTTCAGCAGAACCTAAAAGAAGTGGAGACATTGCTTCTGGATAACTGAGTCTTTTTTTAAGGTTTGCAGTTGTTCTCCTGAGCTTTAGCTTGGACCAGAAGTGGACAGGAGAGTATGGTACAACAGCTTGGGTCACAATAGGTTTAACTAACTGGTAGATGCCAGCTCAAAATGGCTGAAAGGTTGATGGAAGGAACCTGCCCTTACACATATATACATGCACAAAAATTACACATACATAAAGAAATGCCTTTTCTTCTTGAGGTCGAGGGCAACTGTGTGTAGGACTTGATGATCTCCATTTCACAGTATTGGGTTCCCTTTGCCCCCAAACTGGCCACAATCTTCACTATTCAAAAACAGAACATGACTTCTTTACTAACATACATTAACCCCAAAAAGGTAGGTTCCATTAATTTGTTGTTCCTAGCTCCAGGGTGTTGTCTGGAGTTGGCCTACATTATGAAAGGCAACTGGATGAAGTTCATATAAGAGCTGCAATGATCCTCTTCCACATCCTATCACTCCAACAAAGATGCTGGGCCAGAAGACTGGAGGGGAGCTTTTGTCAACTTTTTGGCTCTTGTAGGCTCTCACAAACATCACACATAACCATGCTGAGAATGTCCTGGGACCTCAAGTTGAGGATAATGAAATCCTATTAGTGACATAAAGTAATGTAAGATGTCTGCTAGGTTTTAAAAACGTTTAAATTGGGGTCCACCATTGCATAAGAAAATTCTCAGGTCATCTTCCACCGCTTTGTTCATGTACTTAATGTAGTGTCTCTTCTGGATCTATACCGTGACTACATGGATGGTGTCAATTCGTTTCTGCAGGCAGCGCTGGACACATGGGATACATTTCCACGGATTAAGCTCTTCCTCTCTTGTCGTGGTTTCATGACCGCGGTCATTTTTCATATTCTATCAACCGCTCTGTAAAACATATTGCAGCAAGAAAAATATCTCCTAAAAATTGGAACCACATGTTGTAACAATAGAAACTAGATCTCTCCGAGATTTTGGTGCAATTCAGGACTCGCTGGCCAATCCGCCCAGAAGAAAAAAAAATTATAAAAAACAAAACCGACCAAAAATGATTGACTGTGTTAGCAGCTGCTCCGGGGCGACCGATGAGCGCACTGTACGGTGGGTGGTATCCAATAATGAAACGTTGGGAGAAATTTCTATGTCGGAAGTTTCCCAGGCAGGACAATTAATTTCCTGTTAGCAGATGCTATTCACACATTTCATCAAACCCCTCCAAGACAATTCTGGATCCATCAGCTTCCCGGAGTCTGGACATCTCATAAGGTGGAGATCCAACTGCTCTTCACATATCCACAAAGGTTCTCTGCAGATCTACACCCACAGCTTACCGGGTGGTAAAGCCCAGGATATCCATACTTATTCAAAGGGGCATCGTAGAAGTAATATTCTTGTACATAGGAGGCAGTAATATAGTAGTTATATTCTTGTACATAGAGCAGTATTATAGTGGTTATATTCTTGTACATAGGAGCAGTATTATAGTAGTTATATTCTTGTACATAGGAGGCAGTATTATAGTAGTTATATTCTTGTACATAGGAGCCAGTATTATAGTAGTTATATTCTTGTACATAGGAGCAGTATTATAGTAGTTATATTCCTGTACATAGGAGCAGTATTATAGTAGTTATATTCTTGTACATAGGAGGCAGTATTATAGTAGTTATATTCTTGTACATATGAGCAGTATTATAGTAGTTATATTCTTGTACATAGGAAGCAGTATTATAGTAGTTATATTCTTGTACATAGGAAGCAGTATTATAGTAGTTATATTCTTGTACATAGGAAGCAGTATTATAGTAGTTATAGTCTTGTACATAGGAGCAGTATTATAGTAGTTATATTCTTGTACATAGGAGCAGTATTATAGTAGTTATATTCTTGTACATAGGAGCAGTATTATAATAGTTATATTTTTGTACATAGGAGCAGTATTATAGAAGTTATATTCTTGTATATAGGAGCAGTATTATAGTAGTTATATTCTTGTACATAGGAGCAGTATTATAGTAGTTATATTCTTGTACATAGGAGGCAGTATTATAGTAGTTATAGTCTTGTACATAGGAGCAGTATTATAGTAGTTATATTCTTGTACATAGGGGCAGTATTATAGTAGTTATATTCTTGTACATAGGAGCAGTATTATAGTAGTTATATTCTTGTACATAGGAGCAGTATTATAGTAGTTATATTCTTGTACATAAGAGCAGTATTATAGCAGTTATATTCTTGTACATAGGAGCAGTATTATAGTAGTTATATTCTTCTACATAGGAGGCAGTATTATAGTAGTTATATTCTTCTACATAGGAGGCAGTATTATAGTAGTTATATTCCTGTACATAGGAGCAGTATTATAGAAGTTATATTCTTGTATATAGGAGCAGTATTATAGTAGTTATATTCTTGTACATAGGAGCAGTATTATAGTAGTTATATTCTTGTACACAGGAGCAGTAATATAGTAGTTATATTCTTGTACATAGGAGCAGTATTATAGTAGTTATATTCTTGTACATAGGAGCAGTATTATAGCAGTTATATTCTTGTACATATGAGCAGTATTATAGTAGTTATATTCTTGTACATAGGAGCAGTATTATAGTAGTTATATTCTTGTACATAGTAGCAGTATTATAGTAGTTATATTCTTGTACATAGGAGGCAGTATTATAGTAGTTATATTCTTGTACATAGGAGCAGTATTATAGTAGTTATATTCTTGTACATATGAGCAGTATTATAGTAGTTATATTCTTGTACATAGGAGCAGTATTATAGTAGTTATATTCTTGTACATAGGAGCAGTATTATAGCAGTTATATTCTTGTACATAGAGCAGTATTATAGTAGTTATATTCTTGAACATAGGAGGCAGTATTATAGTAGTTATAGTCTTGTACATAGGAGCAGTATTACAGAAGTTATATTCTTGTATATAGGAGCAGTATTATAGTAGTTATATTCTTGTACATAGGAGCAGTATTATAGTAGTTATATTCTTGTACATAGGAGCAGTATTATAGTAGTTATATTCTTGTACATAGGAGGCAGTATTATAGTAGTTATATTCTTGTACATAGGAGGCAGTATTATAGTAGTTATATTCCTGTACATAGGAGCAGTATTATAGAAGTTATATTCTTGTACATAGGAGCAGTATTATAGTAGTTATATTCTTGTACATAGGAGCAGTATTATAGTAGTTATATTCTTGTACATAGGAGCAGTATTATAGTAGTTATATTCTTGTACATAGGAGGCAGTATTATAGTAGTTATATTCCTGTACATAGGAGCAGTATTATAGTAGTTATATTCTTGTACATAGGAGCAGTATTATAGTAGTTATATTCTTGTACATAGGAGCAGTATTATAGTAGTTATATTCTTGTACATAAGAGCAGTATTATAGCAGTTATTTTCTTGTACATAGGAGCAGTATTATAGTAGTTATATTCTTCTACATAGGAGGCAGTATTATAGTAGTTATATTCTTCTACATAGGAGACAGTATTATAGTAGTTATATTCCTGTACATAGGAGCAGTATTATAGAAGTTATATTCTTGTATATAGGAGCAGTATTATAGTAGTTATATTCTTGTACATAGGAGCAGTATTATAGTAGTTATATTCTTGTACACAGGAGCAGTAATATAGTAGTTATATTCTTGTACATAGGAGCAGTATTATAGTAGTTATATTCTTGTACATAGGAGCAGTATTATAGCAGTTATATTCTTGTACATAGGAGCAGTATTATAGTAGTTATATTCTTGTACATAGGAGCAGTATTATAGTAGTTATATTCTTGTACATAGGAGCAGTATTATAGTAGTTATATTCTTGTACATAGGAGGCAGTATTATAGTAGTTATATTCTTGTACATAGGAGCAGTATTATAGTAGTTATATTCTTGTACATAGGAGGCAGTATTATAGTAGTTATATTCCTGTATATAGGAGGCAGTATTATAGTAGTTATATTCTTGTACATAGGGACAGTATTATAGTAGTTATATTCTTGTACATAGGAGCAGTATTATAGTAGTTATATTCTTGTACATATGAGCAGTATTATAGTAGTTATATTCTTGTACATAGGAGCAGTATTATAGCAGTTATATTGTTGTACATAGGAGCAGTATTATAGTAGTTATATTCTTGTACATAGGAGCAGTATTATAGTAGTTATATTCTTGTACATAGGAGCAGTATTATAGTAGTTATATTCTTGTACATAGGAGCAGTATTATAATAGTTATATTTTTGTACATAGGAGCAGTATTATAGTAGTTATATTTTTGTACATTGGAGGCAGAATTACTGTATAGATAATATGAAACTTGTGTTTATTTCACAGGTCTGTATGAGTTATTTTAATTTTGTACAAGTCTCCTTACCTGTGTACACAAATCGTCCTGGGGCCCCTTTACAAAAGTGCTTAGATTTGTAGGACAGTGTGACCTCCACCACACCAGGGATGTGTCTTGGGGGCGTCTGTACTCTGATTGCATGAGGTGTAATGAGCTGTGGAGAACACAAATGAACCATTAGCGTGGATAATGGCTGAGACTCAAAAATGTGACAACTGCCCTTACACAATCTTTTAATTGTCAACGCAGTTGTCAATGTGTTCCCCCCACCCACCAACAGTCCAGGAAGGAGATCTACCCACAATAAAATTGTGATTGCCCCACACAGGTCAACAAATAGTTTCAAGAATGTGGACCATAAATAGGTGTCCAGGGGCCGTTTTAGAAAATACACTACTCACAAAAATGTAGGGATATTTGGCTTTTGGGTGAAATTTATGGAAAACTTAAAAAGTTCCTCTTACAGTGATATTATATCATGAAATTCGGGCATTTAAGTAGAAGCAGTAATGGTGATGTCCTCATCTCAAACAATTTATTGAATCAAAAGCCCACACCAGTGCTGGGTATACCGCCACAAAAATTGTCACTGTCTCAATCACTTGTCATATGGCCTTAAGCATCAATTACAGCTTGACAACGACGTCCCATGTTGTCCACAGGTCGACTTATTGTCTGCTGAGGCATGGCATCCCACTCTTCTTGAAGGGCGTCCCTCAGATCATTGAGGTTCTGGGGTACAGAGTTACGAGCCTCTACACGTCGACTCAGCTGATCCCATAGGTTTTCAATGGGATTCAGGTCTGGAGAATATGCAGGCCACTCCATTTGAGGTCCCCCAGTCTCCATCAGTCTCCGTAATGATGTGACTTCGATGAGCTGGCGCATTGTCCTCCATGAAGATGAAATTAGGCCTGTGTTGTTCATGCAGAGACACAATGACTTGATTAATGATGTTCTTCAAGTAGTATGGGCTTGTCACTTGACCATTCACAAAGTGTAGGGCAGTTCTGTACTGACTGGACACACCTGTCCACACTGTAACACCACCACCACCAAAGGCTCATCTGCTGACAACAGTGGCTGATGCATAGCGCTCTCCTTGACGTCTCCTACATTGTTGGCGGCCATCATTTCTGCTCAGCGTGAATTGACTTCAATCAGTGAACAGCACTGAGACCAACTGGTCCCTCGTCCAGCATGCAAGACGGAGATACCTGTGCCTGGTGGTGTGGTCAGGTACCCTTGGCACGCAGACCACTTTGATGTTAACAGTTTTGAATGGTCTTACGTGACAATTGTTCCTGGAGTTGTGTGTCATTCATCATCTGGTTCCACAGGGCATTATTCACAATGAAGTGGTCATCAGTGTGGGATGTGGCCAAAGGACGTCCACATCTCTGTCTTTCGTTGACTCTTCTAGTCTCTCTGTATCTCTGATGCAACCTGCAACACTCTGTGACACTCTAAGCTCAATGGCCACTTCCGTCAGAGGACATCCTGCTTGAAGCCTCGTAATGGTTCTATTGATCAATTGTTAAGTGTCGATTCATGGTTCAAAGACCTGCTGTGAATTTTGCTGTTAAGCTCCTTGTTAGAGAACAGCAAGTTGTGTAAAAAGCACTGAAACACTGAACAGTTGGACATGTGCATTCAGAAGCTTAAAGAAGGTCACATTAAGTTCACCTGTAAAGGTTAGAGGGCATTTTAGGGTCATCCTGAAGTTTCACCCACAAGCCAAATATCCTGAACTTTTTGTGAGTAGTGAATATTGCTCCTAAATGCGGTATTCCAGAAAGTGATCTCTTCCAAGTGGAATATCGCTTTAAATAATTTATATGTGTTATAGACCAGACCCGCGACTTACCTCACTCCACACCAACATGGTGCCAAACACAACTTGCAGACCATCAAAGAAATGATCTCCTATGAGGATGACGGTGGCCCCGCCGGTGGTCCAGCCTTCACTGGGACTAATGGCCTTGATGCAGGGAGTGGCTGCTGAACAAATGTGGGGGGATAGAGGACATAATGTTACACTAAGGAGAATAAGATCTGACAACAATCATTTCTGTGACATCTGATCTGTCAGCCTGAAGGTGACAGCTGATTGGTCAGACCAAGAGCGATGGCTGGTCTTTTAATTAATGTCACTAGAAAGTACGGCAGCTCAGTGCTTGGTGGTGGCTCAGTGGTTAGCGGTGGTTCATTCGTTAGTGACGGATCAGTGGTTAGTGGTGGTTCAGTCGTGTGTGATGGATCAGTTATTAGTGGTATCCCAGTGTTCAGTGGTGGATCACTGGTTAGTGGTGGCTCAGTGTGTCAGTGATGGCTCAGTGGTTAGTGTTGGTTTATTCGTTAGTGATGGGTTAGTGGTGGCTCAGCGGTTAGTGGTGGCTCAGCGGTTAGTGGTGGCTCAGTGGTTAGTGGTGGCTCAGTGTGTCAGTGATGGGTCAGCGGTTAGTGTTGGTTTATTCGTTAGTGACGGATCAGTGGTTAGTGGTGGCTCAGCGGTTAGTGGTGGCTCAGCGGTTAGTGAAGGATCACTGGTTAGCAGTGGCACAGTGGTTAGCGGTGGATCAGTGGTTAGTGGTGGATCAGTGGTTAGTGGTGGATCAGTGGTTAGTGGTGGATCAGTGGTTAGTGGTGGATCAGAGGTTAGTGGTGGATCAACGGTTAGTGGTGGATCAGAGGTTAGTGGTGGATCAGTGGTCGGGATTGTTGTCTTGCTGTGCTGGGTCCTGGGTTAGAATCAGACCAGTATGTGCCTGCAGTTTATATGTTCTCCCCGTGTTCCTCTGGGTTTCCTCTCCCGTACTGGGAGGTTAATTCGGACTGTAGATTGGGGCTGACAATGTGGACAGGGAGCGATGTGAGTGGTGGTCTCTGCATGTAACAGGACTATAATAAATCTACAGACTCACCTTCGGTCGGGTCCAGTCTTCTCGCCCGGCGGCCATGTTTGGAGTTATTGTGCACAAACATGTTATCTGACACAGCGAGGACATGGCCGTCCACATTCACCGTAGTGGAGACCACCACCTGTAATATAACCCAATGCAGAACACAAGCGTTACACAGCACCACGAGTGTGCTACATGCAGAGGAATATGGGGTCTAGGAACAGTGCTGGGTATATATCTGGGTACAGTGCTGTGTATATAGCCGGGTACAGTGCTGGGTATATATCCGGGTACAGTGCTGGGCATATATCCGGGTACAATGCTGGGTATATATCTGGGTACAGTGCTGGGCATATATCCGGGTACAATGCTGGGCATATATCCGGGTACAATGCTGGGCATATATCCGGGTACAATGCTGGGCATATATCCGGGTACAATGCTGGGCATATATCCGGGTACAATGCTGGGCATATATCCGGGTACAATGCTGGGCATATATCCAGGTACAGTGCTGGGCATATATCCGGGTACAGTGCTGGGCATATATCCGGGTACAGTGCTGGGCATATATCCGGGTACAGTGCTGGGCATATATCCGGATACAGTGCTGGGCATATATCCGAATACAGTGCTGGGCATATATCCGGGTACAGTGCTGGGCATATATCTGGGTACAGTGCTGGGCATATATCTGGGTAAAGTGCTGGGCATATATCCGGGTACAGTGCTGGGCATATATCCGGGTACAGTGCTGGGCATATATCCGGGTACACTGCTGGGCATATATCCGGGTACACTGCTGGGCATATATCTGGGTACAGTGCTGGGCATATATCCGGGTACAATGCTGGGCATATATCCGGGTACAATGCTGGGCATATATCCGGGTACAATGCTGGGCATATATCCGGGTACAATGCTGGGCATATATCCGGGTACAATGCTGGGCATATATCCAGGTACAGTGCTGGGCATATATCCGGGTACAGTGCTGGGCATATATCCGGGTACAGTGCTGGGCATATATCCGGGTACAGTGCTGGGCATATATCCGGATACAGTGCTGGGCATATATCCGAATACAGTGCTGGGCATATATCCGAATACAGTGCTGGGCATATATCTGGGTACAGTGCTGGGCATATATCTGGGTACAGTGCTGGGCATATATCCGGGTACAGTGCTGGGCATATATCCGGGTACAGTGCTGGGCATATATCCGGGTACAGTGCTGGGCATATATCCGGATACAGTGCTGGGCATATATCCGAATACAGTGCTGGGCATATATCCGAATACAGTGCTGGGCATATATCCGGGTACAGTGCTGGGCATATATCTGGGTACAGTGCTGGGCATATATCTGGGTAAAGTGCTGGGCATATATCCGGGTACAGTGCTGGGCATATATCCGGGTACAGTGCTGGGCATATATCCGGGTACACTGCTGGGCATATATCCGGGTACACTGCTGGGCATATATCCGGGTACAATGCTGGGCATATATCCGGGTACAGTGCTGGGCATATATCCAGGTACAATGCTGGGCATATATCCGGGTACAATGCTGGGCATATATCCGGGTACAATGCTGGGCATATATCCGGGTACAGTGCTGGGCATATATCCGGGTACACTGCTGGGCATATATCCGGGTACAATGCTGGGTATATATCCGGATACAGTGCTGGGCATATATCCGGGTACAGTGCTAGATATATATCCGGATACAGTGCTGGGCATATATCTGGGTACACTGCTGGGCATATATCCGGGTACAGTGCTAGATATATATCCGGATACAGTGCTGGGCATATATCCGGGTACAGTGCTGGGCATATATCCAGGTACAATGCTGGGCATATATCCGGGTACAGTGCTGGATATATATCCGGGTACAATGCTGGGTATATATCCGGGTAAAGTGCTGGGCATATATCCAGGTACACTGCTGGGCATATATCCGGGTACACTGCTGGGCATATATCCGGGTACAATGCTGGGTATATATCCGGATACAGTGCTGGGCATATATCCGGGTACAGTGCTGGGCATATATCCGGGTACAATGCTGGGTATATATCCGGGTACAATGCTGGGTATATATCCGGGTACAATGCTGGGTATATATCCGGGTAAAGTGCTGGGCATATATCTGGGTACACTGCTGGGCATATATCCGGGTACAATGCTGGGTATATATCCGGATACAGTGCTGGGCATATATCCGGGTACAGTGCTGGGCATATATCCGGGTACAATGCTGGGCATATATCCGGGTACACTGCTGGGCATATATCCGGGTACAGTGCTGGGCATATATCTGGGCACACCTGGCCACATCTCACAGGTGACCCCCGTATCAGACATGACAGGAGCCGGGTGCGACGTCTCTACATGGAGGAATGTAAATGAAGTGGGAGCTAATCACGTTAGGATGTCATAATTATCAGCTCTTTAAAGAGCCCCCTAATGAGCAGAGGACCCCCGCTGTGAGAAGAAGCTGAAGTTCCTTGTCAGGAGCTGCGTAGCGGGGACTTAACTCTTCTAGCACCACATGTTAGGAGCGGAGAAATCACACAGCACAAGGCATTTTATATACTGAGTCCATACATTCTGCTGATCTACACTGCATGACGTGTGACGTCTCCGCTCCTCACGGGGCCCGAAGAGTCAAGTCCCCGGGACACAGCCAATAACAAAATCTTCTCGGTTATGAACTTTCTTAGTTTTGTTCAGTCAGAGGTGTAAACAATGGCGGTTCTCATATTGGTTGCCATGGCTACGTCCAGGAACGTGTACTGCAGCGATGTCCATGCATTGTAAGAGAACGTCACTTTGCTGGTCTTGGACTCACACAGTTTGCACATGTAAGATCCCGGCCGAGCCCCCACTAAAAATGAGGTGTATATCACGATGTCATGATCTGGCTACGGAGGCTGGTAAGATGAGGGGCAGGGTGATACTAGTGTGAAGTTCTGTGGTTGACCCCACACCTGCGCCCTCTGAGGCCAGGTCTACCGCCCTGTGCATTTTACAACATCAAGTCCAACATATCTGGTGTTCACAGTTCACTTCAAATGTTGTTCTTTTTTTCCCTCCTTGGCACTAACACAACAAGAACTGTGGTCATCTCACCTGAAACCGCCTCATGTCCCGAGGGTTCCCAGCATTCTTCAGGCAGTTCTGGTTGCATTTTAAGAAAAACTTCAAAAAAAACCTATAAAATAAAAAGAAGACTTATGAGTGGCCTTCATATGGGCTCATCTTCACAGCTTCACGTGTGCTGCCAATGTAATCATGTAGTCAATGTCCATGTACAACAGGTCAGCTAGAGTCACAAACGTGACCCATTTCAAGACTACTTTTTTTGAATTATAGCCAAGCATATTTTGATGCACGGTTGGGACAGTGCCCAAAGGCTCAGCCAGAGACGGGACCTAGTGTGGACCACCAACCAGACTGAAAGGGCAGGACATTGGCCAATTAGCCATTACCTAAGTTCAGCAGCTGAGGCCATCTACAAGCCCTTCACTCCATGTCCACCCTGAATCCCGTCCTTGATAATGCCACATAAGAACAGGCCTCAGTCCACCCCTGATGAACAGTTCTGAGGGTCTTGGATCCTCAGACATATGTGTCAGTCTCTATGGAAGCTTCAGTAGATAGACATGAAGAACCTTTTATGACTTGTGTCTCTTTAAAGACTAGCCCATCTTTACGGGAAAAGGTTGGAGCACTTAAGAATGATGAGAGAAGAACCTTGTGCATTATTAAGAGCCTCTCCCCTCCTCCTCCTCACATGTCGGCTGTTGTTACCTCATTACCCATCTCTAAAACCCTCAATGTGGTCTCATTTATGGCCACAGAGATTGTTGCTCATTTCATTTGTGTCTGCAGCCTCTTTCTAGTGTGGAAGCAGAAATGCGCTGAGCTAAATGCCGCTCGGACACATCTGAGCTTTCATTAGCTTTACTCGAAAACACAATCAGAACTTTATTTCTTGTATTGGAATTGTTGCGTTCATGAAGTTGTAGTAGGTCCATTGTCAGCACCTGGAGATGACTTGTGTGAGTCATCTTTATAACAAGTATATGAGTGTAGGGATGGTGTCACATGATGACCATCAGAATAGGAGGATTACAGAAGGTCACATGGTTCATCCATATCTCTAAGCACTCGTCAGCACAGTAGGCAGTAACACACAGCTGAATACAGCTGACTTTCCTTGCCTCCTTGACTAGGTGGCAAGTCCGCAACTGGTCAACGTTCTCTACTCTGCTAAGAGCAGGACTGACACACAAACAGAGAAGAAACAAAAAAAAAGACGAAGTCATACAGGAAAGGGTTGGAACCGGGTGGACAATGCAGTACCAAATCAGACAACAGATGGTAGTCAGAATAGCCAAGTCGATGTCGAAACCAGACGGGAAACACAGTACCAAATCACGAGTCAGAGAGTGGTCAAAGGCGAGCTGAGGTCAATCCAATAAGCAATTCAAATGCACAAAGAACAGGACCGGGATCACAGCAAGGAAGTGAAAATCTATAACTAACAATGGTGTATTGCCAGCATGGGATTCAAATAGGGAGTTGAGTCGCTAATTTAGGACCTGATAGGTCCATGGACTTGGCACCCCATCGGACCAACATACAAGTGTGCGTTCTCACCCGGCACGGCCGTGCCGCAGCCTCAGACCACAGCGCTGGAGACAGGACAGGTAAGTTAGTGACACAATTAAAGGCTCCTTCTATACAGCTTTTATTGTTACAGGTGACCTCTGAGCTCAAAGAAGAGGCTTTCACTTTCATGATTGGGAATACCCTATACCGGTAGAATTTCTAGATGGATCTCAGGATCCATACTGAACACAATGTCGTCTGATGGTTACCTAAGAAAAGGAGGGAAAATACTGGGACAGCTATGACCAACTTATCACAATCCGGACGAGCCCCCAATAACATGAGGTTTAGCAGCAACCCAAAAAAGGATTGTACTTATTGGAGCCCATAATGCCTTTTCGTGAAGATACTGGTCCAGACTAAACTGTCGGAGGGGTGTCACTCTTCTGGGGTAATTTGCACAAAAATTTGGGCGCATATGTTATTAGACACTTTTATGCCATAAAGAACAGATGTCTCCGACATCCTTAAAACTTTCCAAAAGTGTCTATAGAAAGGGTCAGGGGTTAGAGGAGAAAGGACTGACACTTAATGCAATTTTGTGGGCCAAAAATGACCAAAATTCAAACATTCATATTTGGTGTAAACTAGGCCTACAAATAGGTGGTGGGAAGTGAGAGACTGGGGTCGAAAGATAGTCCAGTTTTATCAAACGGCATGAGTCACTGTGATGAACTTACAGATTTTCAGATAACCGTTCCAGACAAGAGACTATTATAATGGAGGAGATCTGTCATGACCATAACCTTACAGACACTAGTATAAAGGAGATCTGTCCTGACCCGAACCCCACAGAGACTATTATAATGGAGGAGATCTGTCCTGACCCGAACCAGACAGAGACTATTATAATGGAGGAGATCTGTCCTGAACCTAACCTCACAGAGACTATTATAATGGAGGAGATCTGTCCTGAACCTAACCTCTCAGAGACTATGATAATGGAGGAGATCTGTCCTGAACCTAACCTCACAGAGAATATGATAATGGAGGAGATCTGTCCTGATGATATCCTTACAGACACTATTATACTGGAGGAGATCTGTCCTGACCAGAACCTCACAGAGAATATGATAATGGAGGAGATCTGTCCTGACCCGAACCTTACAGGGACTATTATACTGGAGGAGATCTGTCCTGACCAGAACCTTACAGAGACTATTATAAGGGAGGAGATCTGTTCTGACCCTAACCTTACAGAGACTATGATAATGGAGGAGATCTGTTCTGACCCTAACCTTACAGAGACTATTATAATGGAGGAGATCTGTTCTGACCAGAACCTTACAGGGACTATTATAATGGAGGAGATCTGTCCTGACCCGAACTTTACAGACACTATTATAATAGAGAAGATCTTTCCTAAACCGAACCTTAGAGAGACTATTATAATGGAGGTGATCTGTCCTGACCCTAACTTTAAAGCGACTATTATGATGGAGGAGCTCTGTCCTGACCCTAACCTTACAGACTATTATCATGGAGGAGATCTGTCTTGACCCTAACCTCACAGACTATTATAATGGAGATCTGTCCTGATGCTATCCTTACAGAGACTTTTATAATGGAGGAGATCTGTCCTGACCCTAACCTCTCAGAGACAATTATAATGGAGATCTGTCCTGATGCTATCCTTACAGAGACTTTTATAATGGAGGAGATCTGTCCTGACCCTAACCTCTCAGAGACAATTATAATGGAGATCTGTCCTGATGCTATCCTTACAGAGACTTTTATAATGGAGGAGATCTGTCCTGACCCTAACCCCACAGAGACTATTATAATGGAGGAGATCTGTCCTGATCCTAACCTCACATAGACTATTATAATGGAGGAGATCTGTCCCGACCCTAACCTCACAGAGACTATTATAATGGAGACCTGTCCTGATGCTATCCTTACAGAGACTTTTATAATGGAGGAGATCTGTCCTGACTCTAACCTCACAGAGACTATTATAATGGAGATCTGTCCTGATGCTATCCTTATAGAGACTTTTATAATGGTGGAGATCTGTCCTGACCCTAACCTCACAGAGACTATTATAATGGAGGAGATCTGTCCTGATGCTATCCTTATAGAGACTTTTATAATGGTGGAGATCTGTCCTGACCCTAACCTCACAGAGACTATTATAATGGAGGAGATCTGTCCTGACCCTAACCTCACAGAGACTATTATAATGGAGGAGATCTGTCCTGACCCTAACCCCACAGAGACTATTATAATGGAGGAGATCTGTCCTGACCCTAACCCCACAGAGACTATTATAATGGAGATCTGTCCTGACCCTAACCTCACAGAGACTATTATAATGGAGATCTGTCCTGACCCTAACCTCACAGAGACTATTATAATGGAGGAGATCTGTCCTGACCCTAACCTCACAGAGACTATTATAATGGAGGAGATCTGTCCTGATGCTATCCTTATAGAGACTTTTATAATGGTGGAGATCTGTCCTGACCCTAACCCCACAGAGACTATTATAATGGAGATCTGTCCTGACCCTAACCTCACAGAGACTATTATAATGGAGGAGATCTGTCCTGACCCTAACCTCACAGAGACTATTATAATGGAGGAGATCTGTCCTGATGCTATCCTTATAGAGACTTTTATAATGGAGGAGATCTGTCCTGACCCTAACCCCACAGAGACTATTATAATGGAGATCTGTCCTGACCCTAACCTCACAGAGACTATTATAATGGAGGAGATCTGTCCTGACCCTAACCCCACAGAGACTATTATAATGGAGATCTGTCCTGACCCTAACCTCACAGAGACTATTATAATGGAGGAGATCTGTCCTGACCCTAACCTCACAGAGACTATTATAATGGAGGAGATCTGTCCTGATGCTATCCTTATAGAGACTTTTATAATGGAGGAGATCTGTCCTGACCCTAACCTCACAGAGACTATTATAATGGAGGAGATCTGTCCTGACCCTAACCTCACAGAGACTATTATAATGGAGGAGATCTGTCCTGATGCTATCCTTATAGAGACTTTTATAATGGTGGAGATCTGTCCTGACCCTAACCTCACAGAGACTATTATAATGGAGGAGATCTGTCCTGATGCTATCCTTATAGAGACTTTTATAATGGAGGAGATCTGTCCTGACCCTAACCTCACAGAGACTATTATAATGGAGATCTGTCCTGACCCTAACCTCACAGAGACTATTATAATGGAGATCTGTCCTGACCCTAACCTCACAAAGACTATTATAATGGAGATCTGTCCTGATGCTATCCTTACAGAGACTATTATAATGGAGGAGATCTGTCCTGACCCTAACCTCACAGAGACTATTATAATGGAGATCTATCCTGATGCTACCCTTACAGAGACCTTTATAATGGAGGAGATCTGTCCTGACCCTAACCTCACAGAGACTATTATAAAGAAGCAGTCCGAGTCTTTTATAAGGGGGTACTCCATTGATCCAGACTATACAGTAGTCATGTATATCCTCGAAACTCCTCAGGAGGCTACTACTTTCTACTATCTCCGATTCTGATTTCATGACTTCCATCAGTCTACGACTTTCAGGAGTCTCCTTTGGGCTTTGCCACCATTGATGGGTCTGTCCTTACATCAGCTACGTCTTCGGATCAGGGCGACATTGGCGTGATGCAAGGAGGATCAGAGGATGGCACAGACGTAGGAAGGAAGACGGGAAAGGAAAATCAGTGAGCAGGAGCCAGACATAGACGAGAGGCAGACAGATCCATTCCCACCGGCTTCCAGGAGTCATGAAATATTTATAGCGCTGGGCACGGCGCTGTGAATTATACATGGGCTGCTGTGTACCCCGGAGGAGGCGCACGCGCGGGCACACCAGAGAGCTGGCATATGGTTACACACAAACACATACTATGAGACCGTACACATATTTATACGTTCTAGAGAGCCGAGCGCCAATGTTGATACACAAACAATACAACCTATATTCCCACCTGTGCGCCATATGTCCCTGCGCAGCGCCAGCCAGCTGGAGGCGCCACAAATCACGGGTAGATGACTGCGTGGGTGGAGATACATTATCGTAAACTAGAGAGATGCCAGCCTTGCCAAGGACGCTCCCGGGCCAACTCTTCAATTTCTGTGCTTGCTGTCAGGAAGTGGAAACTTTTTTGTTATCATCAAACAGGCTGATTACCTGTGGAATCCTAACTCTTCTCACAGCTGAGGGTTTGTCACAATGTCACAGCAGCAGAGATGTCTTCTTACAATGTTTCAGTCCGGAGCTGTTCACCTCACACAATTGACACAATTGTAACAAGCTCATCATCTGGAGCGCGTCTTGTTCTTCGCCAGCCTTTTTGGCCACATCGCAGTCTCCCTTTCCAAACTGGTTGACCTGGGTATAAAAAATGTCCCGATCTCATGTTATGTTTCTCGCACTGCAATTTTATGGCCCAGCTGGCAAGACAGAATCCCAGTGTACAGCGCTATATAGCAGTGCTGGCCTGGCGCATGGTGCTCAGAGTCCAGGCTGTAGGGTTAGGAAGGTCTGACACCAATACTCTAAACCAGTGGTCTGCAAACTTTGGAGCTCCAACTGCTGCAAAACTACAACTTCCATTGGCCATAACATCTGCAAGTCCCCTAAGTATATCCTCCTTCCCAGAATATAGGTAATGGAACAGACACACCACATTACTACATCCATGTACTGAAGAAGTCACAGGCAGTGCTGTCTGCTGCGCAGGACGCTGCCACCACACGTTGCACTTACGTGTAGGACTCAGGAGGCAAAAGATGGTAGGACAAGAAAAAAAGCAGACAAAGGTGAGAAGAAAGCCTGTCTGGGCCAATGGTGAAGCTAGGGTGTAGTGGTGGCACCAGGTCCCACAGACCCCCTGCTGGAGTACTAGAAGGAAAATATCATGGATGGAGGGTAACTGTGGTGCACAACTCAAGGCAATCCCAGGTCAGGCATTTCTACACAGCGGAAGTCACCAAGTGCATGAGATCTTGGCTCACTAGTGGCCTCCATAGACACAACCTTCAGAAGAACGTTTACACGTGCCAGATTTCCTGCAGAAGTTTCTGGTCCATTCATGTGAAAACCATTTGTAGGCCACAGAAACAGCTTCAGGTGAATGGAGTAGACTACTGGTCTGCAACAAGTAAGACAATGGAGGAATGGTGGAGGCAACGACATCTTCACTCCCTGGAGGAAGCCATCGGAACGAGGGATATTTTTATACAAGGTCCCATTATTAGACCCCTGTGTGTTGAAGAGACGGAAGTGAACCCTGGGCTCCCGGTGGCAGGTGATGCCGCTCCCCTCACCGCTGCGGCAGACTCCAGTGAGCGGTGGATCAAATTCCCTGCCACTTTTTCACCTACTTAAGCAGCAGCCGTGCATATGGTCTGCCAGTTAAAAATAAAGACAATACGCATAAATTAGCATACATAATCCACCGCTCTCCCCATTTAATATGCAAATTCCCTGAAACACTGCAGAACACCTTCTGTTCAGAGCGAATAAATTTGAATTTGCAATTAGAATAATCTTGTATAATTAATGAAAAGCGTCAATTTTGGCTCATAAGTAATTTGATTAACATGTTGATAGGGCACTTATCGAGCTCTCTAAACCACTGGGGTTGGGAGAAGAGGGGCTCGTAGGAGGCAGACAGGGGAGGCCCAAAAGACCACCCAAGTCTACGGGGACCAAGGCAATGTAGAAGAACGTGGCCCAAGACTACAAATATGCAACCAGCGCACATGAGAACTGAACACAAGTGTGTGTCTACTCAAGGATAGGATGGAAAGCTCTCTGGGGTCGGGACATGGGGCGAATTCAGAACATTTAGCAAACAAGCTCTCTAAACCACTGGGTCTAGGCTGGGAGAAGAGGAGGCAGATGGGGGAGGCCCATAAGACCACCAAATCCTACAGGGACCAAGAAAATGTAGAGATGTAGAGGAGCATGGCCCGGGACTGCGAATGTGCAACCAATCCACACAAAGACTGATCACAAGTAAGTGTTTACTTGAGGACAGGATGAAAAGCCCCTGTGGGTCAGGTCATGGGGCAAATTCAGAACATTTAGCAAACATCAAAAGGACGAGAAGGTCAGCAGTGGAGATCTTACAAAACTGAAGAAGTATGAGTAATGTCTGGTCTTACTCATACGAGCCAGCCTCACCAAAGCAGCCGGTAATCAGTATGATGTCTCTGTACATACTTGGAAAAGTATTGGCCTACAATGCTATTCCCACCCAACAATTATCCATCCATGAGTGGTGAAATCAACCCTCTTAGCCCGAAAGATAAAGGCTGCTCAATCCATATTACGGAGGATATCTTCAGGTCTTGGCAATCTCCTCCATTTCTCTGAGAATGTTCTAGAGAGACTTCAGCCAAATTTGGTCTAATGTCAAAGTGGGTAAGAATACAACCATGTAACATTGGCATCTTCTGTGAAACTCTATTCCATAGCCCAATTCTTCCAGGCCACTGGAAGGGACTATAAAAATCTCTTAAATCAACTGAGAACTTGCATTGTCACATAGGTTAGAAGAAGACCTTGGTCCAACAAGTTGAGCTTTCTCCATTAATTATACAACATTAATTGTTGGATGAATTACAACTGCCAATGCTGTTTGCCATTAGATAAGCATCTTGTCCTAGTTTAAATGCTGACCTAGAGACTTCTACCCCATTTAATAATTGGTCGCCTGCTTCTGAACCTTTTCTTGCTCTCCTGTATCATCTGGAACCAAAAACCTCATATTCAAGATGTAGCCTTGTGAAGGGTTTATAAAGGGGCGGCATTACATTGGGATCACAGGTTTTTATCTCTGTTTTATACACCCTAAAATCTTACATGTCTTTGCAGCAGCTGCCTGACATTAGGGATGACTTCATACCTCATAGGCAATCAATCCGCAGATATGATGCAGTGTATGCCTCTAGATCTGTAACTTTATATCGGACTTCATTACCAATTTCAAGTTTTCTTCTTGCTACACGTGCATGGGAGTATTCTGGATAAAACCATCCCCTGACCTAAAATCACCTACAGCTGAGGGTTTGTTACAATAGTAATTAGTCTAGACAGTCCCGGACGGACACGTTAGGCCGGGTTCACGTCATCATTTCGTTTTCTGTACTTCTTCTCCGTCAGAAGAACAGAAAAACAAAGAAAAAATGGATCCTGCCTTTTAAGCATCCGTTACGCTCAGTTACGCACATCTGGCATCCGTTTTAGCCATTTCCAGGAAACGGATGCCAAACGTTCATAGATGAGCATAATGGATGCTTAAGATACAGGATCCGTTTTTACAGATCAGAAGAACGGAAAACATAAAGGTGATGTGTACCTGGCCTTACCTGCCATCTGCTGGGTGAAGCTAGGGATGAGCCAATCGAGCTTCCCATCCAAGATCTGAAGTCGATTTGCACAAAGCTTCGTTTTAATGCTGCACAGAGATTCGTCTTCGTACAGCATTAAAATGTATGAGCTCCGGCGAGGGAAATTCGTTATTACTGAAGTCTCGCGGGAGTTCGTGAAAAACTTCAGGATTTTATTTTTAAAATGGAAAACCTTTTTAAAACTTGGATCCAAAGTTGGCTTCGGTAACGAGGTACGAGCCGGTACCAAAGCCAACTTCGGATTCCTGTTTTCAATTTTAAAAATAGAATGCTGAAGACTTTGCGAGACTTCGGTGATAAGTCATTTCCCATACATTTGAATACTGTATGGAGACGGATCTATTCAAATGAACTCTTGACTGAAGCGACTTTGGATTTAGGACCTGAAGCTCGCTTCGCTCATCACTAGATGAAGCACACCACCTGATTTCCATCCAGGATATATGCGCTGCCTTCTCTTTCTTTTATTTCGGACTGCAGCTTTTACCTGCGCCGATACATTGTAGCAAGCTGTAAGATTTATGCAGTGTTCAGTTCACAAAGTATTGTATAAAATAACTGCAACAAACCCTCAGAAAGGGTAGAAAGTTGTAATGATGTTGGAAAACTGGTTCTTAGAAGATCTCTGATGAGTGTACGATGCTGCCCCCTGTGATATATGCCCCTCAGTATCTGACTCTATGAATTCCCACTCTCAGCTTCTATGCCCTCTCAAATATCTGCCTCTATGTGCCCCCCAGTAACTGCCTTTGTATCCTCAGTATCTAACTAAGTACCCTGTGTATCCGCCTGTGAGTGCCCCAGTATCTGCCTTTATGTTCCCCCAGCATCCTCCTCTACGTGTCCCCAGTATCTGCCTCTACGTGTCCCCAGTATCTGCCTCTACGTGTCCCCAGTATCTGCCTCTGTGTGCCCCCAGTATCTGCCTCTACGTGTCCCGAGTATCTGCCTCTACGTGTCCCCAGTATCTGCCTCTATGTGACCCCAGTATCTGCCTCTATGTGACCCCAGTATCGGCCTCTACGTGACCCCAGTATCTGCCTCTATGTGACCCCAGTATCGGCCTCTACGTGACCCCAGTATCTGCCTCTACGTGACCCCAGTATCTGCCTCTACGTGACCCCAGTATCTGCCTCTACGTGACCACAGTATCTGCCTCTACGTGACCCCAGTATCTGCCTCTACGTGTCCCCAGTATCTGCCTCTACGTGTCCCCAGTATCTGCCTCTGTGTGCCCCCAGTATCTGCCTCTACGTGTCCCGAGTATCTGCCTCTACGTGTCCCCAGTATCTGCCTCTATGTGACCCCAGTATCTGCCTCTATGTGACCCCAGTATCGGCCTCTACGTGACCCCAGTATCTGCCTCTATGTGACCCCAGTATCGGCCTCTACGTGACCCCAGTATCTGCCTCTACGTGACCCCAGTATCTGCCTCTACGTGACCCCAGTATCTGCCTCTACGTGACCACAGTATCTGCCTCTACGTGACCCCAGTATCTGCCTCTACGTGACCCCAGTATCTGCCTCTACGTGACCCCAGTATCGGCCTCAATGTGTCCTCAGTATCTGACTAAGTACCCTGTGTATCCGCCTCTGATTGCCCCAAGTATCTTCCTCTATGTGTCCCCAGTATCTGCCTTTATGTGCCCCAAGTATCTGCCCCTATGTGTCCCCAGTATCTGCCCCCAGTATCCGCCTCTGAATGCCCCCAGTATCTGCCTCTATGTGGCCCCAGTATCTTCCTCTATGTGGCCCCAGTATCTTCCTCTATGTGTCCCCAGTATCTTTCTTTATGTGTCCCCAGTATGTGCCTCTATGTGTCCCCAGTATCTGCCTCTTTGTGCCCCCAGAATCCGCCTCTGAGTGCCCCCAGTATCTGCCTCTATGTGGCCCCAGTATCTGCCTCTATGTGGCCCCAGTATCTGCCTCTATGTGGCCCCAGTATCTTCCTCTATGTGGCCCCAGTATCTTCCTCTATGTGGCCCCAGTATCCGCCTCTGAGTGCCCCCAGTATATACCTTTATATGTCCCCAGTATCTGCCTCTGTGTGCCCCCAGTATCTTCCTCTGAGTGCCCCCAGTATCTTACTCTATGTGTCCCCAGTATCTTCCTTTATGTGTCCCCAGTATCTGCCTCTGTGTGTCCCCAGTATCCGCCTCTGTTTGTCCCCAGTATCCACCTCTGTTTTTTCCCCAGTATCTGCATCTGTGTGTCCCCAGTATCTGCCTCTACGTGTCCCCAGTATCTGCCTCTACGTGTCCCCAGTATCTGCCTCTATGTGTCCCCAGTATCTGCCTCTACGTGTCCCCAGTATCTGCCTCTACGTGTCCCCAGTATCTGCCTCTACGTGTCCCCAGTATCTGCCTCTACGTGTCCCCAGTATCTGCCTCTGTGTGTCCCGAGTATCTGCCTCTACGTGTCCCCAGTATCTGCCTCTACGTGTCCCCAGTATCTGCCTCTACGTGTCCCCAGTATCTGCCTCTACGTGTCCCCAGTATCTGCCTCTACGTGTCCCCAGTATCTGCCTCTACGTGTCCCCAGTATCTGCCTCTACGTGTCCCCAGTATCTGCCTCTACGTGTCCCCAGTATCTGCCTCTGTGTGTCCCGAGTATCTGCCTCTGTGTGCTCCCAGTATCTGCCTCTGTGTGTCCCCAGTATCCGCATCTATGCGTGGTGGGAGTTGTAGTTTTACAACAGCTGGAGGGCCGCAGGTCGAGCATCTGATCTAGAGGTTTCGATGAAGGCTCAGCCCCATCTTAACATTCACTATATAAATCAGCCTTTGGACTGACAATGTGTCTACTACAACCCTCTTAGGGTCCCAAGGCAATGTACATGGCTGGTATTTTTTATCCACCATTGGTGCCCTGGGGTTACTATGAGCAGATGTGGGGTAGGGTGGGGGACTCTGATGTGTTGGCAGGGGCTCCACATGTCATTAACAGCCATTGTGGTCATAACAGCTGGTGTTGAAGGGAGGCTTATCTCCAGCCATGGAGTGACATCTCCACAAGGAAGCTGTCTCATATCAATGGAGATGTCTCACGTTCAAGAAGCATCTCAACAGAGGAGCAAAGACAACTCTCAAGATAATGTGAGCGGCCAAGATGGGAGGCATCAAGGAAAGAGAGGGGGGAGACAATGATCAGGACCCACAATGTTTGCAGAAAGTGAAGACAAAGCCTGGAGGAACTGGACACCAAGTCTACGAGACCATGACATCATTATGGAGGAACAGACAGCTGCAAATATAGCACACACTCACAAACATATATGTATGTGTACACATATATACTGCATATACACACATGTATATATCTACATGTAGCCCTTCAAGGTGCAGGACTCATGTAGCCCAGAACCAATTAACACCCAATAGGGTGGGGGTGCACCTTATTAGTTTTAATAACCATATCTCATATTTATGAGATCATAATATGATAATAAGATTTCTGGTTCTGTGATGTCACTACTTCCTGATAATTTCATAGGCTGGCCCTGTGTGATGTCACTACTTCTGGATGGTAAAATTAGCTTGCTCTCCGTGGTGCCACTACTTCCTGATGTTTTCATAGACTTGCTCTCGGTGAGGCCACTACTTCTGGGTGGTTCTGTAGGCTGGTCCTGTCTGATGCCACTATCTCTGGAAGGTTCTATAGGCTGGTCGTGTCATTTGTTATGTCACTACTTCTGGATGGTTCTATAAGCTGGTCCTATGTGATGTCACTACTTCTGTATTGCTCTACAGCAGGGGTGCTAAAAACTAGATTTTTGTACTTGCCGTAAAATCAGTTTCTCTTCCGTTCATTGGGGGACACAGGCTTAACCATGGGTATAGCTGTTGCCGCTAGGAGGCCGACACTAAGCACAAAAAAAAAGTGTAAGCTCCTCCCCTTCAGCTATACCCTTCCTACAGGGACTAAGCCAAATCAGTTAGTGCAAAAGCAGTAGGAGGAGCAAGACAAAACAGTAAAACCAAAGTATGTACAAATCCAGCACCACACAGGCCCGAAGAGGCCCATAAACAAAAAATGGGTGGGAGCTGTGTCCCTCAATGAACGGAAGAGAAACTGAATTTACGGTAAGGACAAAAATCTAGTTTTCTCATGAGTATCATTGGGGGACACAGGCTTGACCATGGGACGTTCCAGAGCAGTCCCCAAGGGTGGGCATAACAAGCAACCCTCCCGCTAATCAGAGAACCGCTGTCTGCAAAACTCTACGCCCCAGAGAAGCGTCCGCAGACGCAAAGATGTGCACTCTATAAAACTTGGAAAAAGTATGCAGAGACGACCAAGTAGCCGCCTTGCGCATCTGAAGGGCAGAAGTCCAGTGAAGCACCACCCAAGAGGCCCCTACTGCCCGAGCCAAATGAGCAGTCACCTGGAAGGGTGGGGCCCAGTCCTTAACGCGGTACGCTTCCACAATGGCCAAACGAATCCTTCGGGAAATGGAAGTCTTTGACGCTGACAGCCCCCGTCTCGGCCCCTCTGGAATCACGAACAGGGAATCCGTCCGCCTGAAAGATGCCGTCTGGGACAGATAGACTCGAACGGCTCATACCAAATCCAGGGTATGGAGCGACTGCTCCCGAGGATGAGACGGGTCCGGACAAAATAAAGGGAGAATAATCTCCTCATTTAGAAGGAATGCCGACACCACCTTCGGCAAGAAGGACTGCACAGGGTGAAGAACCACCTTATCCTGATGGAGGATCGACCGACATGAAAGAGCCACGGATGGACGTGATTGCCACCAAAAACGCCACCTTGTAAGACAGGAAGCGAAGGGACACCTGCTTCAAGGGCTCAAACGGAGAAGACTGGAGAGCGTTGAGCACTAGATTAAGATCCCAAGGATCCAATGGAGGACGGAAAGGCGGAGCAGCATGCGCCACCCCCTGCAGAAAAGTCAGAACCGCTGAAAGTGAGGCCAAATTCCCCTGAAAAAGAACGGAGAGAGCCACACTTGCCCTTTGAGGGAGCTGAGAGCCAGCCCCAAGTTCATGCCCAACTGCAGGAAAGCCAATAGTCGCAGCAAAGAAAACTGAACGGGAGGCAGCTAGTGCCTCTCATACCAACTAAAGTAGGACTTCCAGGTCAGGTGGTAGATTTTGGACTTCCTGGCCCGAATCATGGTCTGGACTACCGCATTCGAAAAACCCCGAGCCTTCAGTACGGCAGCTTCAACAGCCATGCCGTTAAATGTAGCGACCCTAAATTCCCGAAAACGAAGATGCCAAGGTTAATCGGCGACAATGACGACTAGAGACGCGTGCCACACCTGGCGCGGCCAATCTGGGGCCACGAGAAGGACAAGCAGTCCCTCAGACCTTATCTTCCGGAGGATTGAGAGGAAGAGGCGGGAACACGTAAGGAAACATGAACCGACTTCACGGAATCACCAGAGCGTTGCACGCCAGGGCCATGGAGTCCCTGGACCGCGCAACAAAGTCCTCGATCTTGTTGTTGAAGCGTGAGGCCATGAGATCTACAGTACAGACCAAAAGTTTGGACACACCTTCTCATTCAAAGAGTTTTCTTTATTTTCATGACTATGAAGGCATCAAAACTATGAATTAACACATGTGGAATTATATACATAACAAACAAGTGTGAAACAACTGAAAATATGTCATATTCTAGGTTTTCAAAGTAGCCACCTTTTGCTTTGATTACTGCTTTGCACACTCTTGGCATTCTCTTGATGAGCTTCAAGAGGCAGTCCCCTGAAATGGTCTTCCAACAGTCTTGAAGGAGTTCCTAGAGATGCTTAGCACTTGTTGGCCCTTTTGCCTTCACTCTGCGGTGAAGCTCACCCCAAACCATCTCGATTGGGTTCAGGTCCGGTGACTGTGGAGGCCAGGTCATCTGGCACAGCACCCCATCACTCTCCTTCATGGTCAAATAGCCCTTACTTTCAAACTTTTTCCCAATTTTTCGGCTGACTGACCTTCATTTCTTAAAGTAATGATGGCCACTCGTTTTTCTTTACTTAGCTGCTTTTTTCTTGCCATAATACAAATTCTAACAGTCTATTCAGTAGGACTATCAGCTGTGTATCCACCTGACTTCTCCTCAACGCCACTGATGGTCCCAACCCCATTTATAAGGCAAGAAATCCCACTTATTAAACCTGACAGGGCACACCTGTGAAGTGAAGACCATTTCAGGGGACGACCTCTTGAAGCTCATCAAGAGAATGCCAAGAGTGTGCAAAGCAGTAATCAAAGCAAAAGGTGGCTACTTTGAAGAACCTAGAATATGACATATTTTCTGTTGTTTCACACTTGTTTGTTATGTATATAATTTCACATGTGTTAATTCATAGTTTTGATGCCTTCAGTGTGAATCTACAATTTTCATAGTCATGACAATAAAGAAAACTCTTAGAATGAGAAGGTGTGTCCAAACTTTTGGTCTGTACTGTACATCTGGCAGAACCCACAGCTCGCAGATGTCTCGAAAGACCTGCGGGTGAAGAGCCCACTTGCCAGGATTGAGACGCTCCAGGCTGACAAAGTCTGTGATTCAGTTGTCGACGCCGGGGATGTGAACTGTTTCTCCGCCCAGCTGAGAATCAGCGCCGTCTCCGCCATGGCTGCCGGGCTTCGAGTACCGCCCTGGTGATTGAGGTACGCCACCGCCGTGGAGTTGTCGGACTGAACCCGAACCGGTCGACCCCTGAGATGATCGGCCCAATGGCGCAGTGAGAGCCGAATCGCCCTCAACTCCAGAAAATTGATTGGAATGGAGCACTCCTCGCGTGACCATACCCCTTGAACAGAGAGATTTTTCCAAGATTCCCCCCCTTCCCAACCCATGAGGCTTGCGTCTGTTGTTAACACCTTCCAACGGAGAGGAAGGAATGAGCGGCCTGACGTCAACATCGGAGACACCAACCACCATCTGAGAGCCCGGCGAACTGAGGCAGGGAGACGCATGGTTGTTCTGGTATGAAATTGAGCATAGGGAACTGCTTTGAAGGCCGAGACCATGTGACCCAGAGCCCGCATGCAGCGACAATGACCATGACTGCTGCCAGAACTTTCATAAAGGCCCTGGGAGCAGTGGCCAGGCTGAATGGGAGGGCTACAAACTGGTAGTGAAACGGACCCACCGCGAACCGGAGAAATCTCTGATCACTGATGCAGATGGGCACATGAAGATAACCATCCTTGATGTCTATCGAGGACAGGTACTCCCCTGGTTCCAAGGACGCAATGACCGACCTCAGGGACTCTATCTGGGAGCTGCTGACACGAAGGAAACGGTTGAGCGCATTGAGGTCCAGAACGGGATGCACCATCCCCCTTTTTTGGGAATCACAAGAGATTGGAGTAAAACCCCCGAAAATGGTTTTGCACAGGAACCGGAACAATCACTCCTTGCTCCAGCAGCGTGCGAATTGCCATAAAAAAAGACTCTGAGGCTGCGGGAGAGGCCGGAGGAGACGACTGAAAAAAACGGGACGGAGGGGAGGAATTGAAATCCAGCTTGTAGCCTTCTGCAATGACCACCCACACCCATGCATCTGAGACATGAGCCAGCCAGACTTGCCGAAACAAATTAAGCAGGCCAACAACCCAAACGGAGAGTGCCAGGATCCACCCGTCATGCAGCGGAGCTCTTAGGGTTAAAGGACTTGGCGCCCTGTTGACGGGAATGCCAGGAAAGACGAGGCTTGAAGGAAGGTTTGCACTTCTGATCTGTGGCCGACTTGTCGGACGCCCTCTTTGGGCTGGAAAAACTCTGAAAAGGGCGAAAAAAAGGCTGCCGCTTTTTTGACCTATTAGACCGCCCCCTGTTCTGTGGTAATTGGGTGCTCTTACCACTTGTAGAATCTGAAATAATCTCATCCAGGCGCTTACCAAAAAGTCTGCTGCCGGTAAAGGGGAGGGACGTCAGGGTCCGCTTTGAAGCATTATCTGCCGCCCAGCAAGAGAGCCATAGGGTACGGCGAATAGCCACCAACAGGGCTGATGAATGAGCCATAAGCCTGGCTGCGTCCAAAGAAGCTTCACAAATATACAGTATACACTGGCATGAGAGAGCTGCAGGGCCATATCTGCAAGCTCCCCCCCAGGGACACCCAAATCGAGACCCTGACGTAAATTACTTGCCCACTCCCCCATCGCCTTGCTCACCCAAGTAGAGGCAAACATCGGCTGCAGCCCTGTGCCCACTGCTTCAAAGGCAGATTTTGCAAACGCTTCCAGTTTCTTATCTCCGATATCAGAGAAAGAAGCCCCATCCGCCATTGGGAAGGTAGTATGTTTAGCCAAGCGGGAAACTGGTGGGTCCACTATGGGTGAGGACGACCATTTCTTAGTCAAATCCTCCGGAAAAGGATAAAGGACGTTTAAGCGTTTTGGCAAGGGAAACCGTCTATCAGGGACATTAAACTCCTTGGAAAGAGAGGAATCAAACTACTGGTATTTGGGGAAACACTTGTGTGAGCGACAGGACCTTCTAAAGGAAAAACCCGAGCTGGCAGACGACGGTGCGGGATCCTCAACCTGCAAAGTCTCGATAACCGCTGTAATAAGATTGTCCACCATGGAGGACAGTTTGGACGACTGACCCTTCGGTGAGACAACATCCTCATCTGACTCGCCCTCCTCAGAACATGCCTCTTGCACTGAGGACACGTCGGAGTGAGACTCTCTGGCAGGAGGAGGAGAGGCCAAGGAAAAGAGAGACACAGACACCCTTTTGGGGGAGGATGTTCTGGCCTGTTTTGCGGGACAGCCGCGATGGGCACGCGCCCCATAATCCCCAGAGTCGGACCGGTCCGAAGACTGCCTTGCTGACAAACGCCCCAATATTTCCACAATGGCCTAATTGGTATTGGAGACATCCTGCACCACCCTAGACAGAAACGCGCCCATTCCGGTTCTACCATAGGCTGGGCAGCAGGAACTATCGGGTCCGGGGCCGAGCCACTTGATGGTGGAGCCGCACACGTAAAGCAGAGGGAGTCTGACTGAGGGGATGGAAACTTTACGCGACACGACGCACATGCAAAATGACACACCGACGGAAGCCCCGTCTTCGGGACCTGGGGCCTGGGTTCAGACATGATGACAACCCTGCGCCTAACTGAGGAACGGGGGAAGGTTAGACCATGTAAGAAGGGACAAACAGCACTTACCCCGCCTGTGTCCCTCCAAGCCGCCAAACCAGCTCGTCAGCGTCCCGCCAGGTGCTTTAAATTCTTGAAGTGGACGTCGGCCCTCAGTGCCAGCCCTCCATCTCTGTCCCGCCCCGCTCGCCGGCACACACGCCTGCACTCCTGGCCAAACCCAGACCCCGGCCGGGGAAAAACAAGCCATTGGGGGGGGGGGCTTGAATGAGCAGGCCGCACCGAAGCCGGGGCCTAAATTAACAATGGCCCCGGCGGCCCCTTAACGCCCCAACGTGCCGAAACGGCGATTTCCTAAACAGATGAGCCGCGGTGCTGCTGCAGGGCAGGAGCGGCATTGCCCCTGAGCCCTGCCTGTTATTTTCCCTGGATAACGGAGGCCCCCATGCTCCCCCACTGCAGGGCTGCCATGGGGAGAGGACAAGGAGATTAAAGCTGTGAGTGAGTGCTAGCTCCTATGTCTAGCAGCCAGCTGCTCACCTGCATACACCCCCCGTCTCCCTCCAGCAGAGACCTCAAGGAGGGGCCCAGCCTCGTGGAGAACAGGTAACTTGGCGGGATACAGAGGTTTTTACCGGAACCTCTGGTCCTCCTTTGCTTCTAGGAGAACAGGAAGGAGCAGGGGGCTTGGGGGACCCCCTGGTCTCCCGTCTCCTGGGTGGGAGTGCATGCAGTTTTAAAGGATTGCCTGAAACTTCCCACAAGAAAAAATGTAAAAAAGAACAAAAACCAGCAGACCTGCAACGCAGGGAGGTCTGCCTCCTACAGACACTAAGCTAAAACTGATTTTGCTTAGTCCCTGTAGGAAGGGTATAGCCGAAGGGGAGGAGCTTACACTTTTCTTGTGCTTAGTGTCCGCCTCCTAGCGACAACAGCTATAGCCATGGTCAAGCCTGTGTCCCCCAATGGTACGGATGAGAAACTACAACTCCCACCATGCCCTGCTGTAGGCTGATAGCTGTAGGCTGTCCAGGCTTGCTAGGAGTTGTAGTTTTGCAACAGCTGGAGGTCCGCAGGTTGGGAATCCCTGCTCTATAGGCTGGTCGTGTGTGATGTCACTACTTCTGGATGGCTCTATAGGCTGGTCATGTGTGATGTCACTACTTCTGAATGGCTCTATAGGCTGGTCGTGTGTGATGTCACTACTTCTGAATGGCTCTATAGGCTGGTCGTGTGTGATGTCACTACTTCTGGATGGCTCTATAGGCTGGTTGTGTGTGATGTCACTACTTCTGGATGGCTCTATAGGCTGGTCGTGTGTGATGTCACTACTTCTGGATGGCTCTATAGGCTGGTCGTGTGTGATGTCACTACTTCTGAATGGCTCTATAGGCTGGTCGTGTGTGATGTCACTACTTCTGGATGGCTCTATAGGCTGGTTGTGTGTGATGTCACTACTTCTGGATGGCTCTATAGGCTGGTCGTGTGTGATGTCACTACTTCTGGATGGCTCTATAGGCTGGTCGTGTGTGATGTCACTACTTCTGGATGGCTCTATAGGCTGGTCGTGTGTGATGTCACTACTTCTGGGTGGCTCTATAGGCTGGTCGTGTGTGATGTCACTACTTCTGGATGGTTTGATAGGCTGGTCCTGTGTGATGTCCCTACTTCTGGATGGTTTGATAGGCTGGTCCTGTGTGATGTCACTACTTCTGGATGGCTCTATAGGCTGGTCCTGTGTGATGTCACTACTTCTAGATGGTTTGATAGGCTGGTCCTGTGTGATGTCACTACTTCTGGATGGTTTGATAGGCTGGTCCTGTGTGATGTCACTACTTCTGGATGGTTTGATAGGCTGGTCCTGTGTGATGTCACTACTTATGGATGGTTTGATAGACTGGTCTTGTGTGATGTCACTACTTCTGGATGGTTTGATAGGCTGGTCCTGTGTGATGTCACTATTTCTGGATGGTTTGATAGGCTGGTCCTGTGTGATGTCACTACTTCTGGATGGCTCTATAGGCTGCTCCTGTGTGATGTCACTACTTTTGGATGGCTCTATAGGCTGGTCATGTGTGATGTCACTACTTCTGGATGGTTCTATAGGCTGGTCGTGTGTGATGTCACTACTTCTGGATGGTTTGATAGGCTGGTCCTGTGTGATGTCACTACTTCTGGATGGTTTGATAGGCTGGTCCTGTGTGATGTCACTACTTATGGATAGTTATATAGGCTGGTCCTGTGTGATGTCACTGCTTCTGGATGGCTCTATAGGCTGGTCATGTGTTCAAGTCACTACTTCTGGATGGCTCTATAGGCTGGTCCTGTGTGATGTCACTGCTTCTGGATGGCTCTATAGGCTGGTCATGTGTTCAAGTCACTACTTCTGGATGGCTCTATAGGCTGCTCCTGTGTGATGTCACTACTTTTGGATGGCTCTATAGGCTGGTCATGTGTGATGTCACTACTTCTGGATGGTTCTATAGGCTGGTCGTGTGTGATGTCACTACTTCTGGATGGTTTGATAGGCTGGTCCTGTGTGATGTCACTACTTCTGGATGGTTTGATAGGCTGGTCCTGTGTGATGTCACTACTTATGGATAGTTATATAGGCTGGTCCTGTGTGATGTCACTGCTTCTGGATGGCTCTATAGGCTGGTCATGTGTTCAAGTCACTACTTCTGGATGGCTCTATAGGCTGGTCGTGTGTGATGTCACTGCTTCTGGATGGCTCTATAGGCTGGTCATGTGTTCAAGTCACTACTTCTGGATGGCTCTATAGGCTGGTCCTGTGTGATGTCACTACTTCTGGATGGCTCTATAGGCTGGTCCTGTGTGATGTCACTACTTCTGGATGGCTCTATAGGCTGGTCCTGTGTGATGTCACTACTTCTGGATGGTTCTATAGGCTGGTCCTGTGTGATGTCACTACTTTTGGATGGCTCTATAGGCTGGTCGTGTGTGATGTCACTACTTCTGGATGGTTTGATAGACTGGTCCTGTGTGATATCACTACTTATGGATAGTTTGATAGGCTGGTCCTGTGTGATGTCACTACTTCTGGATGGTTTGATAGGCTGGTCCTGTGTGATGTCACTATTTTTGGATGGTTTGATAGGCTGGTCCTGTGTGATGTCACTACTTATGGATGGCTCTATAGGCTGGTCCTGTGTGATGTCACTACTTCTGGATGGTTTGATAGGCTGGTCGTGTGTGATGTCACTACTTCTGGATGGTTTGATAGGCTGGTCATGTGTGATGTCACTACTTCTGGATGGCTCTATAGACTGGTCCTGTGTGATGTCACTACTTCTGGATGGCTCTATAGGCTGGTCCTGTGTGATGTCACTACTGTTGGATGGCTCTATAGGCTGGTTGTGTGTGATGTCACTACTTCTGGATGGCTCTATAGGCTGGCCCTGTGTGATGTCACTACTTCTGGATGGATATGTGGAGAGAATCTCTAAATCGCACATCCTCATACCTATGCTTCTGATATACAACTGTTTTCAATTATCAGCATTTCTTATGATAAAACATGGCTGTACAGCGATGCTATCAATCATTTGCTGTGCACTATAGAGAGGCAATTAGTATACAGTTTGATCAAAGCGCATAGGCCCACTTACCGCGACAAGGATGCCTCTTGTTTAAGTGGGAACCTACTCTAACCATGGCGCAGAGCCGTGCGGCGACCGACACGCCTCCACACCGCTCCAGCAGGCAACGGGATCCGGCAGCCGCACAGCGGCCCCACTGTACAGTGAGGCCACATGGGCCCCGGGTCCCATCACTCCACCAGCCTAATTGCCTCTCTATAGTGCACAGCAAATGATTGATAGCATCGCTGTATAGCCATGTTTTATCATAAGAAAAGCTGATAATTGAAAACAGTTGTATATCAGAAGCATAGGTATGAGGATGTGCGATTTAGAGATTCTCTCCACATATCCATACTACTTCTGGATGGTTCTATAGGCTGGTCCTGTGTGATGTCACTACTTCTGGATGGCTCTATAGGCTGGTTGTGTGTGATGTCACTACTTCTGGATGGCTCTATAGGCTGCTCCTGTGTGATGTCACTACTTCTGGATGGCTCTATAGGCTGGTCGTGTGTGATGTCACTACTTCTGGATGGTTTGATAGACTGGTCCTGTGTGATATCACTACTTATGGATAGTTATATAGGCTGGTCCTGTGTGATGTCACTACTTCTGGATGGTTTAATAGGCTGGTCCTGTGTGATGTCACTACTTCTGGATGGTTTGATAGGCTGGTCGTGTGTGATGTCACTACTTCTGGATGGTTTGATAGGCTGGTCCTGTGTGATGTCCCTACTTCTGGATGGTTTGATAGACTGGTCCTGTGTGATGTCACTACTTATGGATAGTTATATAGGCTGGTCCTGTGTGATGTCACTACTTCTGGATGGTTTAATAGGCTGGTCCTGTGTGATGTCACTATTTTTGGATGGTTTGATAGGCTGGTCCTGTGTGATGTCACTACTTCTGGATGGTTTGATAGGCTGGTCCTGTGTGATGTCACTACTACTGGATGGTTTGATAGGCTGGTCCTGTGTGATGTCACTACTTCTGGATGGTTTGATAGGCTGGTCCTGTGTGATGTCACTACTTCTGGATGGTTTGATAGGCTGGTCCTGTGTGATGTCACTACTTATGGATAGTTATATAGGCTGGTCCTGTGTGATGTCACTACTTCTGGATGGTTTAATAGGCTGGTCCTGTGTGATGTCACTATTTTTGGATGGTTTGATAGGCTGGTCCTGTGTGATGTCACTACTTCTGGATGGTTTGATAGGCTGGTCCTGTGTGATGTCACTACTTCTGGATGGTTTGATAGGCTGGTCCTGTGTGATGTCACTACTACTGGATGGTTTGATAGGCTGGTCCTGTGTGATGTCACTACTTCTGGATGGTTTGATAGGCTGGTCCTGTGTGATGTCACTACTTCTGGATGGTTTGATAGGCTGGTCCTGTGTGATGTCACTACTTATGGATAGTTATATAGGCTGGTCGTGTGTGATGTCACTACTTCTGGATGGTTTGATAGGCTGGTCCTGTGTGATGTCACTACTTATGGATGGTTTGATAGACTGGTCTTGTGTGATGTCACTACTTCTGGATGGCTCTATAGGCTGATCCTGTGTGATGTCACTATTTCTGGATGGTTTGATAGGCTGGTCCTGTGTGATGTCACTACTTCTGGATGGCTCTATAGGCTGGTCCTGTGTGATGTCACTACTTTTGGATGGCTCTATAGGCTGGTCATGTGTGATGTCACTACTTCTGGATGGCTCTATAGGCTGGTCGTGTGTGATGTCACTACTTCTGGATGGTTTGATAGGCTGGTCCTGTGTGATGTCACTACTTATGGATAGTTCTATAGGCTGGTCCTGTGTGATGTCACTACTTCTGGATGGCTCTATAGGCTGGTTGTGTGTGATGTCACTACTTCTGGATGGTTTGATAGGCTGGTCCTGTGTGATGTCACTACTTCTGGATGGCTCTATAGGCTGGTCCTGTGTGATGTCACTACTTCTGGATGGTTTGATAGGCTGGTCCTTTGTGATGTCACTACTTCTGGATGGTTTGATAGGCTGGTCCTGTGTGATGTCACTACTTCTGGATGGCTCTATAGGCTGGTCCTGTGTGATGTCACTACTTCTGGATGGTTTGATAGGCTGGTCCTGTGTGATGTCACTACTACTGGATGGTTTGATAGGCTGGTCCTGTGTGATGTCACTACTTCTGGATGGTTTGATAGGCTGGTCCTGTGTGATGTCACTACTTCTGGATGGTTTGATAGGCTGGTCCTGTGTGATGTCACTACTTATGGATAGTTATATAGGCTGGTCGTGTGTGATGTCACTACTTCTGGATGGTTTGATAGGCTGGTCCTGTGTGATGTCACTACTTATGGATGGTTTGATAGACTGGTCTTGTGTGATGTCACTACTTCTGGATGGCTCTATAGGCTGATCCTGTGTGATGTCACTATTTCTGGATGGTTTGATAGGCTGGTCCTGTGTGATGTCACTACTTCTGGATGGCTCTATAGGCTGGTCCTGTGTGATGTCACTACTTTTGGATGGCTCTATAGGCTGGTCATGTGTGATGTCACTACTTCTGGATGGCTCTATAGGCTGGTCGTGTGTGATGTCACTACTTCTGGATGGTTTGATAGGCTGGTCCTGTGTGATGTCACTACTTATGGATAGTTCTATAGGCTGGTCCTGTGTGATGTCACTACTTCTGGATGGCTCTATAGGCTGGTTGTGTGTGATGTCACTACTTCTGGATGGCTCTATAGGCTGGTCCTGTGTGATGTCACTACTTCTGGATGGTTTGATAGGCTGGTCCTTTGTGATGTCACTACTTCTGGATGGTTTGATAGGCTGGTCCTGTGTGATGTCACTACTTCTGGATGGCTCTATAGGCTGGTCCTGTGTGATGTCACTACTTCTGGATGGTTTGATAGGCTGGTCCTTTGTTATGTCACTACTTTTGGATGGTTTGATAGACTGGTTCACTGTGATGTTACTGCCTCCTAATGAAAGCCTTACTTCAGTTTTTCAGACTAATTTATTATCACATTTTGGATGCAAGACTCTGAGACAAGCACACTAAAGTCTACTCCATCAGTGAAAACCTCATGCATTCTCTTACCTGTCTATGATAACTGGGTCGGAGGGCGTCTCGTTCCGATTTCCGCAGCTCTTCTTGTCACAGCATCGACTAAAATAGTAAAAAAAAATACATAGATATAAAATATGATGCAAGAAACAAACAGAATCCAAGAAGATAAAATAATCATCCCTGAGGAATAAAACTCCTTCTATCAGATCTACTCACCCAGCGTTCCTACAGTCGTGGTCAGGGTCGTCACCCAGCGTTCCTACAGTCGTGGTCAGGGTCATCACCCAGCGTTCCTACAGTTGTGGTCAGGGTCATCACCCAGCGTTCCTACAGTCGTGGTCAGGGTCATCACCCAGCGTTCCTACAGTCGTGGTCAGGATCGTCACCCAGCGTTCCTACAGTCGTGGTCAGGGTCGTCACCCAGCGTTCCTACAGTCGTGGTCAGGGTCGTCACCCAGCGTTCCTACAGTCGTGGTCAGGGTCATCACCCAGCGTTCCTACAGTCGTGGTCAGGATCGTCACCCAGCGTTCCTACAGTCGTAGTCAGGATCATCACCCAGCGTTCCTACAGTCGTGGTCAGGGTCGTCACCCAGAGTTCCTACAGTCGTGGTCAGGGTCATCACCCAGCGTTCCTACAGTCGTGGTCAGGGTCACCACCCAGCGTTCCTACAGTCGTGGTCAGGGTCACCACCCAGCGTTCCTACTGTCGTGGTCAGGGTCGTCACCCAGCGTTCCTACAGTCGTGGTCAGGGTCGTCACCCAGCGTTCCTACAGTCGTGGTCAGGGTCGTCACCAAGCGTTCCTACAGTCGTGGTCAGGGTCACCACCCAGCGTTCCTACAGTCGTGGTCAGGGTCATCACCCAGCGTTCCTACAGTCGTGGTCAGGGTCACCACCCAGCGTTCCTACAGTCCTGGTCAGGGTCACCACCCAGCGTTCCTACAGTCGTGGTCAGGGTCGTCACCCAGCGTTCCTACAGTCGTGGTCAGGGTCGTCACCCAGCGTTCCTACAGTCGTGGTCAGGGTCGTCACCCAGCGTTCCTACAGTCGTGGTCAGGGTCGTCACCCAGCGTTCCTACAGTCGTGGTCAGGGTCGTCACCCAGCGTTCCTACAGTCGTGGTCAGGGTCACCACCCAGCGTTCCTACAGTCGTGGTCAGGGTCATCACCCAGCGTTCCTACAGTCGTGGTCAGGGTCACCACCCAGCGTTCCTACAGTCGTGGTCAGGGTCGTCACCCAGCGTTCCTACAGTCGTGGTCAGGGTCATCACCCAGCGTTCCTACAGTCGTGGTCAGGGTCACCACCCAGCGTTCCTACAGTCCTGGTCAGGGTCACCACCCAGCGTTCCTACAGTCGTGGTCAGGGTCGTCACCCAGCGTTCCTACAGTCGTGGTCAGGGTCATCACCCAGCGTTTCTACAGTCGTGGTCAGGGTCATCACCCAGCGTTCCTACAGTCGTGGTCAGGGTCATCACCCAGCGTTCCTACAGTCGTGGTCAGGATCGTCACCCAGCGTTCCTACAGTCGTGGTCAGGGTCGTCACCCAGCGTTCCTACAGTCGTGGTCAGGGTCGTCACCCAGCGTTCCTACAGTCGTGGTCAGGGTCATCACCCAGCGTTCCTACAGTCGTGGTCAGGATCGTCACCCAGCGTTCCTACAGTCGTAGTCAGGATCGTCACCCAGCGTTCCTACAGTCGTGGTCAGGGTCGTCACCCAGAGTTCCTACAGTCGTGGTCAGGGTCATCACCCAGCGTTCCTACAGTCGTGGTCAGGGTCACCACCCAGCGTTCCTACAGTCGTGGTCAGGGTCACCACCCAGCGTTCCTACTGTCGTGGTCAGGGTCGTCACCCAGCGTTCCTACAGTCGTGGTCAGGGTCGTCACCCAGCGTTCCTACAGTCGTGGTCAGGGTCGTCACCAAGCGTTCCTACAGTCGTGGTCAGGGTCACCACCCAGCGTTCCTACAGTCGTGGTCAGGGTCATCACCCAGCGTTCCTACAGTCGTGGTCAGGGTCACCACCCAGCGTTCCTACAGTCCTGGTCAGGGTCCCCACCCAGCGTTCCTACAGTCGTGGTCAGGGTCGTCACCCAGCGTTCCTACAGTCGTGGTCAGGGTCACCACCCAGCGTTCCTACAGTCGTGGTCAGGGTCGTCACCCAGCGTTCCTACAGTCGTGGTCAGGGTCGTCACCCAGCGTTCCTACAGTCGTGGTCAGGGTCGTCACCCAGCGTTCCTACAGTCGTGGTCAGGGTCGTCACCCAACGTTCCTACAGTCGTGGTCAGGGTCGTCACCCAGCGTTCCTACAGTCGTGTTCAGGGTCGTCACCCAGCGTTCCTACAGTCGTGGTCAGGGTCGTCACCCAGCGTTCCTACAGTCGTGGTCAGGGTCGTCACCCAGCGTTCCTACAGTCGTGGTCAGGGTCGTCACCCAGCGTTCCTACAGTCGTGGTCAGGGTCACCACCCAGCGTTCCTACAGTCGTGGTCAGGGTCGTCACACACCTTTTCTTCAGGCATTGTCCCCTGACTTTCCTGCAGGCGTTGCCATCTAGCTTTTGTTGTCATCTAGTTTTCTTACAAGGCTTGTCACCCACCATTTCTGAGGGAGCTGTCCACCAACTTTCCTACAAGAGTTGTCACCCAGCGTTCCTGCAGGTGTTGTCATCTAGTTTTCTTACAAGGCTTGTCACCCAGCGTTTTTGTGGGAGTTGTCAACCAACTTTCCTACAACAGTTGTCACCCAGCTTTCCTGCAGACGTTGTCACCCACCTTTCCTGCAGACGCTGTCACCCAGCTTTCCTGCAGACGCTGTCACCCAGCTTTCCTGCAGACGATGTCACCCAGCTTTCCTGCAGACGCTGTCACCCAGCTTTCCTGCAGACGATGTCACCCAGCTTTCCTGCAGACGCTGTCACCCAGCTTTCCTGCAGACGTTGTCACCCAGCTTTCCTGCAGACGCTGTCACCCAGCTTTCCTGCAGACGCTGTCACCCAGCTTTCCTGCAGACGCTGTCACCCACCTTTCCTGCAGACGTTGTCACCCAGCTTTCCTGCAGACGTTGTCACCCAGCTTTTCTGCAGACGCTGTCACCCAGCTTTCCTGCAGGTGTTGTCACCCAGCTTTCCTGCAGGCGTTATCACCCAGCTTTCCTGCAGGTGTTGTCACCCAGCTTTCCTGCAGGCGTTATCACCCAGCTTTCCTGCAGGTGTTGTCACCCAGCTTTCCTGCAGACGCTATCACCCAGCTTTCCTGCAGGCGTTGTCACCCAGCTTTCCTGCAGGTGTTGTCACCCAGCTTTTCTGCAGACCCCCCTTCCACACTCTAGTTCTTCAGTGCTTTCTGCTCCGGAGGAGTCCCGGGAGGAGCTGCTGTCAGGGGGGCAGCCGCTCTATCATTCAGTCTGGCTGCTCATCCTCATCCCCGGCTCCTGCCTCCCCTGACACCTTGCCTTTGGCACAAACAAGTGGAGGTGGTGACAACCGTTACCAGTCAGGAGGTCGCCTGGAGCCACCTGAGATTTCACTTGAAAGAGACCAGGAGGGAAAAAGAATCTGTGGCCGGTCTCCATGTGTCCTCACAGGGACTGCACTGACAGTGGAGATGGGGGAGGGGAGGACGGGGAGCGCAGGGTAATTCAGTGCAAGTCCATGGAAAGACAGCGGTATTAATGAACCTCTCCTTAAAGGACCCTGAGGCTCCAGGAGAAAGGCCTGCTCCTTCATCAAAACTTCTCCATTGTTGTAGGGGCCCAAATTAGACTACATGCTATCTGTGAGGAAACAGTCAGCGGGATTGTCATCAGACATGACCCTAACAACTTGGCTTTCTATATACATACTGCACATGCATCCTCCATACATACATGTATCTTCCATACATACATGTATCTTCCATACATACATCTCCTCTCTATACACACAGTACATATACTCTCCATACATGCATCCTCCATACATACATACATGTATCTTCCATACATACATCTCCTCTCTATACATTCATCCTCCATACATACATGTATCTTCCATACATACATCTCCTCTCTATACATTCATCCTCCATACATACATGTATCTTCCATACATACATCTCCTCTCTATACACACAGTACATATACTCTCCATACATGCATCCTTCATACATACATGCATCCTTCATACATACATGTACCCTCTATATATACATGCACTCTCCACAAATACACTACTCACAAAAAGTTTGGGATATTTTGCTTGTGGGTAATTTTTCAGGATGAACCTAAAATACCCTCTAACCTTAACAGGTGAACTTAATGTTTCAGGACTTTTTGCAAAACATGTTGTTCTCTAACAAGGAGCTGAACGGCAAAATTCACAACAGGTGTTTTATCCATGAATCGCCCAATACATTTCCTGGTTCAATTAGAATTGGTATTTAAACAGTCCTCCTCATCATGCTGCTCACATTTTGACATCATGAGACCAAGAAGACACGTAACAATTGATTAACAGTACCTCGCCATTGCGAGGCTTCAAGCAGGATGTTCTCAGACGGAAGTGGCCACTGAGCTTAGAGGGTCACAGAGAGTCATCAGCAGGTTGTATCAGAGATACAGAGACTGGAAGAGTCACAGAGAGGCAGAGAAGTGGACGTCCTCTGGCCACATCCCACACTGATGACTGCTTCATTGTGAACAATGCCCTGCGGAACCAGATGATGAATGTCACACAAATTCAGGAACAAGTGTCACGTAAGACCATTCGAAACAGTTTACATCAGCGTGGTCTGCGTGCTAGATGACCTGCAAGGGTATCTGACCACACCACCAGGCACAGGTATCTTCGTCTTGCATGGGCCAGGGAGCATCTATGCTGGACGAGGGACCAGTGGCCTCAGTGATGTTCACTGATGAAAGTTGATTCACGCTGAGCAGAAATGACGGCCGCCAACGATGTAAGAGACGTCAAGGAGAGCGCTGTGTATCAGCCACTGTTGTCAGCAGATGAACCTTTGGTGGTGGGGGTGTTACAGTGTGGGCAGGTGTGTCTAGTCAATACAGAACTGACCTATGCTTTGTGAATAGTGCAGTGACAACCCCATACTACCTGAAGAACTTCATTGATCCAGTCATTGTGCTTATGTATGAACAACACAGGCCTAATTTCATCTTCATGGAGGACAATGTGCCATATGCTGGTGCGGTTGGCCCTGGGTTCCTCCTAATGCAAGACAATGCTAGACCACATGTGGCTGGAGTGTGTCAGCAGTTCCTGCAAGACAAAGGCATTGATGCTATGGACTGGCCCGCCTGTTCCCCAGACCTGTATTCAATTGAGCACATCTGGGACATCATGTCTCGCTCTATCCACCAACGTCACGTTGCACCACAGACTGTCCAGGAGTTGGCAGATGCTTTAGTCCAGGTCTGGGAGGATATCCCTCAGGAGACCGTCCGCCACCTCATCAGGAGCATGCACAGGCGTTGTAGGGAGGTCATACAGGCACGTGGAGGCCACACACACTACTGAGCCTCATTTTGACTTGTTTTAAGGACATTACATCAAAGTTGGATCAGCCTGTAGTGTGTTTTTCCACTTTAATTTTGAGTGTGACTCCAAATCCAGACCTCCATGGGTTGAAAAATTGGATTTCAATTTTTTTTTTTTTTGTGTGATTTTGTTGTCAGCACATTCAACTATGTAAAGAACAAAGTATTTCAGAGGAATATTTAATTAACTCAGATCTAGGATGTGTTATTTTTGTGTTCCCTTTATTTTTTTGAGCAGTGTATATTCCTAACTTTTTGAGTAGTGTATATGCACTCTCCATACATACATGCACTCTCCATACATACATGTACTCTCCATACATACATGTACTCTCCATACATACATGTACTCTCCATACATACATGTACATAGATAAGATGCTCATCTCCTTGTGACTCCCTACCATGTCCTCGTCACTCATCATCATCATCTGTGGGAACCTGTGGTATCAGTGAAGCGTTATCACCTGTATTGCAGACCCCATATGTACCCCCATATGACTCTCCTCCCCCCACCTCCATACCCACACTTGTGGTGCAGAGCTGGAGGCACTCAGGTCATACCTCTGCCCCACCCAGGCTGTCTCTCCACCATTGTCTACATGGTACCCACCACCCACCCATCAGCCATACAAGTAACACGATGTCCACATCTGTATGGCCCCCTTCCACCCACCAGATATCTGTCAAAAGAATGAGGATTTTGTGCCTCCCTCAAAATTTTGGAGCCAGGAGAACATGAATTCCTTGTGCATTGTTCAGCGCTGGAGACGGAGGACACTCCACCCAACGTTACGGAGGAGCTGCAACAGCAGACCACAAACCTCAGAGATGTATTTATTAACCCCACAACTGCCAGATTCATAGGAGAAAGATAAGAAAACTGCAGAATATGACAGCTTCACGCCTCAGACATTTCACAGAATACAGCTGAAGATAAGAGGAAATCAGATCCTCTACTCCAGTCACACCTAAAGCTGCATTCAGCCACCATCAGAACCAAACTGTGGTTATCTATAGTCCTGAGACCCAGAGAATCGGCACTGGCCATATGAGGTCATTAACCTACGTGATGAATAGACCACATGTTCATGCTCCTGTTCAGACCCATGATCTGAAGTGTTTACAATATCAGATCCTAGTACTCCGCTCACCACCAAATATTACCCTCATAAGCAGAAGACCCACCTGCACATGATCTCATGAGTCAGGAGAACACGACACATCTCTGGGTTCTTGTCCTGTCCCTCATAGATGATTGCCTGAAAGCGAGAGAAATTATTAGTGTACAATATTTAGACCCAAGAGAACATCTCAGAACCTCCAGAACGTTTCCTCCAGATTCCAAACCCTGAGGCTCTGTTCACACAGCTGGGGAAAACAGCAGTTTCCGCTGCTAAATTCACGTTCAAAACTCATCAACAGTTTCCCCATTGACAAACCTCAAACAAATACGTTCCACTAAATTAGAATTCTGCCACCAAAAACAACCTTTTTTCAGCTAGTAATCTGCTATTGATTTTTCTGCTTTGGATTTTGCCATGTAAATATATACTCTGAAGGGTCAGAACCAAAACTACAGCAAAACCTAGCACCATTCTGGTGACATCATCTAACACTCTGATTATCTCATCTACCATTCTGGTGACATCATCTAACACTGATTATCTCATCTACCATTCTGGTGACATAATCTAACACTGATTATCTCATCTACCATTCTGGTGACATCATCTAACACTGATTATCTCATCTACCATTCTGGTGACATCATCTAACACTCTGATTATCTCATCTACCATTCTGGTGACATCATCTAACACTGATTATCTTATCTACCATTCTGGTGACATCATCTAACACTGATTATCTTATCTACCATTCTGGTGACATCATCTAACACTGATTATCTTATCTACCATTCTGGTGACATCATCTAACACTCTGATTATCTCATCTACCATTCTGGTGACATCATCTAACACTGATTATCTCATCTACCATTCTGGTGACATCATCTAACACTCTGATTATCTCATCTACCATTCTGGTGACATCATCTAACACTGATTATCTCATCTACCATTCTGATGACATCATCTAACACTGATTATCTTATCTACCATTCTGGTGACATCATCTAACACTCTGATTATCTCATCTACCATTCTGGTGACATCATCTAACACTGATTATCTCATCTACCATTCTGGTGACATCATCTAACACTCTGATTATCTCATCTACCATTCTGATGACATCATCTAACACTCTGATTATCTCATCTACCATTCTGGTGACATCATCTAACACTGATTATCTTATCTACCATTCTGGTGACATCATCTAACACTCTGATTATCTCATCTACCATTCTGATGACATCATCTAACACTGATTATCTTATCTACCATTCTGGTGACATCATCTAACACTGATTATCTCATCTACCATTCTGGTGACATCATCTAACACTCTGATTATCTCATCTACCATTCTGGTGACATCATCTAACACTGATTATCTCATCTACCATTCTGGTGACATCATCTAACACTCTGATTATCTCATCTACCATTCTGGTGACATCATCTAACACTCTGATTATCTCATCTACCATTCTGGTGACATCATCTAACACTGATTATCTCATCTACCATTCTGATGACATCATCTAACACTCTGATTATCTCATCTACCATTCTGGTGACATCATCTAACACTCTGATTATCTCATCTACCATTCTGGTGACATCATCTAACACTCTGATTATCTCATCTACCATTCTGGTGACATCATCTAACACTGATTATCTCATCTACCATTCTGGTGACATCATCTAACACTGATTATCTTATCTACCATTCTGATGACATCATCTAACACTGATTATCTTATCTACCATTCTGGTGACATCATCTAACACTGATTATCTTATCTACCATTCTGATGACATCATCTAACACTGATTATCTCATCTACCATTCTGATGACATCATCTAACACTCTGATTATCTCATCTACCATTCTGGTGACATCATCTAACACTCTGATTATCTCATCTACCATTCTGGTGACATCATCTAACACTGATTATCTTATCTACCATTCTGATGACATCATCTAACACTCTGATTATCTCATCTACCATTCTGGTGACATCATCTAACACTCTGATTATCTCATCTACCATTCTGGTGACATCATCTAACACTGATTATCTTATCTACCATTCTGGTGACATCATCTAACACTGATTATCTTATCTACCATTCTGATGACATCATCTAACACTGATTATCTCATCTACCATTCTGATGACATCATCTAAAACTGATTATCTCATCTACCATTCTGGTGACATCATCTAACACTGATTATCTCATCTACCATTCTGATGACATCATCTAACACTGATTATCTCATCTACCATTCTGATGACATCATCTAACACTGATTATCTCATCTACCATTCTGGTGACATCATCTAACACTCTGATTATCTCATCTACCATTCTGGTGACATCATCTAACACTGATTATCTTATCTACCATTCTGGTGACATCATCTAACACTCTGATTATCTCATCTACCATTCTGGTGACATCATCTAACACTGATTATCTCATCTACCATTCTGGTGACATCATCTAACACTGATTATCTCATCTACCATTCTGGTGACATCATCTAACACTCTGATTATCTCATCTACCATTCTGGTGACATCATCTAACACTCTGATTATCTCATCTACCATTCTGATGACATCATCTAACATTGATAATCTCATCTACCATTCTGATGACATCATCTAACATTTATTATCTAATCTACCATTCTGATGACATCATCTAACATTGATAATCTCATCTACCATTCTGGTGACATCATCTAACACTGATTATCTCATCTACCATTCTGGTGACATCATCTAACTCTGATAATCTCATCTACCATTCTGGTGACATCATCTAACACTGATTATCTCATCTACCATTCTGGTGACATCATCTAACTCTGATTATCTCATCTACCATTCTGGTGACATCATCTTACACTGATAATCTCATCTACCATTCTGGTGACATCATCTAACATTGATTATCTCATCTACCATTCTGGTGACATCATCTAACACTGATTATCTCATCTACCATTCTACCATTGTTCAGCGCTGGAGACGGAGGACACTCCACCCAACGTTACGGAGGAGCTGCAACAGCAGACCACAAACCTCAGAGATGTATTTATTAACCCCACATCTACCATTCTGATGACATCATCTAAAACTGATTATCTCATCTACCATTCTGGTGACATCATCTAACACTGATTATCTCATCTACCATTCTGATGACATCATCTAACACTGATTATCTCATCTACCATTCTGGTGACATCATCTAACACTCTGATTATCTCATCTACCATTCTGGTGACATCATCTAACACTGATTATCTTATCTACCATTCTGGTGACATCATCTAACACTCTGATTATCTCATCTACCATTCTGGTGACATCATCTAACACTGATTATCTCATCTACCATTCTGGTGACATCATCTAACACTGATTATCTCATCTACCATTCTGATGACATCATCTAACACTCTGATTATCTCATCTACCATTCTGGTGACATCATCTAACACTCTGATTATCTCATCTACCATTCTGGTGACATCATCTAACACTCTGATTATCTCATCTACCATTCTGATGACATCATCTAACATTGATAATCTCATCTACCATTCTGATGACATCATCTAACATTTATTATCTAATCTACCATTCTGATGACATCATCTAACATTGATAATCTCATCTACCATTCTGGTGACATCATCTAACACTGATTATCTCATCTACCATTCTGGTGACATCATCTAACTCTGATAATCTCATCTACCATTCTGGTGACATCATCTAACACTGATTATCTCATCTACCATTCTGGTGACATCATCTAACTCTGATTATCTCATCTACCATTCTGGTGACATCATCTTACACTGATAATCTCATCTACCATTCTGGTGACATCATCTAACATTGATTATCTCATCTACCATTCTGGTGACATCATCTAACACTGATTATCTCATCTACCATTCTGATGACATCATCTAACACTCTGATTATCTCATCTACCATTCTGGTGACATCATCTAACACTGATTATCTCATCTACCATTCTGGTGACATCATATAACACTGATTATCTCATCTACCATTCTGGTGACATCATATAACACTGATTATCTCATCTACCATTTTGATGACATCATCTAACACTCTGATTATCTCATCTACCATTCTAGTGACATCATCTAACACTGATTATCTCATCTACCATTCTGGTGACATCATATAACACTGATAATCTCATCTACCATTCTGGTGACATCATCTAACACTGATTATCTCATCTACCATTCTGGTGACATCATCTAACACTGATTATCTCATCTACCATTCTGGTGACATCATATAACACTGATTATCTCATCTACCATTCTGGTGACATCATCTAACACTGATTATCTTATCTACCATTCTGATGACATCATCTAACACTGATTATCTTATCTACCATTCTGGTGACATCATCTAACACTGATTATCTTATCTACCATTCTGATGACATCATCTAACACTGATTATCTCATCTACCATTCTGATGACATCATCTAACACTCTGATTATCTCATCTACCATTCTGGTGACATCATCTAACACTCTGATTATCTCATCTACCATTCTGGTGACATCATCTAACACTCTGATTATCTCATCTACCATTCTGGTGACATCATCTAACACTGATTATCTCATCTACCATTCTGGTGACATCATCTAACACTGATTATCTTATCTACCATTCTGATGACATCATCTAACACTGATTATCTTATCTACCATTCTGGTGACATCATCTAACACTGATTATCTTATCTACCATTCTGATGACATCATCTAACACTGATTATCTCATCTACCATTCTGATGACATCATCTAACACTCTGATTATCTCATCTACCATTCTGGTGACATCATCTAACACTCTGATTATCTCATCTACCATTCTGGTGACATCATCTAACACTGATTATCTTATCTACCATTCTGGTGACATCATCTAACACTGATTATCTTATCTACCATTCTGATGACATCATCTAACACTGATTATCTCATCTACCATTCTGATGACATCATCTAACACTGATTATCTCATCTACCATTCTGGTGACATCATCTAACACTGATTATCTCATCTACCATTCTGATGACATCATCTAACACTGATTATCTCATCTACCATTCTGATGACATCATCTAACACTGATTATCTCATCTACCATTCTGGTGACATCATCTAACACTCTGATTATCTCATCTACCATTCTGGTGACATCATCTAACACTGATTATCTTATCTACCATTCTGGTGACATCATCTAACACTCTGATTATCTCATCTACCATTCTGGTGACATCATCTAACACTGATTATCTCATCTACCATTCTGGTGACATCATCTAACACTGATTATCTCATCTACCATTCTGGTGACATCATCTAACACTCTGATTATCTCATCTACCATTCTGGTGACATCATCTAACACTCTGATTATCTCATCTACCATTCTGATGACATCATCTAACATTGATAATCTCATCTACCATTCTGATGACATCATCTAACATTTATTATCTAATCTACCATTCTGATGACATCATCTAACATTGATAATCTCATCTACCATTCTGGTGACATCATCTAACACTGATTATCTCATCTACCATTCTGGTGACATCATCTAACTCTGATAATCTCATCTACCATTCTGGTGACATCATCTAACACTGATTATCTCATCTACCATTCTGGTGACATCATCTAACTCTGATTATCTCATCTACCATTCTGGTGACATCATCTTACACTGATAATCTCATCTACCATTCTGGTGACATCATCTAACATTGATTATCTCATCTACCATTCTGGTGACATCATCTAACACTGATTATCTCATCTACCATTCTACCATTGTTCAGCGCTGGAGACGGAGGACACTCCACCCAACGTTACGGAGGAGCTGCAACAGCAGACCACAAACCTCAGAGATGTATTTATTAACCCCACATCTACCATTCTGATGACATCATCTAAAACTGATTATCTCATCTACCATTCTGGTGACATCATCTAACACTGATTATCTCATCTACCATTCTGATGACATCATCTAACACTGATTATCTCATCTACCATTCTGGTGACATCATCTAACACTCTGATTATCTCATCTACCATTCTGGTGACATCATCTAACACTGATTATCTTATCTACCATTCTGGTGACATCATCTAACACTCTGATTATCTCATCTACCATTCTGGTGACATCATCTAACACTGATTATCTCATCTACCATTCTGGTGACATCATCTAACACTGATTATCTCATCTACCATTCTGATGACATCATCTAACACTCTGATTATCTCATCTACCATTCTGGTGACATCATCTAACACTCTGATTATCTCATCTACCATTCTGGTGACATCATCTAACACTCTGATTATCTCATCTACCATTCTGATGACATCATCTAACATTGATAATCTCATCTACCATTCTGATGACATCATCTAACATTTATTATCTAATCTACCATTCTGATGACATCATCTAACATTGATAATCTCATCTACCATTCTGGTGACATCATCTAACACTGATTATCTCATCTACCATTCTGGTGACATCATCTAACTCTGATAATCTCATCTACCATTCTGGTGACATCATCTAACACTGATTATCTCATCTACCATTCTGGTGACATCATCTAACTCTGATTATCTCATCTACCATTCTGGTGACATCATCTTACACTGATAATCTCATCTACCATTCTGGTGACATCATCTAACATTGATTATCTCATCTACCATTCTGGTGACATCATCTAACACTGATTATCTCATCTACCATTCTGATGACATCATCTAACACTCTGATTATCTCATCTACCATTCTGGTGACATCATCTAACACTGATTATCTCATCTACCATTCTGGTGACATCATATAACACTGATTATCTCATCTACCATTCTGGTGACATCATATAACACTGATTATCTCATCTACCATTTTGATGACATCATCTAACACTCTGATTATCTCATCTACCATTCTAGTGACATCATCTAACACTGATTATCTCATCTACCATTCTGGTGACATCATATAACACTGATAATCTCATCTACCATTCTGGTGACATCATCTAACACTGATTATCTCATCTACCATTCTGGTGACATCATCTAACACTGATTATCTCATCTACCATTCTGGTGACATCATATAACACTGATTATCTCATCTACAATTCTGGTGACATCATATAACACTGATTAGCTCATGTCCTATTTTTTGATGGCCAGTATTCATTGTCTGATAATAAACAAACGTGTGACTACACCTATGGACTGAAAACGGCTGTGAAACGTGTGAACAAGGCCTAAGACACAAGGTGGACAACCTTAGCGCCTACCTGCTTGGACATCGAGTCGATAAGTCGTACATAGAGATCTTGCTCCGTCCTGAGACCTGGAGGATATAAATGATGGTTATTCCTGTACATACATCGTGGTCTGACGGACAGTCCTCGGGACATTCTCATAAAATTTACATGGTTTGGTGATGTCAATCAGAGATCAGGTATTGATTGATCATGACTTAAATCCTTAAGGCTGAACTCGCCGAGAAAGGGGGTTCGGACAAGAATCTATAATGAGTGTGGAGCTCTCCTCAACAGATGATATTGAGGGAGAGAAGGATTGGGGCGAAGTGAATATAAGATATAAGCCGCCATTAGAGGTGTCTACATGAAATACACATACATGTTCAGCCGAGCAGAACACGTATGTGTATGGGGGAGTCGAGAGATATAGCTATTGAATATTCTGCAGTATTGATTGATCATGCCTGAGAGCTTGTTGATCGGCATTGATTAACCTTGACTGGGAATTAATTGACCAGTATTGATTAATCGTGACTGGGAGCTTGTTGGCCAGTATTGATTAATCGTGACTGGGAGCTTGTTGACCTGTATTGATTAATCGTGACTGGGAGCTTGTTGGCCAGTATTGATTAATCGTGACTGGGAGCTTGTTGGCCAGTATTGATTAATCGTGACTGGGAGCTTGTTGGGCAGTATTGATTAATCATGCCTGGGAGCTTGTTGGGCAGTACTGATTAATCGTGCCTGGCAGCTTGTTGGGCAGTATTGATTAATCGTGACTGGGAGCTTGTTGGGCAGTACTGATTAATCGTGCCTGGGAGCTTGTTGGCCAGTATTGATTAATCGTGCCTGGGAGCTTGTTGGGCAGTACTGATTAATCGTGACTGGGAGCTTGTTGGGCAGTACTGATTAATCGTGCCTGGGAGCTTGTTGTCCTGTATTGATTAATCGTGCCTGGGAGCTTGTTGGGCAGTACTGATTAATCGTGCCTGGGAGCTTGTTGGCCAGTATTGATTAATCGTGCCTGGGAGCTTGTTGACCAGTATTGATTAATCGTGACTGGGAGCTTGTTGGCCAGTAATGATTAATCGTGCCTGGGAGCTTGTTGACCAGTATTGATTAATCGTGACTGGGAGCTTGTTGGCCAGTACTGATTAATCGTGACTGGGAGTTAATTGACCAGTATTGATTAATCGTGCCTGGGAGCTTGTTGGCCAGTATTGATTAATCGTGACTGGGAGCTTGTTGGCCAGTATTGATTAATCGTGACTGAGAACTTGTTGGCCAGTATTGATTAATCGTGCCTGGGAGCTTGTTGACCAGTATTGATTAATCGTGACTGGGAGCTTGTTGGCCAGTATTGATTAATCGTGACTGGGAGCTTGTTGGGCAGTATTGATTAATCATGCCTGGGAGCTTGTTGGGCAGTACTGATTAATCGTGACTGGGAGCTTGTTGGGCAGTATTGATTAATCATGCATGGGAGCTTGTTGGGTAGTATTGATTAATCGTGCCTGGGAGCTTGTTGGGCAGTATTGATTAATCATGCCTGGGAGCTTGTTGGGCACTATTGATTAATCGTGTCTGGGAGCTTGTTGGGCAGTATTGATTAATCATGCCTGGGAGCTTGTTGGGCACTATTGATTAATCGTGCCTGGGAGCTTGTTGGGCAGTATTGATTAATCGTGACTGGGAGCTTGTTGGCCAGTATTGATTAATCGTGCCTGGGAGCTTGTTGACCAGTATTGATTAATCGTGACTGGGAGCTTGTTGGCCAGTATTGATTAATCGTGACTGGGAGCTTGTTGGGCAGTATTGATTAATCGTGACTGGAAGCTTGTTGGCCAGTATTGATTAATCGTGACTGGGAGCTTGTTGGGCAGTATTGATTAATCGTGACTGGGAGCTTGTTGGGCAGTATTGATTAATCGTGCCTGGGAGCTTGTTGGGCAGTATTGATTAATCATGCCTGGGAGCTTGTTGGGCACTATTGATTAATCGTGCCTGGGAGCTTGTTGGGCAGTATTGATTAATCGTGACTGGGAGCTTGTTGGGCAGTATTGATTAATCATGCCTGGGAGCTTGTTGGGCACTATTGATTAATCGTGCCTGGGAGCTTGTTGGCCAGTATTGATTAATCGTGCCTGGGAGCTTGTTGGCCAGTATTGATTAATCGTGCCTGCGAGCTTGTTGGCCAGTATTGATTAATCGTGCCTGGGAGCTTGTTGGGCAGTATTGATTAATCGTGACTGGGAGCTTGTTGGGCAGTATTGATTAATCGTGCCTGGGAGCTTGTTGGGCAGTATTGATTAATCGTGACTGGGAGCTTGTTGGGCAGTACTGATTAATCGTGACTGGAAGCTTGTTGGCCAGTATTGATTAATCGTGACTGGGAGCTTGTTGGGCAGTATTGATTAATCGTGACTGGGAGCTTGTTGGGCAGTACTGATTAATCGTGACTGGGAGCTTGTTGGCCAGTATTGATTAATCGTGCATGGGAGCTTGTTGGGCAGTATTGATTAATCGTGACTGGGAGTTTGTTGGCCAGTATTGATTAATCGTGCCTGGGAGCTTGTTGGCCAGTATTGATTAATCGTGCCTGGGAGCTTGTTGGGCAGTACTGATTAATCGTGACTGGGAGCTTGTTGGGCAGTACTGATTAATCGTGCCTGGGAGCTTGTTGGGCAGTATTGATTAATCGTGCCTGGGAGCTTGTTGGCCAGTATTGATTAATCGTGCCTGGGAGCTTGTTGGCCAGTATTGATTAATCGTGCCTGGGAGCTTGTTGTACTGTATTGATTAATCGTGCCTGGGAGCTTGTTGGCCAGTATTGATTAATCGTGCCTGGGAGCTTGTTGGCCAGTATTGATTAATCGTGCCTGGGAGCTTGTTGGCCAGTATTGATTAATCGTGACTGGGAGCTTGTTGGCCAGTATTGATTAATCGTGACTGGGAGCTTGTTGGCCAGTATTGATTAATCGTGACTGGGAGCTTGTTGGCCAGTATTGATTAATCGTGACTGAAAGCTTGTTGGCCAGTATTGATTAATCGTGCCTGGGAGCTTGTTGGCCAGTATTGATTAATCGTGCCTGGGAGCTTGTTGGCCAGTATTGATTAATCGTGCCTGGGAGCTTGTTGGCCAGTATTGATTAATCGTGCCTGGGAGCTGTCCACTGGATTTTTACCATTGCTGTAGAGAAGCTGCAGTCGGTAATGGATGCCATTGTTGGTTTTCTCGCCGCTCTGTTCCTGTGAGAAAAAAACGTTCAGTGGCCTGATGAAGGTGTGAATAACGCACAGCTGAATATTACACAGTCTCGGGCTCCTTTAAGAGTCAGGTGCTATACCAGAAGGTCACATCCCCGACTTTTCTTCAAGGAATGAGCAACATGTCTTACTTTCTCTTTTTCTACAAAGTCGATGTAGGACGTCCTCTCGATCTCCACCGGCTGCCCCTGACGGTCGTATAGCGCCAGAACAAAATGGAAGAAGTTAGATTTTCTGAGGTTTGAGGGCGGCTGCTTCTCGAAGTGAGCTCTGGCCAGACCGATGCCACTGTGCGGAGACACAAGAGGAGACACGGGGTCAGGGAGATATCGGAGCCACCAGACAGAGGGGGCAAAGGCTTAAACATGCATCCTATATCAGACTGGAGGAGACCCAAATCACAACCATCTCCTCGCCGGGGGTCCTGCATAAACTGGGGGAGAGTTACCTAAACTGGTGTAAAGGAGAGCGGGTTAAGGCTCGGTTCACACTGTCGCTCTATACCCAGCAGGGAACAGCCTGACAGATCTCTCTGCCGTCCGGCCCCATTCACTATAATGAGGACTGACGAGATCCGGCAAATATGCCGAGAATCAGCCAGACAAAAACCGTCAATTGTCAGGAAGGAACGCAGTAATCACTGCTCCCCATACTGTGGAGGAGATCGCTGCATGTAAATGTGTCTCCTCCACTGACGAGCAGACGATTGTCAGCAAGGAACCCTTCTGTATGAGGACGAGCGATGACATTAGTGATCACAGCTCCTCATACTGTGGAGGAGATCGCTGCATGTAAATGTGTCTCCTCCACTGACGAGCAGACGATTGTCAGGAAGGAACGCTTCTGTATGAGGACGAGCGATGGTATTAGTGATCACTGCTCCCCATACTGTGGAGGAGACTGCTGCATGTAAATGTGTCTCCTCCACTGACGAGCAGACGATTGTCAGGAAGGAACGCTTCTGTATGAGGACGAGCGATGACATTAGTGATCACTGCTCCCCTGACTGTGGAGGAGATCACTGCATGTAAATGTGTCTCCTCCACTGATGAGCAGACGATTGTTAGGAAGGAACGCTTCTGTATGAGGACGAGCGATGACATTAGTGATCACTGCTCCCTATACTGTGGAGGAGATCGCTGCATGTAAATGTGTCTCCTCCACTGACGAGCAGGCGATTGTCAGGAAGGAACGCTTCTGTATGAGGACGAGCGATGACATTAGTGATCACTGCTCCCTATACTGTGGAGGAGATCGCTGCATGTAAATGTGTCTCCTCCACTGATGAGCAGACGATTGTCAGGAAGAAACGCTTCTGTATGAGGACGAGCGATGACATTAGTGATCACTGCTCCTCATACTGTGGAGGAGATCGCTGCATGTAAATGTGTCTCCTCCACTGACGAGCAGGCAACTGTCAGAAAGGGACGCTTCTATATGAGGACGAGCGATGACATTAGTGATCACTGCTCCCTATACTGTGGAGGAGATCGCTGCATGTAAATGTGTCTCCTCCACTGACGAGCAGACGATTGTCAGGAAGGAACGCTTCTGTATGAGGATGAGCGATGACATTAGTGAGCACTGCTCCCCATACTGTGGAGGAGATCGCTGCATGTAAATGTGTCTCCTCCACTGACGAGCAGACGATTGTCAGGAAGGAACGCTTCTGTATGAGGACGAGCGATGGTATTAGTGATCACTGCTCCCCATACTGTGGAGGAGATCGCTGCATGTAAATGTGTCTCCTCCACTGACGAGCAGACGATTGTCAGCAAGGAACCCTTCTGTATGAGGACGAGCGATGACATTAGTGATCACAGCTCCTCATACTGTGGAGGAGATCGCTGCATGTAAATGTGTCTCCTCCACTGACGAGCAGACGATTGTCAGGAAGGAACGCTTCTGTATGAGGACGAGCGATGGTATTAGTGATCACTGCTCCCCATACTGTGGAGGAGACTGCTGCATGTAAATGTGTCTCCTCCACTGACGAGCAGACGATTGTCAGGAAGGAACGCTTCTGTATGAGGACGAGCGATGACATTAGTGATCACTGCTCCCCTGACTGTGGAGGAGATCACTGCATGTAAATGTGTCTCCTCCACTGATGAGCAGACGATTGTTAGGAAGGAACGCTTCTGTATGAGGACGAGCGATGACATTAGTGATCACTGCTCCCTATACTGTGGAGGAGATCGCTGCATGTAAATGTGTCTCCTCCACTGACGAGCAGGCGATTGTCAGGAAGGAACGCTTCTGTATGAGGACGAGCGATGACATTAGTGATCACTGCTCCCTATACTGTGGAGGAGATCGCTGCATGTAAATGTGTCTCCTCCACTGATGAGCAGACGATTGTCAGGAAGAAACGCTTCTGTATGAGGACGAGCGATGACATTAGTGATCACTGCTCCTCATACTGTGGAGGAGATCGCTGCATGTAAATGTGTCTCCTCCACTGACGAGCAGGCGATTGTCAGGAAGGAACGCTTCTGTATGAGGACGAGCGATGACATTAGTGATCACTGCTCCCTATACTGTGGAGGAGATCGCTGCATGTAAATGTGTCTCCTCCACTGACGAGCAGACGATTGTCAGGAAGGAACGCTTCTGTATGAGGATGAGCGATGACATTAGTGAGCACTGCTCCCTATACTGTGGAGGAGATCGCTGCATGTAAATGTGTCTCCTCCACTGACGAGCAGACGATTGTCAGGAAGGAACGCTTCTGTATGAGGATGAGCGATGACATTAGTGAGCACTGCTCCCCATACTGTGGAGGAGATCGCTGCATGTAAATGTGTCTCCTCCACTGACGAGCAGACGATTGTCAGGAAGGAACGCTTCTGTATGAGGACGAGCGATGGTATTAGTGATCACTGCTCCCCATACTGTGGAGGAGATCGCTGCATGTAAATGTGTCTCCTCCACTGATGAGCAGACGATTGTCAGGAAGGAACGCTTCTGTATGAGGACGAGCGATGACATTAGTGATCACTGCTCCCCTGACTGTGGAGGAGATCACTGCATGTAAATGTGTCTCCTCCACTGATGAGCAGACGATTGTTAGGAAGGAACGCTTCTGTATGAGGACGAGCGATGACATTAGTGATCACTGCTCCCTATACTGTGGAGGAGATCGCTGCATGTAAATGTGTCTCCTCCACTGACGAGCAGGCGATTGTCAGGAAGGAACGCTTCTGTATGAGGACGAGCGATGACATTAGTGATCACTGCTCCCTATACTGTGGAGGAGATCGCTGCATGTAAATGTGTCTCCTCCACTGACGAGCAGGCGATTGTCAGGAAGGAACGCTTCTGTATAAGGACGAGCGATGACATTAGTGATCACTGCTCCCTATACTGTGGAGGAGATCGCTGCATGTAAATGTGTCTCCTCCACTGATGAGCAGACGATTGTCAGGAAGAAACGCTTCTGTATGAGGACGAGCGATGACATTAGTGATCACTGCTCCTCATACTGTGGAGGAGATCGCTGCATGTAAATGTGTCTCCTCCACTGACGAGCAGGCAACTGTCAGAAAGGGACGCTTCTATATGAGGACGAGCGATGACATTAGTGATCACTGCTCCCTATACTGAGGAGGAGATCGCTGCATGTAAATGTGTCTCCTCCACTGACGAGCAGACGATTGTCAGCAAGGAACGCTTCTGTATGAGGACGAGCGATGACATTAGTGATCACTGCTCCCTATACTGTGGAGGAGATCGCTGCATGTAAATGTGTCTCCTCCACTGATGAGCAGACGATTGTCAGCAAGGAACGCTTCTTTCCTGACAATCTAGTTAGTGTAAGTCCAGCGTAATACAGCCCTAGGTTAGTCCTTTGGGTATTCAGAGGAGGCCGGGGCACTCTGCCCTCTCGATTTGCCTGAAATACTGGAAATTGGAAAACCGTTAACTATCTCTGTATCTGTATCGTGCGGACAGTTGAGGATATTCCCTGAGACTGCGGGGAGGGCCCGATCCTTAGGCTTCGTGGAATCTTACAAATTGCTACTGTACACTGTATACATGTGAAATGTCCATCGTACGGGAATAAAGTGCTTCACCGAGTCCACTCCTATCAATCAGGGCCCATCTTTCTTGAGAAAACGGCCAAGAGCACTATGCCCACATACTGATCAATACAACCGTCAAGAGCACTATGCCCAAATACTGATCAATACAACCGTCAAGAATACTATACCCACATACTGAGCAATACAACCGTCAAGAGCACTATACCCACATACTGAGCAATACAACCGTCAAGAGCACTATGCCCAAATACTGAGCAATGCAACAGTCAAGAGCACTATGCCCAAATACTGATCAATACAACCGTCAAGAATACTATACCCACATACTGAGCAATACAACCGTCAAGAGCACTATACCCACATACTGAGCAATACAACCGTCAAGAGCACTATACCCACATACTGAGCAATGCAACAGTCAAGAATATGATACCCACATACTGAGCAATGCAACCGTCAAGAGTACTAAACCCACATACTGAGCAATGCAACTGTCAAGAATACTATACCCACATACTGAGCAATGCAACCGTCAAGAGCACTATGCCCACATACTGAGCAATGCAACCGTCAAGAGTACTATGCCCACATACGGAGCAATGCAACAGTCAAGAATATGATACCCACATACTGAGCAATACAACCGTCAGGAGCACTATGCCCACATACTGAGCAATGCAACATTCAAGAATACTATACCCACATACTGAGCAATACAACCGTCAAGAGCACTATGCCCACATACTGAGCAATACAACCGTCAAGAGCACTATACCCACATACTGAGCAATGCAACCGTCAAGAATACTATACCCACATACTGAGCAATGCAACCGTCAAGAGTACTAAACCCACATAATGAACAATGCAACCGTCAAGAGCACTATGCCCACATACTGATCAATACAACCGTCAAGAGCACTATACCCACATACTGAGCAATGCAACAGTCAAGAATATGATACCCACATACTGAGCAATACAACCGTCAGGAGCACTATGCCCACATACTGAGCAATGCAACAGTCAAGAATACTATACCCACATACTGAGCAATACAACCGTCAAGAGCACTATACCCACATACTGAGCAATGCAACCGTCAAGAATACTATACCCACATACTGAGCAATGCAACTGTCAAGAATACTATACCCACATACTGAGCAATGCAACCGTCAAGAGCACTATGCCCACATACTGAGCAATGCAACCGTCAAGAGTACTATGCCCACATACTGAGCAATGCAACAGTCAAGAATATGATACCCACATACTGAGCAATACAACCGTCAGGAGCACTATGCCCACATACTGAGCAATGCAACAGTCAAGAATACTATACCCACATACTGAGCAATACAACCGTCAAGAGCACTATGCCCACATACTGAGCAATACAACCGTCAAGAGCACTATACCCACATACTGAGCAATGCAACCGTCAAGAATACTATACCCACATACTGAGCAATGCAACCGTCAAGAGTACTAAACCCACATAATGAACAATGCAACCGTCAAGAGCACTATGGCCACATACTGAGCAATGCAACAGTCAAGAATACTATACCCACATACTGAGCAATGCAACTGTCAAGAGTACTAAACCCACATACTGAGCATTGCAACCGTCAAGAATATTATACCCATATACTGAGAAATACAACCGTCAACAGCACTATGCCCACATACTGAGCAATGCAGCCGTCAAGAGCACTATGCCCACATACTGAGCAATGCAGCCGTCAAGAGCACTATACCCACATACTGAGCAATGCAACTGTCAAGAGCACTATACCGACATACTGAGCAATGCAACTGTCAAGAGTACTAAACCCACATACTGAGCAATGCAACCGTCAAGAATACTATACCCACATACTGAGCAATGCAACCGTCAAGAGCACTATGCCCACATACTGAGCAATGCAACCGTCAAGAGTACTATGCCCACATACTGAGCAATGCAACAGTCAAGAATATGATACCCACATACTGAGCAATACAACCGTCAGGAGCACTATGCCCACATACTGAGCAATGCAACAGTCAAGAATACTATACCCACATACTGAGCAATACAACCGTCAAGAGCACTATGCCCACATACTGAGCAATACAACCGTCAAGAGCACTATACCCACATACTGAGCAATGCAACCGTCAAGAATACTATACCCACATACTGAGCAATGCAACCGTCAAGAGTACTAAACCCACATACTGAACAATGCAACCGTCAAGAGCACTATGGCCACATACTGAGCAATGCAACAGTCAAGAATACAAAACCCACATACTGAGCAATGCAACTGTCAAGAGTACTAAACCCACATACTGAGCAATGCAACCGTCAAGAATATTATACCCATATACTGAGAAATACAACCGTCAACAGCACTATGCCCACATACTGAGCAATGCAGCCGTCAAGAGCACTATGCCCACATACTGAGCAATGCAGCCGTCAAGAGCACTATACACACATACTGAGCAATGCAACTGTCAAGAGCACTATACCCACATGCTGAGCAATGCAACCGTCAAGAATACTATACCCACATACTGAGCAATGCAACTATCAAGAGCACTATACCCACATACTGAGCAATGCAACCGTCAAGAGCACTATACCCACATACTGACCAATGCAGCCGTCAAGAGCACTATGCCAACATACTGAGCAATGCAACTGTCAAGAGTACTATGCCCACATGCAGAACATTGTAACTGCCAAAAGTACTATGTCCACATATTGAGGAATGCAACCACCAAGAGTACTGTACCCACATACTGAGCAATGCAACCGCCAAAAATAGTATACCCACTTACTGAGCAATGCAACCGCCAAAAATACTATACCCACATACTGAGCAATGCAACTATCAAGAGCACTATACCCACATACTGAGGAATGCAACCGCCAACAATACTATACCTACATGCTGAGCAGTACAACTGCGAAGAGTACTATGCCCACATACTGAGCAATGCAACCACCTAAAATACTATACCCACATACTGAGCAATGCAACCGCCAAAAATACTATAACCACATACTGAGCAATGCAACCGCCAAGAGTACTATGCCAACATACTGAGCAATGCAACTGCCAAGAGTACTATGTCCACATATTGAGAAATGCAACCACCAAGAGTACTATGCCCATATACTGCACAATGCAACCATGAAGAGCACTGTGCCCACATATTGATTGATGCAACCACAAAGAGTACATGCCCTTATACTCAGTAATGCAACTGCCAAAAGTATTATGCTAACATACTGGGCAATGCAACCGACAGGTGCACTGTGACCACATATTGAGCAATGCAACCTTCAAGCCTACTGTACGTGCATGTGTTATGGTGAGACCACGTCCAGAGCGGCCCCGCTGTAGTCCTGCTGTGGCCCCCACACAGGAGTGACCTCCACATAGGAGTCCAGCCCTTATCATGAAGGAGGACATGATGTCTGGAGAAGGAGGAATGTTGGTCCTAAGGTGTCATGATGGGTCACTCATCACCTGGGCATCGGCACAGAATCGGGCCGCCCCCTGGACACGGACCTGTCCTGCCCTCCCTGCCCCCACACATTTGAATGGAGCAGGACTGGACTGAATGGCGGCGAGGAGATGATGGGAGTCTCATCCGTCATCCTCCTCTGAGTGCTGGCATTAATTATTCAAGGAAATCGCTGCGTTTTCTTGTAAATGAGGCAGTTACAGTAAGCGGGGCCCGGGGCCCTCCCCCCGAAACCACGCAGGTGACCAGGAGCAGACATAACACAATTAGAGCAGCGAGTGCAGGAAGGAGGGCGTCAGCAGCGTCTGAGGGGAACGACCCTGTGCCACCGACCCCCGACACCTCGACATTAACCCCCGACATGCCACAGCCTTATTAACCCCCGACATGCCACAGTCTCATTAACCCCCGACATACCACAGACACAGCATCATTAACCTATGACATGCCACAGCCTCATTAACCCCTGACATGCCACAGACACAGCCTCATTAACCCCCGACATGCCACAGCCTCATTAACCCCCGACATGCCACAGCCTCATTAACCCCCGACATGCCACAGCCTCATTAACCCCCGACATGCCACAGACACAGCCTCATTAACCCCTGTTATGCCACAGCCTCATTAACCCCTGACATGCCACAAACACAGCCTCATTAACCCCTGTTATGCCAAAGCCTCATTAACTCCTGACATGCCACAGATACAGCCTTATTAACCCCGGACATGCCACAGAGTCAGCCTCATTAACCCGACATACTACAGGCACAGCATCATTAACCCCTGACATGCCACAGCCACAGCCTTATTAACCCTGGACATGCCACAGCCTCATTAACCCGACATACTACAGGCACAGCATCATTAACCCACGACATGTCACAAGCACAAAGTCATTAACCCCTGACATGCCACAGCCTCATTAACCCCCAACATGCCACAGAGTCAGCCTCATTAACCCCTGACAGCCACAGCTTCATTAACCCCCTACATGCCACAGGCACAGCATCATTAACCCCTGACATGCCGAAGACTCATCATCATTAACCCAGGACATACCACAGACACAGCATCATTAACCCCTGACTTGCCACAGGCACAGCCTCATTAACCCCTGACATGCCACAGACTCATTAACCCCTGACATGCCACAGCCTCATTAACCCCAGACATGCCACAGACACAGCATCATTAACCCCTGACATACCACAAGCACAGCCTAATTTCCTTACATGCCACAGGCATAGCACTATCAACACCTGACACTCCAGGTACTTCAAAATTAACCCCTGACATGCCACAATGTCATTAACCCATAACATGCCACAGAAATGCATCATTAGCCGTTGACATGCCAGGCACCATGTTATTAACCCCTGACATGCCAGACACAGAGTCATTAACCCCTGACATACCATAGGCACAGTGTAATTAACTCCAGGCATGCCAGATACTGTCATTAACCCATAACATGTCAGACACCATGTCATTAAACCCTGAAATGTCAAAAGCACAGCGTCAATAACCCCTGGCATGCCAGAAACTCATTAACCACTGCCAAACACCATGTCATTAACCCCTGACAGGCCACAGGAACAGCATAATTAACCCTTGACATGCCAGGCACTGAGTTGTTAACACCTGGCATGTCAGGCACCAGGACCTTAACCCATGACACTGAAGGCACTGTCATTAACCACTGAACTGCCAGACACCTTATCAATAACCTCTGTCCTGACACAGACACTGTATATATTTAACCCTTGGCATGCCACAAGCACTTTATCAACTTCATTAACCCCTGACATGCCACAGAGACCTCACCAACTAATGCTGCAGAGGCGTGCGTGCACCACAAAGAGCGGAGGGGCCACCAGTCACACAAAGCTCCAGGGGGCATCACACCGCAGACGCCCCAACCACCCTCTGTGCCCATCCCCCACCACAAGGAACAGCATTAACCCATTACATGCCACTGACACTTCTTGTGCCCCATATCCTGGTGCACATGCCTGCATTAGATACATCCATAGCCTCCAGCATTAGATACATCCATAGCCCCCAGAGTTAGATACGTCCATAGCCCCCAGAGTTAGATACGTCCATAGCCCCCAGAGTTAGATACGTCTATAGCCTCCTGCATTAGATACGTCCATAGCCTCCAGCATTAGATACATCCATAACCTCCTGCATTAGATACATCCATAACCTCCTGCATGAGATACATCCATAACCTCCTGCATTAGATACGTCCATAGCCTCCAGCATTAGATACATCCATAACCTCCTGCATTAGATACATCCATAACCTCCTGCATTAGATACATCCATAACCTCCTGCATTAGATACGTCCATAGCCTCCAGCATTAGATACATCCATAACCTCCTGCATTAGATACATCCATAGCCTCCTGCATTAGATACATCCATAACCTCCTGCATTAGATACATCCATAGCCTCCTGCATTAGATACGTCTATAGCCTCCTGCATTAGATACGTCTATAGCCTCCTGCATTAGATACGTCCATAGCCTCCAGCATTAGATACATCCATAACCTCCTGCATTAGATACATCCATAGCCTCCTGCATTAGATACATCCATAGCCTCCTGTATTAGATACATCCATAACCTCCTGCATTAGATACGTCCATAGCCTCCAGCATTAGATACATCCATAACCTCCAGCATTAGATACATCCATAGCCTCCTGCATTAGATACGTCTATAGCCTCCTGCATTAGATACGTCTATAGCCTCCTGCATTAGATACATCCATAACCTCCTGCATTAGATACATCCATAGCCTCCTGCATTAGATACGTCCATAGCCTCCAGCATTAGATACATCCATAACCTCCTGCATTAGATACGTCCATAGCCTCCAGCATTAGATACATCCATAACCTCCTGCATTAGATACATCCATAGCCTCCTGTATTAGATACATCCATAGCCTCCTGCATTAGATACGTCTATAGCCCCCAGAGTTAGATACGTCCATAACCCCCTGTATTAGATACATCTAAAGCCTCCTGCATTAGATACGTCCATAGCCTCCTGCATTAGATACGTCCATAGCCCCCAGAGTTAGATACGTCCATAACCGCCTGCATTAGATACATCCATAGCCTCCTGCATTAGATACGTCCATAGCCTCCTGCATTAGATACGTCCATAGCCTCCTGCATTAGATACATCCATAGCCCCCAGAGTTAGATACGTCTATAGCCTCCAGCATTAGATACATCTATAGCCTCCTGCATTAGATACATCCATAGCCCCCAGAGTTAGATACATCCATAGCCCCCAGAGTTTGATACGTCTATAGCCTCCTGCATTAGATACGTCCATAGCCTATTGTATTAGATACATCCATAGCCTCCTGCATTAGATACGTCCATAGCCTCCTGCATTAGATACATCCATAGCCCCCAGAGTTAGATACGTCTATAGCCTCCTGTATTAGATACGTCCATAGCCCCCAGAGTTAGATACGTCTATAGCCTCCTGCATTAGATACGTCCATAGCCTCCTGCATTAGATACATCCATAGCCTCCTGCATTAGATACATCCATAGCCTCCTGCATTAGATACGTCCATAGCCTCCTGCATTAGATACGTCCATAGCCTCCTGCATTAGATACGTCCATAGCCTCCTGCATTAGATACGTCCATAGCCTCCTGCATTAGATACGTCCATAGCCTCCTGCATTAGATACGTCTATAGCCTCCTGCATTAGATACGTCTATAGCCTCCTGCATTAGATACATCCATAGCCTCCTGCATTAGATACGTCCATAGCCTCCTGCATTAGATACGTCTATAGCCTCCTGCATTAGATACGTCTATAGCCTCCTGCATTAGATACGTCCATAGCCTCCTGCATTAGATACGTCCATAGCCTCCTGCATTAGATACGTCTATAGCCTCCTGCATTAGATACGTCCATAGCCTCCTGCATTAGATACGTCTATAGCCTCCTGCATTAGATACATCCATAGCCTCCTGCATTAGATACATCCATAGCCTCCTGCATTAGATACATCCATAGCCTCCTGCATTAGATACATCCATAGCCTCCTGCATTAGATACGTCTATAGCCTCCTGCATTAGATACGTCTATAGCCTCCTGCATTAGATACGTCTATAGCCTCCTGCATTAGATACATCCATAGCCTCCTGCATTAGATACGTCCATAGCCTCCTGCATTAGATACGTCTATAGCCTCCTGCATTAGATACGTCTATAGCCTCCTGCATTAGATACGTCCATAGCCTCCTGCATTAGATACGTCCATAGCCTCCTGCATTAGATACGTCTATAGCCTCCTGCATTAGATACGTCCATAGCCTCCTGCATTAGATACGTCTATAGCCTCCTGCATTAGATACATCCATAGCCTCCTGCATTAGATACATCCATAGCCTCCTGCATTAGATACATCCATAGCCTCCTGCATTAGATACGTCTATAGCCTCCTGCATTAGATACGTCTATAGCCTCCTGCATTAGATACATCCTTAGCCTCCTGCATTAGATACGTCCATAGCCTCCTGCATTAGATACATCCATAGCCTCCTGCATTAGATACGTCTATAGCCTCCTGCATTAGATACATCCATAGCCTCCTGCATTAGATACGTCCATAGCCTCCTGCATTAGATACGTCCATAGCCTCCTGCATTAGATACGTCCATAGCCTCCTGCATTAGATACGTCTATAGCCTCCTGCATTAGATACGTCCATAGCCTCCTGCATTAGATACGTCCATAGCCTCCTGCATTAGATACGTCTATAGCCTCCTGCATTAGATACATCCATAGCCTCCTGCATTAGATACGTCCATAGCCTCCTGCATTAGATACGTCTATAGCCTCCTGCATTAGATACGTCTATAGCCTCCTGCATTAGATACATCCATAGCCTCCTGCATTAGATACATCCATAGCCTCCTGCATTAGATACATCCATAGCCTCCTGCATTAGATACGTCTATAGCCTCCTGCATTAGATACGTCTATAGCCTCCTGCATTAGATACATCCATAGCGTCCTGCATTAGATACGTCCATAGCCTCCTGCATTAGATACGTCTATAGCCTCCTGCATTAGATACGTCTATAGCCTCCTGCATTAGATACGTCTATAGCCTCCTGCATTAGATACGTCTATAGCCTCCTGCATTAGATACGTCTATAGCCTCCTGCATTAGATACGTCTATAGCCTCCTGCATTAGATACGTCTATAGCCTCCTGCATTAGATACATCCATAGCCTCCTGCATTAGATACATCCATAGCCTCCTGCATTAGATACGTCCATAGCCTCCTGCATTAGATACGTCCATAGCCTCCTGCATTAGATACGTCTATAGCCTCCTGCATTAGATACATCCATAGCCTCCTGCATTAGATACGTCCATAGCCTCCTGCATTAGATACGTCCATAGCCTCCTGCATTAGATACGTCCATAGCCTCCTGCATTAGATACGTCCATAGCCTCCTGCATTAGATACGTCCATAGCCTCCTGCATTAGATACGTCCATAGCCTCCTGCATTAGATACGTCTATAGCCTCCTGCATTAGATACGTCTATAGCCTCCTGCATTAGATACATCCATAGCCTCCTGCATTAGATACGTCCATAGCCTCCTGCATTAGATACGTCTATAGCCTCCTGCATTAGATACGTCTATAGCCTCCTGCATTAGATACGTCCATAGCCTCCTGCATTAGATACGTCCATAGCCTCCTGCATTAGATACGTCTATAGCCTCCTGCATTAGATACGTCCATAGCCTCCTGCATTAGATACGTCTATAGCCTCCTGCATTAGATACATCCATAGCCTCCTGCATTAGATACATCCATAGCCTCCTGCATTAGATACATCCATAGCCTCCTGCATTAGATACATCCATAGCCTCCTGCATTAGATACGTCTATAGCCTCCTGCATTAGATACGTCTATAGCCTCCTGCATTAGATACGTCTATAGCCTCCTGCATTAGATACATCCATAGCCTCCTGCATTAGATACGTCCATAGCCTCCTGCATTAGATACGTCTATAGCCTCCTGCATTAGATACGTCTATAGCCTCCTCCATTAGATACGTCCATAGCCTCCTGCATTAGATACGTCCATAGCCTCCTGCATTAGATACGTCTATAGCCTCCTGCATTAGATACGTCCATAGCCTCCTGCATTAGATACGTCTATAGCCTCCTGCATTAGATACATCCATAGCCTCCTGCATTAGATACATCCATAGCCTCCTGCATTAGATACATCCATAGCCTCCTGCATTAGATACATCCATAGCCTCCTGCATTAGATACGTCTATAGCCTCCTGCATTAGATACGTCTATAGCCTCCTGCATTAGATACATCCATAGCCTCCTGCATTAGATACATCCATAGCCTCCTGCATTAGATACGTCCATAGCCTCCTGCATTAGATACGTCTATAGCCTCCTGCATTAGATACGTCCATAGCCCCCAGAGTTAGATACGCGCATAACCGCCTGCATTAGATACGTCCATAGCCCCCAGAGTTAGATACGTCCATGACACAATCAGTAGCGGGGGCGGGGCACTGACAACCTCCAGGGATGTGGCACAGAGCGCTCTGTCTGGAGTTGCCTTGTACTTGTCTTCAGGAGGATAACTCCCATCATTACCCATCTGTTGGAAGTATTCCCAGTCTCCTACAGAATCAGGAGAAATTATCCAGGGACACTCAGCATAAGGCTCCATTCACACATCCGCAATTCCGTTCCCGAAAAAAATAGAACATATCCTATTCTTGTCCGCAATAGCAGACAAGAATATTCATATTCTATTAGTGCCGGCGATGTGCATTCCGCAAAATGCAGAACGCACATCGCCGCTGTCCGTGTTTTGCGGACAATAATAGGACATGTTCTATCTTTAAAAAGAACGGAAAAATGGAAATACGGAAACGGAAGGCATACAGAGTACCTTCCGTTTTTTTGGCAGATCCATTGAAATTAATGGTTCCTTATGAGGAACGAAAAAATGAAACGGAAAAAAAATAAACTTTAGTGTGCAAGAGGCCTAAGTAAGCGGATATCTGCGCCAACGCCAGCAGTGAGAACCGCGACACCAAATCTCCTCCCCTAAATCACAGCCCTGGAGCACCATCTGTGCTGACAAAACACAGCAGCACAGAGGAATTCAGGAGAGGAGTGCGCTGATCTTGTAGGAGGTCACAGCATGAGAGTTACATAGTGGAAGGAGCAGGGTCTCCCAGCAGCACAGAGGATTTCAGGAGAGGAGTGTGCTGATCTTGTGGAGGTCACAGGCTGAGAGTTACATAGTGGAAGGAGCAGGGTCCTCCCAGCAGCACAGAGGATTTCAGGAGAGGAGTGTGCTGATCTTGTGGAGGTCACAGGCTGAGAGTTACATAGTGGAAGGAGCAGGGTCCTCCCAGCAGCAGAGAGGATTTCAGGAGAGGAGTGTGCTGATCTTGTAGGAGGTCACAGGATGAGAGTTACATAGTGGAAGGAGCAGAGTCCTCCCAGCAGCACAGAGGATTTCAGGAGAGGAGTGTGCTGATCTTGTAGGAGGTCACAGGATGAGAGTTACATAGTGGAAGGAGCAGAGTCCTCCCAGCAGCACAGAGGATTTCAGGAGAGGAGTGTGCTGATCTTGTAGGAGGTCACAGGATGAGAGTTACATAGTGGAAGGAGCAGAGTCCTCCCAGCAGCACAGAGGATTTCAGGAGAGGAGTGTGCTGATCTTGTAGGAGGTCACAGGATGAGAGTTACATAGTGGAAGGAGCAGAGGGAGCAGAGTCCTCCCAGCAGCACAGAGGATTTCAGGAGAGGTGTGTGCTGATCTTGTGGAGGTCACAGGCTGAGAGTTACATAGTGGAAGGAGCAGGGTCCTCCCAGCAGCACAGAGGAATTCAGGAGAGGAGTGTGCTGACCTTGTAGGAGGTCACAGGATGAGAGTTACATAGTGGAAGGAGCAGAGTCCTCCCAGCAGCACAGAGGATTTCAGGAGAGGTGTGTGCTGATCTTGTGGAGGTCACAGGCTGAGAGTTACATAGTGGAAGGAGCAGAGTCCTCCCAGCAGCACAGAGGATTTCAGGAGAGCAGTGTGCTGATCTTGTAGGAGGTCACAGGATGAGAGTTACATAGTAGAAGGAGCAGGGTCCTCCCAGCAGCACAGAGGATTTCAGGAGAGGAGTGTGCTGATTTTATAAAGGTCACAACATGAGAGTTACATAGTGAAAGGAGCAGGGTCCCCAGAGGCACAGAGGATTTCAGGAGAGGAGTGTGCTGATCTTATGGAGGTCACAGGCTGAGAGTTACATAGTGGAAGGAGCAGAGTCCTCCCAGCAGCACAGAGGATTTCAGGAGAGGAGTGTGCTGATCTTGTAGGAGGTCACAGGATGAGAGTTACATAGTGGAAGGAGCAGAGTCCTCCCAGCAGCACAGAGGATTTCAGGAGAGGAGTGTGCTGATCTTGTAGGAGGTCACAGCATGAGAGTTACATAGTGAAAGGAGCAGGGTCCCCAGCAGCACAGAGGATTTCAGGATAGGAGTGTGCTGATCTTGTAGGAGGTCACAGCATGAGAGTTACATAGTGGAAGGAGCAGAGTCCTCCCAGCAGCACAGAGGATTTCAGGAGAGGAGTGTGCTGATCTTGTGGAGGTTAGAGGCTGAGAGTTACATAGTGGAAGGAGCAGAGTCCTCCCAGCAGCACAGAGGATTTCAGGAGAGGAGTGTGCTGATCTTGTAGGAGGTTATAGGATGAGAGTTACATAGTGAAAGGAGCAGGGTTCTCCCAGCAGCACAGAGGATTTCAGGAGAGGAGTGTGCTGATCTTGTAGGAGGTCACAGGATGAGAGTTACATAGTGGAAGGAGCAGGGTCCTCCCAGCAGCACAGAGGATTTCAGGAGAGGAGTGCGCTGATCTTGTAGGAGGTCACAGGATGAGAGTTACATAGTGGATGGAGCAGGGTCTCCCAGCAGCACAGAGGATTTCAGGAGAGGAGTGTGCTGATCTTGTAGGAGGTCACAGCATGAGAGTTACATAGTGAAAGGAGCAGGGTCCCCAGCAGCACAGAGGATTTCAGGAGAGGAGTGTGCTGATCTTTTGGAGGTCATAGGATGAGAGTTACATAGTGAAAGGAGCAGAGTCCTCCCAGCAGCACAGAGGATTTCAGGAGAGGATTGTGCTGATCTTGTAGGAGGTCACAGCATGAGAGTTACATAGTGAAAGGAGCAGGGTCCCCAGCAGCACAGAGGATTTCAGGAGATGAGTGTGCTGATCTTGTAGGAGGTCACAGCATGAGAGTTACATAGTGGAAGGAGCAGAGTCCTCCCAGCAGCACAGAGGATTTCAGGAGAGGAGTGCGCTGATCTTGTAGGAGGTCACAGGATGAGAGTTACATAGTGGAAGGAGCAGGGTCTCCCAGCAGCACAGAGGATTTCAGGAGAGGAGTGTGCTGATTTTATAAAGGTCACAACATGAGAGTTACATAGTGAAAGGAGCAGAGTCCTCCCAGCAGCACAGAGGATTTCAGGAGAGGAGTGCGCTGATCTTGTAGGAGGTCACAGCATGAGAGTTACATAGTGAAAGGAGCAGGGTCCCCAGCAGCACAGAGGAATTCAGGAGAGGAGTGTGCTGATCTTGTGGAGGTTAGAGGCTGAGAGTTACATAGTGCAAGGAGCAGGGTCCTCCCAGCAGCACAGAGGATTTCAGGAGAGGAGTGTGCTGATCTTGTAGGAGGTCACAGGATGAGAGTTACATAGTGAAAGGAGCAGGGTCCCCAGCAGCACAGAGGATTTCAGGAGAGGAGTGTGCTGATCTTGTAGGAGGTTACAGGATGAGAGTTACATAGTGAAAGGAGCAGGGTCCTCCCAGCAGCACAGAGGATTTCAGGAGAGCAGTGTGCTGATCTTGTGGGAGGTCACAGGCTGAGTTAAAGGAGCAGGGTCCTCCCAGTAGCACAGAGGATTTCAGGAGAGGAGTGTGCTGATCTTGTAGGAGGTCACAGGATGAGAGTTACATAGTGAAAGGAGCAGGGTCCCCAGCAGCACAGAGGATTTCAGGAGAAGAGTGTGCTGATCTTGTGGAGGTCATAGGATGAGAGTTACATAGTGAAAAGAGCAGGGTCCTCCCAGCAGCACAGAGGATTTCAGGAGAGGAGTATGCTGATCTTGTGGGAGGTCACAGGATGAGAGTTACATAGTGAAAGGAGCAGAGTCCCCAGCAGCACAGAGGATTTCAGGAGAGGAGTGTGCTGATCTTGTAGGAGGTCACAGCATGAGAGTTACATAGTGAAAGGAGCAGAGTCCTCCCAGCAGCACAGAGGATTTCAGGAGAGCAGTGTGCTGATCTTGTAGGAGGTCACAGGATGAGAGTTACATAGTAGAAGGAGCAGGGTCCTCCCAGCAGCACAGAGGATTTCAGGAGAGGAGTGTGCTGATTTTATAAAGGTCACAACATGAGAGTTACATAGTGAAAGGAGCAGGGTCCCCAGAGGCACAGAGGATTTCAGGAGAGGAGTGCGCTGATCTTATGGAGGTCACAGGCTGAGAGTTACATAGTGGAAGGAGCAGAGTCCTCCCAGCAGCACAGAGGATTTCAGGAGAGGAGTGTGCTGATCTTGTAGGAGGTCACAGCATGAGAGTCACATAGTGGAAGGAGCAGAGTCCTCCCAGCAGCACAGAGGATTTCAGGAGAGGAGTGTGCTGATCTTGTAGGAGGTTATAGGATGAGAGTTACATAGTGAAAGGAGCAGGGTTCTCCCAGCAGCACAGAGGATTTCAGGAGAGGAGTGTGCTGATCTTGTAGGAGGTCACAGGATGAGAGTTACATAGTGGAAGGAGCAGGGTCTCCCAGCAGCACAGAGGATTTCAGGAGAGGAGTGTGCTGATCTTGTAGGAGGTCACAGCATGAGAGTTACATAGTGAAAGGAGCAGGGTCCCCAGCAGCACAGAGGATTTCAGGAGAGGAGTGTGCTGATCTTGTGGAGGTCATAGGATGAGAGTTACATAGTGAAAGGAGCAGAGTCCTCCCAGCAGCACAGAGGATTTCAGGAGAGGAGTGTGCTGATCTTGTAGGAGGTCACAGGATGAGAGTTACATAGTGGAAGGAGCAGAGTCCTCCCAGCAGCACAGAGGATTTCAGGAGAGGAGTGTGCTGATCTTGTAGGAGGTCGCAGGATGAGAGTTACATAGTGGAAGGAGCAGAGTCCTCCCAGCAGCACAGAGGATTTCAGGAGAGGAGTGTGCTGATCTTGTAGGAGGTCACAGGATGAGAGTTACATAGTGGAAGGAGCAGAGTCCTCCCAGCAGCACAGAGGATTTCAGGAGAGGAGTGTGCTGATCTTGTAGGAGGTCACAGCATGAGAGTTACATAGTGAAAGGAGCAGGGTCCCCAGCAGCACAGAGGATTTCAGTAGAGGAGTGTACTGATCTTGTAGGAGGTCACAGCATGAGAGTTACATAGTGGAAGGAGCAGAGTCCTCCCAGCAGCACAGAGGATTTCAGGAGAGGAGTGCGCTGATCTTGTAGGAGGTCACAGGATGAGAGTTACATAGTGGAAGGAGCAGGGTCTCCCAGCAGCACAGAGGATTTCAGGAGAGGAGTGTGCTGATTTTATAAAGGTCACAACATGAGAGTTACATAGTGAAAGGAGCAGAGTCCTCCCAGCAGCACAGAGGATTTCAGGAGAGGAGTGTGCTGATCTTGTAGGAGGTCACAGCATGAGAGTTACATAGTGGAAGGAGCAGGGTCCCCAGCAGCACAGAGGATTTCAGGAGAGGAGTGTGCTGATCTTATGGAGGTCACAGGCTGAGAGTTACATAGTAGAAGGAGCAGGGTCCCCAGCAGCACAGAGTATTTCAGGAGAGGAGTGCGCTGATCTTGTAGAAGGTCACAGCATGAGAGTTACATAGTGAAAGGAGCAGGGTCCCCAGCAGCACAGAGGAATTCAGGAGAGGAGTGTGCTGATCTTGTGGAGGTTAGAGGCTGAGAGTTACATAGTGCAAGGAGCAGGGTCCTCCCAGCAGCACAGAGGATTTCAGGAGAGCAGTGTGCTGATCTTGTAGGAGGTCACAGGATGAGAGTTACATAGTGAAAGGAGCAGGGTCCCCAGCAGCACAGAGGATTTCAGGAGAGGAGTGTGCTGATCTTGTAGGAGGTTACAGGATGAGAGTTACATAGTGAAAGGAGCAGGGTCCTCCCAGCAGCACAGAGGATTTCAGGAGAGGAGTGTGCTGATCTTGTCGGAGGTCACAGGCTGAGTGAAAGGAGCAGGGTCCTCCCAGCAGCACAGAGGATTTCAGGAGAGGAGTGTGCTGATCTTGTAGGAGGTCACAGCATAAGAGTTACATAGTGCAAGAAGCAGGGTCCTCCCAGCAGCACAGAGGATTTCAGGAGAGGAGTGTGCTGATCTTGTGGGAGGTCACAGGCTGAGTGAAAGGAGCAGGGTCCTCCCAGCAGCACAGAGGATTTCAGGAGAGGAGTGTGCTGATCTTGTGGAGGTCATAGGATGAGAGTTACATAGTGAAAGGAGCAGGGTCCTCCCAGCAGCACAGAGGATTTCAGGAGAGGAGTGTGCTGATCTTGTGGGAGGTCACAGGCTGAGTGAAAGGAGCAGGGTCCTCCCAGCAGCACAGAGGATTTCAGAAGAGGATTGTGCTGATCTTGTAGGAGGTTATAGGATGAGAGTTACATAGTGGAAGGAGCAGGGTCCCCAGCAGCACAGAGGATTTCAGGAGAGGAGTGCGCTGATCTTGTAGGAGGTCACAGTATGAGAGTTACATAGTGAAACGAGCAGGGTCTCCCAGCAGCACAGAGGATTTCAGGAGAGGAGTGCGCTGATCTTGAAGGAGGTCACAGGATGAGAGTTACATAGTGAAAGGAGCAGGGTCCCCAGCAGCACAGAGGATTTCAGGAGAGGAGTGCGCTGATCTTGTAGGAGGTCACAGGATGAGAGTTACATAGTGAAAGGAGCAGGGTCCCCAGCAGCACAGAGGATTTCAGGAGAGGAGTGTGCTGATCTTGTGGGAGGTCACAGCATGAGAGTTACATAGTAAAAGGAGCAGGGTCCCCAGCAGCACAGAGGATTTCAGGAGAGGAGTGTGCTGATGGGAGCTCTGACCTCTACTCGGTTACACGAAGGGTTAATACATCGGCTGCTGTTAGGAGCTCAGCTGTCATTTTCTGTGGGTATAAAATTCTCCTCCTCCGGGATTTCACCTATTATGATCCTCTCTAATTAATATAACGATGGCACCACTCCCCTGAGCACGCAGAGAACATGATCAGGTGGGTGGTAAGGAACACAGGGGCATTACCACCTGAATACCGGACAAACATCTCACCAATCGAGTACTGGTACTGTGCAGTGTCCATATCTACAGAATAACACACATTACTTATCCTGTACTGATCCTGAGTTACATCCTGTATTATATACCCCAGAGCTGCACTCACGATTCTGCTGGTGCAGTCACTGTGTACATACATTACTTATCCTGTACTGATCCTGAGTTACATCCTGTATTATACTCCAGAGCTGCACTCACTATTCTGCTGGTGGAGTCACTGTGTACATACATTACTTATCCTGTACTGATCCTGAGTTACATCCTGTATTATACTCCAGAGCTGCACTCACTATTCTGCTGGTGCAGTTACTGTGTACATACATTACTTATCCTGTACTGATCCTGAGTTACATCCTGTATTATACCTCAGAGCTGCACTCACTATTCTGCTGGTGCAGTCACTGTGTACATACATTACTTATCCTGTACTGATCCTGAGTTACATCCTGTATTATACTCCAGAGCTGCACTCACTATTCTGCTGGTGCAGTCACTGTGAACATACATTACTTATCCTGTACTGATCCTGAGTTACATCCTGTATTATACTCCAGAGCTGCACTCACTATTCTGCTGGTGCAGTCACTGTGTACATACATTACTTATCCTGTACTGATCCTGAGTTACATCCTGTATTATACTCCAGAGCTGCACTCACTATTCTGCTGGTGCAGTCACTGTGTACATACATTACTTATCCTGTACTGATCCTGAGTTACATTCTGTATTATACTCCAGAGCTGCACTCACTATTCTGCTGGTGGAGTCACTGTGTACATACATTACTTATCCTGTACTGATCCTGAGTTACATTCTGTATTATACCCCAGAGCTGCACTCACTATTCTGCTGGTGGAGTCACTGTGTACATACATTACTTATCCTGTACTGATCCTGAGTTACATCCTGTATTATACTCCAGAGCTGCACTCACTATTCTGCTGGTGCAGTCACTGTGTATATACATTACTTATCCTGTACTGATCCTGAGTTACATCCTGTATTATACTCCAGAGCTGCACTCACTATTCTGCTGGTGCAGTCACTGTGTACATACATTACTTATCCGGTACTGCTCCTGAGTTACATCCTGTATTATACTCCAGAGCTGCACTCACTATTCCGCTGGTGCAGTCACTGTGTACATACATTACTTATCCTATACTGATCCTGAGTTACATCCGGTATTATACTCCAGAGCTGCACTCACTATTCTGCTGGTGCAGTCACTGTGTATATACATTACTTATCCTATACTGATCCTGAGTTACATCCTGTATTATACTCCAGAGCTGCACTCACTATTCTGCTGGTGCAGTCACTGTGTACATACATTATTTATCCTGTACTGATCCTGAGTTACATCCTGTATTATACTCCAGAGCTGCACTCACTATTCTGCTGGTGCAGTCACTGTGTACATACATTACTGATCCTGAGTTACATCCTGCATTATACTCCAGAGCTGCACTCACTATTCTGCTGGTGCAGTCACTGTGTACATACATTACTTATCCTGTACTGATCCTGAGTTACATCCTGTATTATACTCCAGAGCTGCACTCACTATTCTGCTGGTGCAGTCACTGTGTACATACATTACTTATCCTGTACTGATCCTGAGATACATCCTGTATTATACTCCAGAGCTGCACTCACTATTCTGCTGGTGCAGTCACTGTGTACATACATTACTTATCCTGTACTGATCCTGAGATACATCCTGTATTATACTCCAGAACTGCACTCACTATTCTGCTGGTGCAATCACTGTGTACATACATTACTTATCCTGTACTGATCCTGAGTTACATCCTGTATTATACTCCAGAGCTGCACTCACTATTCTGCTGGTGCAGTCACTGTGTACATACATTACTTATCCTGTACTGATCCTGAGTTACATCCTGTATTATACCTCAGAGCTGCACTCACTATTCTGCTGGTGCAGTCACTGTGTACATACATTACTTATCCTGTACTGATCCTGAGTTACATCCTGTATTATACTCCAGAGCTGCACTCACTATTCTGCTGGTGCAGTCACTGTGTACATACATTACTGATCCTGAGTTACATCCTGTATTATACCTCAGAGCTGCACTCACTATTCTGCTGGTGCAGTCACTGTGTACATACATTACTTATCCTGTACTGATCCTGAGTTACATCCTGTATTATACTCCAGAGCTGCACTCACTGTTCTGCTGGTGCAGTCACTGTATACATACATTACTTATCCTGTACTGATCCTGAGTTACATCCTGTATTATACCCCAGAGCTGCACTCACTATTCTGCTGGTGCAGTCACTGTGTACATACATTACTTATCCTGCACTGACCCTGAGTTCCATCCTGTATTATACTCCAGAGCTGCACTCACTATTCTGCTGGTGCAGTCACTGTGTACATACATTACTTATCCTGTACTGATCCTGAGTTACATCCTGTATTATACTCCAGAGCTGCACTCACTATTCTGCTGGTGCACTCACTGTGTACATACATTAAGTATCCTGTGTAAGCTCTCTGCAGACACTGCTGGGAGATTTCAGCTCTGAAGGCTGAGGCCCTTGTATACGGCTGTTCAGATCTCCCACAGCTGCAGTCAGTAGCCCCTGTACAGAGAGTTCCCGCCACACGTCCTGCTCCGGAGGTCGGATACTATACAGCAGCACATTTCTCGTCTCTCCTTTGGGATTTTTACTTTTAACCCAACGACATAAAATAATAAACTGCGCGATGAAATGCAGCAATGTGAACAGCTCCTGATGTAGAGGTTTGGGGGCTGACCCCTTGTGTAGGCTCTGCTGGGACTCAGCACAGGATTGCCATGTTCTGGGGCTCCCCCTGCAGGATGATAGTGGAAGCACAGCTCCACTGCTGCTGGAGTTCGGGTTCAGACTGAGGGCTTTTTGGCACGGGTGTCAGCGACAATTCGGTTTTCCGGACAGCCGGCTCATGGTCCATTAAATGGGGCGAAATCAAAGGCGGAACCAATCATTCTAAATGAAGACGCGATCAAATCCATCATGTGAACTAAGCCTTATAAAAACACGGAGGCGAAGGGTCGGTGGGGGGATAAAACTGAGAACGAAAAAACAAAACTGGAAAACTTGTGAGAAAACATAAAAACTGTAATAGTAGAAAAAGACACAAAATAATAAACAAGAACAGAAATAATGAATAATCCTCCGACATCTGGATTTCTTCTGGCCCCTGAGAACGTGGGGCCCCCGGCGCTGTAGGGTATGAACCTGACCAACCACTAGGGGCGCCACCGCACAGACCTGCGTCATGGAGATGATAACCATTAACCCCTTCCCTCATCCCGATCCTGCTCGTCACAACAATGTTAGAACCAATCAGATTTCTCATTACTATAATTTGGTATTAACCCTTGAGTTGCTCCCATGACACGCGATTATACCCTCTCCCCTCCCAACGCCATATTTTTATTTTTATAGAGTCTGAGCCGGTCCTGGTTTCCGGTCTGTATTTACCACACAGGCAGATCATGTGACTGCTATGGGGCCCTTGGAGAAAGGGGCCTCAGTCTGGGTGCAATATTCTATCCAGATCTCCGCTCTCTAGAGGAATGGGCCCAAGGGTCAATGAGAGGTCATTTACTGTAAAACGGATTCCAGCTTCTTCAGACCTGGATGGAAAACCCCAGCAGCATTATGCGGGGCCCGGTTTTATTTTAGCTATTGGGCCCCACTGCCATCTCTGAGCCCATCCATTTCAGAGGTGAGCAGCAGGACCCAACAAGTAAGACAACTCTACAGAGAGGTTTGAGAGGTCAGAGAGAAGCCCCGGGTTAGGTCACTCCCATAGATCCGTCCACTCAGCCAGGACAGTGGGGCTGCACATGAGAACACAAACCAGTAACCAGACCAGTAGAAACCATTAATCCATGGGAAGGACCAGGAGGATAGAACCAGGTTACCAATCCATGGGAAGGACCAGGAGGAGGATAGAACCAGGTCCCCAATCTATGGGAAGGACTAGGAGGAGGATAGAACCAGGTCCCCAATCTATGGGAAGGACCAGGAGGAGGATAGAACCAGGTCACCAATGCATGGGAAGAACCAGGAGGAGGTTAGAACCAGGTCACCAATCCATGGGAAGGACCAGAAGGAGGATAGAACCAGGTCACCAATCCATGGAAAGGATGGACCAGGAGGAGGATAGTACCAGGTCACCAATCCATGGAAAGGATCAGGAGGAGGATAGAACCAGGTCACCAATCCATGGAAAGGATGGACCAGGAGGAGGATAGTACCAGGTCACCAATCCATGGGAAGGACCAGGAGGAGGATAGAACCAGGTCACCAATCCATGGGAAGGACCAGGAGGAGGATAGAACCAGGTCACCAATCCATGAAAAGGACCAGGAGGAGGATAGAACCAGGTCACCAATCCATGGGAAGGACCTGGAGGAGGATAGAACCAGGTCAACAATCCATGGGAAGGACCAGGAGGAGGATAGAACCAGGTCACCAATGAATGGGAAGGACCAGGCCGAGGGACCGGTACCAATGGAGAGGAATGTTCCTCACACATCTCATGGCCGGTTTACATATATATATCTCTATAAAAAAACAACAACTAATCCGAACCTCAACCTCTGCAGATTACCCAAAATTGTTAGTTATGGACGTGCGAAAAAATCCATTATTTTTAGAAAATAAATATATTTACCAAATTCCAAATTGATCGGTTTGATTTTTATTTTTTCATTTTTTTAATTTCTATTTTAAATCCTTGCCACTATAATATTGTAGATATTCTCTGGGAATCTATGAGATGTCCTGCAAAAAAAAAACTGTTCAGGAATATTTTTGCTTTGCTTAAAAAGGTCAAAGAAACTAACCAGAGAAGCAAATTTCACAAAGTTTTTTTCAATTTTTTTTTTTACTATTATTGTATTATTTAATAATTAATATATATTTTTTTTCATAATCTTTTTATATTTTACTATTATTTTTTATCATCTACTTGCATTGTTTTTTTTTACTATGTTTTAATATTTTACTACTGATTTGTTACCTCTTCTTTCTACTGTTTTTACTTTAACTTTTTGCTATTGTGTTATTGTCTTGTCTAATATTTTTACCATGTTTTATTATTTTACTATTACATTTTATTATTATTCTTTTCCACTGCTTTTACTATTTTTTGCTGTTTTATTATTTTACTATGATGTTTTTATTATTATCTTTTTTTTTTTACATTTTAGGTTTATATTTTAGGAGGATCCTGTTTCACGTTTTTTACAATTCTTTTTGTGAATTATTGCTTTCGTTATGTCTACCCTTTTAGATATTTTTAAGAACTACCGTAGAAATATTATTGAATTTCTTTTTTTCTTTTATTGCTCGAATTTTACTATAACGTCTGCTGATAACAAATTCATTCAACGGAATTTAATCAAATCAAAAAAATCCAAATATTGATGAATTGCATCAGAGTTAGAAACAAATCGGAATCAGAAAAATTCCAAAGGCGAGGACAAGTTCACAGATACCTCGGAAATGACTGATGGAAGTGTATGTTCCTGAGATCACCCCCCCCCCCCCCATACGGCGATTCCTCCGGCAGGCGGAGATGCAGCATGGCTTCCTGAGGTCCTAATGAAGGGAGAACTGGACGCACAACCGCCCTGATTAAGTCCTGTTTATTTGCTTTGGGCTAATTATTAAAGTCTGTTTATTGTAAAATGTGTCAATCTCCAAATAATAAAAAGATGGCGGCTGGATATCATCTGCACATGTCGTGCACTCGGCAGGCCCCGGCAATTACACCACAATTAATGAGAAAATGAAAATAGCCAGATGGTGGAGATGTCATCATCACCGGCAGAAAAAAACATTCACAAGATGCCAACACAATCAGTCAGAGGAGGCATCCACCGCTCAAGACAAGATGTCACCCGCTCAGGCCGGGCCGCAACACGAAGAATAAACCATAGCAAAAACAGAATAATACGAAATGTAACAATTATTGAGAGTAAAATAAACAATAAAAAATAAAACATTTCGTAATTATAATAAACTGTTAAAAATAGCATAAAAAACAATAGTAAAAGAAAGATGATGATAATTAACAAAAATATAAAGAAAAGTAATTCATAGTAAATAATAAAATAATTTAGAAAAAATAAAAACTGGTAAAATAATAATAATATAATCTATGTTAAATATTAATAAACAGTAATTAATATATTTTTAAGGGTTTACAGCTTAGTGTTAATAACGATAATAATAATAATAGACGTCAACAATAACCATACAAATGTATTCATTACTATGTAAATTATATATTAGTATTATTACAATTATAATTACGTAAATATTATATTATTTTGATTATTCATTATTATTACTTTTATGATGTAAATCTTAATATATATTGATTATTATTACTAGAGATTAGCTAATTTCATATTGTGAAATTCGTTACCGCTTCGTTTGTCGGTAAAAGCAGAATTGCGTTACCACGGACCATAACGCAATTCCATGACGGAATGCATATTCGTTCCGTCATAATAGAAGTCTACGAGGAGTCCTCTCCTGCATAACGGAAACGGGACGGATCCGTTATGCAGCCCATAGACTTCTATTATGACGGAATGAATTGCGTTGTGGTCCGTGGTAACGGAATCCATAACGCAATTCACCTTTTACCACCAAACAAAGTGCGAACGAATTTCGTAAGCGGAAATTCGCTCATCTCTAATTATTACTCTTATTGTTCCTATTATTTTTAGATTATCTGTTGCGACTCCTTTTTAATCACGTTGTTTGAGCCCCTTTTCGGTAGTGTTATCACTCGTACCGCCGGGATGTCTTTCTTTGGTCGCTCTCGCACATCCTTTCACTATTTAAGTGAAAATTCAATAAATATTTTGCGGTTTTGTCGTCTATCAGGGAAGTGAAAGTTATCAGGAAGATAAGGACGCAATTCTGAAGGAAATACAACACAAACACGACAACCGGCAAGTGTGGAGGCCTCCAAATCAGCACAACTTCTTTCTACCACAAGTTTCTGTTAATCAAAGAGCCAAAACCTGTTCTAGTAAAACCAGAATCTGCGAATGAACGGGGATGGACCACAGATGATAATAATATAACGATACAAGGTGTCGGGCAGCAGCTGCTCTCCAGCAGGTTCTCCAACCTGGCTCCTCTATGAAAATCACTGCTCTGATACATAACAGCTACTACCATCTATTTACACCATAGAGACACCGGACTGTCTACCCACAACCACTGCTGGGGGAGGGTATCTGTGATAGTCTGGGATCAGTGTCAGTAGGACACGTCCTGTGATGGCCCTGGATTAGTGTCAGAAGGACATGTCCTGTGATACTCCTGGATCAGTGTCAGCAGGACATGTCCTTAGGTTGTCCTAGATCAGTGTCAGCAGGACGTGTCCTGTGATAGTCCTGGATCAGTTATCAGTAGGACATGTCCTGTAATAGTGCTGGATCAGTGTCAGTAGGACATGTCCTGTGATAGTCCTGGATCAGTGTCAGCAGGAAATTTCCTGAGATTGTCCTGGATCAGTGTCAGCAGGACATGTCCTGTGATGGTCCTGGATCAGTGTAAGCAGGACATGTCCTGAGATTGTCCTGGATCAGTGTCAGCAGAACATGTCCTGAGATTGTCCTGGATCAGTGTCAGTAGGACATGTCCTGTGATAGTCCTGGATCAGTGTCAGCAGGACATGTCCTGTGATGGTCCTGGATCAGTGTCAGCAGAACATGTCCTGAGATTGTCCTGGATCAGTGTCAGCAGAACATGTCTTGTGATGGTTCTGGATCAGTGTCAGAAGGACATGTCCTGTGATACTCCTGGATCAGTGTCAGCAGGACATGTCCTGAGATGGTTCTGGATCAGTGTCAGAAGGACATGTCCTGTGATACTCCTGGATCAGTGTCAGCAGGACATGTCCTGAGATTGTCCTAGATCAGTGTCAGTAGGACATGTCCTGTGATAGTCCTGGATCAGTGTCAGCAGGAAATGTCCTGAGATTGTCCTGGATCAGTGTCAGCAGGACATGTCCTGTGATGGTCCTGGATCAGTGTCAGCAGGACATGTCCTGAGATTGTCCTGGATCAGTGTAAGCAGGACATGTCCTGAGATTGTCCTGGATCAGTGTCAGCAGAACATGTCTTGTGATGGTTCTGGATCAGTGTCAGAAAGACATGTCCTGTGATAGTCCTGGATCAGTGTCAGTAGGACATGTCCTGAGATTGTCATGGATCAGTGTAAGCAGGACATGTCCTGAGATTGTCCTAGATCAGTGTCAGAAGGACATGTCCTGTGATAGTCCTGGATCAGTGTTAGTAGGACATGTCCTGTGATAGTCCTGGATCAGTGTCAATAGGACATGTCCTGTGATAGTCCTGGATCAGTGTCAGTAGGACATGTCCTGTGATAGTCCTGGATCAGTGTCAGCAGGACATGTCCTGTGATAGTCCTGAATCAGTGTCAGCAGGAAATGTCCTGAGATTGTCCTGGATCAGTGTCAGCAGGACATGTCCTGTGATAGTCCTGGATCAGTGTCAGCAGGACATGTCCTGAGATTGTCCTGGATCAGTGTCAGCAGGACATGTCCTGAGATTGTCCTGGATCAGTGTCAGCAGAACATGTCTTGTGATGGTTCTGGATCAGTGTCAGAAGGACATGTCCTTTGATAGTCCTGGATCAGTGTCAGTAGGACATGTCCTGAGATTGTCATGGATCAGTGTAAGCAGGACATGTCCTGAGATTGTCCTGGATCAGTGTCAGAAGGACATGTCCTGTGATGGTCCTGGATCAGTGTCAGTAGGACATGTCTTGTGATGGGCCTGGATCAGTGTCAGAAGGACATATCCTGTGATGGTCCTGGATCAGTGTCAGTAGGATATGTTCTATGATGGTCCTGGATCAGTGTCAGTAGGAAATGTCCTGTGATGGTCCTCGATCAGTTTCAGAAGGACATGTCCTGTGATAGCCTTGGGTCAGTGTCAGAAGGACATGTCCTGAGATCAATCTGGATCATGGTGTTAGTAGGACATGTGCTGAGATATTCCTGGTACAGTGTTAGTAAGAAGCATAATGTGAAAGTCCTGGATTTTGTCAGTGGTTCATATCCTGCAGTCAGACACCAGTAAATGATATGACTGTAATAGTCCTTGGTCAGTAAGAATGGGACATCTCCCATAGATCAGCATAGTACTTGTTAACATTCACAGTCCATGGGGTACCAGAACAACTTGGAGGATGGTATTCCAGGCTCAGCTGGAAATTCTTATAACAGTCCTAGATGAGTAGAACACTTCTTGTGAGAATTCTGGACCAATGTCTTGTGACAATCCTGATTTAGCAAACCATGTCCTGTACCAGCCTTCACCAGCGAGGTATCTCCAATGATAAGCCTTGATTACTAGGGCATTCGAAGTATGAAAATCCTGGGTCACTGGAACTGTGATAATCTCAAAATAGTCAATACAGGTTCTAAAATAATCCTACGGTAGGTCACAGTAGAACCAAGTTCAACAGTGCTGGGCCAGTGTCAGCAGGACATGTCTTGTCATAGCTCTGGATCAGTGTCAGTAGGACATGTCCTAAGATGGTCCTGGGACAGTGTTACTAGGACATGTCCTGTGATGGTCCTGGGTCGGTGTCAGTAGGACATGTCCAGTGATGGTCCTGGATCGGCATCAGTAGGACATGTCCTATGATGGTCATGGATCAGTGTCAGTAGGACATGTCCTGAGATGGTCCTGGATAAGTGTCAGCATGACATGTCCTTTGAAGATCCTGGATAAGTGTCAGAATGACATGTCCTTTAAAGGTCCTGGATAAGTGTCAGTATGACATGTCCTTTGAAGGTCCTGGATCAGTGTCAGGACACATCTTGTGATGGTCCTGGTTCAATGTTATTAGGAAATGCTCTCTGATAGTGCTGGATCAATGTCCTGGATCAGTGCCAGTAGGACATCACCTGAGATGGTCCTTTATAAGTGTCAGTAGGACATGTCCTGTGAGGATTCTGGGTCAATGTCAATAGGACATGCCCTATGAGGGTCCTGGATCAGTGTCACTGTGACATGCCCTAGGAAGATCCTGGATCAGTATCGGTAGGAGTCTAGGACACATCTTGTGATGGTCCTGGGTCAGTGTTATTAGGAAATGTTCTATTATGGTCCTGAATGAGTGTCAGTAGGACATGTCCTCCGATAGTCCTGAGTCAGTGTCAGTACGACATGTCCTAACATGGTCCTGGGTCAGTGTTATTAGGACATGTCCTGTGATAGTCCTGGGTCAGTGTCAGTAGGACATGTCCTGTGATAGTCCTGGGTCAGTGTCAGTAGGACATGTCCTGTGATAGTCCTGGGTCAGGGTCAGTGGGACATGTCCTGTGATAGTCCTGGGTCAGGGTCAGTAGGACATGTCCTGTGATAGTCCTGGGTCAGGGTCAGTAGGACATGTCCTGCGGTAGTCCTGGATCAGTGCCAGTAGGACATGTCCTGTGATAGTCCTGGGTCAGGGTCAGTAGGACATGTCCTGCAGTAGTCCTGGATCAGTGCCAGTAGGACATGTCCTGTGATAGTCCTGGGTCAGGGTCAGCAGGACATGTCCTGTGATAGTCCTAGGTCAGTGTCAATAGGGCATATCCTGTGATAGTCCTGGGTCAGTGTCAGTAGGACATGTCCTGAGGTGATCCTGGGGCAGAGGTAGTGCAATATGTCCTATCAGTGTCCTGGATCAGTGTAAGTAGGACCTGAGATGGTCCTGGTGTGGTTGCTGTGTGAGAAGTGCAGTATGAAGAGTTGGAGTAAACGGTGCAGTCAGTGTTGATAGGTGTGAGTGGATTAGAGTGCAGCTCTAGGTGTGAGTGGAGCAGAATACAGCTCTAGCTGTGAGTGGAGCAGGATACAGCTCTAGGTGTGAGTGGAGCAGGCTACAGCTCTAGGTGTGAGTGGAGCAGGGTACAGCTCTAGGTGTGAGTGGAGCAGGATGCAGCTCTAGGTGTGAGTGGAGCAGGGTGCAGCTCTAGGTGTGAGTGGAGCAGGGTACAGCTCTAGGTGTGAGTGGAGCAGGGTACAGCTCTAGGTGTGAGTGGAGCAGGGTACAGCTCTAGATGTGAGTGGAGCAGGGTACAGCTCTAGGTGTGAGTAGAGCAGGGTACAGCTCTAGGAGTGAGTTGAGCAGGGTACAGCTCTAGGTGTGAGTGGAGCATGTTACAGCTCTAGGTGTGATTGGAGCATCGAATATTACTGGGTGTTTGCACAATGTAGTTTGTATTATTGGATGACAATGGAACACGGTACAGCTCTAGGTGTGAGTAGAGCAGAGTACAACCCAGGGTGTAAGGTTGTTCACAGTACATCATCCACTGACAGTCAGTGTTGTTAGGAGTGGAATGCTGCTTCAGGTGGAAGTGAAGTGCAGTACCGTCCACAGGCTGTGTGGCTCGTAGTGACTAGAGTACAGTGCAGCTCTGGGAGTGACTACAGTATAGTATAGGTTTATATAGCTTCAAGAGTGACTAGAGAATGGCCTCAACTGTTAGAGTGCACAGTGAAGCCATTGTAGTTCGAAGTGAGGGAAGTAGATAACAGCTTTGGGTGTGAATAGAGTGCAGATGTCCGGATGCACAATGCATAGTGTTGCTAGTTATGAGTAGTGTATATCTTTGGAGGTGAATAGAGCACAGTCTCGGGTGTCACGGTGCACAATGCAGTCATTGTATGTAGAGGACAGATTTGGGTGTGAGTAGAGTACAGTCTCGGTTGTCAGGGTGCAGTCAGTGTATATACAGTAAATCTTTGGGGGTGAGTAGAGCACAGTCACTGGTATCGGGGTGCTGTCAGTGTATTGAGAGCATAGCTTTAGGGGTGAGTAGAGCACAGTCCTGGGTGGTCAGGGTGCAGTCAGTGTATGTAGAGGACAGCTTTAGGGGTGAGTAGAGCACAGTTCATGGTGTCAAGGTGCAGTCAGTGTATGTAGAGGACAGCTTTAGGGGTGAGTAGAGTACAGTCCCAGGTGGTCGGGGTGCACAGTGCAGTCAGTGTAGGTAGAGGACAGATTTGGGGGTGAGTAGAGTACAGTCCTGGCAGTCAGTATATATACAGTAAATCTTTGGGGGTGAATAGAGTAAAGTTCATGGTGTCGGGTGCAATCAGTGTATGTAGAGGACAGCTTTGGGGGTGAGTAGAGTAGAGTCCCAGGTGGTCGGGGTATACAGTGCAGTCAGTGTAGGTAAAGGACAGATTTGTGGGTGAGTAGAGTACAGTCCTGGCAGTCAGTGTATATACAGTAAATCTTTGGGGTGAGTAGAGCACAGTTCATGGTGTCGGGTGCAGTCAGTGTATGTAGAGGACAGCTTTAGGGGTGAGCAGAGCACAGTCCCAGATGGTCGGAGGGCACAGTGTAGTTAGTGTATATACAGTAAATCTTTGGGGGTGAATAGAGCACAGTCCCGGGTGTCGGGATGCAGTTTGTGTATGTAGAGAACAGCTTTAGGGGTGAGAACAGTACAGTCCCATTTGTCGGAGTGCACAGTGCAGTCAGTGTATGTAGAAGACAGCTTTTGGGGGGAGTAGAGTACAGTCATTGTATATACAGTAAATCTTTGGCTGTGAGTAGAGTACAGTCCCGGGTGTCCAGGTGCAATTAGTGTCTATACAGTAAATCTTTGGGGGTGAGTAGAGCACAGTCCCGGGTGTCCAGGTGCAGTCAGTGTATATACAGTAAATCTTTGGGGGTGAGTAGAGTACAGTCCCGGGTGTCCAGGTGCAGTCAGTGTATATCTAGTAAATCTTTGGGGGTGAGTAGAGCACAGTCCCGGGTGTCCAGGTGGAGTCAGTGTATATACAGTAAATCTTTGGGGTGAGTAGAGCACAGTGCCGTGTGTCCAGGTTCAGTGAGTGTATATACAGTAAATCTTTGGCTGTGAGTAGAGCACAGCTGACGGTGTTGGTGCAGTCATTGTATATACAGTAAATCTTTGGCTGTGAGTAGAGTACAGTCCCGGGTGCAGTCAGTGTATCTAGAGGACAGATTTAGGGGTGAGTAGTGCACAGTCCCAGGTGTCGGATGCATTTAGTGTATGTAGAGAACAGCTTTGGGGGTGAGAACAGTACAGTCCAGTTTGTCGGAGTGCACAGTGCAGTCAGTGTATGTAGAAGACAGCTTTTGGGGTGAGTAGTCATTGTATATACAGTAAATCTTTGGCTGTGAGTAGAGTACAGTCCCCAATGTCAGACGCAGTCAGTGTATATACAGTAAATCTTTGGGGGTGAGAAGAGTACAGTCCCGGGTGTTGGGGTGCAGTCAGTGTATGTAGAGGACAGCTCTGGAACGGAGTAGAGTACAGTCCCGTCTGTCTGGGTGCAGTCAGTGTATATACAGTAAATCTTTGGGGGTGAGTAGAGTACAATCCCGGATGTCGGGATGCACAGTGCATGTAGAGGACAGCTTTAGGGGTGAGTAGAGTACAGTTTATGGTGTCGTGGTGCAGTCAGTGTATGTAGAGGACAGCTTTAGGGGTGAGTAGAGCACAGTCCCAGGTGTCCAGGTGCAATCAGTGTATATACAGTAAATCTTTGGGGGTGATTAGAGTACAGCTCATGGTGTTGGGGTGCAGTCAGTGTAAGTAGAGGACAGCTTTGGGGGTGAGTAGAGTACAGTCCCGGGTGTCGGGGTGCAGTCAGTGAATGTAGAGGACAGCTCTGGGAGTCAGTAGAGTAAAGTCCCGGGTGTCGGGTCTAGTCATTGTATATACAGTAAATCTTTGGCTGTGAGTAGACTACAGTCCCGGGTGTAGGTTGCAGTCAGTGTATGTAGAGGACAGACAGCTCTGGGGGTGAGAGGAGTACAGTCCCGTGTGTCGGGGGCACTCAGTGTATGTAGAGAACAGCTCTGGTAGTGAGTAGAGTAAAGTCCCGGGTGCAGTCATTGTATATGCAGTAAATCTTTGGCTGTGAGTAGAGCACAGTCCCGGGTGTCGGGTGCAGTCATTGTATACACAGTAAATCTTTGGCTGTGAGTAGACAACAGTCCCGGGTGTAGGTTGCAGTCAGTGTATGTAGAGAACAGCTTTGGCTGTGAGTAGAGTAAAGTCCCAGGTGTAGGTTGCAGTCAATGTATGTAGAGAACAGCTCTGGTGGTGAGTAGAGTAAAGTCCCGGGTGCAGTCATTGTATATGCAGTAAATCTTTGGCTGTGAGTAGAGCACAGTCCCGGGTGTCGGGTGCAGTCATTGTATATACAGTAAATCTTTGGCTGTGAGTAGAGCACAGTCCCGGGTGTCGGGTGCAGTCATTGTATATACAGTAAATCTTTGGCTGTGAGTAGAGCACACTTTCGGGGCGCCCCCTTACCTTTGCGCAGCGGTGCCGGAGTCCAGGATCCCGGGGCTCTGCATCCATGCTCGCACCGTGTTCAGACCGGCCGGCAGCGGTTCCTCCTTCATGCTGAGCGCCGCCCGGGACAGCGGCTCCTGCAGGGAGAACATCAGCAGTCCGGGCACCGGGACCATCCGCTCCGCAGCCGCCGCTCTCTGCACTGAGGCTGCACCGAGCTCCGGGCTGAGGCTGCGGGCGGAGGATCCCGGGGGAGCGGCTGCTGCCTCCTCCTGCTCACTCCTCCTCCCAGCCCCGAGCCGCCTGGTGAGCGCCCCCTCTACTACCTACACTCCAGTATCTACCGCCTGCTCCCCATCACCCTCTACTGCCTGCTCCCCATCACCCCCTACCGCCTGCTCCCCATCACCCCCCACTACCCACTACTACCTGCAGCCCGATTCTACTACCTACACTCCAGTATCTACCTACCGCCTGCTCCCCATCACCCCCTACCGCCTGCTCCCCCTTATCTACCTACGCCTGCTCCCCATCACCCCCTACTGCCTGCAGCCCGACTCTACTACCTACACTCCAGTATCTACCTACCGCCTGCTCCCCATCACCCCCTACCGCCTGCTCCCCATCACCCCCCACTACCCACTACTACCTGCAGCCCGACTCTACTACCTACACTCCAGTATCTACCTACCGCCTGCTCCCCATCACCCCCTACCGCCTGCTCCCCCTTATCTACCTACCGCCTGCTCCCCATCACCCCCTACCGCCTGCTCCCCATCACCCCCTACTGCCTGCAGCCCGACTCTACTACCTACACTCCAGTATCTACCTACCGCCTGCTCCCCATCACCCCCTACCGCCTGCTCCCCCTTATCTACCTACCGCCTGCTCCCCATCACCCCCTACCGCCTGCTCCCCATCACCCCCTACTGCCTGCAGCCCGACTCTACTACCTACACTCCAGTAGTGACATACACTCCAGTATCTACCTACCGCCTGCTCCCCATCACCCCCTACCGCCTGCTCCCCCCTATCTACCTACCGCCTGCTCCCCATCACCCCCTACTGCCTGCAGCCCGACTCTACTACCTACACTCCAGTATCTACCTACCGCCTGCTCCCCATCACCCTCTACTGCCTGCTCCCCATCACCCTCTACTGCCTGCTCCCCCTTATCTACCTACCGCCTGCTCCCCATCACCCCCTACCGCCTGCTCCCCCTTATTTCTTACAACCTGGTCCCCCCTTATCTCCCACTTCTCTCCCCATCACCTCCTACTACCTGCACCCCCTTATCTCCTACTTCCTGCTCCCCATCATCTCCTACTTCCTGCTCCCCATCATCTCCTACTTCCTGCTCCCCATCATCTCCTACTTCCTGCTCCCCATCATCTCCTACTACCTGCTCCCCCTTATCTCCTACTTCCTGCTCCCCATCATCTCCTACTTCCTGCTCCCCATCATCTCCTACTACCTGCTCCCCCTTATCTCCCACTTCCTGCTCCCCATCACCTTCTTTTTCTACTTGCTCCCCATCACCCCCTACTCCTCCTTATCTCCTACCACCTGCTCCCCATCACCCCCCACTACCTGCTCCCGATCACCTCTTACTCCCTGCTCCCCATCACCTCCTATTTCCTGCTCCCCATCACCTTCTACTATCTTCTCCCTATCAGCTTCTATTTCCTGCTCCCCATCACCTCCTATTTCCTGCTCCCCATCACCTTCTACTATCTTCTCCCTATCAGCTTCTATTTCCTGCTCCCCATCACCTCCTACTACCTGCTCCCCCTTATTTTCTACTTACTGCTCCCCCCTTATCTCCCACTTCCTTTTCTCCCCATCACCTCCTACTTGCTCCTCCTTATCTCCTACTTCCTGCTGTCCATCACCCCCTACTACCTGCTCCCCATCACCCCCTACTTCCTGGTCCCCTTTATCTCCCCCTGCCTGCTCCCGATCACCTACTACTACCTGCTCCCCCCTTTTCTTCCACTTCCTTCTCTCCCCATCACCTCCTACCTGCTCCCCATCTTCCGCTACTACCTGCTCCCCATCACCTCCTACTTCCTGCTCCCCATCACCTCTTACTACCTTCTTCCTATTTACTGCTCCCCATCACCTCCTAGTACCTGCTTCCCCTCATTTCCTACTAACTGGTCCCTTTATCTCCCACTTCCTTCTCTCCCCATCACCTCCTACTACCTGCTCCCCATCACCTCCTACTTCCTGCTCCCCATCACCCCAACTACCTGCTCCCCATCACCTCCCACTACCTCATCCCCATCACCTCCCACTACCTCATCCCCATCACCTCCCACTACCTCATCCCCATCACCTCATACTACCTTTTTCCTATTTACTGCTCCCCATCACCCCCTACTACCTGCTCTCCCTTATTTCTTACTACCTGCTCCCCATCACCCCCTACTTCCTGCTCTCCCTTATTTCTTACTACCTGGTCCCCCCTTATCTCCCACTTCCTTCTCTCCCCATTATCTCCTACTACATGCAGTACCTGCTTCCCCTCATTTCCTACTAACTGGTCCCTTTATCTCCCACTTCCTTCTCTCCCCATCACCTACTACTACCTGCACCCCCTTATCTCTTACTTCCTGCTCCCCATCATCTCCTACTACCTGCTCCCCCTTATCTCCCACTTCCTGCTCCCCATCACCTTCTTTTTCTTGCTCCACCTTATCTTTCACTGCCTGCTCCCCATCACCTCCTATTTCCTGCTCCCCATCACCTTCTACTACCTGCTCCCCCTTATTTCCTACTACCTACTACCTGCTCCGCATCACCTCCTACTACCTGCTCCCCATCACCTCCTACTTCCTGCTCCCCATCACCTCCTACTTCCTTGTCCCCTTTATCTCCCCCTGCCTGCTCCCGATCACCTCCTTCTACCTGCTCCCCCCTTTTCTTCCACTTCCTTCTCTCCCCATCACCTCCTACCTACTCTCCATCTTCCGCTACTACCTGCTCCCCATCACCTCCTACTTCCTGCTTCCTTTATCTCTTACTAGCTGCTCTCCTTCCTGCTCCCCATCACCCCCTATTTCATGGTCCCCTTTATCTCCCCCTGCCTGCTCCCCATCACCTCCCACTTCCTGCTCCCCCGATTATCTCCTACTACTTGCTCCCCATCACCTACTACTACCTGCTTCCCATACCTCCTACTTACTTCTCCCCCTTATCTCCTATTACCTGCTCCCCATCATCTCCCACTACCTGCTCCCCATTACATCCCCCTTCATGCTCCCCCCTACTACCTGCACCCTATTAGGATGAGTAAGGGTCCTTACCCTAGGGCTGTAGGCAGTGGCGGCGCCCACCTCACCACCTGCCTTTACTATCTACATTATGTGTTCTGTTTTGCTCCCCATGGAGGACGGGCTGTCTGGATCAGGAAGGGTTAACAATGAAACTGAGACTGAGCTGCGATTCGGGGTCCAGAAGAGAGAGGAGCCTGAAGACTTGTCCCCATCACACCTAAAAGCCTCTTCACAGTAAATGAAACCATTCACACTGCGCAATTTCCAGCCTATTGGGTCTTGTTCTGTGGGTCTGTCCTGAAATCCATATTGGTAGCAGGGCCATGAGTGCAGCACCTTCCGAGACCTACCTCCGGCCCCCTACTCTTTGGTGCGTCCAGCAGGATGAGCAGAAGCGGAGTGCCCCTTGAGGCACCAGACTGACACTGCCTATAATTATCCCTAATGGGGGCAATCAAGAGTGTTCTGATGTGAAGTCAGTGCCTGAAACGGCACAGTCGTGTGGCCTAACTTCACCGAACAGCAGCCCTTAAACTGAGGACACCCCGAGCTGAGCGCCAAGCAGAGCAAACTTCTTCCAAAAAGATGCCAGTCTAGATCAGAAAAGACCATCCTCATAGGTCAACCTCAAGGCCAGCAACAATCTACCTATTCCCATTGTAGGAGTCCACTGGATGGATGTAGAGCTTTTCAGGAGAATATTCTGGTGGTAAGAGACTATGTCAACGCTGGAGCCCAAGTTATTGGATGGATGACCTGCTCATGCAAGAGCTGGGAACAATTATGGAGAACGGATCGAGGCAAGGTATGCTTTCCAGCAGACTTACCACATCAAAGTAGGTTGGCCTACCTGGCTGGTAAATTGAGGGTGTTAAGAGTCCCTTGTTGGTGAAGTATGGGCACCCCCTCGACAACAGATCACAGTGCTCATGTTGGTTAATACACACACAATAAGTTGAGTGAAGTCACTGTATTGGTGGAGATTGCCGCTCCCTCTACGGAACATGTGGCCTGGGCCGTCGGCCATACTCTCTACACAATGCAAAGTGGGATAGCAGCATTGTAGCTAGTAAGGCCAAGTGACTATACCAAACCAGACACAACTGGCATAGGTGTAAATGGTCCAGAACAGGGACATTTCTTCCGATCCTGCCCTCTAAACCTGCCAGAAACCTAGGTTACCAGGAGTCAGGGGACATCTGCTGGCTTTGGGAGCTCATAAACTGGAGCAGACTCTATAGCCGTTGCTAAGCCCACACCTAAACCGTGATGGCTCGACATGAGGAGTATGGCTATATGGATGAGACCGAGCATACCATCTGCACCCAGGAGGATGCTCCCATTTGTGAGAAGTACCATAACACTCCTTCTGGGTTATATCGAGAGGTTGAGTTATTACACAAGATGCTAAAAAAAACATGTGATAAGGGAGACCAAGAGCCTATGGGCAACCCGTTCACACTTTTACAGAAGGATGGTGGCCTTGGCTTGTGTGTGGACTACTGAACCTAAACACATGTGCACAAAAGAAAGCTTACCCATTGCCATGGATTGATGTGGCCTTGACAGCCCTGCAGAAGGACCTTGGACATGGACCTGGATTGACGGCTTGAGGAAAGACAGAGTCCATAACCCTCATATATTTATATTAATTTAATCAGATGCCATTCGAGCTGATGAACGTGTTCAGTAGCTGCCATCTTTCGAAGGAACACTACTGTCTGGAAAAACTAAAAAATTGAGACTATAATAATATTTGTGAACGATATCCTGGTCTACTCCCTATCCTTCCTGTAGCACCTCCAGCATTTGGATGCTATCTTCAATCAACTAAGTTTTGGCCTCAAGTTGAAATCTACTATGGGCCACAGGGGCCAACAACGGACCACATCATGTCATCGAGTACGACAAGATCCTAACAAGGTGAGAGCTGAGCAGTAAGTGTCGGTGCCAAAGACAGTGACCAAGTATCTGGACCGCTTTCAGGCTGGTGGGTCACTACCATCAGTACATTCCCAGTTTTGCCAGAGTTGCTACAGCTCTTCACCAGTTACTGTATCAACAAGACATCCTCCAGGTAGAAAGGCTTCTAGCTAATGAGATGGGAACACCAACATATTGTCCCTCAAACCAGTGAATAGCCCAGGCGTCCAAGTGCACGATCCATCACCCAAAACTGGAACATTGCCAGCAAGTGTACCCTGTGCAGTGAAGACACTCAGTGGTCTTCAAATCATTCCTGGCAGAGCTGTCAACATAAGCAAATGGTCTGAAAAGCAAGGTGTCAATCCAGACTTTACCAGTATCCAGGAGAAAGCCAGCCTGGGCTAAAGTAATCTGTGTCAGAAGCGTGAAAAGTTGTCCACATGGGGACACTGCCTAATCTGACAGTGGGAACGGCTAGAGTTATATCTGTGCCTCTGGGTCCAGAGAGAACAGACGCAAACTACTTCTTTGGCACTCAGTTAGGCCATAAGGTGGAGAAGGACTGCAAAGCATGCCCCCCAGTGTGCTCTACATAAAGAGGTGGAACAACATAACTGTGACAAGCGAACCACTAGACATGTCATTGTTGATAGTTCACTTAATAAAGGCTGGACATAAGTATGTGCTGGTGTGTGTTGATTACTTCTCAGAATTGCCAATCCTAGGATGCGAGCACCAGAAACCACGTACCAGCAGTGCCGACCTATTGGACTCTGTATACCATACACAATGGGTCACTGGCTATACTCTATAGCAACTTGTTCAGTCGAGCTGCTTGGTCATTGCCAATGGAACAACCAGGAACCGAACACTGACCAGTTGGATGCTGGAACATCAGAAACACTTGAAGCAAGTCCAAGCTTTTAGAGGCAGATCCATGTGATATGACTCCAGACTAAGTCATGGTCCTCAACAAGCAGGCAGGTGTGAAAATTGTAATCTAGATGGGAGCAACAGCCTTGTGTGGTGATACACCAAGCAGAACCTAGGTTGTCAGTGTAAAGGTAAGGCCTGAAGGACAAGAAGGGTAGTTAAAACCTACATTGAAATCTTCCACCTTCTTGGATTTTTCCCGAAGATGAACTGCTTTCCATCAGACCCCTTTTCTCCTTAATTCTCGTAGACATTGAAGGCCTACTCACTACTGTCTTCATATTTTGATACCACAGACCAGTATTTTCAGTCCTCTACTCCAACTCTTGCATATGGGGATTCACCTATCTCATGATTTCATAGGGAATGGGTGACCACTTCCACTGTAGTTTCCTAGAACCTCTTGAGATGGTTGTGCATGATGATTATGTCTCTGAATTAAGGGCAGTATTTTCAGATTCCAATTGGCTGTAGGTATACAAGAGCTTAGTTGCCAGGTCATACATCTTGTGTACCTTCCTCAATGGCCTTCCATCCAGGCAAGTGGTGTCTACTCTTCGCTTTCATTGCAGATCAGCATCATCATGGTAAGGGGGCATCATCCATTTCTTCCAAACATGAATAAGAAGGTGGAATAACTGTTGGTGGAGTGCACTATGTTGTTATCAGGTCATCGCCTTTCTCTGCTCCTCCAGGGTCTGTAGGAGCTGTAACAGGGTGCGGTTCAGGTGTTCTCACAAGCACTATTCACTTGCATGTGATAAGGTTTGGTACCGTGCGTGTCTTCCAGATCTGATGAAACAGTCAAAGCTTTTGGATCACCTTCGAAACAGGTCCCCTCATCTGTTTTTCTAGAAGACCTGATCTACTGTCTGACCTCACCTGGAAACGGTCATGCAAACTTGGTGAAATGATCCACAAAGACCAGCAAGTACTTGAATCTTTGCAAGGATTGTTCCACCGTCAGGTAGCCCATCATCACCAGCTATAAGGGGTACACGGTCAAGATTCTGCTCCTGTCCAGCCTAGAAGTGCGACAACGTCTGCATACTGACATGGTAATAGAATGTTCGCAGTCAGGCAAAAGTCTTGGCTGGTCGAAGAGTCACTTCTTCTCATGCATCCATTCGGACACCACTTTCATGCTCTCTGGCAGTAGAATTTGTCAGGTGAGGTCGATCTCAGTGGGTAGCTTGATTTGTCGGTATAGCATGTCTTCCTCAAGGGTCATCCTGTCTCGCAGCTGTAGCAATCATTACCTTATTTATTTTATGCACTTATATAGCGCTATTATATTCTGCAGCGCTTTACAGACGTTCCCTATCAGTGTGTCTTTGGAGTTTCAGCCTTTCCTTGTCTTTGTGGCTTGGTTGTTAACCTTCTATGAGCCATCTCTTCATGGTGTCTACTTGCTTATCTTGCTGCTGCTTGACCCTCTAATCTTCACTGGGACTTCCACTGCTGGGATGGCCGCAGACTTGACACCTTGAATGGTTGCAGTTTCCACATGATTACGAGCTAGGGCATCTGCATTTCCATTGCTGCAGCCTTGTCGAAATACCTTCTTCTACTTAAGCTTGCCGTGTCGAGCCATCAAAGCCCCGAGCTCGGCAGTGGTGCAGCAGAGGGTTGTTGTCAGTCCATCACACGACTGGACTTCTCAGTAACTGCCCGCACGACTGCCAGCAGCTCTGAGTGAGCCATAGCTCTCTTCTCTCCATTTCTTAGGGTTCTTTTGGCGTAGGTGACACTTGCTCACGGCCGTCTTGCGTCGATGTATATTGCAAAGGGCTCAGTGTGATCCATGTAAGCTAGAAAGTCAGCAAAAAGGGTGCAGCCACTTAGGCAAAGTCTTATGAATCCTCGGCAATACCCAACCAATCTCCGGAAAACTCAAGGTCATATCTTTTCCCATCGGCGTGATGAACTCTATGTTCTCTCTCGGTGCCATGTGTTTACCGATGTCTGCTGGTTAGATCCAGGGTGGAGAAGTACTTTGCATGGCTCAAGGTTGTGAGAGAGTCCTTTATTGAAGGGAGCAGATAGGCATCTCATACTGTACCCAAGGTAGTCTGATACCATCCTAGGAATGTAGCTATCCTTTTCAGTTCTTTAGTTGACAGTATTTCACCCTCCAGCTGCACCTCCTTTAGCAGCAGTTCTCGTGTCACTGTTGTGGACTCAACTGTGATCTGGTATATCATGAGAGTAGCTGTATTGCAATACATTCACCCCCAGTATCACCAGTGGTCCATTACACACTGCAACACTACACCTTTCGACTCCCCCACCCCCAATCCTGCCTCCAGAAGGTCTCTCATCAGTCTATAGTATTACACCGCCCTCTAGTGGTCACTGTGGAGGGAGCCTATCATCAGTCTATAGTATTACACCGCCCTCTAGTGGTCACTGTGGAGGGAGCCTATCATCAGTCTATAGTATTACACCGCCCTCTAGTGGTTACTGTGGAGGGAGCCTATCATCAGTCTATAGTATTACACCGCCCTCTAGTGAACACTGTGGAGGGAGCCTATCATCAGTCTATAGTATTACACCGCCCTCTAGTGGTGACTGTGGAGGGAGCCTATCATGAGTCTATAGTATTACACCGCCCTCTAGTGGTCACTGTGGAGGGAGCCTATCATGAGTCTATAGTATTACACCGCCCTCTAGTGGTCACTGTGGAGGGAGCCTATCATCAGTCTATAGTATTACACCGCCCTCTAGTGGTTACTGTGGAGGGAGCCTATCATCAGTCTATAGTATTACACTGCCCTCTAGTGGTGACTGTGGAGGGAACCTATCATCAGTCTATAGTATTACACCGCCCTCTAGTGGTGACTGTGGAGGGAGCCTATCATCAGTCTATAGTATTACACCGCCCTCTAGTAGTGACTGTGGAGGGAGCCTATCATCAGTCTATAGTATTACACCGCCCTCTAGTGGTGACTGTGGAGGGAACCTATCATCAGTCTATAGTATTACACCGCCCTCTAGTGGTGACTGTGGAGGGAGCCTATCATCAGTCTATAGTATTACACCGCCCTCTAGTGGTGACTGTGGAGGGAACCTATCATCAGTCTATAGTATTACACCGCCCTCTAGTGGTGACTGTGGAGGGAGCCTATCATCAGTCTATAGTATTACACCACCCTCTAGTGGTGACTGTGGAGGGAACCTATCATCAGTCTATAGTATTACACCGCCCTCTAGTGGTCACTGTGGAGGGAGCCTATCATCAGTCTATAGTATTACACCGCCCTCTAGTGGTCACTGTGTAGGGAGCCCATCATCAGTCTATAGTATTACACCGCCCTCTAGTGGTGACTGTGGAGGGAGCCTATCATCAGTCTATAGTATTACACCGCCCTCTAGTGGTGACTGTGGAGGGAGCCTATCATCAGTCTATAGTATTACACCGCCCTCTAGTGGTCACTGTGGAGGGAGCCTATTATCAGTCTATAGTATTACACCACCCTCTAGTGGTGACTGTGGAGGGAGCCTATCATCAGTCTATAGTATTACACCACCCTCTAGTGGTGACTGTGGAGGGAGCCTATCATCAGTCTATAGTATTACACCGCCCTCTAGTGGTGACTGTGGAGGGAGCCTATCATCAGTCTATAGTATTACACCGCCCTCTAGTGGTGACTGTGGAGGGAGCCTATCATCAGTCTATAGTATTACACCGCCCTCTAGTGGTGACTGTGGAGGGAACCTATCATCAGTCTATAGTATTACACCGCCCTCTAGTGGTCACTGTGGAGGGAGCCTATCATCAGTCTATAGTATTACACCGCCCTCTAGTGGTGACTGTGGAGGGAACCTATCATCAGTCTATAGTATTACACCGCCCTCTAGTGGTGACTGTGGAGGGAGCCTATCATCAGTCTATAGTATTACACCGCCCTCTAGTGGTGACTGTGGAGGGAGCCTATCATCAGTCTATAGTATTACACCACCCTCTAGTGGTGACTGTGGAGGGAGCCTATCATCAGTCTATAGTATTACACCGCCCTCTAGTGGTGACTGTGGAGGGAGCCTATCATCAGTCTATAGTATTACACCGCCCTCTAGTGGTGACTGTGGAGGGAGCCTATCATCAGTCTATAGTATTACACCGCCCTCTAGTGGTGACTGTGGAGGGAACCTATCATCAGTCTATAGTATTACACCGCCCTCTAGTGGTGACTGTGGAGGGAGCCTATCATCAGTCTATAGTATTACACCGCCCTCTAGTGGTGACTGTGGAGGGAACCTATCATCAGTCTATAGTATTACACCGCCCTCTAGTGGTGACTGTGGAGGGAGCCTATCATCAGTCTATAGTATTACACCGCCCTCTAGTGGTGACTGTGGAGGGAACCTATCATCAGTCTATAGTATTACACCGCCCTCTAGTGGTCACTGTGGAGAGAGCCTATCATCAGTCTATAGTATTACACCGCCCTCTAGTGGTGACTGTGGAGGGAACCTATCATCAGTCTATAGTATTACACCGCCCTCTAGTGGTGACTGTGGAGGGAGCCTATCATCAGTCTATAGTATTACACCGCCCTCTAGTGGTGACTGTGGAGGGAGCCTATCATCAGTCTATAGTATTACACCGCCCTCTAGTGGTGACTGTGGAGGGAGCCTATCATCAGTCTATAGTATTACACCGCCCTCTAGTGGTGACTGTGGAGGGAACCTATCATCAGTCTATAGTATTACACCGCCCTCTAGTGGTGACTGTGGAGGGAGCCTATCATCAGTCTATAGTATTACACCGCCCTCTAGTGGTCACTGTGGAGAGAGCCTATCATCAGTCTATAGTATTACACCGCCCTCTAGTGGTGACTGTGGAGGGAGCCTATCATCAGTCTATAGTATTACACCGCCCTCTAGTGGTGACTGTGGAGGGAACCTATCATCAGTCTATAGTATTACACCGCCCTCTAGTGGTGACTGTGGAGGGAGCCTATCATCAGTCTATAGTATTACACTGCCCTCTAGTGGTGACTGTGGAGAGAGCCTATTATCAGTCTATAGAATTACACCGCCCTCTAGTGGTCACTGTGGAGGGAACCTATCATCAGTCTATAGTATTACACTGCCCTCTAGTGGTCACTGTGGAGGGAGCCTATCATCAGTCTATAGTATTACACTGCCCTCTAGTGGTCACTGTGGAGGGAGCCTATCATCAGTCTATAGTATTACACTGCCCTCTAGTGGTCACTGTGGAGGGAGCCTATCATCAGTCTATAGTATTACACCGCCCTCTAGTGGTGACTGTGGAGGGAGCCTAGCATCAGTCTATAGTATTACACCGCCCTCTAGTGGTCACTGTGGAGGGAGCCTATCATCAGTCTATAGTATTACACCGCCCTCTAGTGGTGACTGTGGAGGGAGCCTATCATCAGTCTATAGTATTACACCGCCCTCTAGTGGTCACTGTGGAGGGAGCCTATCATCAGTCTATAGTATTACACCGCCCTCTAGTGGTGACTGTGGAGGGAGCCTATCATCAGTCTATAGTGTTACACTGCCCTCTAGTGGTGACTGTGGAGGGAGCCTATCATCAGTCTATAGTATTACACCGCCCTCTAGTGGTCACTGTGGAGGGAGCCTATCATCAGTCTATAGTATTACACCGCCCTCTAGTGGTGACTGTGGAGGGAGCCTATCATCAGTCTATAGTATTACACCGCCCTCTAGTGGTGACTGTGGAAGGAGCCTATCATCAGTCTATAGTATTACACTGCCCTCTAGTGGTGACTGTGGAGGGAGCCTATCATCAGTCTATAGTATTACACCGCCCTCTAGTGGTCACTGTGGATGGAGCCTATCATCAGTCTATAGTATTACACCGCCCTCTAGTGGTGACTGTGGAAGGAGCCTATCATCAGTCTATAGTATTACACTGCCCTCTAGTGGTGACTGTGGAGGGAGCCTATCATCAGTCTATAGTATTACACCGCCCTCCAGTGGTCACTGTGGAGGGAGCCCATCATCAGTCTATAGTATTACACCGCCCTCTAGTGGTGACTGTGGAGGGAGCCTATCATCAGTCTATAGTATTACACCGCCCTCCAGTGGTCACTGTGGAGGGAGCCTATAGTATTACACCGCCCTCTAGTGGTCACTGTGGAGGGAGCCTATTATCAGTCTATAGTATTACACCGCCCTCTAGTGACTGTGGAGGGAGCCTATCATCAGTCTATAGTATTACACCGCCCTCTAGTGGTCACTGTGGAGGGAGCCTATCATCAGTCTATAGTATTACACCGCCCTCTAGTGGTCACTGTGGAGGGAGCCTATCATCAGTCTATAGTATTACACCACCCTCTAGTGGTGACTGTGGAGAGAGCCTATCATCAGTCTATAGTATTACACTGCCCTCTAGTGGTCACTGTGGAGGGAGCCTATCATCAGTCTATAGTATTACACCGCCCTCTAGTGGTGACTGTGGAAGGAGCCTATCATCAGTCTATAGTATTACACTGCCCTCTAGTGGTCACTGTGGAGGGAGCCTATCATCAGTCTATAGTATTACACCGCCCTCTAGTGGTGACTGTGGAGGGAGCCTATCATCAGTCTATAGTATTACACCGCCCTCTAGTGGTCACTGTGGAGGGAGCCCATCATCAGTCTATAGTATTACACCGCCCTCTAGTGGTGACTGTGGAAGGAGCCTATCATCAGTCTATAGTATTACACTGCCCTCTAGTGGTGACTGTGGAGGGAGCCTATCATCAGTCTATAGTATTACACCGCCCTCTAGTGGTCACTGTGGAGAGAGCCTATCATCAGTCTATAGTATAACACTGCCCTCTAGTGGTGACTGTGGAGGGAGCCTATTATCAGTCTATAGTATTACACCGCCCTCTAGTGGTGACTGTGGAGAGAGCCCATCATCAGTCTATAGTATTACACCGCTCTCTAGTGGTCACTGTGGAGGGAGCCTATTATCAGTCTATAGTATTACACCGCCCTCTAGTGGTGACTGTGGAGAGAGCCCATCATCAGTCTATAGTATTACACTGCCCTCTAGTGGTGACTGTGGAGGGAGCCTATTATCAGTCTATAGTATTACACCGCCCTCTAGTGGTCACTGTGGAGGGAGCCTATCATCAGTCTATAGTATTATACCGCCCTCTAGTGGTCACTGTGGAGGGAGCCCATCATCAGCCTATAGTATTACACCGCCCTCTAGTGGTCACTGTGGAGGGAGCCTATTATCAGTCTATAGTATTACACCGCCCTCTAGTGACTGTGGAGGGAGCCTATCATCAGTCTATAGTATTACACCGCCCTCTAGTGGTGACTGTGGAGAGAGCCCATCATCAGTCTATAGTATTACACTGCCCTCTAGTGGTGACTGTGGAGGGAGCCTATTATCAGTCTATAGTATTACACCGCCCTCTAGTGGTGACTGTGGAGGGAGCCTATCATCAGTCTATAGTATTACACCGCCCTCTAGTGGTCACTGTGGAGGGAGCCTATTATCAGTCTATAGTATTACACCGCCCTCTAGTGGTGACTGTGGAGGAAGCCTATCATCAGTCTATAGTATTACACCGCCCTTTAGTGGTGACTGTGGAGGGAACCTATCATCAGTCTATAGTATTACACCGCCCTCTAGTGGTCACTGTGGAGGGAGCCTATTATCAGTCTATAGTATTACACCGCCCTCTAGTGGTGACTGTGGAGGAAGCCTATCATCAGTCTATAGTATTACACCGCCCTCTAGTGGTGACTGTGGAGGGAGCCTATCATCAGTCTATAGTATTACACCGCCCTCTAGTGGTCTCTGTGGAGGGAGCCTATCATCAGTCTATAGTATTACACCGCCCTCTAGTGGTGACTGTGGAGGGAGCCTATCATCAGTCTATAGTATTACACCGCCCTCTAGTGGTCACTGTGGAGGGAGCCTATCATCAGTCTATAGTATTACACCGCCCTTTAGTGGTGACTGTGGAGGGAACCTATCATCAGTCTATAGTATTACACCGCCCTCTAGTGGTCACTGTGGAGGGAGCCTATTATCAGTCTATAGTATTACACCGCCCTCTAGTGGTGACTGTGGAGGAAGCCTATCATCAGTCTATAGTATTACACCGCCCTCTAGTGGTCTCTGTGGAGGGAGCCTATCATCAGTCTATAGTATTACACCGCCCTCTAGTGGTGACTGTGGAGGGAGCCTATCATCAGTCTATAGTATTACACCGCCCTCTAGTGGTCACTGTGGAGAGAGCCTATCATCAGTCTATAGTATTACACCGCCCTCTAGTGGTGACTGTGGAGGGAGCCTATCATCAGTCTATAGTATTACACCGCCCTCTAGTGGTGACTGTGGAGGGAGCCTATCATCAGTCTATAGTATTACACCGCCCTCTAGTGGTCACTGTGGAAGGAGCCTATCATCAGTCTATAGTATTACACCGCCCTCTAGTGGTCACTGTGGAGGGAGCCTATCATCAGTCAATAGTATTACACCGCCCTCTAGTGGTCACTGTGGAAGGAGCCTATCATCAGTCTATAGTATTACACCGCCCTCTAGTGGTCACTGTGGAAGGAGCCTATCATCAGTCTATAGTATTACACCGCCCTCTAGTGGTCACTGTGGAGGGAGCCTATCATCAGTCAATAGTATTACACCGCCCTCTAGTGGTCACTGTGGAGGGAGCCTATCATCCGTCTATAGTATTACACCGCCCTCTAGTGGTCACTGTGGAAGGAGCCTATCATCAGTCTATAGTATTACACCGCCCTCTAGTGGTCACTGTGGAAGGAGCCTATCATCAGTCTATAGTATTACACCGCCCTCTAGTGGTCACTGTGGAGGGAGCCTATCATCAGTCAATAGTATTACACCGCCCTCTAGTGGTCACTGTGGAGGGAGCCTATCATCAGTCTATAGTATTACACCGCCCTCTAGTAGTCACTGTGGAGGGAGCCTATCATCAGTCTATAGTATTACACCGCCCTCTAGTAGTCACTGTGGAGGGAGCCTATCATCAGTCTATAGTATTACACCGCCCTCTAGTGGTGACTGTGGAGGGAGCCTATCATCAGTCTATAGTATTACACCGCCCTCTAGTGGTCACTGTGGAGGGAGCCTATCATCAGTCTATAGTATTACACCGCCCTCTAGTGGTTACTGTGGAGGGAGCCTATCATCAGTCTATAGTATTACACCGCCCTCTAGTGGTGACTGTGGAGGGAGCCTATCATCAGTCTATAGTATTACACCGCCCTCTAGTGGTGACTGTGGAGGGAACCTATCATCAGTCTATAGTATTACACCGCCCTCTAGTGGTCACTGTGGAGAGAGCCTATCATCAGTCTATAGTATTACACCGCCCTCTAGTGGTGACTGTGGAGGGAACCTATCATCAGTCTATAGTATTACACCGCCCTCTAGTGGTGACTGTGGAGGGAGCCTATCATCAGTCTATAGTATTACACCGCCCTCTAGTGGTGACTGTGGAGGGAGCCTATCATCAGTCTATAGTATTACACCGCCCTCTAGTGGTGACTGTGGAGGGAGCCTATCATCAGTCTATAGTATTACACCGCCCTCTAGTGGTGACTGTGGAGGGAACCTATCATCAGTCTATAGTATTACACCGCCCTCTAGTGGTGACTGTGGAGGGAGCCTATCATCAGTCTATAGTATTACACCGCCCTCTAGTGGTCACTGTGGAGAGAGCCTATCATCAGTCTATAGTATTACACCGCCCTCTAGTGGTGACTGTGGAGGGAGCCTATCATCAGTCTATAGTATTACACCGCCCTCTAGTGGTGACTGTGGAGGGAACCTATCATCAGTCTATAGTATTACACCGCCCTCTAGTGGTGACTGTGGAGGGAGCCTATCATCAGTCTATAGTATTACACTGCCCTCTAGTGGTCACTGTGTAGGGAGACTATCATCAGTCTATAGTATTACACCGCCCTCTAGTGGTGACTGTGGAGAGAGCCTATTATCAGTCTATAGAATTACACCGCCCTCTAGTGGTCACTGTGGAGGGAACCTATCATCAGTCTATAGTATTACACTGCCCTCTAGTGGTCACTGTGGAGGGAGCCTATCATCAGTCTATAGTATTACACTGCCCTCTAGTGGTCACTGTGGAGGGAGCCTATCATCAGTCTATAGTATTACACTGCCCTCTAGTGGTCACTGTGGAGGGAGCCTATCATCAGTCTATAGTATTACACCGCCCTCTAGTGGTGACTGTGGAGGGAGCCTAGCATCAATCTATAGTATTACACCGCCCTCTAGTGGTGACTGTGGAGGGAGCCTATCATCAGTCTATAGTATTACACCGCCCTCTAGTGGTCACTGTGGAGGGAGCCTATCATCAGTCTATAGTATTACACCGCCCTCTAGTGGTGACTGTGGAGGGAGCCTATCATCAGTCTATAGTATTACACCGCCCTCTAATGGTCAGTGTGGAGAGAGCCTATCATCAGTCTATAGTATTACACTGCCCTCTAGTGGTGACTGTGGAGGGAGCCTATCATCAGTCGATAGTATTACACCGCCCTCTAGTGGTCACTGTGGATGGAGCCTATCATCAGTCTATAGTATTACACCGCCCTCTAGTGGTGACTGTGGAAGGAGCCTATCATCAGTCTATAGTATTACACTGCCCTCTAGTGGTGACTGTGGAGGGAGCCTATCATCAGTCGATAGTATTACACCGCCCTCTAGTGGTCACTGTGGAGGGAGCCCATCATCAGTCTATAGTATTACACCGCCCTCTAGTGGTGACTGTGGAAGGAGCCTATCATCAGTCTATAGTATTACACTGCCCTCTAGTGGTGACTGTGGAGGGAGCCTATCATCAGTCTATAGTATTACACCGCCCTCTAGTGGTGACTGTGGAGGGAGCCTATCATCAGTCTATAGTATTACACCGCCCTCCAGTGGTCACTGTGGAGGGAGCCCATCATCAGTCTATAGTATTACACCGCCCTCTAGTGGTCACTGTGGAGGGAGCCTATTATCAGTCTATAGTATTACACCGCCCTCTAGTGACTGTGGAGGGAGCCTATCATCAGTCTATAGTATTACACCGCCCTCTGGTGGTCACTGTGGAGGGAGCCTATCATCAGTCTATAGTATTACACCGCCCTCTAGTGGTCACTGTGGAGGGAGCCCATCATCAGTCTATAGTATTACACCGCACTCTAGTGGTGACTGTGGAGGGAGCCTATCATCAGTCTATAGTATTACACTGCCCTCTAGTGGTGACTGTGGAGGGAGCCTATCATCAGTCTATAGTATTACACCGCCCTCTAGTGGTGACTGTGGAGGGAGCCTATCATCAGTCTATAGTATTACACCGCCCTCTAGTGGTGACTGTGGAGAGAGCCCATCATCAGTCTATAGTATTACACCGCCCTCTAGTGGTGACTGTGGAGGGAGCCTATTATCAGTCTATAGTATTACACCGCCCTCTAGTGGTGACTGTGGAGAGAGCCCATCATCAGTCTATAGTATTACACTGCCCTCTAGTGGTGACTGTGGAGGGAGCCTATCATCAGTCTATAGTATTACACCGCCCTCTAGTGGTCACTGTGGAGGGAGCCTATCATCAGTCTATAGTATTATACCGCCCTCTAGTGGTCACTGTGGAGGGAGCCCATCATCAGCCTATAGTATTACACCGCCCTCTAGTGGTCACTGTGGAGGGAGCCTATTATCAGTTTATAGTATTACACCGCCCTCTAGTGACTGTGGAGGGAGCCTATCATCAGTCTATAGTATTACACCGCCCTCTAGTGGTGACTGTGGAGAGAGCCCATCATCAGTCTATAGTATTACACTGCCCTCTAGTGGTGACTGTGGAGGGAGCCTATTATCAGTCTATAGTATTACACCGCCCTCTAGTGGTGACTGTGGAGGGAGCCTATCATCAGTCTATAGTATTACACCGCCCTCTAGTGGTCACTGTGGAGGGAGCCTATTATCAGTCTATAGTATTACACCGCCCTCTAGTGGTGACTGTGGAGGAAGCCTATCATCAGTCTATAGTATTACACCGCCCTCTAGTGGTCACTGTGGAGGGAGCCTATCATCAGTCTATAGTATTACACCGCCCTTTAGTGGTGACTGTGGAGGGAACCTATCATCAGTCTATAGTATTACACCGCCCTCTAGTGGTCACTGTGGAGGGAGCCTATTATCAGTCTATAGTATTACACCGCCCTCTAGTGGTGACTGTGGAGGAAGCCTATCATCAGTCTATAGTATTACACCGCCCTCTAGTGGTGACTGTGGAGGGAGCCTATCATCAGTCTATAGTATTACACCGCCCTCTAGTGGTCTCTGTGGAGGGAGCCTATCATCAGTCTATAGTATTACACCGCCCTCTAGTGGTGACTGTGGAGGGAGCCTATCATCAGTCTATAGTATTACACCGCCCTCTAGTGGTCACTGTGGAGGGAGCCTATCATCAGTCTATAGTATTACACCGCCCTCTAGTGGTCACTGTGGAGGGAGCCTATTATCAGTCTATATTATTACACCGCCCTCTAGTGGTGACTGTGGAGGAAGCCTATCATCAGTCTATAGTATTACACCGCCCTCTAGTGGTCTCTGTGGAGGGAGCCTATCATCAGTCTATAGTATTACACCGCCCTCTAGTGGTGACTGTGGAGGGAGCCTATCATCAGTCTATAGTATTACACCGCCCTCTAGTGGTCACTGTGGAGAGAGCCTATCATCAGTCTATAGTATTACACCACCCTCTAGTGGTGACTGTGGAGGGAGCCTATCATCAGTCTATAGTATTACACCGCCCTCTAGTGGTGACTGTGGAGGGAGCCTATCATCAGTCTATAGTATTACACCGCCCTCTAGTGGTCACTGTGGAGGGAGCCTATCATCAGTCAATAGTATTACACCGCCCTCTAGTGGTCACTGTGGAGGGAGCCTATCATCAGTCTATAGTATTACACCGCCCTCTAGTAGTCACTGTGGAGGGAGCCTATCATCAGTCTATAGTATTACACCGCCCTCTAGTAGTCACTGTGGAGGGAGCCTATCATCAGTCTATAGTATTACACCGCCCTCTAGTGGTGACTGTGGAGGGAGCCTATCATCAGTCTATAGTATTACACCGCCCTCTAGTGGTCACTGTGGAGGGAGCCTATCATCAGTCTATAGTATTACACCGCCCTCTAGTGGTCACTGTGGAGGGAGCCTATCATCAGTCTATAGTATTACACCGCCCTCTAGTGGTGACTGTGGAGGGAACCTATCATCAGTCTATAGTATTACACCGCCCTCTAGTGGTGACTGTGGAGGGAGCCTATCATCAGTCTATAGTATTACACCGCCCTCTAGTAGTCACTGTGGAGGGAGCCTATCATCAGTCTATAGTATTACACCGCCCTCTAGTAGTCACTGTGGAGGGAGCCTATCATCAGTCTATAGTATTACACCGCCCTCTAGTGGTCACTGTGGAGGGAGCCTATCATCAGTCTATAGTATTACACCGCCCTCTAGTAGTCACTGTGGAGGGAGCCTATCATCAGTCTATAGTATTACACCGCCCTCTAGTGGTGACTGTGGAGGGAGCCTATCATCAGTCTATAGTATTACACCGCCCTCTAGTGGTCACTGTGGAGGGAGCATATCATCAGTCAATAGTATTACACCGCCCTCTAGTGGTCACTGTGGAGGGAGCCTATCATCAGTCTATAGTATTACACCGCCCTCTAGTGGTGACTGTGGAGGGAACCTATCATCAGTCTATAGTATTACACCGCCCTCTAGTGGTGACTGTGGAGGGAGCCTATCATCAGTCTATAGTATTACACCGCCCTCTAGTGGTGACTGTGGAGGGAGCCTATCATCCGTCTATAGTATTACACCGCCCTCTAGTGGTGACTGTGGAGGGAGCCTATCATCAGTCTATAGTATTACACCGCCCTCTAGTGGTCACTGTGGAGAGAGCCTATCATCAGTCTATAGTATTACACCGCCCTCTAGTGGTGACTGTGGAGGGAGCCTATCATCAGTCTATAGTATTACACCGCCCTCTAGTGGTGACTGTGGAGGGAGCCTATCATCAGTCTATAGTATTACACCGCCCTCTAGTGGTGACTGTGGAGGGAGCCTATCATCAGTCTATAGTATTACACCGCCCTCTAGTGGTCACTGTGGAGAGAGCCTATCATCAGTCTATAGTATTACACCGCCCTCTAGTGGTCACTGTGGAGGGAGCCTATCATCAGTCTATAGTATTTCACCGCCCTCTAGTGGTGACTGTGGAGGGAGCCTATCATCAGTCTATAGTATTACACCGCCCTCTAGTGGTGACTGTGGAGGGAGCCTATCATCAGTCTATAGTATTACACCGCCCTCTAGTGGTGACTGTGGAGGGAGCCTATCATCAGTCTATAGTATTACACCGCCCTCTAGTGGTGACTGTGGAGGGAGCCTATCATCAGTCTATAGTATTACACTGCCCTCTAGTGGTGACTGTGGAGAGAGCCTATTATCAGTCTATAGTATTACACCGCCCTCTAGTGGTCACTGTGGAGGGAGCCTATCATCAGTCTATAGTATTACACCGCCCTCTAGTGGTCACTGTGGAGAGAGCCTATCATCAGTCTATAGTATTACACCGCCCTCTAGTGGTGACTGTGGAGGGAACCTATCATCAGTCTATAGTATTACCCCACCCTCTAGTGGTCACTGTGGAGGGAGCCTATCATCAGTCTATAGTATTACACCGCCCTCTAGTGGTCACTGTGGAGGGAGCCTATCATCAGTCTATAGTATTACACCGCCCTCTAGTGGTGACTGTGGAGGGAACCTATCATCAGTCTATAGTATTACCCCACCCTCTAGTGGTCACTGTGGAGGGAGCCTATCATCAGTCTATAGTATTACACCGCCCTCTAGTGGTCACTGTGGAGGGAGCCTATCATCAGTCTATAGTATTACACCGCCCTCTAGTGGTGACTGTGGAGGGAGCCTATCATCAGTCTATAGTATTACACCGCCCTCTAGTGGTGACTGTGGAGGGAGCCTATCATCAGTCTATAGTATTACACCGCCCTCTAGTGGTCACTGTGGAGGGAGCCTATCATCAGTCTATAGTATTACACCGCCCTCTAGTGGTGACTGTGGAAGGAGCCTATCATCAGTCTATAGTATTACACCGCCCTCTAGTGACTGTGGAGGGAGCCTATCATCAGTCTATGGTATTACACCGCCCTCTAGTGGTCACTGTGGAGGGAGCCTATCATCAGTCTATGGTATTACACCGCCCTCTAGTGGTCACTGTGGACAGTACATACCCTGGTTTCTCATATCACAGTAGATTTTCCTGTAGTATTCACATTTTTCCACGTTTACATGGTGCAGTTTTTGGGATCCGCTGTGTCCGCTCCTGCACGGTGTGACTGATGGCAGCTCCTGCTGCATTACGATGGTCTGCACCACCACATCTCCTCTTGTGGCCCTTGGTAGTAGCTAGTATGGGGCCTGGCTGTCAAATGCTGCAGACCTCTGGAGGTTTATGATATCACAGGACTACGATAAGTGGACGTGTATTAGCAATGCCCTCTAGTGGTCACCGGATAGTACTACTCTGTCTTATCATTACACAGCACAGCGGTGCCCTCTGCTGGTCACAGGCTAGTACTACTGTCTGATTACACAGCACAGCGGCACCCTCTGCTGGTCACCGGATAGTACTACTGTCTGATTACACAGCATAGCAGCGCCCTCTGGTGGTCACCGGGAGGTACTAGTGTCTTATCGAGCAGCACGGTGGCTCGGTGGTTAGCACTGGAATCCGACCAAGGACAACATCGCTCTGGAGTTTGTAGGTTCTCCCCATGTTGGCGTGATTTCCTCTGGGTTTTCCGGTTTCTTCCCAAACTCCAAAGACAGACTGATAGGGACTTTAGATTGTGAGCCCCATTGGGCACAGTTGGATGCTAAAGACTAAAAGCGCTGCGGAATATAGTAGTGCTATATAAATGCGTAAAATAAAAATAAAATAATAATTACACAGCAACCCATCACCCTCTGCTGGTCCCTGGATAGTACTACTGTCTGATTACACAGCACAGCGGTGTCCTCTGCTGGTCACCAGATAGTACTACTGTCCCATTACACAGTACAGCGGTGCCCTCTGCTGGTCACCAGATAGTACTACTGTCCCATTACACAGTACAGCGGTGTCCTCTGCTGGTCACCAGATAGTACTACTGTCCGATTACACAGTACAGCGGTGCCCTCTGCTGGTCACCAGATAGTACTACTGTCCCATTACACAGTACAGCGGTGCCCTCTGCTGGTCACCAGATAGTACTACTGTCCCATTACACAGTACAGCGGTGCCCTCTGCTGGTCACCAGATAGTACTACTGTCCCATTACACAGTACAGCGGTGTCCTCTGCTGGTCACCAGATAGTACTACTGTCCGATTACACAGTACAGCGGTGTCCTCTGCTGGTCACCAGATAGTACTACTGTCCGATTACACAGTACAGCGGTGTCCTCTGCTGGTCACTAGATAGTACTACTGTCCGATTACACAGTACAGCGGTGTCCTCTGCTGGTCACCAGATAGTACTACTGTCCGATTACACAGTACAGCAGTGTCCTCTGCTGGTCACCAGATAGTACTACTGTCCGATTACACAGCACAGCAGTGTCCTCTGCTGGTCACCGGATAGTACTACTGTCTGATTACACAGCACAGCGGCGCCCTCTGCTGGTCACAGGATAATACTACTGTCTGATTACACAGCACAGCGGTGACCTCTGCTGGTCACAGGATAATACTACTGTCTGATTACACAGCACAGCGGCGCCCTCTGCTGGTCACCGGATAGTACTACTGTCTGATTACACAGCACAGCGGTGACCTCTGCTGGTCACCGGATAGTACTACTGTCTGATTACACAGCACAGCTGCACCCTCTGGTGGTCACAGGATAATACTACTGTCTGATTACACAGCACAGCGGCGCCCTCTGCTGGTCACAGGATAATACTACTGTCTGATTACACAGCACAGCGGCGCCCTCTGCTGGTCACCGGATAGTACTACTGTCTGATTACACAGCACAGCGGTGACCTCTGCTGGTCACCGGATAGTACTACTGTCTGATTACACAGCACAGCTGCACCCTCTGGTGGTCACAGGATAATACTACTGTCTGATTACACAGCACAGCGGCGCCCTCTGCTGGTCACAGGATAATACTACTGTCTGATTACACAGCACAGCGGCACCCTCTGCTGGTCACAGGATAGTACTACTGTCTGATTACACAGCACAGCGGTGACCTCTGCTGGTCACAGGATAGTTCTACTGTCTGATTACACAGCACAGCGGCGCCCTCTGGTGGCACATGAAGATGTTTCAGTCTGGAGGCAGAAAATAAAAGGTTTTATTTTATAAATCCTTATTACAGACATCCAGGCTCTGAAGGGTAAGGGGTAGGGGAGACGATGGGTATAATCCACCCCCCAGGATGAGCCACTTAACCTCCCACACTGGGGCCCTGGTATCCCAGCCACTCTCCTTAAAGGGGCGGTCCATTCTAAACCTGAGGAGGTGACGCACAGGTGAGAAGGCAGCGCGGCGTACAGATACCAGTCACATCAGCTGACCAATACTGCCATAGAGCATGCTCAGTCTGTAAAAACAGATATGTTTAATGAACGCAGCTCTGGGAGTGACTGGAGTACGACATATACTGTAGTAAAACAGGAGAATAAAGAATGCAGCTCTGGGTGCGACTAGAGTGTAAGACATGCTAATACAGAAAAGTACTGAATACAGCTCTGTTTGTAACTGGAGAAGAAGACATGATGTAACGGAATAAGGAAGACAGTTCTGGGTGTGACTGGAGTATTATACATGATGTAACTGAATACAGAAGCAGCTTTGGTTGTGACTGGAGTATTAGACATGATGTAACTGAATACAGAAGCAGCTTTGGTTGTGACTGGAGTATTAGACATGATGTAACGGAATACAGAAGCAGCTTTGGTTGTGACTGGAGTATAAGACAGGAGGTAGTGCAGGAGCAGTGTTTCCGGGCTCCTTGTAAGAATCTATCCTCCATCCGGTCCAGATGGCACATTATAAATATGGGAGGCGCTGCGCAGGAGATGACCCCCATCCTCCCTGCAGTGTGACAGTCTCACTGTAGGGGGCAGTCAGCACCGCACCTCCTGTCAGCTATTACCCGCTTCCTCCTCGCCGGTCCCTCCCTGCTGTGTGACTCCTCCCCCAGGCCCCGCCTCCTCTTCTGATCCCGCCCCTTCCCTGGCGGCAGAGGGCTTCACAGGCTGGTGGCAGAGCGGGCAGGCGTCCTGCACATACAGCCACTTCCTCAGACAGTCCGGGTGGAAGAAATGGCTGCAGGCGGTGACCACGGCCACGGACATCTCCTGTGAGGAGGAGAGAAGGAGACAGGTCAGTGTACGGACACACACCTCAGCGGCCCCCAGGGGCCCATCAATATCACAGCTGGAAGCTGAACTACCCCCGAGTGCCAGGCAGGAGGAGGCAGCCTCACACAAGTATGACTGCAGCTCTGGCAGTGACTAGAGGACAGGATCAGACGGACCTGGAAGCAGATGGAGCAGAGGTCGTTGTGGGCGCTCAGCTGCTCCTGGGACGCCCTCAGTAAGACGCTGATCTTGTTGGCCGCTTCTCTCCTCAGCAGATAGCTGCTCCAGCCGGACTGTGCCCTCAGCCAGACGTTAACGTACGAGTGGACGGTGATGACTGAGACGCCGATCCAACTCCACTCGCCGAACATGGACTCCCAGACGCCGTACGCCACCACACACAGCGCCACCAGGAACTCCAGCACCCGGCTCACTGCCTTCACACCGTAAATGATCTCATCCATCCGCTCCACCCCGCCGTCCTGGAGGAGCTCCACCATGAAGAGGGCGTACAGGAAGAGCGTGCCCAGCACCTGGGAGAAAGGGCACTCCTGAAATCCTCTGTGCTGCTGGACACCAGGAGCGCAGCGAGCACTTACCTGCAGGGAGGTCAGGAGGCAGCTGGACACCAGGAGCGCAGTGAGCACTTACCTGCAGGGAGGTCAGGAGGCAGCTGGACACCAGGAGCGCAGTGAGCACTTACCTGCAGGGAGGTCATGAATGCAGTGAGCACTTACCTGCAGGGAGGTCAGGAGGCAGCTGGACACCAGGAGCGCAGTGAGCACTTACCTGCAGGCAGGTCAGGAGCGTAGTAAGCACTTACCTGCAGGGAGGTCTGGAGGCAGCTGGACACCAGGAACGCAGTGAGCACTTACCTGCAGGGAGGTCAGGAGTGCAGTGAGCACTTACCTGCAGGGAGGTCAGGAGTGCAGTGAGCACTTACCTGCAGGGAGGTCAGGAGGCAGCTGGACACCAGGAACGCAGTGAGCACTTACCTGCAGGGAGGTCAGGAGCGCAGTGAGCACTTACCTGCAGGGAGGTCCGGAGTGCAGTGAGCACTTACCTGCAGGGAGGTCAGGAGTGCAGTGAGCACTTACCTGCAGGGAGGTCAGGAGTGCAGTGAGCACTTACCTGCAGGGAGGTCAGGAGTGCAGTGAGCACTTACCTGCAGGGAGGTCAGGAGGCAGCTGGACACCAGGAGCGCAGTGAGCACTTACCTGCAGGGAGGTCAGGAGTGCAGTAAGCACTTACCTGCAGGGAGGTCAGGAGTGCAGTAAGCACTTACCTGCAGGGAGGTCAGGAGTGCAGTAAGCACTTACCTGCAGGGAGGTCAGGAGCGCAGTGAGCACTTACCTGCAGGGAGGTCAGGAGCGCAGTGAGCACTTACCTGCAGGGAGGTCAGGAGGCAGCTGGACACCAGGAGCGCAGTGAGCACTTACCTGCAGGGAGGTCATGAATGCAGTGAGCACTTACCTGCAGGGAGGTCAGGAGCGCAGTGAGCACTTACCTGCAGGGAGGTCAGGAGGCAGCTGGACACCAGGAGCGCAGTGAGCACTTACCTGCAGGGAGGTCAGGAGCGCAGTAAGCACTTACCTGCAGGGAGGTCAGGAGGCAGCTGGACACCAGGAACGCAGTGAGCACTTACCTGCAGGGAGGTCAGGAGTGCAGTGAGCACTTACCTGCAGGGAGGTCAGGAGGCAGCTGGACACCAGGAACGCAGTGAGCACTTACCTGCAGGGAGGTCAGGAGCGCAGTGAGCACTTACCTGCAGGGAGGTCCGGAGTGCAGTGAGCACTTACCTGCAGGGAGGTCAGGAGTGCAGTGAGCACTTACCTGCAGGGAGGTCAGGAGGCAGCTGGACACCAGGAGCGCAGTGAGCACTTACCTGCAGGGAGGTCAGGAGTGCAGTAAGCACTTACCTGCAGGGAGGTCAGGAGTGCAGTAAGCACTTACCTGCAGGGAGGTCAGGAGTGCAGTAAGCACTTACCTGCAGGGAGGTCAGGAGTGCAGTAAGCACTTACCTGCAGGGAGGTCAGGAGCGCAGTGAGCACTTACCTGCAGGGAGGTCAGGAGCGCAGTGAGCACTTACCTGCAGGGAGGTCAGGAGGCAGCTGGACACCAGGAGCGCAGTGAGCACTTACCTGCAGGGAGGTCATGAATGCAGTGAGCACTTACCTGCAGGGAGGTCAGGAGCGCAGTGAGCACTTACCTGCAGGGAGGTCAGGAGGCAGCTGGACACCAGGAGCGCAGTGAGCACTTACCTGCAGGGAGGTCAGGAGCGCAGTAAGCACTTACCTGCAGGGAGGTCAGGAGGCAGCTGGACACCAGGAACGCAGTGAGCACTTACCTGCAGGGAGGTCAGGAGTGCAGTGAGCACTTACCTGCAGGGAGGTCAGGAGTGCAGTGAGCACTTACCTGCAGGGAGGTCAGGAGTGCAGTGAGCACTTACCTGCAGGGAGGTCAGGAGCGCAGTGAGCACTTACCTGCAGGGAGGTCAGGAGGCAGCTGGACACCAGGAGCGCAGTGAGCACTTACCTGCAGGGAGGTCAGGAGCGCAGTAAGCACTTACCTGCAGGGAGGTCAGGAGGCAGCTGGACACCAGGAACGCAGTGAGCACTTACCTGCAGGGAGGTCAGGAGTGCAGTGAGCACTTACCTGCAGGGAGGTCAGGAGTGCAGTGAGCACTTACCTGCAGGGAGGTCAGGAGTGCAGTGAGCACTTACCTGCAGGGAGGTCAGGAGGCAGCTGGACACCATGATCAGCAGCCAGAAGTCCATATCGAAGAAGTGTGAGAGTTTATAGGCCATGAAGGAGGGGAAGACGAGGAGGAGGAGGCACATGCTGACCCCGCGGAGATGCTTCCACAGACTCCTGAGAGAGGAGAGGACATCAGTGCATCAGCCCCAGCCAGACACTCAGGTCCAGTAATACTTCATAGTACCCCTCCTCTGGTTTTCTTACTTATTACCAGTGGCGGCCAGTGCCAGGACTATGGGGTCGGAGATCTCCACCATAGACTGGAGAGTGGAGGTGACCACGATGAAGAGGATGATACTCAGGAGGAACGTCCGCTGCAGGACATGGAGGTCCAGGAGGCCGGTCTGTAGAGCCAGGAGCATCAGTGTTACTCCCTCTGTTACTCCCCTGTCCAGACACACAGCAGGTTAATACCCCGTTACTGCCCTATGTATACACACAGTATATTAATACCCCTTGTTACTGCCCTATGTATACACACACAGTATATTAATACCCCTTGTTACTGTCCTATGTATACACACACAGTATATTAATACCCCCTGTTACTGTCCTATGTATATACACACACAGTATATTAATACCCCCTGTTACTGTCCTATGTATATACACACACAGTATATTAATACCCCCTGTTACTGTCCTATGTATATACACACACAGTATATTAATACCCCCTGTTACTGCCCTATGTATACACACACAGTATATTAATACTCCCTATTACTGCCCTATTTAGATATACAGTATATTAATACTCCCTATTACTGCCCTATTTAGATATACAGTATATTAATACGCCCTGTTACTTCTCTATGAAGACACACAATTTAAATCCCCACAATTTTTATTAAAGGCCTTGTCCGTTTTCAGAGCTGAACCCGGACATCCCTCCATTTCCCCCCCCGGCAGCCCCCCTGAGGCTAGATTTGGAGCAGTTCATGCTCTGATGCTCTCCTTTGCCCTGCGCTAAACCGTGCAGGGCAAGGGCATTTTTTGGAGATCCGGTGACGTACTGGGCTCCACTTAGGGTTGCCAGGCGGGGGCTTCCACCCAGCAGTGACCCCGGCACCGATGGGCGGACTTTGGTGCTGCCCTAGCCTGTAAAACGGCTAGGGCAGCGATAAAGCCCGCCCATCAGAGTCGGTGACGTCACCGAACACACTGCCGGGTGGAAGCTTCCGCCCGGCAGTGTGTTATTGTAAGTAAAAGAGCCCGTGCGCTGCGCGATTTAGCGCAGGGTAAAAGGAGAGCATGAACTGCTCCGATGCTGAAGTCAGGGGGGACTGTCGGGGTGATATTATAGGCATGTCCTCCGGGTTCAGCTCTGGACCTGGACAACCCCTTTAAGGGTCAAACAAAGTTTTCCATACAAGTTGACATCCAACTCATTTTTACTTTTGTTCCTTTTTAACCCCTCGCACTGCGGTGCATCTCTATGAAGGAGGAGGAGTCAAGGAATGTAACATCTCCAAGCACCAAACATCCTGACCCATTGTCCCTCTGTATTTCTTGGTTTATAAAGAACCTTTTCGTATCTTTTAATCTTATTAACCAAACGGAGCCGTTCGATCACATCTGGAACTGAGCCGTACGATCACATCTGGAACATCCCGCGTAATGCAAAGCCTCGCCAAAAACATTACCTTTTTTAAGAGAATCTTTTTATATTTTTTGACAGTTTACCCCTGAAGAGATCGCCTAATATCCAGCATTCCACCCGAGAAGGAATCACTACCTTCAATTTTTGGGTAATAAAGTCATCAATCGCAACCCAATATTCTTTTAGTTCTGAGCAAAACCAGAACATACGTGTGGAGGCAGCACCCGGCGAGTCCCACCGACGACGATTCGAGGTGTTCCTCGCCCCCCAATTATTAAACATGACCTAGAACTACAACGTGATTGGACTTGTATGGAGGAGCACAGATGGCTGTATTCCCCGCCAGGACTTACTAACCCGTCTCCCAGCCCCTCGATAGCGCTCTGGATCCCAGTCAGGTATCATAGGAAGATCTGCTCACCAGGGTCCTGCACAATGGGATCCTCTTCCATTCACAAAATACCCATAACTGAGCAGATATAAAGTAACCCCTAGAATATAGAAGGTTCAGCAGTCTTACCGGCCGGTGCGTCTTATACGGTAACTGGTCAAAAACTATCCTTCTGCCGGTCGATAGATGTCAATTTTCTAAGGAGGGGCCTTTGAATATCTTGAAGATTGCGAATACATTCGAATATTTGGGTAGGAGGATATCTCCCAAGATTGAAGATTTTGTACAGCTTCATTTGATTCCACTTTTGAGCAAATTAAGGTAAAAAAAATCCCGTTGTGGCTCCGACTTCCTTATATCCCTAGTGAAGATGGTGACCCTACTCCAAACGCCTCTATAGCATTAGGAACTCCCCACTATGGATCGAGGAGAAGAAGTTTTTTTAATTAATTGAGAGAATTATTACTTACTTACTTTGGGGAAGAAAGCAGATAAGACTTAAAATGGAATATCTCTGCAAGCCGATGGAAGGCGGAGGGTTAAACCTTCCCTACTTCAAGGGCTACGTCACTGCCTCCCAATTGTGGTTGTATTGAGAATGGGAGAAAAGGCAGTTTTGTAGAATCTATGATAATACGGTCACTTTACTTGATTAACGCCTGTCAGGAGTATAGAGGATGGGTGGGAATAAGGGGATCACGGTGCTGCACGCCCCTCTGGCAAGTAAAATGAGAGGTACTTGGGATGTCCCGAATCACCATTTTGGGCAGCCAGTACCTCACTTACTTCTATCAGGGAAGTTGGTCGATCCCAGACGAAAGCACTCTATGGTCACACTTCCAGGTAGGACGGCACCCTGAGACGAGGGCGTCCATCTAAAGGTAGGAAAACCTACAGATATCTAGTGGCATCTTTAGCAGCGCTGCACCACGACGCGAGTCGTTTTTGAATGCGCGGACATCATCACGCGCCGACGTAGCGTCATGACGTCAGCGCGTCCTTATGCTAGGAATATCACCAGAGCAAAGAGAAGAAGGGGCTTATTACTAGATGAATTAGTGAGGGATCAATACTGGCAAAAATACAATATCCTTTATCCTGCACAGGTGCACGAAGGGAGAATATACACAGTTTATCTTGGTTTAGATACTTTCAGATATGTTCGGCACTTTCTAGTGTAAAGGGAAAGTGGTTGTTTGATCTAGACACATCTAGACCTCTGACGGGGGCAGAAGGTTAGGACTGCTCAGCTTTATAAATGATTAGTTAAAGCACTAATAACACATGCTCCCCCGGGCGAAGGGCTTGGGGTGCAGAGTGTTTAAGGACTGAAATGGAGGATTGGGAAAATATATTTGCACATTTAAGATTAGTGTCTTATAACCCTAATCACGTTGTGGTGCAATTTAGTATCTTACACAGAATGTATGTGACGCCAGTATGGCTTAAGAAGTACTTGTAATTACCCACGGCGCGATTCTCCGGGCACTGAACACTTACATATGGTTTGGTCCTGTAGAGAATTAAAAAGATATTTGGGGGGGGCAATCGATGGCTTTATTACTCAAGACCTGAGAGTAGCGATCCCTGGGACGGTAGAATGCCGGATACTGGGCGATCTCTCTGAGGTAAAGTGCGACCAGTATGAAAGGATTCTCTTTAATAATGCTTGTGGCGATACTCCTGACTGCACGAGCATGGTTACTACCCGATACTCCAAGTGTGGATTCATGGTAAAGCTTGGTTAGAAAGATCAAAGGAAATAGTCTATAGGCAGAGAAAGGTGAAAGATGTGGGGGATCGGGAAGATGTACGTTCCCTGGCTCTTAACCCTTTATTCATCCCCTTGTTCCAGATTCTGGGATGGAGGGGATAGGAGACGCATCGCTAGGGGAGGGGGGGGGGGATGGAAAAATATTAATGTTTATGATAATTTTTTTTAGTATGTCTAAATTAATACTTAAAAAAAAAAAAAAAAAAAAATTTATAATAATAATAATAATAATAATAATAATAATAATAATAATAATAATGCTCCAGACCAAAAAAAAAAAATACCTAGTAGCCATTGGCTCCTGAACTGAAAAATTTAGGAGCCAAATTAAATTTTTAGTTGCCAAATCGAAACCAAATCAAAATTTGGGAATCGTGACAACGCTACGCCGATCAGATCGGCGCAGGGTTGTCTTCGATACCAAAATTTTGATTCGCTTTCGTCACCATAAAAAAGTATTGCGATACTCAATACCGCGCAAAAAAACAAAACAAAAAAAAACAAACAAAAAAAGCCGCGTGCATTTCGCATTTTATGAAACGTTCGGCCCATAATAGAACAGTCCGATCCTATTTTTTGGGGTGGCAAGGCGACAAAAAAATGGCGAATGCTCACCGCATAGGGTTACCGATATTTTGAAATAATTTAACAGTTTGGACTTTTCGGACACAGCGCTATGTAATATGTTTATTTATTGTTTATATATTTTATATGTAAAATTGGGAAAGCAGGGATTTAAACGTAATATTTTAGGGCACTTTCACACTTGCGTTTTTCTTTTCCGGCGTAGAGTTCCGTCACAGGGGCTCTATACCAGAAAAGAACTGATCAGGCATATCCCCATGCACTCTGAATGGAGAGCGATCCGTTCAGGATGTATCAGGCAAAAGAGAAAACCGCAGCATGCTACGGTTTATCTCCGGCGAAAAAAACAGAAGACTTGCCTGAATGCCGGCATTTTTCCCCATAGGAATGTATTAGTGGCGGATCCGTCTGTCCGCATGACAAGCAGAGAGATCCGTTCTTGCAATGCATTTGTGAGATGGATCCACATCCGGATTCGTCTCACAAATGCTTTCAGTCACATCCAGATCGGAGGATCCGGCGGGCAGTTCTAACGACGGAATTGCCCGCCGGATCACACTGCCGCAAGTGTGAAAGTAGCCTTTTACTTACTATTAGCCCCCTTAGGGGCTGGAACCCTTGTCCTATTCACCCTTAGCCCCTTTCACATGAGCGGGATTTCCGCGCGGATGCGATGCGTGAGGTGAACGCATTGCACCCGCACTGAATCCGGACCCATTCATTTCTATGGGGCTGTTCATATGAGCGGTGATTGTCACGCATCACTTGTGCGTTGCGTTAAAATCGCAGCATGCTCTATGTTGTTTCTTTTTTCACGCAACGCAGGCCCCATAGAAGTGAATGGGGCTGCGTGAAAATCCATTCACTGTGTTATTGTCCCTTATAAGATGGTTATAAGAGGAATATAATAGCATTCTGAATACAGACTGCAAAGTAGAAGGTCAGTATAATAAACATTGGTGGCGCAGTGCTCTCCCCCCCCCACAATAATAAACATTGGTGGCGCAGTGCTCCCCCCCCACAATAATAAACATTGGTGGCGCAGTGCTCCCCCCCACCCAATAATAAACATTGGTGGCGCAGTGCGCCCCCCCCCCACAATAATAAACATTGGTGGCGCAGTGCTCCCCCCCCACAATAATAAACATTGGTGGCGCAGTGCTCCCCCCCCACAATAATAAACATTGGTGGCGCAGTGCTCCCCCCCCAATAATAAACATTGGTGGCGCAGTGCTCCCCCCCCCACAATAATAAACATTGGTGGCGCAGTGCGCCCCCCCCACAATAATAAACATTGGTGGCGCAGTGCTCCCCCCCCACAATAATAAACATTGGTGGCGCAGTGCTCCCCCCCACCCAATAATAAACATTGGTGGCGCAGTGCCCCCCCCCCCCACAATAATAAACATTGGTGGCGCAGTGCTCCCCCCCCCACAATAATAAACATTGGTGGCGCAGTGCTCCCCCCCCAATAATAAACATTGGTGGCGCAGTGCGCCCCATCCCCCCACAATAATAAACATTGGTGGCGCAGTGCGCCCCATCCCCCCCCAATAATAAACATTGGTGGCGCAGTGCTCCCCCCCCACAATAATAAACATTGGTGGCGCAGTGCTCCCCCCCCCCCCAATAATAAACATTGGTGGCGCAGTGCTCCCCCCCCAATAATAAACATTGGTGGCGCAGTGCGCCCCATCCCCCCACAATAATAAACATTGGTGGCGCATTGCTCCCCCCCCAATAATAAACATTGGTGGCGCAGTGCGCCCCCCCCAATAATAAACATTGGTGGCGCAGTGCGCCCCCCCCAATAATAAACATTGGTGGCGCAGTGCGCCCCATCCCCCCACAATAATAAACATTGGTGGCGCAGTGCTCCCCATCCCCCTCCCGTCTCTCTTCTGATTGGCGGCAGCAGCAGCACAGGGAGGGACAGACTCCTCCTCGTCACTGCTGAGAAGAACATCGGTGGCGGCGGGCAGAGAACCACCATCTCCTGTGCCCGCTGCTGTATTCAACGGCAGAGCTGCGGCGGGGGGTCTAGTCACAAATGGCGACAAAACTAAAAAGTCTTATCGCCATTTGTAAACTCTAAGTCGCCATCTGGAGCCCTGAATAATATACCCTATCACTGCCCTATGTAGTCATACAGTATATTAATACCCACTATCACTGCCCTATGTAGTCATACAGTATATTAATACCCACTATCACTGCCCTATGTAGTCATACAGTATATTAATACCCACTATCACTGCCCTATGTAGTCATACAGTATATTAATACCCACTATCACTGCCCTATGTAGTCATACAGTATATTAATACCCACTATCACTGCCCTATGTGGTCACACAGTATATTAATACCCCCTATCACTGCCCTATGTGGTCACACAGTATATTAATACCCACTATCACTGCCCTATGTGGTCACACAGTATATTAATACCCACTATCACTGCCCTATGTAGTCATACAGTATATTAATACCCACTATCACTGCCCTATGTGGTCATACAGTATATTAATACCCACTATCACTGCCCTATGTGGTCACACAGTATATTAATACCCACTATCACTGCCCTATGTGGTCACACAGTATATTAATACCCACTATCACTGCCCTATGTAGTCATACAGTATATTAATACCCCCTATCACTGCCCTATGTAGTCATACAGTATATTAATACCCACTATCACTGCCCTATGTAGTCACACAGTATATTAATACCCACTATCACTGCCCTATGTAGTCATACAGTATATTAATACCCACTATCACTGCCCTATGTAGTCACACAGTATATTAATACCCACTATCACTGCCCTATGTAGTCACACAGTATATTAATACCCACTATCACTGCCCTATGTAGTCATACAGTATATTAATACCCACTATCACTGCCCTATGTGGTCACACAGTATATTAATACCCACTATCACTGCCCTATGTGGTCACACAGTATATTAATACCCACTATCACTGCCCTATGTAGTCATACAGTATATTAATACCCACTATCACTGCCCTATGTGGTCATACAGTATATTAATACCCACTATCACTGCCCTATGTGGTCACACAGTATATTAATACCCACTATCACTGCCCTATGTGGTCACACAGTATATTAATACCCACTATCACTGCCCTATGTAGTCATACAGTATATTAATACCCCCTATCACTGCCCTATGTAGTCATACAGTATATTAATACCCACTATCACTGCCCTATGTAGTCACACAGTATATTAATACCCACTATCACTGCCCTATGTAGTCATACAGTATATTAATACCCACTATCACTGCCCTATGTAGTCACACAGTATATTAATACCCACTATCACTGCCCTATGTAGTCACACAGTATATTAATACCCACTATCACTGCCCTATGTAGTCACACAGTATATTAATACCCACTATCACTGCCCTATGTAGTCACACAGTATATTAATACCCCCTATCACTGCCCTATGTAGTCACACAGTATATTAATACCCCCTATCACTGCCCTATGTAGTCACACAGTATATTAATACCCCCTATCACTGCCCTATGTAGTCACACAGTATATTAATACCCCCTATCACTGCCCTATGTAGTCACACAGTATATTAATACCCACTATCACTGCCCTATGTAGTCACACAGTATATTAATACCCACTATCACTGCCCTATGTAGTCATACAGTATATTAATACCCCCTATCACTGCCCTATGTAGTCACACAGTATATTAATACCCCCTATCACTGCCCTATGTGGTCATACAGTATATTAATACCCACTATCACTGCCCTATGTGGTCACACAGTATATTAATACCCCCTATCACTGCCCTATGTGGTCACACAGTATATTAATACCCCCTATCACTGCCCTATGTAGTCACACAGTATATTAATACCCCCTATCACTGCCCTATGTAGTCATACAGTATATTAATACCCACTATCACTGCCCTATGTGGTCACACAGTATATTAATACCCACTATCACTGCCCTATGTAGTCATACAGTATATTAATACCCACTATCACTGCCCTATGTAGTCATACAGTATATTAATACCCACTATCACTGCCCTATGTAGTCACACAGTATATTAATACCCACTATCACTGCCCTATGTGGTCACACAGTATATTAATACCCACTATCACTGCCCTATGTAGTCACACAGTATATTAATACCCACTATCACTGCCCTATGTGGTCACACAGTATATTAATACCCCCTATCACTGCCCTATGTAGTCACACAGTATATTAATACCCACTATCACTGCCCTATGTAGTCACACAGTATATTAATACCCCCTATCACTGCCCTATGTAGTCATACAGTATATTAATACCCACTATCACTGCCCTATGTAGTCATACAGTATATTAATACCCACTATCACTGCCCTATGTAGTCACACAGTATATTAATACCCACTATCACTGCCCTATGTAGTCATACAGTATATTAATACCCACTATCACTGCCCTATGTGGTCATACAGTATATTAATACCCACTATCACTGCCCTATGTGGTCATACAGTATATTAATACCCACTATCACTGCCCTATGTAGACATACAGTATATTAATACCCACTATCACTGCCCTATGTGGTCATACAGTATATTAATACCCACTATCACTGCCCTATGTAGTCATACAGTATATTAATACCCCCTATCACTGCCCTATGTGGTCACACAGTATATTAATACCCACTATCACTGCCCTATGTAGTCACACAGTATATTAATACCCACTATCACTGCCCTATGTAGTCATACAGTATATTAATACCCACTATCACTGCCCTATGTAGTCATACAGTATATTAATACCCACTATCACTGCCCTATGTAGTCATACAGTATATTAATACCCACTATCACTGCCCTATGTGGTCATACAGTATATTAATACCCACTATCACTGCCCTATGTAGTCATACAGTATATTAATACCCACTATCACTGCCCTATGTGGTCATACAGTATATTAATACCCACTATCACTGCCCTATGTGGTCACACAGTATATTAATACCCCCTATCACTGCCCTATGTGGTCATACAGTATATTAATACCCCCTATCACTGCCCTATGTAGTCATACAGTATATTAATACCCACTATCACTGCCCTATGTAGTCATACAGTGTATTAATACCCACTAATACTGCCCTATGTAGTCATACAGTATATTAATACCCACTAATACTGCCCTATGTAGACACACAGTATATTAATACCCCTATTAGTGCCCTATGTAGACACACAGTATATTAATACCCACTAATACTGCCCTATGTAGACACACAGTATATTAATACCCCTATTAGTGCCCTATGTAGACACACAGTATATTAATACCCACTAATACTGCCCTATGTAGACACACAGTATATTAATACCCCTATTAGTGCCCTATGTAGACATACAGTATATTAATACCCACTAATACTGCCCTATGTAGTCATAAAGTATAATACCCACTATTACTGTCCTATGAAGACACACAGTATATTAATACTCACTATTACTGCCCTATGTAGACATAGCAGATTTATACCCTTTGTTACTCCCCCACATAATACTTCCAGCATATAAATACCTGTGCATGACGTTCCCGTTCTGTAAGGCGCTATACCCCAGCAGGTAGAACTTGCAGAGGTTCAGCGCTCCCAGCGCCAGGTAGGAGACCGTGAAGGTAAGTCCGAGCAGACAGTACGGGGTCCCGCAGCATTCTGCCACACTGGAGGGGACACACAGAGGGGTACAAATACAGGGAACCCCAACATATAATCTACACACATAGAAGAGATTTACCTATTGAGGAAGATGAATAGGGGCCCCTGCTGCTCCAGGGCCCCAGGCTTAGAGGACAATGTGCTGAATACATGAAGAACAAAGATGACCAACCAGAAGACCAGGAAGATGAGCGGGACGGCGAGCTGGGACCAGAGCGACACCCCGACTGCCAGCAGCCTGGAGAGTTCAGTCACCTGCCATAACCAGGAGGGAGGTGTTACACCCGCACAGAACACCCATGTACGGAGGACACACCCAGATATCGCCCTACCTGATACAGCTCCTCGTAGGCCGCCCTGATGAGGCTTTGGAGTCCTCCCAGGCTGGTCAGTGCAGTGTACGTCATCACCAGCAGGGACGGGGCTATAGACAGCGCGCTGAGGACAGGGAGAACCTGCAGGGGGAGCCCCGCCAGCCGAGCCAGCAGGGGCAGGATGGGAGCCGAGAAGAGCCACACTTGGCGTGTCCTCATCAGCATGGAGCAGAGCACCGCCACCATCACCAGCCCTGCAGAGAAACCACAGCACAAACCCAGTCACCTCCGAGAGCCAGCCGCCCCGCACAGGACACCCCCCCATCAGTGGCAGAGCCGTATATACCGGTCACCTCTGAGAGCACGCCTCCCCGCACAGGACACCCCCCATCAGTGGCAGAGCCGTATATACCGGTCACCTCCGAGAGCCAGCCGCCCCGCACAGGACACCCCCCCATCAGTGGCAGAGCCGTACATACCGGTCACCTCTGAGAGCACGCCTCCCCGCACAGGACACCCACCATCAGTGGCAGAGCCGTACATACCGGTCACCTCCGAGAGCCAGCCGCCCCGCACAGGACACTCCCCATCAGTGGCAGAGCCGTACATACCGGTCACCTCTGAGAGCACGCCTCCCCGCACAGGACACCTCCCATCAGTGGCAGAGCCGTACATACCTGTCACCTCTGGGAGCACGCCGCTCCACACAGGACATCCCCCCCATCCCCCATCAGTGGCAGAGCAGTACATACCGGTCACCTCTGGGAGCACGCCGCTCCACACAGGACATCCATCAGTGGCAGAGCCGTACATACCAGTTACCTCTGGGAGCACACCGCTCCACACAGGACATCCCCCCCCCCCCCCCCCCATCAGTGGCAGAGCCGTACATACCGGTCACCTCTGGGAGCACGCCGCTCCACACAGGACATCCCCCCCCCCCCCCCCATCAGTGGCCGTACATACCGGACACCTCTGGGAGCACGTCGCTCCACACAGGACATCCCCCCCCCCCCATCAGTGGGAGAGCCGTACATACCGGTCACCTCTGGGAGCACACCGCTCCACACAGGACATCCCCCCCCCCCCCCCCCATCAGTGGGAGAGCCGTACATACCGGTCACCTCTGGGAGCACACCGCTCCACACAGGACATCCCCCCCCCCCCCCATCAGTGGGAGAGCCGTACATACCGGTCACCTCTGGGAGCACACCGCTCCACACAGGACATCCCCCCCCCCCCCCATCAGTGGCAGAGCCGTACATACCAGTTACCTCTGGGAGCACGCCGCTCCACACAGGACATCCCCCCCCCCCCCATCAGTGGCAGAGCCGTACATACCGGTCACCTCTGGGAGCACACTGCTCCACACAGGACATCCCCCCCCCCCCCCCATCAGTGGCCGTACATACCGGACACCTCTGGGAGCACACCGCTCCACACAGGACATCCCCCCCCCCCCATCAGTGGCAGAGCAGTACATACCGGTCACCTCTGGGAGCACACCGCTCCACACAGGACATCCGCCCCCCCATCAGTGGCCGTACATACCGGTCACCTCTGGGAGCACCCCACTCCACACAGGACACCCCCCCCCATCAGTGGCAGAGCCGGACATACTGGTCACCTCTGGGAGCACGCCGCCCCGCACAGGACACCCCCGATCAGTGGCAGAGCCGTACATACCGGTCAACACCAGGAGCATGCCTCCCCGGACAGGACTCCCCCCTCCCGTCTGGGAGCACGCTGCTCCACACAGGACACCCCCCCCCCCCCTCTGGGAGCACGCTGCTCCGCACAGGACACCCCCCCCCCCTTTCGTCTGGGAGCACGCTGCTCCGCACAGGACACCCCCCTCCCCTCTGGGAGCACGCTGCTCCGCACAGGACCCCCCCCCATCAGTGGCAGAGCCGACATACCGGTCACCTCTGTGAACCGGCACGGCCCGTACATAACAGGCAATGTGCTGCGGCGATGTCCTCACCTGACAGCGTGCTGATGTTGCGTGTCAATGAGGCGTGATCCCCGTAGACAGTCCCTGACCGCCCCGCCGCCATCTCCTGACGGACGTAGTCCCTGAGGATACAGAGAGGAACAGCAATCAACCCCACAGGTGGAGGATGTGGATTTCTAACAAGATGGGGGTCACCTACCTGCTGGTCTGATGGGCCACATACAGCAGCAGTGCGGTCAGGAGGTAGAGGTAGAGGTGGAGCAGACAGCGCAGGGGCAGGAGCAGCAGCACCGCGCACATCACCTGACCTGCCGGGAGGAATAAGAGAGGGTCACTGAATGTTAGCATTACCAGAAAGTAACAGACAACATGGCGGAGCCGTCCTCACCCAGGTAGTAGACGTCCTGCATGGACAGGGCCCCGAGGACGGAGGGGTCATAGGTCAGGAGGGTGAAGTCCTGGGGGTCCCAGCGGTACAGCAGGTCCAGAGCCACAATGCAGGGAATGCGGAGGACAACATTGGCAGCTCCCTCCAGCTGGGACATGTTCAGCACCGCGCACACTACACACCACTATCCTGCGTCCTGCGGCACCGCGCACACTACACCCTGCAGAGCTACTCCATGCTGCTCCGCTCATCACCACCGCACCAGAAGAACCGCCAACCAGAGAGTATGGAAACCGGTGAGATGTGAGAAGAAGGAACCGGAGGACCTGAAAGAGACCAGAGTATGAGACGGCACCTGATCATACAACGCAGGGGTCCGATAATCCAGAAACCACTGGTCCAGGATATACCGCCACATACATACCTCACATCACACTATAGACCCCCCTCATACCTCACACTATAGACCCCCCCCTCATACCTCACATCACACTATAGACCCCGCCCCTCATACCTCACATCACACTATAGACCCTCCTCATACCTCACATCACACTATAGACCCCCCCCCTCATACCTCACATCACACTATAGACCCCCCCCTCATACCTCACACTATAGCCCCCCCCTCATACATCACACTATAGACCCCCCTCATACATCACACTATAGACCCCCCTCATACCTCACATCACACTATAGACCCCCCCCTCATACCTCACATCACACTATAGCCCCCCCCCTCATACCTCACATCACACTATAGACCCCCCTCATACCTCACATCACACTATAGACCCCCCCCTCATACCTCACATCACACTATAGACCCCCCCCTCATACCTCACATCACACTATAGACCCCCCCCTCATACCTCACATCACACTATAGACCCCCCCCTCATACATCACACTATAGACCCCCCCCCTCATACATCACACTATAGACCCCCCTCATACCTCACATCACACTATAGACCCCCCCCTCATACCTCACATCACACTATAGACCCCCCCCTCATACCTCACATCACACTATAGACCCCCCCCTCATACCTCACATCACACTATAGACCCCCCCCCCCCCTCATACCTCACATCACACTATAGACCCCCCCCTCATACCTCACATCACACTATAGACCCCCCCCTCATACCTCACATCACACTATAGACCCCCCCCTCATACCTCACATCACACTATAGACCCCCCCCTCATACCTCACATCACACTATAGACCCCCCCCCTCATACCTCACATCACACTATAGACCCCCCCCTCATACCTCACATCACACTATAGACCCCCCCTCATACCTCACATCACACTATAGACCCCCCCCTCAAACCTCACATCACACTATAGACCCCCCTCATACATCACACTATAGACCCCCCCCTCATACCTCACATCACACTATAGACCCCCCCCTCATACCTCACACTATAGACCCCCCCTCATACCTCACATCACACTATAGACCCCCCCCTCATACCTCACATCACACTATAGACCCCCCCCTCATACCTCACATCACACTATAGACCCCCCCCCTCATACCTCACATCACACTATAGACCCCCCCCTCATACCTCACATCACACTATAGACCCCCCCCTCATACCTCACATCACACTATAGACCCCCCCCTCATACCTCACTATAGACCCCCCCCTCATACCTCACATCACACTATAGACCCCCCCCTCATACCTCACATCACACTATAGACCCCCCCCTCATACCTCACATCACACTATAGACCCCCCCCTCATACCTCACATCACACTATAGACCCCCCCCTCATACCTCACATCACACTATAGACCCCCCCTCATACCTCACATCACACTATAGACCCCCCCTCATACCTCACATCACACTATAGACCCCCTCCTCATACCTCACATCACACTATAGACCCCCCCCCTCATACCTCACATCACACTATAGACCCCCCCTCATACCTCACATCACACTATAGACCCCCCCCCTCATACCTCACATCACACTATAGACCCCCCCCCTCATACCTCACATCACACTATAGAGTCACCCCCCCTCATACCTCACATCACACTATAGAGTCACCCCCCCTCATACCTCACATCACACTATAGACCCCCCCTCATACCTCACATCACACTATAGACCCCCCCCTCATACCTCACATCACACTATAGACCCCCCTCATACCTCACATCACACTATAGACCCCCCTCATACCTCATCACACTATAGACCCCCCTCATACCTCACATCACACTATAGACCCCCCCCCTCATACCTCACATCACACTATAGACCCCCCCCCTCATACCTCACATCACACTATAGACCCCCCCCCCTCATACCTCACATCACACTATAGACCCCCCCCCCCTCATACCTCACATCACACTATAGACCCCCCTCATACCTCACATCACACTATAGACCCCCCCCTCATACCTCACATCACACTATAGACCCCCCCTCATACCTCACATCACACTATAGACCCCCCCCTCATACCTCACACTATAGATACCTCACATCACACTATAGACCCCCCCCCTCATACCTCACATCACACTATAGACCCCCCTCATACCTCACATCACACTATAGACCCCCCTCATACCTCACATCACACTATAGACCCCCCCTCATACCTCACATCACACTATAGACCCCCCCTCATACCTCACATCACACTATAGACCCCCCCTCATACCTCACATCACACTATAGACCCCCCCTCATACCTCACATCACACTATAGACCCCCCCTCATACCTCACATCACACTATAGACCCCCCTCATACCTCACATCACACTATAGACCCCCCTCATACCTCACATCACACTATAGACCCCCCCTCATACCTCACATCACACTATAGACCCCCCCCCTCATACCTCACACTATAGATACCTCACATCACACTATAGACCCCCCCCTCATACCTCACATCACACTATAGACCCCCCCCCTCATACCTCACATCACACTATAGACCCCCCCCCTCATACCTCACATCACACTATAGACCCCCCCCTCATACCTCACATCACACTATAGACCCCCCCTCATACCTCACATCACACTATAGACCCCCCCTCATACCTCACATCACACTATAGACCCCCCTCATACCTCACATCACACTATAGACCCCCCTCATACCTCACATCACACTATAGACCCCCCCTCATACCTCACATCACACTATAGACCCCCCTCATACCTCACATCACACTATAGACCCCCCTCATACCTCACATCACACTATAGACCCCCCCTCATACCTCACATCACACTATAGACCCCCCCTCATACCTCACATCACACTATAGACCCCCCCTCATACCTCACATCACACTATAGACCCCCCTCATACCTCACATCACACTATAGACCCCCCCCTCATACCTCACATCACACTATAGACCCCCCCCTCATACCTCACATCACACTATAGACCCCCCCCCTCATACCTCACATCACACTATAGACCCCCCCCCTCATACCTCACATCACACTATAGACCCCCCCTCATACCTCACATCACACTATAGACCCCCCCTCATACCTCACATCACACTATAGACCCCCCTCATACCTCACATCACACTATAGACCCCCCTCATACCTCACATCACACTATAGACCCCCCTCATACCTCACATCACACTATAGACCCCCCCTCATACCTCACATCACACTATAGACCCCCCTCATACCTCACATCACACTATAGACCCCCCTCATACCTCACATCACACTATAGACCCCCCCCTCACATCACACTATAGACCCCCCCCCCTCATACCTCACATCACACTATAGACCCCCCCCCCCCCTCATACCTCACACTATAGATACCTCACATCACACTATAGACCCCCCCCTCATACCTCACATCACACTATAGACCCCCCTCATACCTCACATCACACTATAGACCCCCCCTCATACCTCACATCACACTATAGACCCCCCTCATACCTCACATCACACTATAGACCCCCCTCATACCTCACATCACACTATAGACCCCCCTCATACCTCACATCACACTATAGACCCCCCCTCATACCTCACATCACACTATAGACCCCCCCTCATACCTCACATCACACTATAGACCCCCCTCATACCTCACATCACACTATAGACCCCCCTCATACCTCACATCACACTATAGACCCCCCTCATACCTCACATCACACTATAGACCCCCCCTCATACCTCACATCACACTATAGACCCCCCTCATACCTCACATCACACTATAGACCCCCCTCATACCTCACATCACACTATAGACCCCCCCTCATACCTCACATCACACTATAGACCCCCCCCTCATACCTCACATCACACTATAGACCCCCCCTCATACCTCACATCACACTATAGACCCCCCCTCATACCTCACATCACACTATAGACCCCCCCTCATACCTCACATCACACTATAGACCCCCCTCATACCTCACATCACACTATAGACCCCCCCTCATACCTCACATCACACTATAGACCCCCCCTCATACCTCACATCACACTATAGACCCCCCCCCCCCTCATACCTCACACTATAGATACCTCACATCACACTATAGACCCCCCCTCATACCTCACATCACACTATAGACCCCCCTCATACCTCACATCACACTATAGACCCCCCTCATACCTCACATCACACTATAGACCCCCCTCATACCTCACATCACACTATAGACCCCCCTCATACCTCACATCACACTATAGACCCCCCTCATACCTCACATCACACTATAGACCCCCCTCATACCTCACATCACACTATAGACCCCCCTCATACCTCACATCACACTATAGACCCCCCTCATACCTCACATCACACTATAGACCCCCCTCATACCTCACATCACACTATAGACCCCCCCTCATACCTCACATCACACTATAGACCCCCCTCATACCTCACATCACACTATAGACCCCCCCTCATACCTCACATCACACTATAGACCCCCCTCATACCTCACATCACACTATAGACCCCCCTCATACCTCACATCACACTATAGACCCCCCCTCATACCTCACATCACACTATAGACCCCCCTCATACCTCACATCACACTATAGACCCCCCCCCCCTCATACCTCACATCACACTATAGACCCCCCTCATACCTCACATCACACTATAGACCCCCTCATACCTCACATCACACTATAGACCCCCCCTCATACCTCACATCACACTATAGACCCCCCTCATACCTCACATCACACTATAGACCCCCCCCCCTCATACCTCACATCACACTATAGACCCCCCCCCCTCATACCTCACATCACACTATAGACCCCCCCCCCTCATACCTCACATCACACTATAGACCCCCCCCCCTCATACCTCACATCACACTATAGACCCCCCCCTCATACCTCACATCACACTATAGACCCCCCCCCCCCTCATACCTCACACTATAGATACCTCACATCACACTATAGACCCCCCTCATACCTCACATCACACTATAGACCCCCCCTCATACCTCACATCACACTATAGACCCCCCCCCCTCATACCTCACATCACACTATAGACCCCCCCTCATACCTCACATCACACTATAGACCCCCCTCATACCTCACATCACACTATAGACCCCCCCCCCTCATACCTCACATCACACTATAGACCCCCCTCATACCTCACATCACACTATAGACCCCCCCCCCCCTCATACCTCACATCACACTATAGACCCCCCCCCTCATACCTCACATCACACTATAGACCCCCCCCCCCCCCCTCATACCTCACACTATAGATACCTCACATCACACTATAGACCCCCCCTCATACCTCACATCACACTATAGACCCCCCTCATACCTCACATCACACTATAGACCCCCCCCCTCATACCTCACATCACACTATAGACCCCCCTCATACCTCACATCACACTATAGACCCCCCCCTCATACCTCACATCACACTATAGACCCCCCCTCATACCTCACATCACACTATAGACCCCCCCCCTCATACCTCACACTATAGATACCTCACATCACACTATAGACCCCCCCCCCTCATACCTCACATCACACTATAGACCCCCCTCATACCTCACATCACACTATAGACCCCCCTCATACCTCACATCACACTATAGACCCCCCTCATACCTCACATCACACTATAGACCCCCCTCATACCTCACATCACACTATAGACCCCCCCCTCATACCTCACATCACACTATAGACCCCCCCTCATACCTCACATCACACTATAGACCCCCCCTCATACCTCACATCACACTATAGACCCCCCCTCATACCTCACATCACACTATAGACCCCCCCTCATACCTCACTATAGACACCTCACAGCTGTCTCCGGCGCTGAGCTCTCCTCTCACTTCAGGTCCCAGGACAGATGACGCTGCCGTCATGACGCTGAATCCGCCATGTTGTGTGAGGGCAGATGTACGGCAGCTGCGCACTTACCACGAGTCTTTCATATCCGCCATGTTTTCTGCTGGCAGTGGATCGTACCTGCGCATGCGTATATTCCGATATGCTGCGCCCCTGGCGGTACACTAGGGTAATGTCCTGCTCTCTCCTCACAGAGGGCTTCAGATACGGCAGCCATGATGATCTCAGCTCCTCTGGGAGCCGAGGGTCTGTGCTCAGCTCTCTCCATCATATAGCGGCCATGATTCTGATTATTATCTCCTATTAATTCAGTAAAATTCTGATGTCCTCTTCTACGGTGGCGGCCATGTTTGCTGAGCCTTAGGGTTCTTTACCGCCTGTGGTGGGCATGGAAGGAGCGGTCGCAGGGTCTTCCGTATTATAATGGGATTTGTTTGGATCCCGTGAACACGGTTCGCCCTGATGTGTGGGCTGTTTTATTTCGGGGTGAGGTCACCCAGGTCTTTTCCAGTTTTCTGTCATCGGAGCGGTGTGCGTTCGCCGTACTTGTGTATTACGGTGTACGGTGACTCTGACGTGGGCTAAGATGGCAGACTTGGGGGCCCTGCACCAGAAACCGCCCCTCATGTTGTCAGCGGGGGCCGCACCGCCGTTCAAGCTGCCGCAGACCACATCAATAAGGGACATATCTTGGAACGGTTTCTGTGCAGACACCAGTGGACATCATAGGGATGTTCATTCAGAGTAGCCGCATTGGGTCTAAAGCCACCGGTGGACCTGCTTCTTTACAAGTGCAAAACCACTGCCTCCCAAGGAGTGAAGAAGAAGGCTGAAGTTAGATACTGCGGTCATTGAAAGTGGAGTCTGGAGGGGACAGAGGTGTCTAGAGACGGACAGAGGAGTGTGGAGGAGGAAAAAGGCGTGTGGAGGAGGGCAGAGGAGTCTGGAGGAGAATAGAGGTGTCTGGTGGAGGACAGTAGAGTAAGACAGAAGAGTCTGGAGGAGAATAGAGGTGTCTGGTGGAGGACAGTAGAGTAAGACAGAGGAGTCTGGACAAGGACAGAGCAGTCTGACAGAACAGTGGAGGAGGACAGAGGAGTCTGGACAAGGACAGAGCAGTCTGACAGAACAGTGGAGGAGGACAGAGGAGTCTAGACGATGATTGAGGTGTCTGGAGGGGACAGAGGAGTCTGGACAAGGACAGAGCAGTCTGACAAAGAACAGTGGAGGAGGACAGAGGAGTCTAGTCGATGATTGAGGTGTCTGGAGGGGACAGAGGAGTCTGGACAAGGACAGAGCAGTCTGACAAAGAACAGTGGAGGAGGACAGAGGAGTCTAGTCGATGATTGAGGTGTCTGGAGGGGACAGAGGAGTCTGGACAAGGACAGAGCCGTCTGACAGAGAACAGTGGAGGAGGACAGAGGAGTCTAGTCGATGATTGAGGTGTCTGGAGGGGACAGAGGAGTCTGACAGAGAACAGTGCAGGAGGACAGAGGTGTCTAGTTTATGATTGAGGTGTCTGGAGGGGACAGAGGAGTCTGGACAAGGACAGAGCAGTCTGACAGAGAACAGTGGAGGAGGACAGAGGAGTGTGGTAAGACATAGGAGTCTAGTCGATGATTGAGGTGTCTGGAGGGGACAGAGGAGTCTGGACAAGGACAGAGCAGTCTGACAGAGAACAGTGGAGGAGGACAGAGGAGTGTGGCAAGACATAGGAGTCTAGTCGATGATTGAGGTGTCTGGAGGGGACAGAGGAGTCTGGACAAGGACAGAGCAGTCTGACAGAGAACAGTGGAGGAGGACAGAGGAGGGTGAGGGAGGAAAAAGGCATGTGGAGGAGGACAGAGGAGTCTAGAGGAGAATAGAGGTGTCTGATGGAGGACAGTAGAGTAAGACAGAGGAGTCTGGACAAGGACAGAGTAGTCTGACAGAACAGTGGAGGAGGACAGAGGAGTCTAGACGATGATTGAGGTGTCTGGAGGGGACAGAGGAGTCTGGACAAGGACAGAGCAGTCTGACAGAGAACAGTGGAGGAGGACAGAGGAGTGTGGTAAGACATAGGAGTCTAGTCGATGATTGAGGTGTCTGGAGGGGACAGAGGAGTCTGGACAAGGACAGAGCAGTCTGACAGAGAACAGTGGAGGAGGACAGAGGAGGGTGAGGGAGGAAAAAGGCGTGTGGAGGAGGACAGAGGAGTCTAGAGGAGAATAGAGGTGTCTGATGGAGGACAGTAGAGTAAGACAGAGGAGTCTGGACAAGGACAGAGTAGTCTGACAGAACAGTGGAGGAGGACAGAGGAGTCTAGACGATGATTGAGGTGTCTGGAGGGGACAGAGGAGTCTGGACAAGGACAGAGCAGTCTGACAGAACAGTGGAGGAGGACAGAGGAGTCTAGTCGATGATTGAGGTGTCTGGAGGGGACAGAGGAGTCTGGACAAGGACAGAGCAGTCTGACAAAGGACAGAGGAGTCTAGTCGATGATTGAGGTGTCTGGAGGGGACAGAGGAGTCTGGACAAGGACAGAGCCGTCTGACAGAGAACAGTGGAGGAGGACAGAGGAGTCTAGTCGATGATTGAGGTGTCTGGAGGGGACAGAGGAGTCTGGACAAGGACAGAGCAGTCTGACAGAGAACAGTGGAGGAAGACAGAGGAGTCTAGTCGATGATTGAGGTGTCTGGAGGGGACAGAGGAGTCTGGACAAGGACAGAGCAGTCTGACAGAGAACAGTGGAGGAGGACAGAGGAGTGTGGTAAGACATAGGAGTCTAGTCGATGATTGAGGTGTCTGGAGGGGACAGAGGAGTCTGGCCAAGGACAGAGCAGTCTGACAGAGAACAGTGGAGGAGGACAGAGGAGTCTAGTCGATGATTGAGTTGTCTGGAGGGGACAGAGGAGTCTGGCCAAGGACAGAGCAGTCTGACGGAGGACAGTGGAGTTGGACAGAGTAGTGTGGAGGATGACAGAGGAGTCTAGTGGAGGAAAGAGGTGGCTGGAGGACGACAGAGGAGGAGGACAGAGGAGTGTGGGGTAAGACAGAGGAGTCTGGTTGAGGATTGAGGTGTCTGGAGGAGACAGGAGTATAACAGGACAGAGGAGTGTGGAGGAGGACAGAGGAGTCTGGTGAAGGAAAGAGGTGGCTGGAGGACGACAGAGGAGTCTATAGGGGTCAGAGGAGTCAGGAGGAGACATAGATGTCTGGGCGAGGACAGAGGAGTCTGGAGGAGGATAGCGGATAGTGGTAAGACAAAGGAGTCTGGAGAAAGACATAGGAGTCAGGCCGAGGACAGAGGAGTCTGATGGAGGACAGAGAAGTCTGGAGGAGGACAGAGGAGTCTGATGGAGGACAGAGAAGGGGGACAAAAGAGTCTGGTGGGGGACAGAGAAGTGTTGAGGAGGACAGAGAAGTCTGGAGGAGACAGTGAAGTGTGGTGAAGGATGAAGATGTCTGGAGGAGACAGAGAAGTTTGGTGGAGGATAGAGGTGTCTGGATGGGACAGAGGAGTCTGGAGGAGGATAGAGGTGCCTGGGGGAACAGAAGAGTGTAGAAGAGGAGTCTGGTGGAGAATAGAAGTGTCTAGAGAAGGACAGAGGTATCTGGAGGAGACAGAGAAGTGTGGTGGGGACAGAGGAGTCTGGAGTGGTCAGGGAAGTCTGGTGGAAGAGGACAAAGGAGTCTGCATCCACTGCCGGCCTAAATCTATGCCAGATCCCTTGCTGGTGTAGATTTTGATAATTTTCTACGCCTAAAACAGGAGTATAAAATGATAACTGAGACAGACCATACGGCCTATCCTCGCCCGTGCCACTCACCCTTTTTTTTGACCTGGCATCAGCAGGGAAAAGTTGCAGATTCAGCCACAGATCTACGCCAAAAATTGGCATATATCTAATAATAAATGACCCCCACAGTGAATATCAGAATATTTTTTCTAACTGCGGCTCTTCTGCTTTCTGTGGTTGGAGAGTATGGCTGCCACAGAAGCCGGCTGTGTTTGCTGCCGCCGGCACGTGCGGCTGATCCTGCCTCCTTGCTTGCAGATTTTGGTTCTTCCTTGCCCGCCTTACATTCCTGTAAGATACTTCTATTCTGGCCTTGACCTTGGCTCCGTTCCTAGTTCCGTCTCACTTCTTGTATTGTTGTCTACTCCTTGTTCTACTCCTGGTCTTGACTCGTGGCCCCATCATTTAAGTTCGGTCCTGTCTCGCACCCTTGTGGCTCTCCTGGTGAAATCCCCTGGCTGTGTTCCAGAAATATTTGACTTCTCTGAGGACCACAACCTGGGAATCAAAATTAACATCTTCTTGCCAGGGTTAAAGGTGAAGAATAGGAAGGCTCTTTAAGAGTCTTTAGACTCTACACCCCAGGCAAGCCAAAGCCAAACCAATTGCAGCTTAGAAAGTCCACTTCTGTGGTGGTGAGGAATGGAATGAGATCCCAGAGATACCTTCTCGTAGATGACTCATGCTTAAAGGTTTATTTTGTGGGCTCATTGGCAGTCCCAGTGACACACACCAGAGCTGATGATGTAGGCCGTCTACTACTACTGGGCCACTCCAGTGTTTTATTTATTGGTTGCCTGTGCTGGGCCCTCTCCACAGAAACATTTGAGCATCAGTACTTGTCTGTCTCTAACTCCCAGTAAAACGTATTACTCAGGTGTATGGTTCTGATGTGGCCAGAAGGTGGCAGCAGCAGCGGTACCCTGAGCCGTGTACAGCAGACCCTGGACTGGTATAATGAGCGCATAGCTATAGATTATAAATTAACCCCTTCTTGGTATGTGATGTACATGTAGCAGAGGAGTGTAGGGAGCTCCTTACACCGTGTTATACGGCGGACTCTCACCTGCAATGGGTAGTATTGGATATAACTCCCAGGTGCTCGGTGCCTTAGATGTCGCGGTCAGTAGTGAAACTGCATATAGAGGAGGCTTCGCATCGTGACTTGCAAACATTAACCCATTCAGGACACAGTCTATTTTCATTGACTGTTCAATTCGAATCGAGTCTGGATAAATTCGACCTAACAAGTAGTCTCTCTACTTTTCCCTCGCTCACTCTCATCACAGCCTTAGGGCTTGTTCAGAAGACCGTGCTGTGTTTTGCGGTCCGCAAATTATGGATCCGCAAAACACGGATGCCCGTGTTCCTTCCGCACTTTGCGGAACAGAACGGACGGCCCTTTATAGAAATGTCTATTCTTGTCCGCAAAACGGACAAGAATAGGACATGACTTATAATTTTTGCGGGGCCACGAAACGGAGCAACACATGCGGACAGCACACGGAGTGCTGTCCTCATCTTTTGCGGCCCCATTGAAGTGAATGGGTCCGCACACGAGCCGCAAAAAATGCGGCTCAGATGCGGAACCAAACCACGGTCGTGTGAATGGGGCCTAATTCAGCGGGTCGGTGCGATTACAGCGATACCAAACTTATATCGTTTCTATTATGTTTCACAACAACAAACATATTTTTTCTTTCCATCGCCGTAGTTTGACATCCATAAGTTTTTATATTTCCATCTACAGATCTGTGAGAGTTTTTTTTTATTTTTTTGATAAGCTTTCGCCAGGTATGATAAATATGGTAATTTTTCACTCTGTAACATGCACCTGATCATAAGACGTGGTTTATTTTTCATCCTCAGATCAGACCCCAGACCTGAATCCCCTGTGAATATAAGATTGACAGTTTGTACTTGAGAAAGCTTAATGACCACCAATATTGCCTTTACCAGCTGTACCCAACTTTCCGAGACTTTCATCAGACCTTAGATCAGACCCCACAACCTTCATCAGACCTCAGATCAGACCCACAACCTTCATCAGACCTCAGATCAGACCCCACAACCTTTATCAGACCTCAGATCACAACTCACAACCTTCATCAGACCTCAGATCAGACCCACAACCTTCATCAGACCTCAGATCACACCCCACAACCTTCATCAGACCTCAGATCAGAACCCTCAACCTTCATCAGACCTCAGATCACACCCCACAACCTTCATCAGACCTCAGATCAGAACCCTCAACCTTCATCAGACCTCAGATCACACCCCACAACCTTCATCAGACCTCAGATTAGAACCCTCAACCTTCATCAGACCTCAGATCACACCCCACAACCTTCATCAGACCTCAGATCAGACCCACAACCTTCATCAGACCTCAGATCACACCTCACAACCTTCATCAGACCTCAGATCACACCTCACAACCTTCATCAGACCTCAGATCAGACCCCTCAACCTTCATCAGACATCAGATCCCTCCCATCTTTTATCAGACCTCAGATCAGACGCCCCCACCTTCATCAGATCACAACTCACAACCATCATCAGACCTCAGATCACGACTCACAACCTTAAGATCAGACAGTAAAATAAATAAACGAATCCAGCGTGCCCTTCCTGCAGCTCTGCACTATGACCTGACATGCACTACGTTCTGGCACTGTACACAGTCAGGGATGGCCAGAAGACCAGAGAGTGTGAGTAAGGCCATCACTAGCAACTCTACACTCACCTCTCCCCCACCTCCTGCATACTGCTTCCATAATGAAAATGCTTATTAGTATTCGCTTTGTAAGACTCACTTTGGAAAAAAAAAATGCGTCTTATAAAGTGAAAAATACAATATATTCATATTCAATAGTTTGGACATTTTCGGACACTACAATACTAATTATGTTTATTTTTTATATTTCAGTTTTATATGTAATATTAGGAAAGGATGTGATTTAAATTTTTTATATTTTTGTGGGTTTTTTAATGTCATTTTGATCCTCTGATAGCTTGAACTATAGGCTGCAATACAATATTATGACGGACTTTCTGCTAAGCCCTGCCACAGGTATGGCTTAACAGGTAGTTTGTTATGGCAGACCTGGGAGCCTTAGCAGCCAGTTGGTTCCCCATAACTTCACTTGGAGAACAGTGCAAGCCCCCTCCCTCTGTCTAACCTCTGGATATGAGTCCTCTCTGATCCCGGTCATTAAAGCTAGGTGCTCTATTGCACAACCAGCAGCGGCTGCATGTGGAGCCAGCTCAGCTTGTCAGCCTGCTCCACTCATTACTCACCTGTGATGTACATTTACGTCATGATGCGTTTAAAGTCGAAAGCTACGTAAAACAAACTGCTCGTAAAAATAAAGAGTTATGGGGGTCAGAATATGGCAATGCAACGGAAAAAAAAATAATTCCGATTTTCTTTTTTCAGTATTAAAACGCAACAAAAAATATACATGTGTCATCGTTGTAATCGTACTAACCCGGTGAATGAAAGTAACAGTTCTTCAGATTTACTGTATCGCAAATGCTGTAAAAACAAAACCGATAAAACCTTTTTTTTTATAATTCCACACCATTTGGAATTGTTTTCACGCCTCCCACCACATTGTATGCAACCATAAATGGTACCATTAGAAAGTACAACTTGTCCTGCAAAAAAACAAGTCCTCTAAGTCATACGTAAAATGGTATCAATATAAACAAAACAAGGCCTCACACAGCTGCACAGATGGAAATATTAAAAAGTTACAGGCGTCAGAATATGGCGACGCAAAGAAAAAAAATTCAAATTATTAAAACTTTGTAATCGTACAGTGTCAAACAGGGAGCTCTGTAAAAACAAAACTCTTAGAGGCTATGCTCATCTTCAGGGCAATTCTTTTTTATGACTCCATTTTACGCCCAAAAATTTTTTTTAATTGCTCTTTATTAAAAATATTCAGCCATTCTGTCACAAAGGGTTAACTGTTTTTCTAGCTGTGTGATTAGTACTTTTAACTTTTTTGCCGGTCATCTAATAACCCTTATTTGTAAATTACTAAAAGGTCATAAACACTTATTTAAGCCACATTCTCATCAGTCCTGCTACTAGAGAAACTCAGCCCTGTACAGAGGAAAGGGCTCTGAATTCTTCATAAAGAGCAATTGAAAAAATTATTTTAAGTTCAAAATGAATGCAATGCAATAATAAATAAAAAATGGCCCCCAAAGGTGTCCATAGCCTTTAAAGCAATAACTGTTTTTTTCTCCTCATTCCACCTATTGATAATTTTATTCCAGTTAAAATAGTTAGGCCCCTTGCAGACGAGCGTGTCCGGATAAGGTCCAGATGCATTGCGGGAAAATGCGTGATTTTTCCGCGCGAGTGCAAAACATTTTAATGCGTTTTGCACGCGAGTGAGAAAAATCGGCATGTTTGGTACCCAAACCCGAACCCGGACTTCTTCACAGAAGTTCAGGTTTGGGTTAGGTGTTGTGTAGACTGTATTATTTCCCCTTATAACATGGTTATAAGGGAAAATAATAGCATTCTGAATACAGAATGCATAGTACAATAGGGCTGGAGGGGTTAAAAAAATAAAAATAAAATGTAACTCACCTTAATCCACTTGCTCGCGCAGCCGGCTTCTCTTCTGTCTTCTTCTTTAAGGAATAGGACATTTGATGACGTCACTGCGCTCATCACATGGTCCATCACATGATCCATCATCATGGTGATGGATTATGTGATGGACCATGTGATGAGTGCAGTGACGTCATCAAAGGTCCTTTTCCTGTGCACAGCAAAGAAGAAGACAGAAGAGATTCCGGCTGCTCGATCAAGTGGATTAAGGTAAGTTAATTTTATTTAATTTTTTTTAACCCCTCCAGCCCTATTGTACTATGCATTCTGTATTAAGAGTGCTATTATTTTCCCTTATAACCATGTTATAAGGGAAAATAATAATCATCGGGTCTCCATCCCGATCGTCTCCTAGCAACCGTGCGTGAAAATCGCACCGCATCCGCACTTGCTTGCCGATGCTTGCGATTTTCACGCAGCCCCATTCACTCCTATGGGGCCTGCGTTGCGTGAAAAACGCACAATATAGAGCTTGCTGCGATTTTCATGCAACGCACAAGTGATGCGTGAAAATCACCGCTCATGTGCACAGCCCCATAGAAATGAATGGGTCCGGATTCAGTGCGGGTGCAATGCGTTCACCTCACGCATTGCACCCGTGAGGAAATCTCGCCCGTGTGAAAGGGTCCGTGATCTGCTGCGGCTGCCCCACAGTTGGTGTTCGTGCACGGGGCGCACACGTTCATGTGCAAGAGGCCTTAGATTGGGGATACACAATGACTTTGGCCGCGACGCCTGCAGTGTAACTAATGAGACTGAATGGGTCCTGTTGCCGGTTCAGATTTCTTGGCCTCTGGTTCCTCCATTCCATATTCAGGACTAACCCGCCTTCCGAGAGACACGCGTGACGCCGTATTACAGTTACAACCCTTATGGCTCCATGTACTTGTCTCAACATCCGCATGCGCGGGTTCATTGCCCAGGACGAGCATGTGCAGTCACAAGGAGAGAAGGAGCAGCACCGAGCAGCGCTGCACTGCGCATGCGCCACCTGCTAAGAACTACTGAGGACGGCAGTAACAAACCTTACATGGGGACCTGGGGGTGATTATTGCATTTAGATGATTTGCTCTAAGAATCGATATGTAATCTGACAATATGTGTATAATGAGGCGAGATTACAAGGTGTCGCGCAGTAGAGGCACCCTATAAAACGTATATCACCCAGCTTTCCTGGGCCTCTACACACACTGGTTGATCCAATAATCCCACCTGATGGGGGTTATAGTAACAGCCATATTGTTTGTCGATTAATTTATTGGCACTCTAGGGGTTAAATGCTCTATAATATCCCCCCCCCCCCGTTATCCAGGACGAGTTGCTATAATCTCATTAACAAGTTGTCTCTGGATCATTAGCGGCCACAATATAATAAGTGTGAGGCGATTAATAACTCCAGCTCTCCCGCCTCAGATCTTAATCATGTTAACCCTTGCCGTGTATTATAGTATTAGTTCTCACACAGAGCATGATCCATGTCCGTCCCTGGAGGGCGGATGATGGGTGTAATCTCACTCTACCTTTCTTGGATGATTTCTCATTCCCTGTTTGTATTCCCTTTAGTCGAGGGATACGCAGCGATAAAGCTCAGAAATGGACAGAAAATCTCACTGCGGTCTGCAGGCACAATCTCACGGGCACAGTCTGCAGCCTCTCATAGGCCTTTCTCGACCTTGGTCCTACATCTCCAACATCCTGCTGTGTGTCTATTCTATTCATTCTTATACCAATATCTGTTCCTGGGAAATCTTTGTGGCCCTCAGTATGGCCACCATTGCAAGTCTCTCTGACCAGTCATAGGACAGGAACTTGCCACATCAGTAGTTAGACATTAGTGATGGACGAACATCGGCCGGGACGGTTCGCGAACATGAACGCGTGTTCGCAATCAAATGTTCGCAAACCACGCGTTTGCGGCGGGCCCTATTGACTTTAACGGCAGGCGAACCTGAAAAACCTTCAGGTCATATTTGCAGCCACCAAATACTTACTAGAAGTGCACAAATAGTCCCACAACATGGACAGTGACATATCAGAACATATGAACAAGACAGCACTACTCACTGAATCCTTCCAGCTTTTCTGTTTCGTGGCGGTGCCCAGAGTATTGAGTCCTGGCCTCCGGAACTCCTTAATGACTAATTATTATTAATATTATTGCATATCACAGGGGGGTCATTGGCAAAAATTCTTAAAGGGAAACTCTCAAAAACGCGCCCTACCGGAGCCTAGAAAAAAAAAAATTTAGGCCACAGGAGTACAGGCCCCAAAAATTAGGCATTCAGCTGACAGAAAAGAACAAGTGATTATGTGGCTGGAGGTATATTAGGCGGTCACTGGATAAAATTTTTACTGTAGGCCAGTACAGGCCCCAAAAATTAGGCATTCACCTAACAGAAAAGAACTTGTGATGATGTGGCTGGAGATCACCGGATAAAAATATTGCTGTAGGCCACTGGAGTAGAGGCCCCAAGAATTAGGCATTCAACTGACAGAAAAGGCCTTTTATGCCGCTGTATTTACATAAGACAAGGACCATTCTTTGTTCTGGGTGGTGGCGGATATGTGTGGGCTGGCATGAGGAAATTCAATTACACGTGGTCGTCACAGGTGTTGAATTCCTCAGAGATCCATGCCTCATTCATTTATAGAAATGTGAGGTAGTCCACACTGTCGTGAGCTAGGCGAGTGCGCTTATGGGTCATGATCCCCCCTGCTGCGCTGAAAATCCTTTCGGACAGGACACTCGTTGAGGGTCAAGCCAGCTCTGGCCACAGGTCAAGCCTGCACACCCAGTAGTCCAGGGGTTCCTTGCTTTTCAGAGCGTCCACATTGGCCATTATTAGTCGGACACCTGCCGGTCTAGGCGTTCCCTGAGGCTGGATCCGTAGGGCGGCTGTTGATGGGTTGGCTACAAGAATGATCTCATATCCTAAGTGACCAACACATCTGCAAACCGCACTCTTCTTGCAGGCGCGGTAGGTTTGGTACCCGCACCTGTTTTGCTGTGGGTGGAATCTCCTCTGCCAGCGCCCGCAACAGCAGAATGCAGCATCTCTCACAGCAAGGCCTGGAAATGCTGCATTCTGCCAGCCCTCTGTGATGCTGGTAACATGTCCGCCATTTTGTGTTTGTACCGGGGGTCTAAGTACATTGCCACCCAGTACAGGTCCTTGCCCTTTATGCTTTTTATACGGGGACACTGGAGCATGAAGGCCCGCATTTGCACTAAATTGGAAGCGGTGGAGCGCCCTGACTCCTGCTCATCACCCAGGAGAATATCATCCTCGGTCTCCTCCCCCCAGCCACGGACAACACCAGAGATCCCTGAAAAGTTTAAAGTCCCCCTAAAAGCCTGCTCTTCTTTCTCCTCCTCCCCCCAGGCACCATCCTCCTCTGACTCCTCTTCAGACTCCTGATGACTTGTCTCAGATGGAGTAGCCCCCCTGGGAATTCATCCAGCATTGCGACTTCCTCATCTTCCTGCTCCTCGACGGCTTGATTAATGACACGATGCAATATACGCTCCAGAAAGAAGGCGTAAGGTACGATGTCACTGATGACCCTGGCTGCGACTGACCAGTTTGGTGACTCATCAAATGGCCGCAGAAGTCTGCATGCGTCGCGCATGAGCAGCCACTGGTGCAGTGAAAAGAAATCAAGCTTCCCAGAACCTGTCCTGCAGCAGAGTTCGTACAGGTAGTCATTAATGGCATGTTGCTGCTGGAACAGCCTAACAAGCATATACAGTACAAAGTGGAGTTCCAGCTCATCGGGCAGTCACAAATCAGACGTCTGATTGACAAGTGGTGTCGCCGCTGATCGTCAGCAAGGCGAGCCATGGCCTTGTAAGATCTTCTAAAATGGACAGAGATTTTCCGGGCCTGCCGCAAGACAACCTGGACCCCAGGGTATTTGGCAACGAATCGCTGCACAACTAAGTTCAGGACGTGTGCTATGCACGGCAAGTGTGTCATTTTGCCTGTTACAGCGCGCTCCCAACTGTCAAATTGAGCAGGGTAAGCCACTGATCGGCCTGTTACCACAGAGCTGAAAGCAGTGCAGGACCGGTGTGGCTCTTGGCTTCCAGGCACAACATCCGCAGCACAGCATGGCAACGTCTCACCTTGGACGTCGACTAGGTTGTAGCTTGTCAGCTAAGACCTGTCCTAGTTTGCTAATATGCCATATATGTGTATACAGCTAAACCTGCTAATAACCTTAATACAGTTCCTATGTTTATGTGTTAAAGACAAAAGCAGAGTTTTTTACTGTGACATCATGTTTTGGATGTAATATAACTGTTATATTTTGTGTTCACAGAAGCAGAAACAGATAATACGCCTTTAAGATTCATTTTATAGTGTAAGGTAAGCTCAGTGACACAGCAGAAACAACAGAAAGCACAGAGTTAATCTGTTGTTTCTGGGCAGAAGTCTAGACTAATCACAGCCAGCGTCTAGCAGGAGCTGCTAGAATCATTATTCACCAGAGACAGGAGCTGAGGAGACATTCACTCCACTGAGAGATGTGTTTTTATGGAAGCAGGAGAGGCCAAAATAGGTATTTAAAACAGTTATATAATGTTCCTGTTGTTAGTATTGTGATTGGAACTGTATATTGAACCAGTTATATGTGTGTTTACTTACAGTTCCACCAATTGAAAAGTACAAATACAAATTGCAAGCTAAATATTGCAAGCATACAACTGCAAGCATTCAGATTCCATATTGCAATCCAAATTGCATACAACCATACCAGATCATACTCAACCAATCTGCAAATTGTCACTGCTAACTGCATACTGCAAGTGAAGTATTAGTTAGACCTCAGATATACATCTCAGAGAGATCATAAAGTGCTTAAATAACTTAAAGTGAGAGAACAGATACTGAAGAGAGAAATATATCCACCATTTTATGTTGAATGACAAGATTAAACAGTTGAACCACCATCTTATGCATACCGCCATTTTGTGATATCTTTTCAACACGTGTTTTGTACATAGACTATCTGCTGTGGAGGTGGCAGTGTTATATATGAAGAAAAGTTGAAGTTAATAAAGGAGTTATTAAAGCATTTGGTGTGTTTTTTAAACCTACTGTTTCCATAGAACGGCGCTAGAGGAATTACAGAGTAATAGGCAGTCTGGTTGGACTAAAAGTCAGAGATATCAAAATTCTTCTAATACCACAGCGCAAAAGGCGCTTCATAGTGCTGCGCCTGCCACAGTGGAACTATTACCCTCAGAGGGCGAAGCGATAGCGCTCCTCAACTTGCACAGCAAAGAGCGCATTAGAGCAGTGGAGCAACTGTTCCCTGAGTGAGCAAGCAAAGACATCTCAGCGGAGCTACCATAGAGGCCATAGAACGTGTGCATTAGTCAAACTGCAGCCGACTCTTAAAGTGGCAGAAAGGCAAAGGAAAGATAGAGAAAGAGCGCCAACCCTACTGCGATCCCTAGAGAGAGAAAGAGACGCATGGTGGGAGGCAAAAGTCCAGAGCTAGAGTGCCTGCACCGCTATCCATGGAGAGACCACGTACTGCAGTTAGCTAGTTTCCCGTCACTAGGCCCAAAGCCTGCAGCAGCGTATCCAAGCCAGCGCATCGCAAGTCATTACAGATCATCGCAAGTCATCACAAAGCATCACAAGTCTGCACAGAGCATCGCAACTCAGCACAGAGCATTGCAAGTCTGCACAGAGCATTGCAAGTCTGCACAGAGCATCGCATCACATCAAGAAAAGACAAGTCTCCTTTAAGACAGACATTTGTTCCAGCAACCTTCAGATCGCAGTATCCTGCTCTTCAGAATAAGGTCAGAGCTTTACTTTTGTTACTTATCATTGCATATAGGCTTTGGCATAAAGATACATTTTTGTGTTCAGATAAAGACTTTAAAATAAAACAAAGGACAGTTTGTATTACACGGACTCTAAAGTATTTAAAGTGAAAGTGAAAGTCATTTATTTCTGCATTTGTCAATATTGCATTTAAAGTGAAAGGTCCTTTAATATTCTTATTGATTGTTATAGCATTTAAAGTAAAATTTATGAGCCTAGTATTACTATGCAACTGTTAGAGGATACAAAGATAGATAGAGTAGAATTTGAAGAGCAAGTGAACCTGTCTGAGGTAGAACAGTCTGATGCAGCATTAGTCTTGCCTCAAGCAAATATAGCCCAAACAGATGAACTAAGACGTTCATCACGTGCAAGAAAACCGACCCCAAATATACTGGAAAATTTGGAGCAAGAAGCAGCATTAAAAGGAAAAAAATTCACCAGAATGTATGCGAAGTGGAAATTATACATTTAAAGCATTTGTGGAAAGTTAAAATAAAAAAGTATAAATGGGAACTTGAGTGATATGGTAGTGACGATAGAAAAATCTGAATCAGAGCTTATGGCAGCATATGTCACCCTGCGGTCGCTTGCGACACCTTTCCAGGACATTGTAAGGAACATGGACACATGTACTGCAGTCACTAAAGATTTAGTAAAGCTCCTGAGAGAACTTTCATCTGCAGCAAACTATGATGAAGTTAAAGCAAGAAGTAGAATGAACAAGCTTTTTATGAGAGACTATACTGGGTCCTTAGGGGGAACCACACTCTCAACTGTGACTTCTTTCGCTAGCAGAAGTGCCACCCACATATCAGAGTCCTCAAATACTTCAGCCAAAAGAAAGGAATTAGCTGAACAACTTGCTGTCAAGAGAGCAGAAATTGAAATGGAAGCTGCTATCGAGGCGAAGTGCCAACTGGTCGCTGAAAAGGAATCTGAAAAGGATGCACAATGCCATCAGATAGAAACTGAAATGGATGCACAACGCCAACAGATGGAAGCTGAAATCGAGGCACAGCGCCAACAGATGAAAAGTCTGGAAAGGCAAAAAGAAGTTAAGATCATAGTAGCCAGACTCAGAATGGATATGAATCAGAGTAATCATAGGTTCAAATCTGATCTAAGTGAAGAAGCAGACTCCTACTTTCCTACTTACGCCCATGAGAATGGAAGGGAATCTCCAGCATTTAGTGAGAGAATAAGTTATTATCCTTCCATCCCTGCTCAGAAAAACAAAGAGAGGCCTAGTCCAGTGTTAGGAAAAAGGTGTGTGAATTTACCCTCTATCTCTACCAGAAAAGATAAAGAAAAGGACTCACCTAATTCAGAACTAAGTGAGAAAATAGAACCAGATGATTCTATTCCTAGATGTCACGGCAATGCTCAGGAAAGTGTTACAACTATTGTCCCAACAGGACAACAGAGAACAGTTCTCGCTAGACTTCCTGTGCCGGAACCAACTGTATTTTCAGGAGATGTACTGAAGTTCATAGAGTGGAAGGCAAGTTTTGAAATGATCATTGAGCATCATTTCTTCAGTCCAGTCGACAAGTTATTCTACCTTCAGAGATATTTGGTGGGGAAGCAAAGAAAGGTCTTGAAGGTAACTTCTATAGAAAAGACGAAGAAGCCTACAAGCAAGCTTGGGAAAAATTAAATGCAAGATATGGTCATCCTTTCTTAGCTTTTAGAGAGAAATTGAATAACTGACCTAAAATAGGTCCTAAAGAACACTTCAGACTCCAAGAGTACGGTGACTTCCTGCAAGCATGCAGCAATGCCATCCCACACGTTCAAGGACTGGAAGTACTGAACAACTATCTAGAAAACCACAGGATGCTAACTAAGCTACCTGAAGAAGTGGCTTTTAGATGGAATCGCTATGTGACTGAACAGTTAGATCAATGCAAGAACTTCCCAAGTTTTAAAGAGTTCTCTGAGTTCATCCATAAGGAAGCACGGATAGCATGTAATCCAGTAACATCATCTTACGTCTTAAAATCCTTAGAAGAAAGGCCTGCAAGAGAGATAATACATGCAAGAGCAACTAGCTTTGCAACCAACACAGCAGCTGAAGGTCCAGATACCTACGAGAGCAAGTTCAAAGTCACTACTGGGATCAGTAGAGAGACAGAACCGACAAATCTTCAGACTACCTTCAAGTGTATGTTCTGTGGAGAGAACCTCTCCATACACAAGTGCCAACAATTGAAGGAGAAGTCCCCAGATGAAAAAAATAGGTTTGTACTTGATAGTCAACTGTGTTTCGGATGCCTTAAAAAAGCTATGTTACTAAGGAGTGTAAGAAAAAGGCCACATGCAGCGTTTGCAAAGGACGCCATTCTACACCACTACATGAAAAACGTCCAAAGAATAAAATCCTCAATACCTAAAGATACTGAGGAAGGAAAGAAAGCATCAGTATTCTCTAGCAGAGTGAGGGAAGGAGAAGGCAATGGCACATCAATGGTTGTACCAGTGTGCATATTAAATCCTAAAAGGAGGAACAAGAAGGTAAATGCCTATGCGTTACTGGATGCCTAGAGTGACGTCGCCTTCATTGGTCAAGAAATCTGCAAGAAATTACAAGTGGCTACAGAACCAGTGAAGCTCAAACTCACTACAATGATGGGGAGAGACACATTAGTGAACAGTCAAAGGGTCAAAGGACAGAGAGTAAGAGGACTTCATTCAAACTGCACATTAGATCTACCTCCAGCTTATACAAAAGACGATATACCTCTAGATCGAGATCTCATACCTATCCGTAAAAAAGCCAATGAATGGGAGCAACTATCTGTCATATCTCATGAAATGTCCCAGCTGAAGGAGTTTGGTGTTGGAATGTTGATAGGCTACAATTGTCCTGAAGCCTTGGACCACGAAAGGTAATCACAGGAGGAAAGGGTGAACCCTACGTTGTTCAAACTGATCTAGGATGGGGTGTTGTTGGAGGAAAACAGCAGATTGCAAACTCAAGACAGGAGACAGGTTTGTGTCATTGAATATCTGTCCAAGAGTTACCAACTGTAAGTCCAGCAAAAGTAATCAAGATCCTTTAATCCAACTTTGCAGACATAAGTTCTAAAGAAAAGAGTGTATCTCCAGAAGACATAAAGTTCGTACACACTCTAGAAGAAAGTATTCAGCAGAATCAACAAGGTCATCTTAAAATGCCGTTACCTTTTAGAGAACGACCTCATGTGCCAAATAACAGAAATCCTGCCCTAGCAAGATTGAAATGTTTGAAGAACAAGATGGGAAGAGATCCCAAATTCAAGCAGGATTAATTTAAATTCATGGAAGGCATCATCGAGGAAGGACATGCAGATAAAGTTAATAATCAGCCTAAAGAAGAAGTGTGGTACATCCTACATCAAGGTGTTTACCACTCAAAGAAACCAGATAAAATTAGAGTTGTATTTGATTGCTCAGCAAAGTACAATGGTGTTGCATTGAATGATCATCTACTAAAAGGACCAGATCTTACAAACACACTGCCTGGAGTACTCTGTAGATTCAGAAAGTATCCCGTAGCGGTCATGTGTGACGTTGAAAAGATGTTCCACCAGTTTCATGTGAAGAATGAAGATAGAGACTTTCTGAGGTTTCTATGGTGGGAGGATGGCGATACAGATACAGAGCCAGCAGAATACAGAATGAAAGTACACTTGTTTGGAGCAGCATCATCTCCAGGTTGCGCCAATTATGGTATGAAGTACCTGGCTAATCAGAATGAAAAGGATTGCGCCTTTAGCAGCAAATTTTCTGAAGATAAACTTTTATGTAGATGATGGTCTCATAAGTCTAGAGTCTACAGAATCTGCAATCAAACTAGTGAAATAAAGCCAAGAGTTATGCGCAAGAGGAAACTTGCGCCTTCACAAATTAATCTCAAACAGCAGAGAGGTACTGGAATCCATCAGTGACTCTGAACATGCAGCAACAATGAAGAATGTAGATCTCAATTATGATCATCTTCCAGTTCAGAACGTACTTGGATTGGGATGGAATGTAGAGAACGACAAGTTCTTCTTTGAAGTATCTATTGAAGAGAAAGTTGCAACTAGACGAACCATTCTTTCCGCAGTGGCTTCTATATTTGATCCATTGGGATTCTTGGCACCAGTAATCCTCAGAGCAAAAGAAATACTGCAAGAATTATGCAGACAGAAGTTGGGATGGGATGAGCCCATAACTGAAAATTTGATGCCAAGGTGGAAGAGTTGGATAAGAGACTTGCAAAACTTGAGAGAAGTTCGGATACCCAGATGTTTTGTACCTCATGATTTTGGAAAGTACAAGAAAATAGAACTTCATCACTTTTCAGATGCCAGTAGGTATGGTTATAGTCAGTGCTCCTACATCAGAGTAATAGGAGAAGAAAAGATACACTGTGCCCTGGTTATGGGGAAGGCCAGAGTTGCACCTACCAGTATTCAGACAATACCAAGACTTGAACTGACAGCAGCTGTAGTTTCAGCATCAGTAAGCAAGTTTCTGAGAGAAGAATTGGAATTGAAAATAGATAAAGAATATTTTTGGACAGACTCACAAGTTGTCCTAGGATACATAAACAACGAAGTTCGAATATTCCATATCTTTGTTGCCAACAGAGTTGAGAAAATTCGGGAAATAACAAATCCAGAACATTGGCATCACATTGACACAAAGCATAACCCAGCAGATCATGCTTCAAGAGGCCTGAATGTAACAGAACTGAAAAATTCTAACTGGTTCACCGGTCCAGAGTTCCTTTGGGAAAAGGAAATCACGCCCAGTAAAGATTACACAGAATTGTCTATGGGTGATCCAGAAGTAAAAGTTGTACAAACATTGAGCACTGCTGCCAAGTGTCAAGATGACATTCTTGAAAGACTAGCCAGATGTTCAAAATGGAATACAGTCATAAACGTAGTAGCTTAAATTAAACGTTTGGCAAAGGGATTTAGAAATAAGGAATCATTGAATGTAGAAAAAAGAATAAAAGCTGAAGAAACAGTCATAAGACTCATTCAACAGAGATTCTACAGTGAAATGTTGAAGAGACTTAGTCAAGAACCTAAAAGTAGAGTTGAGCGGACACCTGGATGTTCGGGTTCAACGGAATCGGCCGAACTTCACAAAAAAGTTCGAGTTCGGGACCCGAAATTGATACCGAACCCCATTGAAGTCAAAAGGGACCCGAACTTTTGAGCACTAAAATGGCTATAAAAAAGTAATGGAAAGGGCTAGAGGGCAGCAAAATGTGTTTAAGAGCATTGCAATTGCTCTGCAAACAAATGTGGATAGGGAAATGACTTAAAATAACATAAAATACTTAAAATGAAAAAATAATAATCTTGATCTTGGAGGACGAGGTCCATATGGAGTAGGACGTGGAGGAGGCCATGGATGTGGTGGTGTAGGTGGAAGCAGCGGTGGAGGATGAAGAGGTAGCCTACACTGCTTTTTGGTTTTATTTTTATTTATTTTTGTTTAAATTCAGGTACACCCCAAAACATTGGGAAATATAACCTGTGATAACCCCCTCCAGCCGTTCTAAACAAACGTTCAGACAATACACTGGCTGCAGGGCAGGCCAGCACCTCCAAGGCGTAAAGGGCAAGATCAGGCCATATGTCCAATTTGGAGACCCATGTCGCACATCCCCGTGATGTCCACGATACAATTGGATATCTGCTCTATCAACTTTCGATTTTATTTTCTGCGCCTACCATGTTGATCACGGTTAGCGGCGAATCAGGGTTCGACGCCGGAGAGGGAGCGTGAGAAAGGGAGACCACATCCAAGGGAGGTCAATGGCTGCAATGTTATCAAGCTGAAATGTGGGACAAGTTATTTAAGCAGAAGGATCGAATGAAAGGGCCAATTAAAGACGAATTTTAGAAATTTAAGTCCCTGTCACCTATGCAGAGCAGGGGTTTTTCATCGCCAGAAATGGGTTAATGTCACCCACCAATGGAACAGATCATTTTTCAAAAATTTAGGTCCTTGTCACCTATGCAGAGCAGGGGTTTATTCACGACAAAAATTGTAAAATGTCACCCAAGAATGTAACAGAAAAATCTGTGAAATTTATTAACCTGTCTACTAGGTAGAGCAGGGGTATATCACAGCCAAAAATTGGTGAATGTCACTCGACAATGTAACAGAGAAATTAGTGACATTTATTAGCCTTTCTACTAGGTAGAGCAGGGGTATATCACAGCCAAAAATTTGTGAATTTTACCCGAAAATGTAACAGACAAATTAGTGAAATTTGTTTACCTGTCTACTAAGTAGAGCTGGGGTATATCACAGCCAAAAATTGGTGAATTTCACCCGAAAATATAACAGACAAATTAGTGAAATTTGTTTACCTGTCTACTAGGTAGAGCAGGGGTATATCACAGCCAAAAATTTGTAAATTTTACCCGAAAATGTAACAGACAAATTAGTGAAATGACATAAAATAAAATAAAATACATACAAATAAAAAAATAATAATCTTGATGTATGAGGTGGAGGTCCATATGGAGTAGGGGGTTGAGGAGGCGGTGGACGTAGCGGTGTAGGTGGAAGCAGCGGTGGAGGAGGACTAGGTAGCCAACACTGGTTTTTGGTTTTAATTATTACTATTATTTTTTTAAATTAGGGTACACCCCAAAAGAGTGGGAAATATCAAAAATACAACAATGAGCAATTGCGCTGTAGTATAACAATGGCTGGGTAAGGCCGGTATACATGTCTATTCTGCACAAGGTACGGACAAGTCCTGTGGGGTCCATGCCTGGTTCATTTTAATGAACGTGAGGTTGTCCACATTGGCTGTGGACAGGCGGCTGCGCTTGTCTGTGATGACGCCCCCTGCCGTGCTAAACACACGTTTAGACAATACACTGGCAAGGGCAGGCCAGCACCTCCAAGGCGTAAAGGTCAAGCTCAGGCCATGTGCCCAATTTGGAGACCCAGAAGTTGAAGGGGGCAGACCCGTCATTCAGTAGGTGTAGGCGTGTGCACACATACTGCTCCACCATGTTGCTGAAATGCTGCTTCCTGCTAAGACGTTCCATATCAGCTGGTGGTGCTGGTTGTTGTGCTGACAAAGCTTTTCCACATTTCAGCCATCCATGCTAACCCTGCCTTCTGAAGTGCTGGCGGTGCCCCAGCTGCGTTGTCGACCTCTTCCTCCTCCTCTGCCTTCGCCTTGTGCTGTCAGGTGGGAATGCCACCAGCAGTGCTTCTACCAGCGTGCGCTTGTACTCGCGCATCTTACGATCGCGGTACAGTGACGGAATTAAGGACGGTACGTTGTCTTTGTAACGGGGATCCAGCAGCATGGCCACCCAGTAATCAGCACAAGTTAGAATGTGGGCAACTTGGCAGTCGTTGCGGAGACACTGCAGCATGTAATCGCTCATGTGTGCCAGGCTGCCCAGGGGCAACGACAAGCTGTCCTCTGTGGAAGGTGTATCGTCTGTGTCTTTATCGGAGTGTTCTTTGAAATTGATGGACCTGATTATAACCAGTGAAAGTCAAGCTCTTGTGGAATTCAGGGAAAACATTAAAAAAACGCAAGAAACCCTGTGCAGAAAACTTGGATAATAAATTAAAGGAGGATCTTCAAAAAATGGAGGACGATCTCATAAAATTTAAGCAAAGGAAATATAACCGCGATTTGTTTGACTATGAGTCTAATCAGGTGTACACATGGACAGACTCTAAACAGAATACCCCTCGATCTACACTCACCTAAAGAATTATTAGTGCCCCCATACTAATACGGTGTTGGACCCCTTTATGCCTTCAGAACTGCCTTAATTCTACGTGGCATTGATTCCACAAGGTGCTGATAGCATTCTTTAGAAATGTTGGCCCATATTGATGGGATAGCATCTTGCAGTTGATGGGGATTTGAGGGATGCACATCCAGGGCACGAAGCTCCCGTTCCACCACATCCCAAAGATGCTCTATTGGGTTGAGATCTGGTGACTGTGGGGCCATTTTAGTACAGTGAACTCATTGTCATGTTCAAGAAACCAATTTGAAATGATTCGAGCTTCGTGACATGGTGCATTATCCTGCTGGAAGTAGCCATCAGAGGATGGATACATGTTCTCATTCTGTTTACGCCAAATTCGGACTCTACCATTTGAATGTCTCAACAGAAATCGAGACTCATCAGACCAGGCAACATTTTTCCAGTCTTCAACAGTCCAATTTTGGTGAGCTCGTGCAAATTGTAGCCTCTTTTTCCTATTTGTAGTGGAGATGAGTGGTACCCGGTGGGGTCTTCTGCTGTTGTAGCCCATCCGCCTCAAGGTTGTGCGTGTTGTGGCTTCACAAATGCTTTGCTGCAGACCTCGGTTGTAACGAGTGGTTATTTCAGTCAACGTTGCTCTTCTATCAGCTTGAATCAGTCGGCCCATTCTCCTCTGACCTCTAGCATCCACAAGGCATTTTTGCCCACAGGACTGCCGCATACTGGATGTTTTTCCCTTTTCACACCATTCTTTGTAAACCCTAGAAATGGTTGTGCGTGAAAATCCCAGTAACTGAGCAGATTGTGAAATACTCAGACCGGCCCGTCTGGCACCAACAACCATGCCACGCTCAAAATTGCTTAAATCCCCTTTCTTTCCCATTCTGACATTCAGTTTGGAGTTCAGGAGATTGTCTTGACCAGGAGCACCCCCCTAAATGCATTGAAGCAACTGCCATGTGATCGGTTGACTAGATAATTGCATTAATGAGAAATAGAACAGGTGTTCCTAATAATAATTTTTTAGGTGAGTGTATATTAAAAAAGTTGTGCAATAAAAAGAAAAGAAAAAATGCTCAAAGGGTCTCCTTCAGCTCAACGGATCTGGACTCTGTCGATTCTGAACAGGATTTTACCTCTTCACTGACGCAGACCGCACATAGTCAAGAGACTGTTTCACATAAAGCGGTTTCAAAAAACGGAGGGCGGGTCGAAAACATGGAAAATCGACGGTATCCAGTGAGATACAAAAAGGACAGGATGAACTTGAAGTAATCAATTTATCCGCCTCCATACTGTCAGTCGATGATATTAGCATACTTAAAAGGGGTTTAACTTTCTCTCCCACCTGCCAATTTGATTTGTATAGGACGCTTCTGGATGTCAACAGTCTGGCCCGCGCCCTCACTCTCCGCCGGCATTTCCAGGTGGGTGGTGATAATGTCTGCGTTGTGGATGCTGGGGACGCTGATCACCCTGTTGCGTCCACAAGCGATCCTTCTATCTATGATGGTGTAAGTTGCCAAAACATAAGACACATGAGCTTTCATGAAATGACACATGCATGTGAACTTCAGGAGTCGAATACAGTCCTGGGTGATCTGGAATTAAACAATAGGTCATTGCACTTTTGTACAAAAAATTTGGATTTTTATCCGATTCAATCCAGATCCCCAGCACTGGATCGATACCAAGATTTGGTGGAACGTGACTTGATCTTGCTGCATGATCAGATTAATCAGGAGTCTGGGGTATGTAATAATGTTACTAAAAAAGAAAAAAGGGCACTCGAAGATATGAAATCGAGGGTGGACATTGTAATAAAACAATCTGATAAAGGGGGTGGGGTTGTCGTGTTGGACAGTGGTCTTTATAGAACCCTTATTGAGTCCATGCTTAGTGACACCACAGTATATGTCACTCTCAGCGACAACCCCCTCCCTTCCTTTCAGAGGGAATTGAAGGACATCCTTGATTTGGGGACTAAATTAGGTTTCCTAACAAATAAGGAATCAGAATATATTTACATTATGTCTCCTGTTATCCCAGTGTTTCACGCACTCCCTAAAACACACAAAAATGTATTTCCACCTCCCCTTAGGCCAATTGTAGCGGGCATCGGATGTTTCTCTAAAAGAATGTCACAATGGGTTGATTCTATACTTCAGCCGCTTATACCACTAATACCAGGTTTTCTCAAGGACGCGGCGAGTTGAAAATATGGAATGGTCCCCGAATTATGTATGGATCACAGACGTAGTGTCCCTGTACACGAACATCCCCCAAGAATTGGCCATCAAATACTTAACCTGGTTCCTAAAAATATATGGGAACATTAATGCAGGTTTGCAGGAATATGTCTTGTTGGTGGTGGACTTCCTCCTCAGGCACAATTTCTTCATGTTTAACAACAAATTTTATCTCCAGACATCGGGGGTGTCGATGGGGGCCAAATTCTCTCCCTCCATCGCCAATATTTTTATGGCATGGTGGGAGAGGTGTTTTCTCTTCATCGACACCCACCCTTTCTGGCACCACATCAGGTGGTATGGCCGTTACATCGATGACCTGATCCTGATCTGGACGGGCGATGTGGCGGCCATACCATCCTTCTGTGGTTACATCAACTCCTGTGTGGACACTATTTCCTTCAGTGTCCATCATGATATACAGGAGATTTCCTTTCTGGATTTGCGCTGAGGGGGGATCCCTCCACCAGTCAAGTGTCCACCTGTACCTATAGAAAACCCATGGCAGGGAATACCACACTGTATTTGACATCCTGTCATCCCAAACATGTAATAGCCAACATACTGAGGGGTGAAATAATACGTGCAAGAAGGAATTGCACAGAAGAAAACAGCTTTATGGATGAAGCTAGAAATATTTGCTATAGATTGGGTAAGAGAGCGTATGGCATAAAAACATGTTGAGGAGCCCATACGACAGGTCTCAACTATTGAAAGGGGATCCCTCCTTTATCCTAGACAGGAAAAATCATTGCAAAAAGAGGGCTCACCTTTTAACACAGGCACAAATAGGAATAAAAATAAAAAGTATAACACTAACGGCAGTGGTAGGAAAAATAATTTATTTGTGACTCAATATAGTACAAGTATCAACAAATATGTCACATTATAAAAAAGCATTTTCCTGTCCTGTCTTATGACAAAGAATGGACTGACATAGTTGCAGATGGGGTTAAATGTGCAGCTAGAAGAGCGCCCACAATTGCAAACTATGTCAGCCCCAGCCTGTATCAAGAAGGGAAAAAATCGCAATCGTCTGGCTTAGGACCAAAGGGAGTTATAGGTGTGGACACCACAGGTGCATTTGTTGCACACACATGTTAATATCTAAGACCTTTGTTTCAGCTTCAAATAACAGAGTTTTCCCAGTGAAAGCGTACCTCAATTGCAACACAACCCATGCAGTTTATTTAATCACATGCACAAAATGTAAACTACAATACGTGGGCTGCACTATTAATGCAATTAAATCCAGAATACGTAAACACATCTCTGATGTGCCCCCACCATGGCAATCGCAATGTGTCTGCAGCTAGTCTGCACTTTGCTGTTTGCCATGGGGGGGACACATCAGACATGGTGGTACAAGGCATAGAAAAGTTTTTTTGCCTAAACGTGGAGGAGACCATAGAAGAAAATTATTAAATAGAGAGTCCTTTTGGATTTTTGCATTGAATACGCGCCAACCAGACGGTTTAAATAAACGTTTAGATCTGATCCTGCAGCAATAATTCACACATTATAATCCAAGTTTCTTTGGAACATCTTTAGGGGATTTCTTTTCCCCTTTTCCTAATATGATTTCAGTACACTCTATTATTCTAGCAAAATAATTTGTGTACATCTAGCATATACCTTATGCGTATCCTTTTTATTTTTATCTTTGCATAGCTATTTTCCACTATGTATATGTATGGTTTAATGTTCTTTTGTGTTTTTTCTTCTTTATTTTCATGAGAAGAGTAAGGCCTCTTTCACACTTGCGTTGTCCGGATCCGTCGTGCACTCCACTTGCCGGAGGTGACCGCCGGATCCGTAACAACGCAAGTGAACTGAAAGCATTTGAAGACGGATCCGTCTTCAAAATGCGTTCAGTGTTACTATGGCAGCCAGGACGCTATTAAAGTCCTGGTTGCCATAGTAGTAGTGGGGAGCGGGGGAGCGGTATACTTACAGTCCGTGCGGCTCTCGGGGCGCTCCAGAATGACGTCAGAGCGCCCCATGCGCATGGATCACGTGTCCATGTGATCACGTCACCCATGCGCGTGGGGCGCCCTGACGTCACTCTGAAGTGCCCTGGGAGCCGCACGGACGGTAAGTATGCTGCTCCCCCGCTCCCCACTACACTTTACCATGGCAAACAGGACTTTAGCGTCCTGGCAGCCATGGTAACCATTCAGAAAAAGCTAAACGTCGGATCCGGTAATGCGCTGAAACGACGTTTAGCTTAAGGCCGGATCCGGATTAATGCCTTTCAATGGGCATTAATTCCGGATCCGGCCTTGCGGCAAATGTTCAGGATTTTTGGCCGGAGCAAAAAGCGCAGCATGCTGCGGTATTTTCTCCGACCAAAAAATGTTCCGTTCCGGAACTGAAGACATCCTGATGCATCCTGAACGGATTTCTCTCCATTCAGAATGCATGGGGATAATCTGTCACGGCCAGTGGTATGTTTTGTGACACTTTCCTTCACTTGGTTGCCCGTGGCAACGTGTGGTGTTGTGTGCATGTGGTGGCAGTGTCTCAGCCCTATGGCTGATCCCCAGGACATGATTGCCACGCATGCCGTTGCCCGCGGCAACAGGTGAAGTGTGTTTGTTTAGGTGTGTATTGCCCTTTAAGAGTCCGTCTTCCCTTGCCTGGTGTTGGAAGGGTTAAATCCCTTCTGTGTGTGTGAACACTGGGTGTGTCTGTGTGGGTGTGGCTACTTGGGCCTATAAAGCCTCAGTGAATATCACTTGTCTGAGGGGTACTTCAGCCATGGTTAGCTGGAGCAGCCTCCTGTGTATTCCATCTGCCAGTGGGGGCCACCCTTGTGATCATAGGTTTATGTATGGTGTTTAGTAGATGTTTGTTTGGTCTTTATTTATTGCAGAATATGGTTTCCTGGGTTCCCGTGTGATGTCTGTGTGTGCTGTGTCCTTTGTGTTGTTTGTGGATAGCAGCACTTGCACGTGGGTTCCAGGTTGTGTGTCTGTGGCAGGTAAGTGTGGTACTAGTCTCACTTACCTGCCATTGGCATATCTCTGTTTCTGTTCCCCTTTATAGCTTGGCCACCTTAGACTCCAGTTACTCCGTGTCCAGGAGGAACGGGCTGTCTACCCAGCTCCTAGTACAGGGATCGTCGGAGGGTCAGAAGGGATCCAAGGTTTCTGAGCATGAGCCCTCCTACCTTCAAGTGCGGCTCATGCAGCTAGGAGTCAGGGTCAGATTAGAGAAGCTCTAGGAGGTGACCTGCTCCCTAATTCTGTGGTACTGGCCAAGTAGCGACCTTACATCTCCTGATACCCCACGGCTGAGGGTTTTCCCCATCCTCAGCCGTGACATAATCCTGATCAGGATTCTTCCAGCATAGAGCCCCGACGACGGAACTCTATGCCGGAACAAAACAACGCAAGTGTGAAAAGCCCTTACTTAAGGGAGTGGCACCTTTTCTTGGGGGCGGTTGCAGGCCTGTGAAGACAATTAGTGGAAACAGGTGCACCTTCCCCTTTAAAAGGTCTAATTTTTTATGTCTTACTGTGTCATGAGGAAGGGCTGGAATTGTCACTGGTAGCTCGAAACGCGTAGACAAGACTGCTATTTTTGTAAATTGATGGATGAGATTTTACCGCAAGCAAAATAAATTTATATTCCTTTAACCAAGTGGAGCTGGATTCCTTCAAACCCTTTTTTTGCATACAGCTACCCGTTACCTGACTCGGGTTATCCGTGCTCACAGCTGGGGCAGGTGAGAGCTGCTGAACTTTCCTTTTTCTTACGTCTGTGTCCTCTGTATCCCCCCAGCCACGCACCAGTGATGGCCATGAGCTGGTTTGGGTGCCACCCTGCTGTGAACACGGATCCTCCTCCTCATAATCCTCCAGAACTGTGCCCTACCTGGACAACTGTGTACGTGGCGTTTGTGGGTGCAGGAACCCACCCTCGGAGCCACTTGTGAATAACCCTACGAAATGATCCCTCTTCCTTCTCCTCCTCCTGTGCCACATCCTCTTCCATCATCGCCAGAAGCGTTTTTTCAAGGAGACATAGAAGTGGGATAGTAACGATGAGAACGTCGTTATCGGCACTGGCCATGTTGGTGGAGTGCTCAAAACAGCAGCATGGTCTCACAGGTCTCGCATGGAGGCCCAGTCATTGGTGGTGAAGTGGTGCTGTTCCGCAGAGCGACTCACCCGTGGGTGCTGCAGCTGAAACTCCACTATGGCCTGCTGCTGCTCGCACAGTCTGTCCAGCATGTGCAAGGTGGAGTTCCACCTGGTGGGCACGTCGCATATGAGGCGGTGAGCGGGAAGGCCGAAGTTATGCTGCAGCGCTGACAGGCGAGCAGCGGCAGGGTGAGAACGCCGGAAGCGCGCACAGATGACCCGCACTTTATGCAGCAGCTCTGACATATCGGGTTAATTTTTAAGGAACCTCTGCACCACCAAATTCAGCACATGCGCCAGGCAAGGGATGTGCGTCAAACCGGCTAGTCCCAGAACTGCTACGAGATTTCGCACATTATCGTACACCACCAGGTCGGGCTTGAGGCTCACTGGCCCCAGCCACTCATCGGTCTGTTGTTCAGGGCCCATCCACAGCTCCTTTGCGGTGTGGGGTTTGTCCCCCAAACAGATAAGTTTTAAAACTGCCTGCTGTCGTTTACCCCGGGCTGTGCTGAAGTTGGTGGTGAAGATGTTACGCTGACCGGATGAGGAGCTGGTAGAGGATGATGAAGCAGAGTCGCGCAAACGAGCCTGTCTGCGCCAGGCAGAACGTGCACGGCAATGGAAATCAGCCCAGTCCCATCCCGAGTCTGATACTGACTCCTGCAGAGAGTCTGAGGAGGAGGCTTTACTGGAATCCCCTCACGATTCCGAGGAGGAGGGCGTAGACATGGCAGATGACCAAGGGGCATCAGTGACTTTCTCGCCCCGGCCACTTCAGCCTACCCTTAGTAAGTCCGCTACAACCTCTAGTTCGCCCGTTCCCCTTATGGACCCTGCGGGCGATCCGTTATTTGATCCGGACTCCCTCCAAAACCCTAGGTCCTCGGAGTGGCTTCCAGCCCCTCATGTATCCAGTTACTTAGAGTCTATGATCCGCAAACCTCTTAGTAGAGACGTGGAATAAGCTTTGGGCCGAGTGCCCGCGTCCGACCATCCCTAATAAGGTTTGTGAGATGCCAGTAATGGACCCTAAGATGGTCCAATTTTAATCTAAATCAGGGTTTAACCCCGTAAAGGCTTGGATTCGGCTCTGCGAGCCTGCCAGGACAAATTGTTGGATATAATGGGGCCACTGGCTAAGATTTTTGATCTGGCAGAAGCTGCCAAAGCTGAGGGACGACAAGTCGACCCGGAGGACCTCCGAGGTTGGGTTCTACTTCATTGACACTCAGCCTCCCGTCGGAAAAGGTTCGGACGATTCGCAAGGAATTGCTCCGCACTCTGGGTTTGTCGCAGATCTCTCTCAGGCATCTGGCTCGAATCATCGGTCTCCTGTCGTCCTCAATTCAAGCCATCTTTCCTGCACCGCTGCATTATCGTGCTCTCCAATAGCTCAAGATCGCACACCTGCAGGTGGGTGCGGCATATGCAGATCTGATTTCCTTGAATCAAGAGACGCGCAACGAACTGAAATGGTGGATCGGCAACCTTTCCGCTTGGAACGGCAAGGCAATCTTCGGCCCTCAACCGGATATAGTGGTGGAGTCAGATACCAGCCTCCACGGTTGGGGAGCCCACTGCGAGGGAATATCTACCGGAGGTCCGTGGTCAGCTATCGAGTCTCATCTGCACATCAACGCGCTGGAACTTCTGGCCGGGTCCGTTGCGATCCGCAGCTTCACCAGTGGGAGAGCCGAGGCTTGCATCTGTCTCCGTATGGACAATATTTCCGCGGTTCGTTACATCAACTCGATGGGGGGACCCGCTCCACCATGTTGACGCACTTGGCGAAGGACTTTTGGGACTATTGTCTGACCAACAATGTGTCAGTGGTGGTGGAATATCTTCCCGATCTCCACAATACGTTGGCCGATTGGAACTCTCGCTACATTTCGGATGCCAGCGATTGGAGGTTAGATGTGGGGGTTTTCTCCGCCATCTCATCACGTTGGGGTCCATTTTCTATCGACCTCTTTGCGTCTTGATGGAATGCCCAACTGCCCAGATATTTCAGCTGGAGACCAGATCCTGCCACGGAGGCGGTGGACGCCTTTCTTCAACCTTGGTCGGACGACGTGATGTACGCCTTCCCACCGTTTTCCCTGATTCCTCGAGTCTTGGCCACCGTGCGTCGCCAAGCATCGGAGCTTGTTCTAATACTTCCCCGTTGGGGGACGCAGTCTTTGTACCCACAACTGCTGGAACTGCTGGTGGACAGTCCCCTCTTGCTTCCCAGCCAGCCGTCTCTTTTTGTAGGTCTGATGAACCAGCCGCATCCTTTGCTTTTGGAGGGCTCCTTGCGTCTGCTGGCGTGCAGGGTATCGGGGAATCCTGGCAATCCCAAGAGGTTTCAGAGACAGCTAGATTCCTTTTGGAAAGCGCATGGGCCCCTGGAACCAGAAAGGCCTATCGGGCAGCCTAGCAGTCCTGGGCTAATTGGTGCTTCCTTCGGAACCTGGATCCCACTACTGCATCTGTGAGTGAGATTATCCAGTTCCTCTCCTCCCTCTACGAGGAAGGCAAGGCTTATCGCACCATGAATGTGTTCAGATCGGCTATTTCTTCCAGCCATAGCGGTTTTGAGGGTTGTCCTGCGGGTCGCCATCCTTTGGTATGTCGGTTACTTAGGGGCTCCCATCTCGCTCGGCCTCCTCGCCCTCGATTTACTAGTTTGTGGGACGTGTCCACGGTGTTGACCTTCCTTTCGGGTTGGCCGGCTAATGAGGACTTATCACTTCGACAGTTGTCTGCCAAGTTGGTCACCCTTTTTTGTCTTGTGTCATGTAAGAGAGTTTCAGATGTACGGGCTTTGACTCCGGAGGGGGTGACCTTTAACATCTCTAGACGTACTAAGACTAGTATCAGGTCAGTATTTTATCCTAGTTTTCCTTCATCTTTGGCACTTTGCCCTGTTGCATGTTTGAAAGAATACGAATCCAGAACTCTGTCACTTAGGTCCTCGTCGTCGTCACAGTTGTTCATTTCCTTCCGGAGACCTTTCACACCGGTTTCCACGGTCACTCTAGCTCAGTGGGTAAAATGGATTTTTATCCCTGTCTGGGATAGACACTGCGATCTTTACAGCACATTCGGTTCGAGGGGCCTCTGCCACGTCCTTGGCCATGTCGGGTGCACGCCTGGAGGATGTCATGAGGCTGGCAGATTGGTCTCGGACATCCACATTTAGAGAATTTTATTTTAGGCCGGATCCACATGTGTTCGCCTCTATTGTCAACCGGCTTTAAACTAGCAATAGGAGCCTCCGTGTCTTGAAATAAAATTGCATGATTTTCCTATTTTATGACGTAAAGTCATGATTTTATGAAAGACACGGAGGCGAGTATTGCCCCACCCTTCTCCTTCCCTGCTTTGACGTTGAGTTTTTGTGAATATTATGATATATGTATGTATTTTATATTGCACTTGGTTATCTGTTCCAGTTTATTTTGGAGACGCCTGGTTGCGTTTGATTTTCCTGCTATTATCTATTTATTTTTTCTCCTTATAGGATGAACCTGGAGTTCGTCGGATGAGAGGTTGATCATCTTCATTGACTGACAGCGCTCGCTGACGTTTCAGCTTCGTTTGTTTCAAGTTGGATGGCTGGTTCCATTTCATTGGTTTTGTCTTCGGATGCAGTTTTGTTGTGTTTCCTGGAAGGTGTCAAGTCGACAAAGAAAGAGGAAGATATGCTGGGATGGAGCGTCCTTTATAGGGGACTTGGGAGGCGGGGCTATCAGCCCATTGGTGGTTATATTCTTGTTTTTTCTTTGTTGCTGTGTGGTTCAGTAAAGAAAGGGTTAAGCAATACTCGCCTCCGTGTCTTTCTTAAAATCATGACTTTACGTCATAAAATAGGAAAATCATGCAATTTTGCCCTAAATAGGTGTTTTTTTAATAACAGAATATGACAGCAGTATCTAACGCTTGTATCTCACACTGACAGATGCAGCAAGGGCTGTAAAATTTTGTATTTTGCCACAAATAGGTGTTTTTTTAAAACCCAGAAAATTATTGCAGTATTTCAAGCTTAAATTTCACACTGACAAATGCTGCATAGGCCCCAGATGTACGGTATTGCCAAAAATGGGTGATTTTTTTAAACCCAGAATATAATTGCAGTATTTCAAGCTTCTATTTGACAAATCCACATATGCTGTGCTGGTGCACTGAACTTGCATAAAATGGCCGCCGCCAGCCACCTAACTAACAGACGGTTAAAAGTTATTTTTCTGTGTCACTGGGCTCAGGGAAGGGTAAAAAGATTGTGCACTGCACCCACAAAACAAAATCTAGGTAGATCGCTGAGTTAACAAGCACTTCAGATTAAATATTCTGTCCTATTCTCTCCCTCACAGCAGCAGCATCCTCTCCCTACACGAAGCACAGCAGAGTGACGTGCAGCGCTACCTGACTCCAGCTTATATAGAGGCTGAGTCACATGCTGCACTGGCCAATCACAGCCATGCCATTAGTAGGAATGGCTCTGATGGCTTCTAAGGGCACACAAGTAAAATGCTTGTTGATTGGCTACTCTGCAGCCTTTCAAAAAGCACCATTAAATCGCCAAACAACGAACCCGAACCCAAACTTTTACTGAAAAGTTCGGGTCCGGGGTCCAAAAATCCTAAAGTTCTGTACGCTCAACCCTACCTAAAAGGCTTCCAAACAACCACCCATTGTACAAGCTTAATCTTGTTCTGCAGGATGGTATACTGAAGGTGGGAGGGAGACTGGAAAATGCATCGTTACCTAGCAGAGTGAAGCATCCAGCAACTCTACCCAAAAATTCGACCTTCCCAAGATTGCTTATTGATCACTACCACAACATATCCTTGCATCAAGGAAGAAGCTTTACCCAAAGCTGTTTGAGAGAAGGTGGTTACTGGATTGTGAAAGGAAGCAAAGTTTTTGCAAAGTATAGAAGTAAATGTGTAGTCTGCAGAAAGGCACGTAGACCTACCGAAAATCAAAGAATGGCAGATTTACCGGCAGATCGTGTAAACCCATCACCACCATTTCTTTATATGAGTAAATACAAAAACAAAGCCAAAAGTGGCCCACATGCCAAAACTAAAGTTAGTTCATACAATACATATTGCGGCAAGAATAAGGGGGCCAACTATGAAAAGGTAAGAGTACCAGCTCCGAAACCCAAACACAAAACCTTCAAAAAATTGGAGCTCACAAAGTACCAGTACAAAAATCTTTTTTTGAAATCACAATAATACATATATAAACGACATTGTCATTTAAAAAGAAGGTAGCAGAAAAGAACACCATCCTAGTGGGACACAGGCTACATATTCATATTATAGTGTAAATACTTGTTAAACATATATTCAGTGAGGATAAGTCTCATATATTACATCATTATGCACATAAAAAAACTGGAACCTGGCAATATACTGCCCACAACCTGGGACAAGAATATAAAAACTGCCCTGGAGACAGAGATGCCAGAGAACCTGATAAGAGGAGACTTACCCAAAGAGCTCAGTGTACCCAAGCCAGGATGGCGCTACCCCAACGCGCGTTTCGGCGTGCCTTCATCGGGTTACCCCCTGACTAATATTTACATGTCTGAGCTCCAGAGCAATTCAACTGGAAATGTTAGAGGATATGTCAACTGATGCATTCATCAACACCTTGAGATGTTTCATAGCCATTAGAGGTCAGAGAGCTTAGATCTGAACAAGGATCTAATTCTGTCGGAGCAAAGAATGAATTGAAGAAAGTGTTAAAAGAGATCGATAAAGAAAAAGTAACTTAGTATTTGTTAGAGAAACAGTGTGATTTTCATATGAATGCTCCACATGCGAGCCATACAGGAGGAGTGTTGGAAAGACAAATCAGAACTGTGAGAAATGTGTTAAGTTCAGTGTTGAAAAAGGACCCAATTCTATGAAGTAATGTCTATTGTTAACAGTCGTCCACTTACAGTTAATAACATCAAAAATCCAACAAGTTTGGACCCTTTAACTCCCAACCATCTACTTCACCTTAAGTCTGATTACATACAGCCACCACCTGGCAAGTTCACCAAAGAGGATTTATATGCCAGAAGATGGCGAAGAGTTCAATATCTATCAGAACAGTTTTGGAATAGATGGAGGAAAGAGTACTTAGCCAATCTGATGCTAAGAAGTAAATGGCAAACACCCAGAAGAAATGTCCAAGTTGGTGACATAGTGTTACTGAAAGAAGAAGATTTACCTAGAAGTCAATGGAAATTGGCCAAAGTTTTAGAAGTTCAAAAGGATGAAGACAAACTAGTAAGAAGAGTGTTGTTACAAATAGGAGACTCAAAACTTGACATAAAAGGAAAACATCTCACTACTCCACTCAGGTTGGAACGTCCTATACAGAAGTTAGTTGTTCTACTTGAGAGTGATAAAAGACACTTGGAAGTTGAGAACCTGATGTAAAATTCCTCTAATTCATTTTCAAGTCCTACCACTAAGAACATAGAATTATAGGTAATTTTGGTGGGAGTGTAGCTGGCCAGCTAAAACACCTGTGTGAAGTTGGCACCCCATGTTCTTAAATTTCAAAAAGAAATACACCATTCGTTTGTGCTGGTTTGTGCCGCAAAAATGAACGTTTGTGCCGGTTCGGTTCCTGAGATATTGCGCGTTAGATTTTTATGAAGCCCCGCCCACTTTCCACCCCATGTTCTTAAATTTCAAAAATAAATACACCATTCGTTTGTGCTGCGTTTGTGCTGCAAAAATGAACATTTGCGCCGATTTGGTTTCCGAGATATTGCGCGCATGATTTGCTGAAACCCCGCACACTTTCCACCCCATGTTTTTACATTTCAAAAAGGAATACATCATTCGTTTGTGCTGCGTTTGTGCTGGTTTGTGCCGCAAAAATTAACGTTTGCACCGATTTGGTTTGCGAGATATTGCGTAATTGATTTGCTGAAACTCCACCCACTACCCACCCCATGTTCTTAAATTTCTAAAAGAAATACATAATTCGTTTGTGCTGCAAAAATGAACATTTGCGCCGCTTTGGTTTCCAAGATATTGCGCGCTTGATTTGCTGAAACCCCGCCCATTTTCCACCCCATGTTTTTAACCCTGACCCTAGACCCCCCAGATGTGCTGCAGCTTGCCCCCCTCCCCCCCACCCAACTTTTTTGGGGGCGCAAGCATTATTTTTAAATTTTTTCTGCGTACGCTGACTGTGGCCAGCACTCTTAGCGTCCGGCCACTGTTAGCGCATCGCACACCCCACCGCTGATCAACTTTTGACGGTCGATCAGCGAGTTTGAATTGTAATTTTTTTATTTTCACATTTTTTGGCCTTTTTTTTAATTTAATTTTTGGTCTGTTAGCTTTAGGGTAAGTTCGCAAACACCCGTGCCCCCACACACACGCACACCAAATAAAGTTTATCACGCAGACACACACTCCCCTATGGCCCGCCGGATGTTCTTGGCTGAGGAGGCATACGCCCAGCTTGCCTCCGAGTCCAAGAGCCCCAGTGAGGACGAGGATGACCCCACTTTCCTTTTGTCATCCGGGTCCTCCTCCTCATCTAGCGATGATGATGAGCCCCCAAAACGGCGGAGACGGCGCCAGGCGGAGCAAGGGGACCGCCATATGCTAGGGACCCTGTGGCCCACACTAGTGCGAGCAGCTCTGGGGCTCGTACTAGTTTTCCGGCCCACCAGTTAAGTCCCCTACCGGTGAACTTGTCTGGTATACCTCAGAGCGTTTTGAGTCTGTGATTCCTGATTTTGTAGGCCAACCAGGAATCCAGATTTCCACAGTGGGCTTCACTGAATACGACTACTTTAGTCTTTTTTTTCAGTGACCACTTTGTGAATCTGATGGTGGAGCAGACGAACCTGTACGCCCAACAGTTCATTGCTCAACACCCGGGCTCCTTTTTGGCTAGGCCCGGTGGCTCGACTCTGGTCTGTGCAGCCGAGATGAGGACGTTTTGGGGCCTCGTGCTGCATATGGGCCTAGTCAAGAAACCCAGTGTCAGGCATTACTGGAGTGGGGACGTCCTCTACCAGACCCTACTTTACAGTACGGCCATGACACGTACCCGGTTTGAGGCCATCCGCAAATGCCTGCATTATGCAGATAATGCAGCATGCCCCCCCAAGGTGATCCTGCCTATGACCGCCTGTACAAAATCAGGCCGGTCATCGATCACTTTGGGGCCAAATTTGTACAGGCCTATGTACCTGGAAGGGAGGTCGCGGTTGATGAGTCTCTCATTGCTTTCAAGGGGAGACTCATTTTCCGCCAGTATGTTGCCTCTAAGCGGGGGAGGTATGGCATGAAGCTGTACAAACTTTGTGAGAGTACCTCAGGGTACACTTACAAGTTTCGTGTGTACGAGCGGCGAGATTCCCGTATTCAACCCCCAGAATGCCCCCCCCACTCTGGGTGTTAGCGGGAAACTTGTGTGGGACCTTATGCACCCACTGCTAGATAAGGGTTACCACCTGTACGTGGATAACTTTTATACTAGTATCCCCTTGTTCCATTCTCTCGCCTCCAGATCCACTTCCGCTTGTGGGACCGTGCAGAAAAATCAACGCAGCCTCCCTACCCACCCCCTCCAGGTACCTATCCCCAGGGGGGCGACCCGTGCCCTTACCAGTGGAAACCTGTTACTGGTCAGATATAAGGACAAGAGGGATGTCCTTGTACTGTCCACAATTCATGGTAACGGCACCACCCCTGTCCCTGTGCGTGGTACCGCGGCAACAGTCCTCAAGCCCGATTGCATCGTCGACTACAATCGGTATATGGGAGGAGTTGATCTCCCTGATCAAGTCCTCAAGCCATATAACGCCATGCGCAAAACCCGGGCATGGTATAAAAAAGTTGCAGTCTACTTGGTGCAGGTTGCCTTGTACAATTCTTTTGTGCTGTTCCGGAGCGCTGGCAACACAGGGACATTCCTCCAGTTCTATGAGGCCGTCCTCAAGGCCCTGATCTTTTCTGACCGCGAAAGAGCAGGCCGGAGTACCTCGGGAACTGGAGGCGCCCGGATCGTCCCTGGCCAACACTTTCCAGGTGTGGTCCCCCATACTGGAAAGAAGGGACGGACCCAAAAAAGGTGCAGAGTGTGTCACAGGAGGGGGATACGGAAGGACACCACCACTCAGTGTGACACGTGCCCCGATCATCCAGGCCTCTGCGTTATTGGTTGCGTCAGGGAGTACCACACTTCCATGGAGTACTAAATTTATGTTCCCCTTCCCCAATTTAGCCACTGACAATCGGATAAAAAACTATGGTTCTCAGACTTGAGACACTAAAACGAAAAAAAAAAAAAATTCAAAAATATTTAGTAAAAAAAGTTTACATATTAGGTTTTGCCGCGTCCGTAAGAATCTGCTCTATAAAAATACCCCATGACCTAACCCCTCAGATGAACACGGTCAAAAAATTAAATAAAAACGGTGCAACGGTGATGTAAGGTGATAAAAAAACTTTTTTTTTGCACCGTTTTTATTTTATTTTTTGACCGTGTTAATCTGAGGGGTTAGGTCATGGGGTATTTTTATAGAGCAGATTCTTACAGACGCGGCGATACCTAATATGTCTACTTTTTTTATTTATTTTAGTTTTACAAAATATTTTAGAATTTTTTTTGGGTTTGTTTAAGTGTCTCAAGTCTGAGAACCATAGTTTTTTATCCGATTGTCAGTGGCTAAATTGGGGAAGGGAAACATAAATTTAGTACTCCATGGAAGTGTGGTATTCCCTGAAGCAACCAATAATGCAGAGGCCCGGATGATCGGGGCACGTGTCACACTGAGTGGTGGTGTCCTTCCGTATCCCCCTCCTGTGACACACTCTGCACCTTTTTTTGGGTCCGTCCCTTCATTCCAGTATGGGGGACCACACCTGGAAATTGTTGGCCAGGGTCGATCCAGGCGCCTCCAGTTCCCGAGGTACTCCGGCCTGCTCTTTCCCGGTCAGAAAAGATCAGGGCCTTGAGGACTGCCTCATAGAACTGGAGGAATGTCCCTGTGTTGCCAGCGCTCCGGGACAGCACAAAAGAGTTGTACAAGGCAACCTGCACCAAGTAGACCGCAACTTTTTTGTACCATGCCCGGGTTTTGCGCATGGCGTTATATGGCTTGAGGACTTGATAAGATAGATCAACTCCTCCCATATACCGATTGTAGTCGACGATGCAATCGGACTTGAGGACCGTTGCCGCGGTACCTCGCACAGGGACAGGGGTGATGCCGTTACCGTGAATTGTGGACAGTACAAGGACATCCCTCTTGTCCTTATATCTGACCAATAAATCACAGTGGTATTTATAGGGTTACGAAAAGTATCAATATATAAATCACAGAAAAAAATGACTTTTCATCTAAAACATAACTTTTACTATCATTGGTTAAAATAATACCCCATCTTAATATAGTATGTTAGGCTACGTCAAATAAATAGACAAGGCCTTACTTTGGACGTATCAGGATAATGCAGTCCGATATATAGAAAAATTTCCGGCAACTTACAGTTAGATGACTGTGGACCTGGCCAAACGGTAAGGCCCCTTTCACACGGGCGAGTATTCCATGCGGATGCGATGCGTGAGGTGAACGCATTGCACCCGCACTGAATACCGACCCATTCATTTCTATGGGGCTGTTCACATTAACGGTGATTTTCACGCATCACTTGTGCGTTGCGTGAAAATCGCAGCATGCTCTATATTCTGCGTTTTTCACGCAACGCAGGCCCCATAGAAGTGAATGGGGTTACGTGAAAATCGCAAGCATCCGCAAGTAAGTGCGGATGCGGTGCGATTTTCACGCATGGTTGCTAGGTGACAGTCTATTAACTGTATTATTTTCCCTTATAACATGGTTATAAGGGAAAATAATAGCATTCTGAATACAGAATGCATAGTACAATAGCGCTGGAGGGGTTAAAAAAAATAAAAAATATTAACTCACCTTCTCCTCTTGTTCGCGTAGTTCCTGGTCTCTTCTTTACTTCTTTAATGATGAACTATCGGCTAGGACCTGTGGTGACGTCAGATCACATGCTCCAATCACATGGTCCATCACCACGGTGATGGACCATGTGATGGAGCATGTGATCTGACGTCACCAAAGGTCCCTTAGCCCACAGCTCATCATTAAAGAAGTAAAGAAGAGACCGGGAACTACGCGAACAAGAGGAGAAGGTGAGTTTATTTTTTTATTTTTTTTTAACCCTCAATTGATCACCTACTAAGCATTCTGTATTCAGAATGCTATTATTTTCCCTTATAACCATGTTATAAGGGAAAATAATAACATCTACACAACACCGATCCCAAACCCGAAGTTCTGTGAAGAAGTTCGGGTTTGGGTACCAAACATGCGTGATTTTTCTCACGCGAGTGCAAAACGCATTACAATGTTTTGCACTCGTACGGAAAAATCGCAACGCACCTGCACATTTTCCCACAACGCCCGTGCAGGGCTCCAGATGGTGACCAAAACGGTCGCCAATGCGCCTTAAAATTTGCAGATGGCGACAAGACTTTTTAGTCTTGTCGCCATTTGCGACTGTACCGCCGCGATCCTGCGCAGCCTAAATTCTCTTCACTAGCACACTGCACAGTGGAGAAGGAAGGAGTCCCTCCCTCTCCACTGTGACGCGGCCGCCACTACCACCAATGGGGAGATAGCAGGGGAGGAGGAGGGGAGGAGCTATCGCCACTGCGCCACCAATGAATGTAAAACATAAGTGTCGGCACCGGTATCACAGACCCGGCACCCGGCCTCAATAACAGGGCATGCGATCCGTGGCCATTAACCCCTCAGGTGCCCCAGATCGCATGCCCTGTTATTGAGGCCGGGTGCCGGGTCTGTGATACCGCTGCAGACAATTGTATAAAGGAGTTAGAGGACCTTTCGTGGGTTTAAAGAATATGAACTTATCAGCAGGCTGCATAGAGCGGCGCCCAGGGATCTAAGTGCACTTACTATTATTCCTGGGCGCCGCTCCGTTCGTCCTCTGTGGCCCCCGGTATTTTCAGCATTCAGAGGAAGGAGGAGGAGACGCCAGTGTGTCTCCTTCTCCCTGACAGCAGCGCTGTCCAATCACAGCGCAGAGCTCAGAGCCAGGGAGAAAAAACCTCCCTGGCTCTGAGCTCTGCGCTGTGATTGGACAGCGCTGCTGTCAGGGAGAAGGAGACACACTGGCGTCTCCTCCTCCTCCTCCTTCCTCTGAATGCTGAAAATACCGGGGGCCACAGAGGACGAACGGAGCGGCGCCCAGGAATAATAGTAAGTGCACTTAGATCCCTGGGCGCCGCTCTATGCAGCCTGCTGATAAGTTCATATTCTTTGGACCTATGAAAGGTCCTCTTTAAACATTCATTGGTGGTGCAGTGCGCTCTCCCAAAGCTTCTCCCCCCCCCCCCCATTATCACTGGCCACAAGTCGTCGTGTCCCCCCCCCCCCTTCATTGATATATGGTGGCCACAGGGTCCCATCCCCTTCATTGGTGGCAGTGGCAGATTACACTGCTGGGGTTCAGATCGTTACCATGGCAGCCAGGACGCTACTGAAGTCCTGGCTGCCATGTTCCTCTCCCTGCTGCTGTGTGCACAGAGCCCAGGGCAGCAGGGACAGTGTGAGCTCCTATTCACCCTGATAGAGCTCTATCAGGGTGAATAGCACAAGGGATGAAAAGATCCAGGTTCTAGTCCCTAAGGGGGGAAATGGTTATTAAATAAAAAGTAAAAAAAACACCAAAATACTAAAAGTTTAAATGGCCCCCTTCCCAGTTTTACATATAAAATTTACAAACAATAAAGAATAAACATATTACATATCGCCATGTCCCAAAAAGTGTGAGCTATTAAAATATAAAAAAATATTTCCGCTCGGTGAAGGCCGTAACAGAAAAAAAAAACTCTAAACCACGCAATTCGCCATTTTTAGTCACCTTGTCCCCCAGAAGATGTCCCTGGATGTGAGAGGCATGTGGTGCTGTTTTCTCCTATATGTAGTGCTGGCTCTCCACTGTGACCTGCCTCTCATCTTCTCAAAGTCCTTTTTTAAAAATTATATGCATTTTAAATTTGGCGACTAAAAAATTGAATTTGGCTCCTAAATTTTTTAGTTTAGGAGCCAATGGCTCCTGGTCATTTTTTTTTGTCTGGAGCACTGCCGTGTGAAAGAGGCCTAAGAGAGAGGTGGTGGATAAGGGGAAGGGAACAATATCCCTAATAAATCCCTCAATGTACCCCTGCCTACAGGCGGAGCACCCGCCCCGAAAGGGGCGACCCCACCTCTCGGTGGCTAAGCCCTCGCTGTCGCCTAATGTTACCCTGCCTGTAAGGATTGATGATGTTCGTCCCTTCTTTAGCAGTTTCCCCCGACGCGTTTCCCCAGACGTTGTAAAGACTGGTTCATCAGGGGACTCAGGATAGTTGATAAATTCTTGCAGGTTTCATTAGATAAATGCCCATCTGATATCAGTGGACAAACTTCTGATAATTGCATAGCAGACCTCCTGGTGTCATAAGGTGCATTGGTATTGCTGGTAGGTGATTCAAATACCTGTTTTTGGCGCATAGAAGTGAACCCCGCCTCCTGGATAACCCTATTGCTGCCTTAGAATGAAAACAGCACCACTTCCGGTATTTGGAATGCACGCGGCGCCAGGTGGAACGCACATGTGATTCCAAAACCGGAAGTGAGCCGGCATTCACTCACATCGTCACATCCTGCCTGTGAAACGCATGCAGGAGTGTGGGAGTTCGCACACTAAGCTCGCTCCTGACTGAAAATGAGTGTACCCCAAGTCTAGGTCCCTTCACACATCTTAGACCCAAAAGCACTAGAATGCCTCCACCACAGGACACTTCAGCTATTGACCTCTTCAATAGACTAGTGACAGACCAACTAGAACAATTGCAGGAAGCTAACAGAAAAGGGCCCATGAACTTAAGTAAGGATCAGATGGATGCTTTGAAAAGTCTAGAATCAGACAAGAATATTGTATGCAAGCCATCTGACAAAGGTGGAAATATCGTGATCATGGACCATCCCACTTATTACAATATGTGTCTTAAATTACTAGATGATAGGACATGCTATTCCATCCTCCCATCAAATCCCACAGCTGAGTTCTCTGACCACTTGGAGTCTATCCTCATAGAGGCCCTTGACAAGGGTCTGATTTCCAAGGATGAGATGAAATTTCTGGTACCATTACATCCACAGATTCTTACCTTTTATTCACTTCCCAAAATCCACAAGGGGTACCCTCCCCTAAAGGGCCGCCCCATTGTATCCGGGGTAGGATCAATTACCCATAGTCTCAGCACATATGTTGATAACATCTTGCGTCCCTTTGTGTCAGCTTTGCCCTCTTATATTAGAGACACAACAGACCTACTACTCAAGATTGACAACATACAAGTAGATGATAGGGTTCTGTTGGCGTCCATTGATGTGGAGGCTTTGTACACCAGCATCCCTCATGATTGGGGGATTACAGCCGTTGAGTACTTCCTCAGCACAAGAGGGACTCAATACAAGTCTCACTCTGATTTTGTTATCCAGTCACTCAAATTCATACTGACGCACAATTATTTTGTATTTGGGACGCGTTTCCTCCACCAGCTCAGGGGTACGGCAATGGGTAGCCCCTGTGCGCCCAGTTATGCCAATCTATTCCTGGTATGGTGGGAGGACACCATTGTGTTCAATGAGCCATGTCGTCAATGGGCCCAGAATATCCTATTCTGGGGGAGATACATTGACAACGTGTTTATCATATGGGACGGCACCAGTGACTCCTTTTCTGAATTTGTTACTCAACCCCAACACTAACAATATAGGTCTCAGGCTTACTTTTGAAAGTGACAGAGACAGTATTGCCTTTTTGGATATACGTATTACTAAGCGTCAGGGTGAACTGCATACCGAAACCTACAGGAAACCAACGGCTACCAATAGCTTGTTGCGGTGGGACAGCTATCACCCTGAGAGTCTTAGACGCGGTATCCCAAAGGGACAGTACCTTAGAGTCAGAAGAAACTGTTCCTCATATGAATCTTTCCATCACCAGGCAGCCGATATGTGTAAGAGATTCCAACAACGGGGATATCCCAATTGAGTTTTGAGGGATGCGTTCTTACACTCCATTAAAACTGAACGACAAGCCCTGTTAGTAAACAAGACCCGGAATGCTAAAAAGGGAGATAATACCAATGCTAAAGAAGGGACGAACATCATCAATCCTTACAGGCAGGGTAACATTAGGCGACAGCGAGGGCTTAGCTTATATCTGACCAGCAACAGGTTTCCAGTGGTAAGGGCACGGGTTGCACCCCTGGGGATAGGTACCTGGGGGGGTGGTTAGGGAGGCTGCGTTGATTTTTCCGCACGGTCCCACAAGCGGACGTGGATCTGGCGGCGAGGTACTGGAATAAAGGGATACTAGTATAAAAGTTATCCACGTACAGGTGGTAACCCTTATCTAGCAGTGGGTGCATAAGGTCCCACACAAGTTTCCCGCTAACACCCAGAGTGGGGGACATTCTGGGGGTTGAATACGGGAATCTCGCCCCTCGTACGCACAAAACTTGTAAGTGTACCCTGAGGTACTCTCACAAAGTTTGTACAGCTTCACGCCATACCTCCCCCGCTTAGAGGCAACATACTGGTGGAAAATTAGTCTTCCCTTGAAAGGAATGAGAGACTCATCAACCGCGACCTCCCTTCCAGGTACATAGGCCTGCACAAATTTGGCCCCAAAGTGATCGATGACCGGCCTGATTTTGTACAGGCGGTCATAGGCAGGATCACCTTGGGGGGGACATGCTGCATTATCTGCATAATGCAGGCATTTGCGGATGGCCTCAAACCGGGTACGTGTCATGGCCGTACTGTAAAGTAGGGTCTGGTAGAGGACGTCCCCACTCCAGTAATGCCTGACACTAGGTTTCTTGACTAGGCCCATGTGCAGCACGAGGCCCCAAAACATCCTCATCTCGGCTGCACTAACCGGGGTCCAGCCACCGGGCCTAGCCAAAAAGGAGCCCGGGTGTTGAGCAATTGCAGCGTACTCAAGTTAGGTGTAGAAATGTTCCTGGGTGTTGTAGTGCAATTGTGACACTAACCTGAGACAGCTGACTCTCTGCAAGGGCAGGTTATGATAAGTAATGTTCGTGACGCCAGTGCCAATTAAACGGTGGCACGCCGTTTGCTGATAGCAGGAATAACTGAGGAACCACGTGATGTTAAAACAGAACTCAAACTTTAGTAGTCATCATACATGGACATAGATGGAAACGCAGTTCCTTTGCAGACAGTTGGTTGCAGTACATTTGATGCAGGCAATATATAGCAAGGTGACTTCAGAGTGTGAAACACAGGACTTGCAGTACAGGCGGCTTGCACTCTATTCCTGACTGATCCTGGAACATAGAAACTCTTCTCCAAGGCCCGATGCCCTAGCTCTGGCGTATATCCTTGGTTTTATAATTATCAAGTACCTCCTCTGTTGTCTTTAGTCCCTCTTGCTTTTCTGGACTTGCCTCTGTCTCTCCCAGCACTGACTCTAGAAACTTCTGAACTCCCCAGTATCCTCAGGCTGATTAACGGTGGTGTTCCTGCTTCTGTATGTATGAACTCAGGAGGGGAACCTTCTCCTTGGATCTGGAACCCGGTTACAGGGACTGCAATACCCTCTCCTGGTCTGCAGGCTTCAGGCCTGGACTTGACTCAGACATAGTCTAATCTCCAACTCCAACTCCAACTCACTCTTTAACTCTTCTTCAACTCCCCCCACTTTCCCTGACTGGGCCTTATATAAATTAGGGCTCCCTAGCTCCCTCTAGTGACTAAGAGCTGGAATGACACCCCTAGCAGGCCTATACATGCACATTTTTCAGTAACAGGGAAATACATAGCATTACATTACATTATATTTTATGCAGATGACTTATACCAACCTCCCCATAAATAAGGGGAAACGACAGCACACCAAGTGACCCTTCTGTAGTGACGGCCATTACAGCTCCCGTACACTACATACCCCGCTGCTTTAAGCTGAGTACGACCTCGTACTCCATCAGGGGTCGCCCAACTGGAATTTTTACCTGAAATAGAAAAAGAGACATGCAGGCATACATATATGTAATTCATCTGCATTTACGTTCATATCAGGTCCAATTGGCAAAGGTGAAGTGTGGTGACAAGGGGCGTCGTTCTCTTCTCTCAGGATAGTGAATGGAACTGGGGCGCTGACCTGGCACAGCGTAACATTATAACCAGGATAGTCCATATGTGCAAATTGTCCTTAATAGAACAGCATAAAGGATAAAACAGTATAAAAGTTCTTGGAGGCTCAAAGAACAAACATGAGTCCGTACCCAGGTACCTTTCTTATAAATCACAGAGGCTCTCATGCGGTGGAGTCCATCTCTGGGCACATTTCTTTTAAAAGAGTAAAAATCTCAGAGGCTCAGGTACTTTTGAGTCTGTCTCCGGGCACGGTTCCTTAGTATCAAGTTTAACAATCAAATGGCATAATATAAAACAAGTGCTGTAATACCCCTGATCAACCTGAAAAGGGGGTTAAGGGTAAAAGGTGCAACAACGGAACAGGCACAACTTGGTGTATAATAGCAGAAGCAGGCAGGAGGTCCTGGAAACAAACTTGGCTTTGTTGACTTTATTATTTCAGTGGATGACCACCTACCACCGAGCCGTGGATAAACTGGCAGCAGCAACAAAGGACCAGAAACAACGGACTCCTGTCCTGGAAGGGTTAAATTTTCGGAAATAATCCCTTGGCAAAACAAATCAAAGGCCTAGCAGGCTGATTCACAAGGGCATATCATAATTACCCGGCTCTGCTGGCAAATAAGGGCTGTAGTAGTTCTCTACAGGTGGATGTGCCCACATTACAGTGTCAGGGGGCAGCTGCAAAGTGAAGGGACCCCTAATAGGTATTGGCCCCATAGGCCTAGGGGTAAAGACTCTTGTGGACCGTACCGGTCCCGGCATAATTATAGTAGGCTGTGGTGGACTTGATACCGCCGCCGCAAGCGGTCCGGTGGGCTCTGTGCAGCAAGTCACAGGATTAGCGGGACTTCGTTGGGACCTTGACGGAGCAATGTTAGCAGAAGGTGGTTTACGGGTGGTGACAGGCACCCTTACCTCGTCCTCCTTAGGCGGCGTCTGGATCCTGGCGGTGGCAATCTTGCGCAGCTCCCGCAACTTTTCCTCCAGCCGGACGATCTGGTCACCTATACTTTCAGTGTCCGAATCGCTGTCCTCTGCTGGCGCCGCCGGCGCAGGTACAGTAAACGATGCGTCGGCCGCGGCCGCTGCAGGCTCCGGTGGCGCATCTGGTCTCCGACCTTTACGGATATTTTCCAGGGTAACGCGGAGTCCTTTTAAATTTTCCATATCTTGGATGGTTTTCTCCCGGCGAGGCAGCTCGGGGGACGGATAGGGACTCACCCATTTCTCCAACACGGTTGGCTGCCAGAATACATTAGGACCAATGAAAGAGCCCCGCTCTTGGAACGCGTGATGGGCTGGTTCTGGAGAGCGCTCAGGTGCCCGCTCGCAGCCAGAATAGTCCTCATCTGCCTCCCAGTCCTCCGGTTCCTTCTTGGGACGGGTCACGGCAGTCGCATATGGGCCTCGCAGGCCCTCGGCAGGGGTGAATTCTACCTCCTCTCCCTCGCGGAGGTTATGCAGATGCTCAGGGAGGTAATCTCTCTTGACAGACCTCCGGTTGACGAACAAGTCTCTGCCAGTAATGTGGTCTTGTATGAACCCGTAGCCACGGGTTTTGTCAAAGGACAGCACCAACCCCCTTCTCCTTTCCAGGCGGGGTTGGGTATTGGAATGACGGTCATAAATGGACTTGGTCAGTTCTTCATAATATATTTTGGTTTTAGTATTCCTCTTTATAGCGGCCTCCCGGATCTCTGCCATTAATGCGGACCACTTGAATGAGGGCTGAAAGAAGTCTCTCCAGGAGCCATAGCAATACTCCGGTTCTTTCCCCAGTGGCGGGCAGGCGGGTGTCTCCGGTCCCGGAGAGTAGGCCGGTGGAGCCTCCTCTGGCTCGACACCAACGACATCCGTCTTCAATAGCTCAGGCGCAGACATCTCAGCAGAGCAGTCTTTACTCTCCAACATGCTCGATCCTTCTATGGAGAGCGACAGGGTGGCGCCAATAAGTTCAGCCAGATCCTCCCATTGCACTGGGAGGCCGCCCCCCAGGTATTCCAGTATGGGGAAGGCGGAGTCCATTCTGGCAGACATGCAAATGTCCAGACAGGCTGTGGCGCCTGACCTTGAACCCTTTCCCGCTTTTTCATCAAAAAGGCGCCAACTTTTCCCGCCTTTTCGGGATGAGGATGACGCAGCAGCAATTTCAGCAAGACCAGCGGCCATCTTTTAGCAAGAAACGCTGTCTATTCACTGACAGCAAGCAGGATGGTAAAAAGTCCATAAAACCACACTCCGATGTGGCGATTTCCTTCCTCTTGATAGCGCAACACTGCACAGCGCTTTTTGGAGGTTTTAGGGACACTGTTAGTATGTTTTTCAGTCCACAAAGTCCACTTTAATAAAACAGGCAATTTGTCACTTTGGTCACAGGGCAACTGTATAAGGCACAAAGTTCACGCTTCTTGCACTAGAAAGCGTGCGAATCCTGTTTGTGACGCCAAAAGAGAAGTGCAGCGTACTCAAGTTAGGTGTAGAAATGTTCCTGGGTGTTGTAGTGCAATTGTGACACTAACCTGAGCCAGCTGACTCTCTGCAAGGGCAGGTGATGATAAGTAATGTTCGTGACGCCAGTGCCAATTAAACGGTGGCACGCCGTTTGCTGATAGCAGGAATAACTGAGGAACCACGTGATGTTAAAACAGAACTCAAACTTTAGTAGTCATCATACATGGACATAGATGGAAGCGCAGTTCCTTTGCAGACAGTTGGTTGCAGTACATTTGATGCAGGCAATATATAGCAAGGTGACTTCAGAGTGTTAAAACCAGGACTTGCAGTACAGGCGGCTTGCACTCTATTCCTGACTGATCCTGGAACATAGAAACTCTTCTCCAAGGCCCGATGCCCTAGCTCTGGCGTATATTCTTGGTTTTATAATTATCAAGTACCTCCTCTATTGTCTTTAGTACCTCTTGCTTTTCTGGACTTGCCTCTGTCTCTCTCGGTTTCCTCAGGCTGGTTAACTGTGGTGTTCCTGCTTCTGCATATATGAACTCAGGAGGGGAGCCTTCTCCTTGGATCTGGAACCCGGTTACAAGGACTGCAATACCCTCTCCTGGTCTGCAGGCTTCAGGCCTGGACTTGACTCAGACATAGTCTAACCTCCAACTCCAACTCCAACTCACTCTCTAACTCTTCTTCAACTCCCCCCACTTTCCCTGACTGGGCCTTATATAAACTAGGGCTCCCTAGCTCCCTCTAGTGACTAAGAGCTGGAATGACACCCCTAGCAGGCCTATACATGCACATTTTTCAGTAACAGGGAAATACATAGCATTACATTACATTATATTTTATGCAGATGACTTATACCAACCTCCCCATAAATAAGGGGAAACGACAGCACACAAGTGACCCTTCTGTAGTGACGGGCATTACAGCTCCCGTACACTACACAATGAACTGTTGGGCGTACAGGTTCGTCTGCTCCACCATCAGATTCACAAAGTGGTCACTGAAAAAAAGACTAAAGTAGTCGTATTCAGTAAAGCCCACTGTGGAAATCTGGATTCCTAGTTGGCCTGCAAAATCAGGAATCACAGACTCAAAACGCTCTGAAGTATACCAGACAAGTTCACCGGTAGGGGACTTAACTGGTGGGCCGGAAAACTAGTACGAGCCCCAGAGCTGCTCGTACTAGTGTGGGCCACAGGGTCCCTAGCATGGCGGTCCCCTTGCTCCGCCTGGCGGCGTCTCCGCCGCCTTGGGGGCTCATCATCATCGCTAGATGACAAAAGGAAAGTGGGGTCATCCTCGTCCTCACTGGGGCTCTCGGACTCGGAGGCAAGCTGGGCGTATGCCTCCTCGGCCGAGAACATCCGGCGGGCCATAGGGGAGTGTGTGTGTGCGCGTGATAAACTTTATTTGGTGTGCGCGTGTGTGGGGGCACGGGTGTTCGCGAACTTACCCTAAACCTAACAGACAAAAATAAATAAATAAATAAAAATAAGGCCAAAAAATGTGAAATTTCTTTTTTTTTTATTCAAACTCGCTGATCAACCGTCCGAAGTTGATCAACAGTGGCCGGACGCTAAGAGTGCCGGCCACAGTCAGCGTGCGCAGAAAAAAATATAATAAAATGCTTGTACCCCAAAAAAAAGTTGTGGGGGGGAGGGGGGCAAGCTGCAGCACACCTGGGGGGTCTAGGGTCAGGGTTAAAAACATGGGGTGGAAAGTGGGCGGGGTTTCAGCAAATCAAGAGCGCAATATCTCGGAAACCAAATCGGTGCAAACGTTCATTTTTGCGGCACAAACCAGCACAAACGAATGGTGTATTTCTTTTTGAAATTTAAGAACATGGGGTTGAAAGTGGGCGGGGTTTCAGCAAATCAAACGCGCAATATCTCGGAAACCAAAGCGGCGCAAACGTTAATTTTTGCGGCACTAACCAGCACAAACGAATGGTGCATTTTTTTTTTTATTTAAAAACATGGGGTGGAAGATGGGCGGGGTTTCAGCAAATCAAGCGCGCAATATCTCGGAAACCAAAGCGGTGCAAACGTTCATTTTTGCGGCACAAACCAGCACAAACGCAGCACAAATGAATGGTGTATTTCTTTTTGAAATTTAAAAACATGGGGTGGAAAGTGGGCGGGGTTTCAGAAAATCAAGCGCGCAATATCTCGGAAACCAAAGCGGCACAAACGTTCATTTTTGCCGCACAAACCAGCACAAACGAATGGTGTATTTCTTTTTGACATTTAAGAACATGGGGTGGAAAGTGGGCGGGGCGTCATAAAAATCTAACGCGCAATATCTCAGGAACCGAACCGGCACAAACGTTCATTTTTCCGGCACAAACCAGCACAAACACAGCACAAACGAATGGTGTGGGTGCCAACTTCACACAGGTAGCTAAAACCTGTCCTAGTCTGCTAATATGCCTTATGCGTGTATACAGCTAGACCTGCCAATAGCCTTAATACAGTTCCTATGTTTATGTGTTAAAGACAAAAGCAGAGTTTTTTTATTGTGACATCATGTTTTGGATGTCATATAACTGTTATATTTTGTGTTCACAGAAGCAGAAAAAGATAATATGCCTTTAAGATTCATTTTATAGTGTAAGGTAAGCTCAGTGACAGCAGAAACAACAGAAATAATAGAGTTAATCTGTTGTTGCTGGACAGAAGTCTAGACTAATCACAGCCAGCAGAATGAAACAAAATCGGCACTCCCAAAAATCTTTGCTGGTGATAGATTTATTGGTCACTCATATGACGCGCGGCGTTTCGGCACTTACAGGTGCCTTTTTCAAACAAGAAGTGAGCAGCAGTACTCATACTGCTGCTCACGTCTTGTTTGAAAAAGGCACCTGTGAGTGCCAAAACGCCGTGCGTCATATGAGTGACCAATAAATCTATCACCAGCAAAGATTTTTGGGAGTGCCGGTTTTCTTTCATCCTTCTAATTTTGGGATTACGTCCACACAAACCGAGCACCCCTCAAACAGTACGCTGTGCCGCCTGACTTCATTACACAGTAATCACAGCCAGCGTCTAGCAGGAGCTGCTAGAATCATTATTCACCAGAGACAGAAGCTGAAGAGACATTCACTCCACTGAGAGCTGTGTTTTTATGGAAGCAGGAGAGGCCAAAATAGGTATTTAAACCAGTTATATAATGTTCCTGTTGTTAGTATTGTGATTGGAACTGTATATTGAACCAGTTATAAGTACAAATACAAATTGCAAGCTACAAATTGCAAGCATACAATTGCAAGCATTCAGATTCAGAGAGATCATAAAGTGCTTAAATGACTTAAAGTTAAGATAACTTAAGATATCTTTTCAACACGTGTTTTGTACATAGACTATCTGCTGTGGAGGTGGTAGTGTTATATATGAAGAAAAGTTGAAGTTAATAAAAGAGTTATTAAAGCATTTGGTGTGTTTTTTTAAACCTACTGTTTCCATAGAACGGCGCTAGAGGAATTACAGAGTAATAGACAGTCTGGTTAGACTAAAAGTCAGAGATACCAAAATTCTTCTAATACCACAGCGCAAAAGGCATTTCTTAGTGCTGCACCTGCCACATAGGTTCTGGGGAGCTTGGGGGGCGCAGCGAAAGAGGTGGTAGCAGTAGAAAAATAGGAGTCAGCCGAGGAGGAGACGGAGGATGGAGTAGGAGGAGAAGAAGAGGCAGGCCTGCATGCAATCCTTGGCAGTAACACCAAATCTACACGGGAGCCACGGGTTACATGCTTGACGGCCGTCAGAAGGTTCACCCAGTGGGCAGTAAAAGTTATGTACCTTCCCTGTCCGAGTTTGCTAGACCACATGTCTGTGGTCAGATATATCTTGACACCGACACTGTGTGCCTGAGATATATATTTACTTGCCGCTGAACGTGGCCATATGGCTCTGGGATGCCCTTCCGGGAGAAATATTCCTTCCGAGGACCTTCCATTGCGGTGTGCCAATGGCCACAAATTTTCTAAAGGCCTCCGAGTCCACCAGTTTATATGGCAGTAATTGGCGGGCTAGCAGTTCCGACAAGCCAGCAGTCAGTCGTTGGGCAAGAGGGTTATCCGGCATCATCAACTTTTTATGCTTGAACATTTGGGCCATGGAAGCCTGCCTTCTGCCAGATTTACGTGACGATGGCACGGTGGAAGGTGAAGTGGAAGACAAATGGGAGGAGCGCTGATGACGTCTTCTCTTTCGGTGACGCCATCGGTGCAGGCGCACTGAGGGAGTGCTGAGGAGGCGAGCGTCCTTCTCTCAGAGCGCCTGTGCCGAATGAAGACAGCCGCGGGATTTTAAATGCTGACAGGGCCAGCCGGAGGAGGAGAGCCATCGCTGGCCCTGTCAATCAACAGGAGGAGTGGGCGTATTTTTAAAAGGAGGATGCGGCGGCTACCAGCAAGTAGACGCCCTACTTGCTGGTAGTGAAGTCATTTGCATATTTTAAAAGATCGGTTTTTAATGAAACGAAGCCACAGACCAAGGTAAGAGCCCTATATAGGGAATAGTCGTTCAATAAGGATTTTAACAAGCCCAAAAATGAAAAATGTGTTTTGGGGGGTGACAGAAGCCCGACCACAGGTTTATACCCCCCTAGTGACCAGGCCCTTTTTTACAAATCGGCACTCCACAACTTTAGCGGTTTATTGCTCGGTCATGCAACTTACCACCCAAATGAATTTTACCTCCTTTTCTTCTCACTAATAGAGCTTTCATTTGGTGGTATTTTATTGCTGCTGACATTTTTAGTTTTTTTGTTATTAATCGAAATTTACCGATTTTTTTGCAAAAAAATGACATTTTTCACTTTCAGTTGTAAAATTTTGCAAAAAAACAACATCCATATATAAATTTTTATCTAAATTTATTGTTCTACATGTCTTTGATTAAAAAAAAATGTTTGGGTAAAAAAAAATGGTTTGGGTAAAAGTTATAGCGTTTACAAACTATGGTACAAAAATGTGAATTTCCGCTTTTTGAAGCAGCTCTGACTTTCTGAGCACCTGTCATGTTTCCTGAGGTTCTACAATGGCCAGACAGTACAAACACGCCACAAATGACCCCATTTCGGAAAGTAGACACCCTAAGGTATTTGCTGATGGGCATAGTGAGTTCATAGAACTTTTTATTTTTTGTCACAAGTTAGCGGAAAATGATGATTTTATTTTATTTTTTCTTACAAAGTCTCATATTCCACTAACTTGTGACAAAAAATAAAAACTTCCATGAACTCACTATGCCCATCACGAAATACCTTGGGGTGTCTTCTTTCCAAAATGGGGTCACTTGTGGGGTAATTATACTGCCCTGGCATTTTAGGGGCCCAAATGCGTGCGAAGTAGTTTGAAATCAAAATGTGTAAAAAATGGCCGGTGAAATCCGAAAGGTGCTCTTTGGAATGTGGGCCCCTTTGCCCACCTAGGCTGCAAAAAAGTGTCAAACATGTGGTATTGCCGTACTCAGGAGAAGTTGGGCAATGTTTTTTGGGGTGTCATTTTACATATACCCATGCTGGGTGAGAGAAATATCTTGGCAAAAGACAACTTTTCCCATTTTTTTATACAAAGTTGGCATTTGACCAAGATATTTATCTCACCCAGCATGGGTATATGTAAAATGACACCCCAAAACACATTCCCCAACTTCTCCTGAGTACGGCGATACCAGATGTGTGACCCTTTTTTGCAGCCTAGATGCGCAAAGGGGCCCACATTCCTTTTAGGAGGGCATTTTTAGACATTTGGATCCCAGACTTCTTCTCACGCTTTAGGGCCCCTAAAATGCCAGGGCAGTATATATACCCCACATGTGACCCCATTTTGCAAAGAAGACACCCCAAGGTATTCAATGAGGGGCATGGCGAGTTCATAGAAATTTTTTTTTTTTTGCCACAAGTTAGCGGAAATTGATTTTTATTTGTTTTTTCTCACAAAGTCTCCCTTTCCGCTAACTTGGGACAAAAATTTCAATCTTTCATGGACTCAATATGCCCCTCAGCGAATACCTTGGGGTGTCTACTTTCCGAAATGGGGTCACATGTGGGGTATTTATACTGCCCTGGCATTTTAGGGGCCCTAAAGCGTGAGAAGAAGTCTGGAATATAAATGTCTAAAAAATTTTACGCATTTGGATTCCGTGAGGGGTATGGTGAGTTCATGTGAGATTTTATTTTTTGACACAAGTTAGTGGAATATGAGACTTTGTAAGAAAAAAAATATATATATATTTCCGCTAACTTGGGCCAAAAAAATGTCTGAATGGAGCCTTACAGGGGGGTGATCAATGACAGGGGGGTGATCAATGACAGGGGGGTGATCAATGACAGGGGGGTGATCAGGGAGTCTATATGGGGTGATCACCCCCCTGTCATTGATCACCCCCCCCTGTAAGGCTCCATTCAGACGTCCGTATGTTTTTTACGGATCCACGGATACATGGATCGGATCCGCAAAACACATACGGACATCTGAATGGAGCCTTACAGGGAGGTGATCAATGACAGGGGGGTGATCAATGACAGGGGGGTGATCAGGGAGTCTATATGGGGTGATCACCCCCCTGTCATTGATCACCCCCCTGTAAGGCTCCATTCAGATGTCCGTATGTGTTTTGCGGATCCGATCCATGTATCCGTGGATCCGTAAAAATCATACGGACGTCTGAATGGAGCCTTACAGGGGGGTGATCAATGACGGGGGGGGGGGGGTGATCAATGACAGGGGGGTAATCAGGGAGTCTATATGGGGTGATCACCCCCCTGTAAGGCTCCATTCAGATGTCCGTATGTGTTTTGCGGATCCGATCCATGTATCAGTGGATCCGTAAAAATCATGCGGACGTCTGAATGGAGCCTTACAGGGAGGTGATCAATGACAGGGGGGTGATCAGGGAGTCTATATGGGGTGATCACCCCCCTGTAAGGCTCCATTCAGATGTCCGTATGTGTTTTGCAGATCCGATCCATGTATCAGTGGATCCGTAAAAATCATACGGACGTCTGAATGGAGCCTTACAAGGGGGTGATCAATGACAGGGGGGTGATCAGGGAGTCTATATGGGGTGATCAGGGGTTAATAAGGGGTTAATAAGTGACAGGGGGGGGGTGTAGTGTAGTGGTGTTTGGTCCTACTTATTACTGAGCTACCTGTGTCCTCTGGTGGTCGATCCAAACAAAGGGGACCACCAGAGGACCAGGTAGCAGGTATATCAGACGCTGTTATCAAAACAGCGTCTAATATACCTGTTAGGGGTTAAAAAAATCACATCTCCAGCCTGCCAGCGAACGATCGCTGCTGGCAGGCTGGAGATCCACTCGCTTACCTTCCGATTCTGTGAACGCACGCGCCTGTGTGCGCGCGTTCACAGGAAATCTCGGCTCACGCGAGATGACGCCAATCGGCGTTAGTGTAGCCTGGGAGCGCCGCAGCAATGACGCCTTTCGGCGTTAGCGTAGCGGGAAGTGGTTAAGGTGGTTGTCCCTAGGTGAGTGTTGGGCTTACCGCGACTTATGCGTTGACAGCACAGACTGCAGTTGGCACTAGATGGGCCGAATGGTTCTTATTTGCTGACACATTCTATGTTTCTATGTTTCCATGTTGTCAGCAACTGACAAGTTAAAAAAAAGCCCACACTGCAGAGATATGTGCCAGCGTCCTGTTAGAGCCAGAAGTGAACGTGCATGGTGGATGGCTCGCTGAAGATACATTTGCAGTCTGCTTTTTGCCTCCTGTGCCCTGTGAGCTCTGCCTGCTTCTCCTCCTTCTCCTCCCTCTCTGCTGCTCCGTCTCTCCCTCTGAACTCCCCTCCTCCTCTTGTGGGCACCCTCGTGACATCCATTGACACTTCATCATCGTCACCTTTACCACCACTGACACTTGAGATCTCGGAGTAGGCAGCAATAGTGGGGACCTCCTTACATGGGCTGACCTGGGTACTGTCGTCAGACCGCTGGGTGGCGGCCGTTGCTACCTCCTCTTCCTCATCCGATGTCAAGAATGGCTGCACATTGGTAAGGTCTGGGAATGGATGGGAAAATAATTCCTCTGACTCGAGTGGAGTGGCTATGGTGGTGGTGGTAGTGTATTTGGGGGTGCACACAGCAGAGAGTGAGGAGGGTGCAGATACAGAGGATGAGGAGGGTGCAAAAACAGAAGGGTGAGTGAGCCACTCAACCAACTCTGGTGCGCCATTTGAAGTAACCACACACGCCTTCTCCAACTTCCCACTTAGACTCCAGTCTGGTGCACATTTTAAAAATGACCCTGTGCCTAAGTCCCTAGAGAAGAGCAGTATTTGTGGAAGCAGGCATATCGCACGCCTCAATCAGTATTTGGTGGAAACAGGTATATCGAACCCCTTAATCAGTATTTTGTGGAAGCAGGTATCTCGCACGCCTCAATCAATATTTGGTGGAAACGGGTATATCGAACCCCTTAATCAGTATTTTGTGGAAGCAAGTATATCGCAGCCCTCAATCAGTATTTTGTGGAAGCAGGTATATCATACCCCTCAATTAATATTTAATGGAAACAGGTATATCGAACCCGTTAATCAGTATTTTGTGGAAGCAGGTATATCAAACCACTTAATCAGTATTTTGTGGAAGCAGGTATATCATACCCCTCAATTAATATTTGGTGGAAACAGGTATATCGAACCCCTTGATCAGTATTTTGTGGAAGCAGGTATATGTCACGGCCTATGGTGTGTTTTGTGACACTTTCCTTCACTTGCGGTTGCCCGTGGCAACGTGTGGTGTTGTGTTCATGTGGTGGCAGTGTCTCAGCCTTCTGGCTGTTTCCCAGGACATGGTTGCCTCGCATGCCGTTGCCAGCGGTAACAGGTGGAGTGTGATGTTTGTGTGTACACTTCCCCTTTAAGTGTCTTTCTTCCCTTGCCTGGTGTTGGAAGGGTTAATTCCCTTCCTAGTGAGTGAACACTGGGTGTGTCTGTGTGTGGGTGTGGCTACTTGGGCTATTTAGCTCCTGCTGGATGCCAGTAGCTGAGGGGTGCTCCAGCCATGGTGTTTTCTGGAGTCATCCTCCTGGTCTCATATACCATCTGCCCAGTGTGGGCCACCCTTGTGGTCATAAGTTATGTTAGACATTATTGTTCTTGTATTGTTATATGTCTAGTGGTGTCTTTATCTTTATTGCAGCTTATGGTCCTGGCTTCCTGTGTGATATGTGGTGTGGGTTGTGTCCGTTTGTGTTCTTGTGGACAGCAGCTCTCGTGCATGGGTTCCAGGCTGTGTGTCTGTGGCAGGTACATGTAATACTAGTTTACTTACCTGCCATTGCCATATGCTGTACATGTGCCCCTTTCCTTGCAGCCTGGCCACTGAGACTCCTGTTCGTCCGTGATGTGGAGGAACAGGTCGTCTTACTCTGCTCCTAGTCCAGGGCCATCCTGAGGGCTAGTAGGGATCTTAGGTTCCTGAGTATGAGCCCTCCTACCATCAGGGTCGGCTCATACGTCTAGGAGACACGGTCAGAATTAGGGATGTGATAGGAGGTGACCTGCTCCCTGATTCCTGTCCTGGCCTAGCAGCTATCTTTCATATTGACATCCCACGGATTAGAGTTACCCACACTCCGATCCGTGACAGTATATCACACCCCTTAATTAATTTTTTCCACAACAGTTATATCACACCACCCTGTTTATTCGGGGCAACACGTATATCGCAGCCCTCAATCAGTATTTTGTGGAAGAAGGTATATCACACCCCTCAAATCACAAATTTGTCCCTCTATATAGCTGTGGTATCGCAGCAGAACCACACACAACTGCTGCACAATACAAATGCACTATATACTTTCTATGTTAGAAAGTATATTTTAGGTATATCACACCCCTCAATCATTTTTTTTTGGGGCAACAGGTATATCACACCCATTGCAATTAGTTGTTCCAAAAGCGTTTTTCCCTCTATATAGCTGCGGTATCGCAGCAGAACAGCACACAACTGCTGCACAATACAAATGCACTATAATATACTTTCTATGTTAGAAAGTATATTATAAGTATATCACACCCCTCAGTATACCACACCTATCGATAGCACACCTATACCAGTCCTTAAAAGGACTTTTGTGGCCCTATTAGATAGCGTTTGGTGTCCCTAACAGCCTGTCCCTGCTCCACAAAGCAACCTCCCCCTACACTGGCAAAACACGGAATGTAAAATGGCGGCCAGATCGAGTTCTTTAATAGGGTAGGGGTATGTCCATGTGCTGAAACGTCTCAATTGGCTGTCCTGTCCCACCTGATGGATGTGTCATAGGTCAAAGTTCAGCACAATGTATCAGCAATGTGTGATATTACCTACACCTGAGTGTAATGTCCTCACCAACACCTGGGTGTGATGTCCTCACCTACATCTGGATGTGATGTCCTCACCTACACCTGGGTGTGATGTCCTCACCTACACCTGGGTGTGATGTCCTCACCTACACCTGGATGTGATGTCCTCACCTACACCTGAGTGTGATGTTCTCACCTACACCTGGGTGTGATGTCCTCACCTACACCTGGGTGTGATGTCCTCACCTACATCTGGATGTGATGTCCTCACCTACACCTGGATGTGATGTCCTCACCTACACCTGGATTTGATGTCCTCACCTACACCTGGATGTGATGTCCTCACCTACACCTGGATGTGAGGTCCTCACCTACACCTGGATGTGATGTCCTCACCTACACCTGGATGTGAGGTCCTCACCTACACCTGGATGTGATGTCCTCACCTACACCTGGGTGTGATGTCCTCATCTACACCTGGATGTGATGTTCTCACCTACACCTGGATGTGATGTCCTTACCTTCACCTGGATGTTATGTCCTCACCTACATCTGGATGTGATGTCCTCACCTACACCTGGATGTGATGTCCTCACCTACACCTGGGTGTGATGTCCTCACCTACACCTGGATGTGATGTCCTCACCTACACCTGGATGTGATGTCCTCACCTACACCTGAATTTGATGTCCTCACCTACACCTGGATGTGATGTCCTCACCTACACCTGGATGTGAGGTCCTCACCTACACCTGGATGTGATGTCCTCACCTACATCTGGATGTGATGTCCTCACCTACACCTGGGTGTGATGTCATTGCCTGCTCCTGAGCGTGATGTCCTCACCTACACCTGGGTTTGATGTTCTCACCTACATCTGGATGTGATATCCTCACCTACATCTAGATGTGATGTCCTCACCTACACCTGGATGTGATGTCCTCACCTACACCTGGATGTGATGTCCTCACCTACATCTGGATGTGATGTCCTCACCTACACCTGGGTGTGATGTCATTGCCTTCTCCTGAGCGTGATGTCCTCGCCTACACCTGGGTTTGATGTTCTCACCTACATCTGGATGTGATGTCCTCACCTACACCTGGATGTGATGTCCTCACCGACACCTGGATGTGATGACAGTCGATGCTCCATTGTTTAACATCATCAGTCTCAGGAACGTGAAGTCTTTTGTTAGTCATTTTTATGCTATTTTTCACAGATCTCCTGACACTCTCACCCCCCGCGGCACAGATCGCTTCCGGCACCTGGGTTGTCAGGTTCTGCTTTCATGTTGAGGGATGAAAGGCGGCAGCGTTCACAGGAACATTTCCAGAGAGAGGCTATTATGTGCAGGAAAGAGTCTCCTCTATATTTATCAGTACGTCCTCAGACGTCAGACATTTCCGGAGCATATAGCGTTAACCCTTACACTGCTGGAAGACTCAGCCGACAACCTCATCAGCTTATTATCTTCAGATGAGGAGGCCATACAGCCAAGTGCGAATACAAAACCCAACAACACGCTGCATTCCCTGCTGTACTGCTGTTAATGTGCTGTATCTAATCCTGTGCGTGTTATACTGTGCTGTATCTAATCCTGTGCGTGTTATACTGTGCTGTATCTAATCCTGTGCGTGTGATACTGTGCTTTGTATCTAAAACTGTGATGTTCGATACTGTGCTGTGAATCTAATCCTATCCTGTGTGATACTGTCTGCTGAGCTGTGTATCTAATCCTATCCTGTGTGATACTGTCTGCTGAGCTGTGTATCTAATCCTATCCTGTGTGATACTGTCTGCTGAGCTGTGTATCTAATCCTATCCTGTGTGATACTGTCTGCTGAGCTGTGTATCTAATCCTATCCTGTGTGATACTGTCTGCTGAGCTGTGTATCTAATCCTATCCTGTGTGATACTGCCTGCTGAGCTGTGTATCTAATCCTATCCTGTGTGATACTGTCTCCTGAGCTGTGTATCTAATCCTATCCTGTGTGATACTGTCTGCTGAGCTGTGTATCTAATCCTATCCTGTGTGATACTGTCTGCTGAGCTGTGTATCTAATCCTATCCTGTGTGATACTGTCTCCTGAGCTGTGTATCTAATCCTATCCTGTGTGATACTGTCTGCTGAGCTGTGTATCTAATCTTATCCTGTGTGATACTGTCTGCTGAGCTGTGTATCTAATCCTCTCCTGTGTGATACTGTCTGCTGAGCTGTGTATCTAATCCTATCCTGTGTGATACTGTCTGCTGAGCTGTGTATCTAATCCTCTCCTGTGTGATACTGTCTGCTGAGCTGTGTATCTAATCCCATCATGTGTGATACTGTCTGCTGAGCTGTGTATCTAATCCTATCCTGTGTGATACTGTCTCCTGAGCTGTGTATCTAATCCTATCCTGTGTGATACTGTCTCCTGAGCTGTGTATCTAATCCTATCCTGTGTGATACTGTCTGCTGAGCTGTGTATCCAGGGCTGGGACAAGGCCATTTGGTGCCCAGGGCGAAGATGGCAAACTGCGCCCCCCCCCCCCCCCCCCCCCCCCGTTTTTAAGAAAGAATCAATGCTGTTTCAAAACAAGAATATACTTAAAGCAATAGAACAAAGGACTGTGGGACTTTGAAAGTCACAGACACTATAAAGTTCCCCCCCATCATCATGTGCCAGTATAAAGTCCCCCCCATCATCATGTGCCAGTTTTGTAATAAGCCCCCCCAATGTGCCAGTAACACTATTGTAAAAAAAAAACAAAAAAAAAACACTTATACTTACCTCAGTCTCAGCGATGCGATGCAGCCTCTTCCTGTGTCCCACGCTGTAATGTAAGGCTCAGGCGGCACGATGACGTCATTGCGCCGGCCTCTGATAGGCTGCCGGCCTAGTGCCTGCAGCCAGGGGCGTACATAAAAATCACTGGGCCCCATAGCAGGAATCTAAATTGGGCCCCCATTCCCCTTTTATAGCCCCTCCCTTTGTTCCATGAACTATTCTTGCTGCTGCGTTTTATAATTTATGCCATCAGGGCCGGAATGGGATTACAAAACAGCCCTGGCACACAAAAGAGGTATAATAGATGCAGATGTATATTATATACAGCAGTGTACAGTTATGTGAGGTACGCGGTATAATAGATGCAGTGTGTACAGGTATATAGTATATTCCCTAGTGTTCTGATATGTGAGGTACAGGGTATAATAGATGCAGTGTGTACAGGTATATAGTATATACAGCAGTGTACTGATATGTGAGGTACGGGGTATAATATATGCAGTGTATACAGTATATACAGTAGTGTAATATGTGAGGTACGAGGTATAATAGATGCAGTGTGTACAGGTATATAGTAAATACAGCAGTGTATTGACACCTCGTACCTCACATATCAGTACACTGCTGTATATACTATATATCTGTACACACTGCATCTATTATACCTCGTACCTCACATATATAGTATATACAGAAGTGTACTGATATCTGTACACACAGCATCTATTATACCTCATACCTCACATATCAGTGCACTGCGGTATATACTATATATCTGTACATATTGCATGTATAATACTGTGTAATATATGCAGTGTGTGTGCGTGTATGTGTGTGTATATATATATATACAGAGCAGTGTATTGATGTGACACATAGAAGGTATAATACTGTAGATGCAGTGTTTATAGAAATATGTGGTCAGTTATACATTATAGTCACTGTGAGGTACATGAGGTAGTGGTAACTGTCTGAAGTAGTATACATGAGTGAGCAATGAGTAAAAACAGGGCATGGAGGGGGGGGGGGTAAATGATGAAAAGTGGAGGACCTCCTCTTACCTCTCCATTCCAGTCTGTATGGATCAATACAGAGCTGCTTGTGAACTTTTAATACTTGCTGTTAGGGGTTGAAGGACCTGTGATGATGTCATCACAGGTCCTGGCAGATGTACCTTTGAAACCTAGGAACTACACCATTTTTGGTGCAGTTCCTTTGCTAGATTCTGCAGGACCTGTGATGTTGAAGATGATGTCATCACAGGTCCTGGCAGATGCACTGTTCTAACCTGGGAACTACACTTTACACTGTGCAGTTCCCTTACAGGACCTGTGATGACATCATCAAAGGTCCTTTAGCTTTAGAAAGGTAAACAGGAGTAATTAGGGGGCGGGGCCTCTCCTCCACTTCGGTGCCTGCCTGCAGCCTATCAGAGGAAAGGGAAGGGACACGCCTCTCCCTCCCCTGCACCTCCGCTGGCACAGACAGTTTACAATGGAGATAAGCGCAATGGAAGCGCTCATCTCCCTGTGCCCGGCGGCTGCTCACTTGGGGGGGGGGGGGGGTCTTTTTAGTTGGGGGGGCACATGGGGGGGCACAGCATGATGTAGGGGGGGCCGTGGCTGGCACTTCACCTGCGCCCCCCTCCTGTCCGCAAATGGTAGCGCCCAGGGCACCCGCTCCTTCGGCCCCTGCCTTGTACCGGCCCTGTGTGTATCTAATCCTATCCTGTGTGATACTGTCTGCTGAGCTGTGTATCTAATCCTATCCTGTGTGATACTGTCTGCTGAGCTGTGTATCTAATCCTCTCCTGTGTGATACTGTCTGCTGAGCTGTGTATCTAATCCTATCCTGTGTGATACTCCCTGCTGAGCTGTGTATCTAATCCTATCCTGTGTGATACTGCCTGCTGAGCTGTGTATCTAATCCTATCCTGTGTGATACTGTCTGCTGAGCTGTGTATCTAATCCTCTCCTGTGTGATACTGCTGCCTGAGCTGTGTATCTAATCCTATCCTGTGTGATACTGTCTGCTGAGCTGTGTATCTAATCCTATCCTGTGTGATACTGTCTGCTGAGCTGTGTATCTAATCCCATCCTGTGTGATACTTTCTGCTGAGCTGTGTATCTAATCCTATCCTGTGTGATACAGTCTGCTGAGCTGTGTATCTAATCCTATCCTGTGTGATACTGCCTGCTGAGCTGTGTATCTAATCCTGTCCTGTGTGATACTGTCTGCTGAGCTGTGTATCTAATCCTCTCCTGTGTGATAGTGTCTGCTGAGCTGTGTATCTAATCCTATCCTGTGTGATACTGCCTGCTGAGCTGTGTATCTAATCCTGTCCTGTGTGATACTGTCTGCTGAGCTGTGTATCTAATCCTCTCCTGTGTGATAGTGTCTGCTGAGCTGTGTATCTAATCCTATCCTGTGTGATACAGTCTGCTGAGCTGTGTATCTAATCCTGTCCTGTGTGATACTGTCTGCTGAGCTGTGTATCTAATCCTATCCTGTGTGATACTGTCTGCTGAGCTGTGTATCTAATCCTATCCTGTGTGATACTGTCTGCTGAGCTGTGTATCTAATCCTATCCTGTGTGATACTGTCTGCTGAGCTGTGTATCTAATCCTATCCTGTGTGATACTGTCTGCTGAGCTGTGTATCTAATCCTATCCTGTGTGATACTGTCTGCTGAGCTGTGTATCTAATCCTATCCTGTGTGATACTGTCTGCTGAGCTGTGTATCTAACCCTATCCTGTGTGATACTGTCTGCTGAGCTGTGTATCTAATCCTATCCTGTGTGATACTGTCTGCTGAGCTGTGTATCTAATCCCATCCTGTGTGATACTGTCCGCTGAGCTGTGTATCTAATCCTATCCTGTGTGATACTGTCTGCTGAGCTGTGTATCTAATCCTCTCCTGTGTGATGCAGTCTGCTGAGCTGTGTATCTAATCCCATCATGTGTGATACTGTCTGCTGAGCCAAGTATCCAATCCTATCCTGTGTGATACTGTCTGCTGAGCTGTGTATCTAATCCTATCCTGTGTGATACTGTCTGCTGAGCTCTGTATCTAATCCTATCCTGTGTGATACGTCTGCTGGGCCGTGTATCTAATCCTATCCTGTGTGATACTGTCTGCTGAGCTGTGTATCTAATCCTATCCTGTGTGATACTGTCTGCTGAGCTGTGTATCTAATCCTATCCTGTGTGATACTGCCTGCTGAGCTGTGTATCTAATCCTATCCTGTGTGATACTGTCTGCTGAGCCGAGTATCTAATCCTATCCTGTGTGATACTGTCTGCTGAGCTGTGTATCTAATCCTATCCTGTGTGATACTGTCTGCTGAGCTGTGTATCTAATCCTATCCTGTGTGATACTGTCTGCTGAGCTGTGTATCTAATCTTATGTTGTATGATACTGCCTGCTGAGCTGTGTATCTAATCCTATCCTGTGTGATACTGCCTGCTGAGCTGTGTATCTAATCCTATCCTGTGTGATACTGTCTGCTGAGCTGTGTATCTAATCCTATCCTGTGTGATACTGTCTGCTGTATCTAATCCTATCCTGTGTGATACTGTCTGCTGTATCTAATCCTATTCTGTGTGATACTGTCTGCTGAGCTGTGTATCTAATCCTATCCTGTGTGATACAGTCTGCTGAGCTGTGTATCTAATCCTATCCTGTGTGATACAGTCTGCTGAGCTGAGTATCTAATCCTATCCTGTGTGATACTGTCTGCTGAGCTGTGTATCTAATCCTATCCTGTGTGATACTGTCTGCTGAGCTCTGTATCTAATCCTATCCTGTGTGACACGTCTGCTGGGCCGTGTATCTAATCCTATCCTGTGTGATACTGTCTGCTGAGCTGTGTATCTAATCCTATCCTGTGTGATACTGTCTGCTGAGCTGTGTATCTAATCCTATCCTGTGTGATACTGCCTGCTGAGCTGTGTATCTAATCCTATCCTGTGTGATACAGTCTGCTGAGCTGTGTATCTAATTCTATCCTGTGTGATACTGTTTGCTGAGCTGTGTATCTAATCCTATCCTGTGTGATACTGTCTGCTGAGCTGTGTATCTAATCCTATCCTGTGTGATACTGTCTGCTGAGCTGTGTATCTAATCCTATCCTGTGTGATACTGTCTGCTGAGCTGTGTATCTAATCCTCTCCTGTGTGATACTGCCTGCTGAGCTGTGTATCTAATCCTATCCTGTGTGATACAGTCTGCTGAGCTGCGTTTCTAATCCTATCCTGTGTGATACTGTCTGCTGAGCTCTGTATCTAATCCTATCATGTGTGATACTGCCTGCTGAGCTGTGTATCTAATCCTATCCTGTGTGATACTGTCTGCTGAGCTGTGTATCTAATCCTATCCTGTGTGATACTGTCTGCTGTATCTAATCCTATCCTGTGTGATACTGTCTGCTGTATCTAATCCTATCCTGTGTGATACTGTCTGCTGAGCTGTGTATCTAATCCTATCCTGTGTGATACAGTCTGCTGAGCTGTGTATCTAATCCTATCCTGTGTGATACTGTCTGCTGAGCCGAGTATCCAATCCTATCCTGTGTGATACTGTCTGCTGAGCTGAGTATCTAATCCTATCCTGTGTGATACTGTCTGCTGAGCTGTGTATCTAATCCTATCCTGTGTGATACGGTCTGCTGAGCCGTGTATCTAATCCTATCCTGTGTGATACTGTCTGCTGAGCTGTGTATCTAATCCTATCCTGTGTGATACTGTCTGCTGAGCTGTGTATCTAATCCTATCCTGTGTGATACTGCCTGCTGAGCTGTGTATCTAATCCTATCCTGTGTGATACTGTCTGCTGAGCCGAGTATCCAATCCTATCCTGTGTGATACTGTCTGCTGAGCTGAATATCTAATCCTATCCTGTGTGATACTGTCTGTTGAGCTGTGTATCTAATCCTATCCTGTGTGATACTGTCTGCTGAGCTGTGTATCTAATCCTATCCTGTGTGATACAGTCTGCTGAGCTGTGTATCTAATCCTATCCTGTGTGATACTGTCTGCTGAGCTGTGTATCTAATCCTATCCTGTGTGATACTGTCTGCTGAGCTGTGTATCTAATCCTATCCTGTGTGATACAGTCTGCTGAGCTGTGTATCTAATCCTATCCTGTGTGATACTCTCTGCTGAGCTGTGTATCTAATCCTATCCTGTGTGATACTGTCTGCTGAGCTGTGAATCTAGACAAATTGGGACCATAAAAGTCTCTTCATGAGAATTAAGCTTTTCCTTTTTGAAGGTCGACAAGTTGTCTTTGGAGGGCTCTTTAATACTGTCGGTAGACCTCAAGATAGAGGAGGTTCCAGAGACAAGTTGACCTACGATGGTATAGCGTTAAATAGTATAGCTAGTGAAGCTCGCCTGGTGGATATCCACACCCGGCATACCCCAGGACACTCGGGTTTCACCTATCACCGAGGTAACTATAGGTCTAGAATAGACTAGGTTTTATTTGAAGGAGGAAGCTGTCTCATCGCCCGTGTCCGTCGTTGAGGTAGAGTTCTCCGATCCCTGTATGATTATATTTTCTCTGAATGTTGCAGAATCTCTTCAGATGGTAAGAGGTATATGGAGGCTGAATTCATCTCTCCTGGAAGAAGCAGAGATAAGACAGGCCTTTGATGATTTTCTTCAAAGTGAGGTACCTTTATTGGATCTTGGGGGCACAAAGTCAGAGTGGTGGAAGCTTTTTAAAGTGCGGGTGGCAAAGTATTTCCACTAGCTCTCATGCCTCAGGTCTCTGAATAGGTACCACCTATACCAGGGCCTGAGGAGGAAACTCAAGCATTTAGTCATGACCGGAGGTAGCTGAGAGGAAATCTCTGGAGTGAAATCTTTGCTAAAAATGTGCCAGTATGATAGGCACACATCTTTCGTTCTTGAGAGGGATTTCAGGAAATACTGCTCCCTTGACCCTTACAGTAACTATAAGATGTCAGTGAATAGTAAAGTGGTCATAGGACTGGTTGATGGTACAGGCTCCTTGGAGAGATCAAAATCAGGGATCCTGGAGCTTATCAGATCCTTCTACTCGCACCTTTTGGGAGAGAGCTCTAGATTGAGATAAAGTGTTGACTTTCCTGGCTGAATCTATCCCTGAACCAGGAGTAGACCCCTCACTTGATGTTTTGACAGAAGTTGATCAAGGAAGAGGAAGTCAGACTGGCGATTGAAGGGCTTGCCCTCAAGAAATCACCAGGTCCAGATGGCTTAACATCGGAATTCTATAAGACCTTTAATGAAACCTTAGTTCCCCTCTTGACTGTGGTCTTTAATGAGTGTCTTTCCTCGGGCACTCTGCCACAGTCAATGAGGAGTTCAGTTTTGATCATTCTGTCAAAGGGTAAAGATTCAACCCGTATTGAGAACTGGCGTCCCATAGCGCTCCTCAACATGGACAGAAAGATTCTGGCAAAAGTACTGTTTAATCGGCTAGCGAAGCTTGCACCCCAGCTCCTTTCTTCGGCCCAGCATTGCCCTGTGCCAGACCGCATTACTTTTAGTGCTGTGCTTGGTGTCCGAGAGGCAGTGGAGCAGGGTAATGCAGGCTGCTGGAAAGGGTACATGCTGTCATTATGCCAGGCTAAATCTTTCAACAGGGTGAACCATTAGTACCACTGGTCTGTCCTTCTTAGGTAAGGCCCACCTGGGGAGTTTGTGAATTGGCTTCAGGCTTAGTATGTTGGAGCAGAGACTTTCTCGCTAGTGAACGGTTGGGTTGAAACCCCCTTTGAAGTTAGGTCTGGTATCCGACAGGGTTCTCCTTTGAGTCATTTGCTATATGCGTTTATGATTGATCTCTTTCTTAGGAGGATTGATCGTGGACCATTGGCGGGAGTCGGGATGGATCTGGACTAACCAGAAACCACTCAGAGGGTGGTTGTGTACGCAGACGACGTCACTATATTTGTGTCCTCAAAAGGAGAGGTAGAGTGGATAATGTCTGAGCTGGAACGTTATTCAGAAGCATCAGGGTCCAAGATTAATCGGGATAAGTGTGAAAGTCTATGGCTGGGAGGAGGAGATCCTGACTTCAGTCTCCCGGACACCCTTCCAGAGCCTCAGGAGTCTCCTAAAATCTTAGGCATTGAATTTGGTCCAATGAAAAACTGGAAGTGTAGGCTGAAAATAGCTGCTCAGGAGGTTGGTCAGTGGAAAGGTTGGTCTTTGACCCTTCAGAAAAGGATTCACTTGGCCAAGGTTTATCTGTTACCATGGTTAATATACTTGGGCAGTGTATGTATTTTGCCATAACCTCTCTGGACTCTGGTCTGTAGTTTTTTTTTCCAGCTGTTATGGAGGAATAGGCTTAATCTAATCAAGAGGAAGGTTACTTACCTACTGAGAAGACTAGGAGGGTTAGGTATGGTTAACCCTGTGGTGTTCCTTGTGAACACCTTTGTCAAGATGAACCTGGCAAACCTCTGGCAAGAGAGGGCTACTCTGTGGATATCCTCTTATAGGGGATGGTTTCGGCCTTTCTTCCAGGAATGGGAGAATGAAGGGCAAGTGGAGGACTTGCGGACGGCCCATGGACATCACCCGGCATATGCCGCCCCGGTTTTGAAGATGATTCTTTGGTGGGGTCTGGAATTGTGGGAGATCAAGACCTTGTCAAGAAAGTTACTTGAACGTATGGTTTTGTTGACCCATTTTCAGAAGCCACTGGCGCTCAAAGACTGCCCAAGTGAGGTCCTCGAGGTGGGATTAAAACTTTTAAATTCAGTGAGGATCCCCCAGAAGTTTTGGGATCTGGCTTGATGTGGCTTCCATGGGATGCTGTATGTAAGGGGCAATTTGATGGAAAGCATCGAGCACTTTCTGCTTCATTGCCCTTTTAATACAGAGGTGTACAAATGGTTGGGTTCCTCCATTGGCTGGCTTGGTGTACAAGGGCCTCTCTTATGCGGAGTGGACCTATGGTTCATTCAGACGTCTGGGTGGTAGGGATCGATGCACTTTTTTTCTAGTTAGTATAGTGGTTAGGCATTTCCCATGAAATGCATGGTGCTTAGTTTCTACTCAGAAAAAAAATCCTACTGGTGGAAGAGGTTTGTAGGAACAGAATAAAGGTTTATAAGGACCGGACTTTGGCTTGTGGGAGTTGTTGATGGTCAAGTGTTTGCTGTGGTTTTGTGATAAATTAGATTTTTTTTGTTGACAATGTTTTTATAATTTTAGGTTGTTTGGGTCTGATAGGGGGTTTAGATTAGGTTAGGTGGAAGAAGGCATATCCGTTTGGTGCATTTTTTTTCTGTGATTTATATAATTATATTTTCATCCGCACAATGCTCCGTTTTGTGTAGGATGCCTTTGTGGTGCATGTGGACCGTGCTGGCATCCTCCATTGTACGCATTTTTTTGCTGGGGATAGTCGTTTGCTGCGGTCCACATGCGGTGGGACTGCTCCCCCAATGAAAAACACGCTACAGTGTTTGGGGTTTGAGCAGCTCCCCCATATTTGCCACTATATTTCTGTGATTTTGTTTTATAGGTGGAGGAAGGGTGGATTTTTGCTGGGAGGTGTTTGTGTCCGCCCCAACTTTGGATTATGTGGACATGCTGCGGACATGAGGCAAGAGTTTGGGCTTGGATTTTGGGTTGCGGTAGTGGTATCGGTGGTGGTGGTGGGGTAGCAGTATCTGGACAATGAGGACATGAGGCGAGATACTGGCCGGGGTATGGTGGTGATTTAGATTAGGATGTATTTTGTTTGTTGTGAAAAAAATATCATTTAGTATTTATATTTTATCGTTATTATCATTATTCTTAGTATTGTTGTGGCGAAACCAACCTCGCCACTGGATGGTGGAGAAGCCTGGTTGCCAGCCTCTTGCCCCAAGATTATGGGCCCTCTCATCAGCCCATGCTAAACTTAAACCCCATGGCGATTTGACTGTGTTTGTGGCATCTGAGCGCTGTTCGGATATATTGAGCGCTCAGATCCAAGCCATCTGGGGATAAGTTGAATGTAGGGGTTCTGTTCAGTTTGATAGGAGTTAAGTATTTTTGTGTAGTTTTGCTGTTGTGAATAGAGGTATTTTCTGTACCTAGTTGGCTTACCACACCCAGTTAAGCCAATTATCTCACACAGCCTAACTCTGTAAAAAAACTGGTTCTGGGCAGAAAAGCCATGCTTCCTTTGTTCACAAAGGACTTTTACAAACTTTTGAACCCCTGATCTAATTCGTGCCATTTTGGGATATGTTAAATGTCTGTGTTTACTGTAATGGTTGTGACATTGTATATTTAAATAGTGATGTCTGTCCTATTGTCCCCACGTGTGTATTGGCGATTTCCCTTTGTCCTGAGAGATAATTGAATTACTCATCGGTTGTCTCCAGGACAGAAGACATTGTTTAAAAACGATGTATTCTTCTGCCTGTGATAATTACATCGACCCATTGTGTAAGGTAATTGTATCACAGGCAGAGGGGAGGATTTTGTTTTACTGTATTGTACGTGTTTATTGGTTGTTTTTACAAAACCCTGTGGGTGGTACCAGTGTGTAACAATGTTATACACTCACCTAAAGAATTATTAGTGCCCCCATACTAATACGGTGTTGGACCCCCTTTTGCCTTCAGAACTGCCTTAATTCTACGTGGCATTGATTCCACAAGGTGCTGATAGCATTCTTTAGAAATGTTGGCCCATATTGATAGGAGAGCATCTTGCAGTTGATGGAGATTTGAGGGATGCACATCCAGGGCACGAAGCTCCCGTTCCACCACATCCCAAAGATGCTCTATTGGGTTGAGATCTGGTGACTTTGGGGGCCATTTTAGTACAGTGAACTCATTGTCATGTTCAAGAAACCAATGTGAAATGATTGGAGCTTTGTGACATGATGCATTATCCTGCTGGAAGTAGCCATCAGAGGATGGATACATGTTCTCATTCTGTTTACCCCAAATTCGGACTCTACCATTGGAATGTCTCAACAGAAATCGAGACTCATCAGACCAGGCAGCATTTTTCCAGTCTTCAACAGTCCAATTTTGGTGAGCTCGTGCAGATTGTAGCCTCTTTTTCCTATTTGTAGTGGAGATGAGTGGTACCCGGTGGGGTCTTCTGCTGTTGTAGCCCATCCGCCTCAAGGTTGTGCGTGTTGTGGCTTCACAAATGCTTTGCTGCAGACCTCGGTTGTAATGAGTGGTTATTTCAGCCAACGTTGCTCTTCTATCAGCTTGAATCAGTCGGCCCATTCTCCTCTGACCTCTAGCATCCACAAGGCATTTTTGCCCACAGGACTGCCGCATACTGGATGTTTTTCCCTTTTCACACCATTCTTTGTAAACCCTAGAAATGGTTGTGCGTGAAAATCCCAGTAACTGAGCAGATTGTGAAATACTCAGACCGGCCCGTCTGGCACCAACAACCATGCCACGCTCAAAACTGCTTAAATCACCTTTCTTTCCCATTCTGACATTCAGTTTGGAGTTCAGGAGATTGTCTTGACCAGGACCACCCCCCTAAATGCATTGAAGCAACTGCCATGTGATTGGTTGACTAGATAATTGCATTAATGAGAAATAGAACAGGTGTTCCTAATAATTCTTTAGATGAGTGTATAAGAACAATAAACCCACAGCTCTGGGTGACCACTGCTTTACCCTCAACATGGAGCTTGGTCTCGTTCTTGGGGGGATTCACTGTATGCTTGTCACAAGGGTATCAAGAGCCACGTCTGACTCCGTTATACCCGGGGTCAGGAAGTCGCAGCGGGTGGCTGCGCGCTCTATATCTAAAGATCACGTTGTTTCTTAGTGATTGTTTTCTGTGTTTGCCTTGCTATCCTTTTTGTCTCTCTCAGGGATCCGTAGCTTCTCCTCCTCAGCTGTTTCGTGTCTGCCACTCCCAACCTCCTTATATTCTCCCCTCACACTTCTCTAGTTGCCAGTTATAGAGCTTCCTGCCTGGACATCTATACTGACCCACTGGAGTGGTTAATCCTGGTTGTCGTTCCTGAGTGCTACCCTCCGGATCCCTGTTGGGCTTCTTGTTGTCTCCTGTTGTCGCCCACCTGGGAATATATGTTGAGTCTGTATTGTCTGTCCTCCCCTTGGTGTTTTCCCTTAGAGTTAGTGGTGCGGACTAGTGTTCCCATCGCCCTGTTCACTACCTAGGGCTCAGCTCAGGGAAAGCCAGGGCTTTAGGCACGTGATCGGCGTACGGGTGAGGAACCCGTCTAGGGACGTCAGGGCAGCCAGTTGCCAGCCGCCAGGTGAGTCAGGGGTCACCATCTTCCCTCTCACTTGGGCAGGGCCTTCCTCGTTCCCTCCCTCTGTGTCACGTATGTGATAGCCACGCCGACCGTGATATTATAACTGGCCCTTACTTTTTGAGAAAAAAAAAAAAAAAAAATTTAAATTTTTTGTTTGTTGTTTTTTTTTTTTTTCTCTACTTAGAATCCAATATGGATCCTATTGCTGCCTTGGCAGAACAGCTTCAAGGCCTGTCTTTGGAGGTGGCAGGATTGAAGTCGTCTGTCCTCCAACAACAGCAGCAAATGCAGCAGACCGCACCCCCAGCGGTTGCTATGGGTAACCAGGTTGTTACAGAACCCAAGGTTGTTCTTCCTGACAGATTTTCTGGGGGAAGGGACAAATTTGCGACGTTCCGTGAGGCCTGCAAATTATACTTTAAGTTGCGCCCTTACTCCTCAGGTCATGAAGAACAGCGGGTGGGGATTGTCATTTCCCTGCTTCAGGGGGACCCACAATCCTGGGCGTTCTCGTTACCCCCTGGTTCCCAGGCTCTCCGGTCAGTGGAGGGATTTTTTGGGGCTTTGGGTCTCATATATGATGACCCTGACCGAGTCGCCCTGGCTGAGTCGAAGTTACGGAGACTCCTACAGGGAGATCGGTCAGCAGAGGAATATTGCTCAGAGTTCCATAGGTGGGCTACGGATACTCAGTGGAACGACCCGGCTCTCAGGAGTCAGTTCTGCTCTGAGTTATCTGAAAGGGTTAAGAATGCACTGGCGCTGTATGAGACCCCCCTTTCCCTTGATGCTCTTATGTCCCTCTCTATCAGAATAGATAGACGTCTTAGGGAGAGATCGAAAATTCCGGAGCAATTGGTTACCTCTCCCAAGCAACAGTCAGCCTGTACTGACTTAGATGAGCCTATGCAGCTAGGCGGAACTTCTCGCCAGGTCCGCCCTCCCGAGGTTCGCCGTAGGGAGGGGGCTTGTTTTTTTTGTGGGGGGAGGGGTCATTTCATTAATGTCTGTCCCTCATTTCTCAAAAACAAAAGACCGTCGGAAAACTACTAACCCCGGGCTGTGCGGAGGATGTCAGCCGGGGGGTATACGTTTCCTCCATACGAACATCTCAATTTGTGTTACCAGCGGTCATTGTTTTTGGTGTTAAGACGGAGTCTATTTCTGTTTTTCTAGACAGTGGAGCAGGGGTAAACTTGATTGATGCCCATTTTGCCCGCACTATGGGTTTGTCTCTCTGTACGCTGCAGAGACCTATTCCCGTATTCGCTATAGATTCTGCTCCTCTGTCTCAGAGAAACCTCACCCACATTGTTCGTAATTTACACCTTTGGGTAGGGGACCACCATAATGAGTGTCTTTCATGTTACGTTCTGGAGGGCCTTCCCTCTCCGGTGGTATTGGGTCTTCCCTGGTTGGTAGCGCACAATCCAGTGGTGGATTGGCAGGCCAGGGAGATATTGGAGTGGAGTGAGCATTGCAGAGAGAATTGCTTAAATAACAATTGCTTAATCGCCTCCATAGCTTCCCTACCTACATTTATTTCGGACTTTGAGGACGTTTTTTCTGAAAAGGGTTGTCAGAAGCTACCACCTCATCGTCCTTATGATTGCCCGGTTAACCTGATTCCCGGGGCAAAATTACCCAAGTCTAGGTTGTATAATCTTTCGGGTCCCGAGAGACAAGCCATGAAAGATTATATCTCCGAGAGTCTGGCTAAGGGACACATCAGACCCTCTTCTTCACCCGTGGCTGCAGGGTTTTTCTTTGTTAAAAAGAAAGATGGGGGCCTGCGTCCTTGCTTAGATTTCCGTGAGTTAAACCAGATAACCATCCGTGACCCATACCCTCTTCCTCTCATTCCTGACCTTTTTAATCAGATTGCGGGTGCTAAGTGGTTCTCCAAACTTGATCTTAGGGGGGCCTACAATCTGATTCGTATCAGGGAAGGGGATGAGTGGAAGACAGCTTTTAACACCCCTGAGGGGCATTATGAAAATCTTGTTATGCCTTTCGGTCTGACCAATGCCCCCGCTGTCTTCCAACATTTCGTTAATGATATTTTTAGTCATCTCATCGGCAGGTTTGTAGTCATATACCTAGATGATATCTTAATTTATTCAGATGATCTGAAAACACATGAGGTGCATGTCAGGCAAGTACTGCAGGTCCTACGGACGAATAAATTATATGCTAAAATTGAAAAATGTGTCTTCGCTGTTCAGGAATTACGGTTCCTGGGATATCTATTATCTGCTTCAGGTTTCCGCATGGATCCTGGGAAGGTCCAGGCAATTTTAGATTGGGATCTTCCTGAGAACCTTAAAGCCCTACAACGGTTTTTGGGTTTCGCTAATTTCTATAGAAAGTTCATTAAAAATTATTCAGTGATCGTTAAACCCCTTACCGACATGACTAGGAAGGGGACGGATTTTTCCAAATGGTCTGACGCCGCTAAAGATGCATTTTCCTCTCTAAAGGAGAGGTTTACCTCGGCACCTGTTCTAATTCAACCTGATGTCTCCCAGCCTTTTATTGTTGAGGTAGATGCGTCAGAGGTGGGAGTGGGAGCTGTATTGTCTCAGGGTCCGTCTCCTGGCAAATGGCGTCCTTGCGCTTTCTTTTCCAAAAAATTATCTTCTGCAGAGAAGAATTATGATATTGGAAATAGGGAACTGTTGGCGATTAAACTGGCGCTTGAAGAGTGGCGTCACTTCTTAGAGGGAGCAATCCACCCCGTCACGGTGATTACGGATCACAAGAACCTTCTGTACCTAGAATCGGCTAAGCGTCTCACCCCTAGACAAGCTAGGTGGTCGCTATTCTTTACCAGATTTAACTTTGTAATCACCTATCGTCCTGGGGCAAAAAATACCAAGGCAGACGCATTATCTCGTAGTTTCCCTGGAGGGGGTAATGTTAGTGATCCGGTACCTATTTTACAAAGAGGAGTGGTTGTCTCTGCTGTACACTCTGTTCTAGAGGGGAAGGTGTTAGAGGCTCAGGGGGACGCCCCGGCCTCTTGCCCCTCAGAGAAATTGTTTGTACCGTTAAACCTGCGTCTTGAATTATTAAAAGAACATCATAATTCGGCACTTGCTGGACACCCGGGTAGTAAAGCAACCTTGGAGCTTTTATCTCGTCGTTTTTGGTGGCCAAGGTTGCGTCAGGATGTAATGGATTTCGTGTCTACTTGTTCTACTTGTGCACGCGCGAAAGTCTCTCATACACGTCGAGCAGGGTCTTTATTGCCACTTTTCATTCCCAATAGGCCATGGACACATCTGTCTATGGATTTCATCACTAACTTACCGTTGTCGGCGGGTAAAACAGTTATTTTGGTAGTAGTGGACAGGTTTAGCAAAATGGTACACTTTATTGCGCTACCCGCACTTCCTAATGCTAAAACTCTCGCTCAGGTGTTTATCAGTGAAATCGTGAAGCTTCACGGGGTCCCTTCCGATGTGGTTTCGGATCGGGGAACCCAGTTTATTTCTAAGTTTTGGAAAGCTTTTTGTTCCCGTTTGGGGGTTCACTTGTCCTTTTCCTCAGCTTTCCATCCTCAGTCGAATGGACAGACTGAGCGTACCAACCAAAACCTAGAAACATATTTAAGGTGTTTTGTGTCTGAAAACCAAGAGTTGTGGTCATCATACTTACCGTTAGCTGAGTTTGCCATAAATAATCATTATCAGGAGTCCACTGGCAAGTCACCATTCCTTGGTGCATACGGTTTTCATCCCCATATTTGTACTTTCAAAGAGGGGGGGTCTTCTGGGGTTCCCGAAGAGGAAAGGTTTTCTTCATCTCTTTCTTCGGTATGGCAGAAGGTGCAAGTTAACTTTAAAAAGATGAGTGGTAAATATAAATGCATGGCCGATAAGAAACGGTCGCCAGGTCCGGACCTAGGAGTGAATGACTATGTGTGGTTGTCTACTAGGAATATTAAGTTGAAGGTTCCTTCTTGGAAACTGGGTCCTAGGTTCATTGGTCCCTATAAAATAGTAGCCGTCATTAACCCTGTGGCTTTTCGCCTGGAGCTACCTCAGACTTTTAAGATCCATAACGTCTTCCATAAATCGTTACTCAAGAAGTATGTTCCACCTCTAGAACCATCGCCGCTGCCACCTCCTCCTGTTATTGTGGATGGTAATCTGGAGTTTCAAATAGCCAGAATTGTTGATTCTCGTCGGGTCCGCCGCTCTCTTCAGTATCTGGTGCATTGGAGGGGTTACGGTCCCGAGGAAAGAATGTGGGTTCCAGCGTCAGAGGTAAACGCCAACAGGTTAATTCAGACTTTCCATGCCTCTCATCCGGAGAGACCTGGTCCTGAGTGTCCGGAGGCCCCTCGTGAAAGGGGGGGTACTGTCACGAGGGTATCAAGAGCCACGTCTGACTCCGTTATACCCGGGGTCAGGAAGTCGCAGCGGGTGGCTGCGCGCTCTATATCTAAAGATCATGGTGTTTCTTAGTTATTGTTTTCTGTGTTTGCCTTGCTATCCTTTTTGTCTCTCTCAGGGATCCGTAGCTTCTCCTCCTCAGCTGTTTCGTGTCTGCCACTCCCTACCTCCTTATATTCTCCCCTCACTCTTCTCTAGTTGCCAGTTATAGAGCTTCCTGCCTGGACATCTATACTGACCCACTGGAGTGGTGAATCCTGCTTGTCGTTCCTGAGTGCTACCCTCCGGATCCCTGTTTGGCTTATTGTTGTCTCCTGTTGTCGCCCACCTGGGAATATATGTTGAGTCTGTATTGTCTGTCCTCCCCTTGGTGTTTTCCCTTAGAGTTAGTGGTGCGGACTAGTGTTCCCATCGCCCTGTTCACTACCTAGGGCTCAGCTCAGGGAAAGCCAGGGCTTTAGGCACGTGATCGGCGTACGGGTGAGGAACCCGTCTAGGGACGTCAGGGCAGCCAGGTGCCAGCCGCCAGGTGAGTCAGGGGTCACCATCTTCCCTCTCACTTGGGCAGGGCCTTCCTCGTTCCCTCCCTCTGTGTCACGTATGTGATAGCCACGCCGACCGTGATAATGCTGTTAGAGACTGATTGCTAGGAGTGTAAGCCGCTTGGGTGCGTTTCCTATTCGTCTGCTAGCAGCTATTCGTGAGGTTCCGTTCGGAGTTTGGAGCATTCCCTTGTATGCCGTTACAATTGTTTTTAGGCGTGTGGCTATGTTTAGTTTGTAGTCTTGTTCTTGGCATCAATGTCGCTGGGCTCGGTCAGGCTTTGGTTTGATTATGTATTTGGACTTTTCAGTTGTGGCATTATAATTATTTATGTTTTTCATTTTTATAATAAGAAGAGTTCCTATGATGTGTGATACTATGTTGTGCATCTCAGCCTATCATATGTAATACAGATCTCTTCTATGTGTATCAGTGTGAGATACTAACTGCTGCAGTGTGTATCTAAGCCTGTCTTGTGTGATACTGTCACAGAGGTCGGTGCGGCTCTGCTCACAGCCGGGGTCACACAAGACATTACAGTGGAGATATATCTGTCTTGGGGTGATAATAATGTGTTATATGGGGCGAGTCAGCGCAGGATCGGCGCTCGTTACATTGTATCTCCACATTTCTGTATAAAAAACTTGTTACATTCGTGATAATGGAAGTGATGACTTAAAATAACTCATAATTACAAGGTCTTCATTTCTGTAAAAACTGCATTACTTCTTCACTTTACCAGATAAAGTGACCAGAACCCAGCAGCAAGAACCGTCCACGGCAGCATCGGTAGAAGAGCCTAGTGGCCACAAGGAGACAATGATCAAATATTCCAAAAGGGGCCTTTCTACTCTCTCCATAGGTCTGTAAGAAAAAATAACGGGATCGCTCACAGAGTCATAATACTAGAGCATATTAGAGGGATTTCCCGAGACTTTTATACTGATAACCTATGCTAAGAATAGGTCTTCAGTATCTGATCGGTGGGGGTCCGAGCTATTCACGAAAGCACAGGCGCTCATAGTAGTGCAGCAAACTTCTTACAGGACTTTTTTTCTTTGTCTAAAATAGCAGATCTCAGATTGAAATGGTTAAAACAGATGCAAAATGTGCATAACTGAGCATTAAGGATTCTAAAAATACAGTTTTTTTTCTTTATTTTTCTGATGGATCGGAACGGCAAACTAAACGTTGATGTGAACCTGGTATCAGTATGTTGTGTTGTTCCACCACTATTCCTCTTGGGACAAAATAACACTGATTATTTTGAATAGCTTTATCAATCAGAACTAACAGAGAAGTGTAGAGAAAAAGGGAATGCTAACTCTTGTTTGTCATAAGGTTTGCAGAGACCTAATTTTTTTAAAATAAAAAATAATACTATAATACTGCCTCCTATGTACCAGAATATAACTACTATAATACTGCCTCCTATGTACCAGAATATAACTACTATAATACTGCTCCTATGTACAAGAATATAACTACTATAATACTGCCTCCTATGTACAGAAATATAACTACTATAATACTGCTCCTATGTACAAGAATATAACTACTATAATACTGCTCCTATATACAAGAATATAACTACTATAATACTGCCTCCTATGTACAAAACTATAACTACTATAATACTGCTCCTATGTACAGGAATATAACTACTATAATACTGCTCCTATGTACAAGAATATAACTACTATAATACTGCTCCTATGTACAAGAATATAACTACTATAATACTGCTCCTATGTACAGGAATATAACTACTATAATACTGCCTCCTATGTACAAGAATATAACTACTATAATACTGCTCCTATGTACAAGAATATAACTACTATAATACTGCTTCTATGTACAAGAATATAACTACTATAATACTGCCCCTATGTACAGGAATATAACTACTATAATACTACTCCTATGTACAAGAATATAACTACTATAATACTGCTCCTATGTACAAGAATATAACTACTATAATACTGCTCCTATGTACAAGAATATTACTACTATAATACTACTCCTATGTACAAGAATATAACTGCTATAATACTGCCTCCTATGTAGAAGAATATAACTACTATAATACTGCTCCTATGTACAAGAATATAACTACTATAATACTGCCTTCTATGTACAAGAATATAACTGCTATAATACTGCCTCCTATGTAGAAGAATATAACTACTATAATACTGCTCCTATGTACAAGAATATAACTGCTATAATACTGCTCCTATGTACAAGAATATAACTACTATAATACTGCCTTCTATGTACAAGAATATAACTGCTATAATACTGCCTCCTATGTACAAGAATATAACTACTATAATACTGCTCCTATGTACAAGAATATAACTACTATAATACTGCCTCCTATGTACAGGAATATAACTACTATAATACTGCTCCTATGTACAGGAATATAACTACTATAATACTGCTCCTATGTACAAGAATATAACTACTATAATACTGCTCCTATGTACAAGAATATAACTGCTATAATACTGCTCCTATGTACAAGAATATAACTACTATAATACTGCCCCCTATGTACAAGAATATAACTACTATAATACTGCTCCTATGTACAGAATATAACTACTATAATACTGCTCCTATGTACAAGAATATAACTACTATAATACTGCTCCTATGTACAAGAATATAACTACTATAATACTGCCTCCCATGTACAAGAATATAACTACTATAATACTACTCCTATGTACAAGAATATAACTACTATAATACTGTCTCCTATGTACAAGAATATAACTACTATAATACTGTCTCCTATGTACAAGAATATAACTACTATAATACTGCTCCTATGTACAAGAATATAAGTACTATAATACTGCCTCCTATGTACAAGAATATAACTACTATAATACTGCTCCTATGTACAAGAATATAACTACTATAATACTGCTCCTATGTACAAGAATATAACTACTATAATACTGCTCCTATGTACAAGAATATAACTACTATAATACTGTCTCCTATGTACAAGAATATAACTACTATAATACTGTCTCCTATGTACAAGAATATAACTACTATAATACTGTCTCCTATGTACAAGAATATAACTACTATAATACTGCTCCTATGTACAGGAATATAACTACTATAATTATCACGGTCGGCGTGGCTATCACATACGTGACACAGAGGGAGGGAACGAGGAAGGCCCTGCCCAAGTGAGAGGGAAGATGGTGACCCCTGACTCACCTGGCGGCTGGCACCTGGCTGCCCTGACGTCCCTAGACGGGTTCCTCACCCGTACGCCGATCACGTGCCTAAAGCCCTGGCTTTCCCTGAGCTGAGCCCTAGGTAGTGAACAGGGCGATGGGAACACTAGTCCGCACCACTAACTCTAAGGGAAAACACCAAGGGAAGGACAGACAATACAGACTCAACATATATTCCCAGGTGGGCGACAACAGGAGACAACAATAAGCCAAACAGGGATCCGGAGGGTAGCACTCTGGAACGACAACCAGGATTAACCACTCCAGTGGGTCAGTATAGATGTCCAGGCAGGAAGCTCTATAACTGGCAACTAGAGAAGTGTGAGGGGAGAATATAAGGAGGTTGGGAGTGGCAGACACGAAACAGCTGAGGAGGAGAAGCTACGGATCCCTGAGAGAGACAAAAAGGATAGCAAGGCAAACACAGAAAACAATCACTAAGAAACAACGTGATCTTTAGATATAGAGCGCGCAGCCACCCGCTGCGACCTCCTGACCCCGGGTATAACGGAGTCAGACGTGGCTCTTGATACCCTCGTGACAATAATACTGCCTCCTATGTACAAGAATATAACTACTATAATACTGCTCCTATGTACAAGAATATAACTACTATAATACTGCTCCTATGTACAAGAATATAACTACTATAATACTGCTCCTATGTACAAGAATATAACTACTATAATACTGCTTCTATGTACAAGAATATAACTACTATAATACTGCTCCTATGTACAAGGATATAACTACTATATTACTGCTCCTATGTACAAGAATATAACTACTATAATACTGCTTCTATGTACAAGAATATAACTACTATAATACTGCCTCCTATGTACAAGAATATAACTACTCTAATACTGCTCCTATGTACAAGAATATAACTACTATAATACTGCTCCTATGTACAGGAATATAACTACTATAATACTGCTCCTATGTACAAGAATATAACTACTATAATACTGCTCCTATGTACAAGAATATAACTACTATAATACTGCTCCTATGTACAGGAATATAACTACTATAATACTGCCCCCTATGTACAAGAATATAACTACTATAATACTGCCTCCTATGTACAGGAATATAACTACTATAATACTGCTCCTATGTACAGGAATATAACTACTATAATACTGCCCCCTATGTACAAGAATATAACTGCTATAATACTGCCTCCTATGTAGAAGAATATAACTACTATAATACTGCTCCTATGTACAAGAATATAACTACTATAATACTGCTCCTATGTACAAGTATATAACTACTATAATACTGCTCCTATGTACAAGAATATAACTACTATAATACTGCTCCTATGTACAAGAATATAACTACTATAATACTGCTCCTATGTACAAGAATATAACTACTATAATACAGCCCCCTATGTACAAGAATATAACTACTATAATACTGCTCCTATGTACAAGAATATAACTACTATAGGGGCGGAGTTTGGCCGCTGAGCTGCATGGCTGCTGGTGACTGAGCTCCTCTTCCTAATCGGCACAAACCCCCTTAAATAGCACTTTTCAGACGCTAAAAATGGGCAAAACGGGGAGAGATCGCCCCAGGGAACCTATCGACCCACCTGTGAACCGCTCCAAACAGCCTGACATGGAGCAATTTCTGAGGAAAGCTGCCAAGGGCACCGCTGCAGGGACGCCTAAGATGGCGCCGGCTCCCTCACTCCACTCTGATGCGGAAGACTGCTCAGAAGCGGGAAGTATTTCGGATGCTTCCGAATATAAAAACAGACGGCGGGGACAAAATCTTTCAAAAGCAATCCTTCGCGAAGTTATGGATTCTGCTCTGGCTCCCCTGAAGCAGGACTTGGCGGAAATAAAGACCGATCTCCGTTTCATCGGCCAGAGAGTCGCGGCACTGGAAAATTCGCAAGATGCGATTATTCGCTTTAGCGAAGAAACATGCTCTACCCTGGGTGCGCATAAAGATCTCATCAACGACGCCCTCCTGCGAATCGAAGACCAGGAAAATCGCAGCCGCAGACGTAATATTCGCATCCGAGGCATACCTGAAATATTCGCACCGGAAGCGCTCGAAAAAGTCGCGAAAGAAATATTCGCGAATCTTTTGAATCCAGAAAGAGCAGCGAATATTGTTATTGAACGCATACACCGCGCTCTTCGTCCCAAGCCAAAAGCTTCAGATCCTCCGAGAGATGTTATCTGTGGTATCCTCAGCTTTGTGGACACTGCGGCTCTTTTGAAGGCCAGTAGAGAGACAGACTGTCTAGAATATGAAGGTTCGCAGCTGCAGTTCTTTCAAGACCTGGCACCTTCCACGCTGACAAAAAGACGTATTTTGCGTCCACTTTTAGAAGCGCTTAGATCCTCCGGGACCCAGTTTCGCTGGTTGTTCCCCTTTGGCTTGGCAGTCTTCAAAAACGGAAGGCAGATCACCATACGCACACCACAGGACTTGTCCGGGGCCTGGGTCTCACTGGGAATAGCCCCGATTGAATTACCGTCCTGGATGCCAGCAGACCAGGGAGACCCTATACCCTCGCCTCCGACTGCAGAAACCTGGTCCCTTGTACCAGCCGGGAAGAAATCCCGTTCCAGCCTGGGTTTTCAAGCCTCCACTGCTGCGGAACGCTCTCCTCATCGCTGAAGCCTTTCTGCTATGAAAATTGTCATCTCTTGCCGGCCATAGTTCCGGTGTTCTCCTGAAGATTTCTTCTGTTTGCTGTTCAGGACATGCATCAGGGCCGCCTAGTTTTTGACGAGGCCTTTCTGGATGTATCCAGGCCTTTGTTCACCTCCCTGTGGACCTTACCTTCCTGAGTTTATTCACCTCTCCCCTCCCACCCCTTCTGCGTAGGGGATTTGTTGGCCAATGTTTCCCTCATTGACTTCCTTGTTACCTGATGGCCTTTTCTTGGCCTATTCCGGCTCTACGAGACCCCCCGCCTGATGGATCCCGGCACCAGTCCGTGATGAGAAAGGATCCTCTGGTTCACAGGCGCTCCGTGGAGCTCTTAGAATTGCACTACGTGATTTTGAATTATTGTTTGCCGTTTTGTCTACCCTTTTTTGCCCTCATGTGTTTTCCCTCTTGTGTCCTCTTTTCCCACCTTAATGTTCTTGCTTGGTTCGCTCAGACCTTGATTGCTATGTGCTTTCCCACTGACTTAAAATGGCTTCTCTTGTAGTCTCATCCCTTAATGTCCGGGGCCTGAATGAGCCGTGCAAAAGATCCCAAGTGATTTCCTTACTACAGAAAGACAAAGTCTCGATCGCCTTTTTTCAAGAGACACATTTTCGGGCAGGTAAGATTCCTAATCTTCCTTCCAAAAAGTTCACTCAGTGGTTCCACAGTGCGCAGACCTCTGCTAGCCGGGGTGTCAGTATTGCCATTCACAAGCAGGTGCCCTTTGCGGTTACAGCCTCCTCCTCGGATCCTGATGGCCGGTACTTATTTGTGAAGGGCTCTATAGCAGGCACACCGGTTACACTGGCCAATATTTACGCGCCTAACAGGGGACAGGTTGCATGGCTGGTTCAGACCCTCTCGGCGCTTGCTGCATTCAAACAGGGTATGGTAATACTAGGGGGAGATTTCAATGTAACTCTAGACCCACTCCTGGACTCCTCCTCGGGGAGATCGGCTATCACTCATGTCCGTCTTAGACGCCTGAGGGTGGCTCTACGTAAATTAGGTGTTATTGACACCTGGCGTACCCTGAACCCTACAGGTCGGGACTATTCATTCTACTCCCATGCCAAGTCCTCACACCACAGGTTAGACTATGTCTTTCTCTCCTCTGAACATGTCAAACAAATTGTAAATACCCGAATAGGCAGCATCACGTTGTCAGACCATGCCCCCGTCTTTCTGACGGTATCACTGTCCACCCTCCCTACACGGGAATGGAACTGGCGTCTCAATGAAACCATCATCCAGGACCAGGTGTCATCTGAGAAAATAGCCACCTCCCTCCAGGAGTTTTTCAGTACTAACACCGCAGGTCCCTCCCCTCCCTCTCCTGCTGTAATCTGGGAAACCCACAAGGCTGTGATCCGTGGAGAGCTTATCGCTCTCGGCTCCCATATTAAAAAACAAAGAGCCCAGGCCATGTCTACCCTCCTATCCCGTATCGCTACTCTCGAGCTCAGCCATAAGCAATCCCAAGCGATAAGCCTCGCGGAGGAGCTTTCGGTCGCGCGATCTCAACTAAAAGATATGTTAAACATTACCTCGGCTAAGTTGCTCCTACGTGCGCGCTTTAAGTCATATGCACATGGTGACAGAGGGAACAAGCTTATGGCGGCGCTAACTAAACAACAATTTTCTGACTCCTTCATCCCGGCAATTAAAGATGCTGCGGGCAATCATCTTAAATCCACCCCTGACATAGCCAAAGCATTTTGTGCTTTTTACAAAGACCTTTACAACCTCCCGGCCCCTCCTGGTTCATCTCCTTGCTCCATCGCGGAGGCCTCGAATAAGTTCCTCTCCTCCCTTCAGCTTCCCTCCATATCCCCAGACCAGTCCTCCCAACTAGTAGCTCCCATCTCCGGCCCAGAAGTCCTTAAAGTTCTAGCCACCATCCCCTCTGGACGTAGCCCTGGCCCTGATGGTTTCACCATCTCCTATTATAAAACTTTTAAATCTGTTCTAGTCCCTCACTTTAGCTCTTTATGTAATTACCTCCTGGAGGGTGGCCACCTTCCTCCCCAATCACTCACAGCCCATATCACCATTATTCATAAAGAGAATAAAGACCCGTTGCAATGTGGTAGCTACCGCCCTATCTCCCTACTTAATACGGACATTAAATGGTGGGCTAAGATCCTGGCTCAACGGATTCAAAAAGTTCTCCCGGATGTTATCCACAAGGAACAAGTTGGCTTTGTCTCTGGCAGACAGGGCAATGAGAATACCGTTCGCCTCCTTCATCTTATGAACTGGGCACGGACTACTTCAACTCCACTAGCTCTGCTGAGTACAGATGCAGAGAAGGCTTTTGACAGAGTGAGCTGGCAGTATATGTCACTGGCTTTGTCGAAATTTGGCTTTCCTGATCAACTTATTTCAGCTATTCTCTCCCTATACTCGGCCCCCTCTGCCAGGGTCAAAGTCAACGGCACTCTTTCACCCGCCTTTGCCATTACTAATGGCACTCGGCAGGGTTGCCCTCTCTCCCCCTCACTATTCGTGATAGTCATGGAAACTCTCCTGTGCAAAATTAGGCAAGATCCCGATATTGAAGGTCTTCAGAAAGCTTCCCACACCCACCTTACGGCTGCGTTTGCAGACGATCTCCTTATTATGACCACCAACCCGGAGAAATCCTTCCCCCGGTTGCACTCTATTTTTGAAGAATTTGGTTGGGTCTCCAATTTCAAAATAAACTATAGCAAATCCCTTGCCCTGAATGTCACCTGTAAATCCGCTCTTGTTGCGTCGCTTAAACGCTCCACCCCCTTTACCTGGGCTGCACGGGACATCACATTTTTGGGGATTCACATCTCTGCTAACCTGAACGACCTTTACAGCCTTAACTACACCCCTATGCTTAATTCAATTACATCCCATCTACAGTCGGTTAAACTTCCTTTCATATCATGGATAGGCAGGAAGAATTATCTCAAGACCTTCATTGTTCCCAAACTCCTATACCTGCTGCAGACATTACCCATATGGCTCCCGCTTTCGTACTTTAGAGAACTACGTAGAAGATTTTCCCTTTTCCTCTGGACGAATAAACCGTCTAGGATAGCTTACTCCACGTTGACGAGGGAAAAGAGGTTTGGTGGCTTCGGCCTTCCCGATGTCCACCTGTATTACACTGCAACACACCTGAATAGGTGCTTCTCTCTCCTCTCGCGAAGCTCACCAAACCTGTGCACAGCTCTAGAGCGTGGCCTAGTTACATATAAGGACACTCTCGTCCTATGGGGGTTCCGTAGCTGCACACCCTCACATTCCTTTGCCTCCCCCATTTGGAAGGGCATGCTCGTTGAGTGGGCCAAATTATACAGATCTAAAGATCTAAGATTCCCCAATCCCCACCTCCCTCTGCACCTACTACAAAACTTAGCTCACCCTGAATCCACTACTCCTACTGGGGTCTGGCGTCAGTTGTCTAATCACAAACTGCAGGACGTTGTATCTGCGGCTGGGGACTTGGCATGGGACACAATTTGGGCCTTACCGGAGGTTCAAAAGCAATCCTTCCTGGCTCTTGCGGCCTTTCGCAAAGATACGGCGAACCTGAAACTCCCTCCCTTCTGCTCGAAGGAACCCACATGGCTAGAAAAGAAGATAGTTATGCCGATCCCCCCGAAGAAGCCCTTGTCGACTCTCTACAAGGAACTTCTCTCTTCCACACCCCCGGCGCTGACCTTTCTAACTGCCTGGGAAAAGGAGCTCTCGTTCCGCCTCTCAGAACCTGAAAAGGCATTTATCCTTTCCAATTCTCATGGATTCAGTCGTTGTATCAAAATACAGGAAAACTCCTTTAAACTACTCACACGTTGGTACAAAACGCCTGAGTTCCTTCATAATCTCAATCAGGAAATACCCGATCGGTGCTGGAGGTGTGGAACAGAGAAGGGGTCACTTTCTCACATATGGTGGTCCTGCAGTCTAATCCGTCCCTTTTGGACACAGATTGAGAGCTTAATCAGGCACATCTGTGACCCCCATATAAGTCTAAATGCACAATTAGTTCTGCTTTGGTGCCCCAATATGTCCCTGACCCCTTCTAAGAACAACCTACCAACATTACTTCTTACTGCTGCCCGTCTGCTAATCCCTTTGCTATGGAAGAACGACTCTGCGCCTACGCTGCTGATGTGGCAAGAGAAAGTGGATCAGATATGTCGCTTTGAAGAGCTGGCTCACTGGGAATCTCACACTCGCCCTCGTTTCCTAGATATATGGAGTCCCTGGAAAGCATATCGTCACCTAACGCCTTGAACAACCTTATAGAGGTCTGATTGATACTGCCATCATTGTACCTACCCCCTTCCCTCCCCATCCCCCCCCCCTTTTTTCCTCCCCTCTTCTTGTTTGTGTTTTCGTTATCCCTATCTGTTGTCGTGTATGTCTATTTTTGTTTATTCCCCCCCCCCCTCATTTATTTGGCTGCGGTTATATATGATTGCACTAATTTGATGCCATCTGCGTATGGCGCATGCTATACTGTTGCACTTTCTAACTATTTGCTGTCTCAATAAAAAGAGATTTGGTTAAGAATATAACTACTATAATACTGCTCCTATGTACAAGAATATAACTACTATAATACTGCTCCTATGTACAAGAATATAACTACTATAATACTGCTGCTATGTACAAGAATATAACTACTATAATACTGCTCTATGTACAAGAATATAACTACTATAATACTGCCTCCTATGTACAAGAATATAACTACTATAATACTGCTCCTATGTACAAGAATATAACTACTATAATACTGCCTTCTATGTACAAGAATATAACTACTATAATACTGCCTCCTATGTACAAGAATATAACTACTATAATACTGCTCCTATGTACAAGAATATAACTACTCTAATACTGCTCCTATGTACAAGAATATAACTACTATAATACTGCTCCTATGTACAAGAATATAACTACTATAATACTGCTCCTATGTACAAGAATATAACTACTATAATATTGCCTTCTATGTACAAGAATATAACTGCTATAATACTGCCTCCTATGTAGAAGAATATAACTACTATAATACTGCCTTCTATGTACAAGAATATAACTGCTATAATACTGCTCCTATGTAGAAGAATATAACTACTATAATACTGCTCCTATGTATAAGAATATAACTACTATAATACTGCCTCCTATGTACAAGAATATAACTACTATAATACTGCTCCTATATACAAGAATATAACTACTATAATACTGCTGCTATGTACAAGAATATAACTACTATAATACTGCTCCTATGTACAAGAATATAACTACTATAATACTGCCTCCTATGTACAAGAATATAACTACTATAATACTGCTCCTATGTACAAGAATATATCTACTATAATACTGCCCCTATGTACAAGAATATAACTACTATAATACTGCTCCTATGTACAAGAATATAACTACTATAATACTGCTCCTATGTACAAGAATATAACTACTATAATACTGCTACTATGTACAAGTATATAACTACTATAATACTGCCTCCTATGTACAAGAATATAACTACTATAATACTGCTCCTATGTACAAGAATATAACTACTATAATACTGCTCCTATGTACAAGAATATAACTACTATAATACTGCTGCTATGTACAAGAATATAACTACTATAATACTGCTCCTATGTACAAGAATATAACTACTATAATACTGCTCCTATGTACAAGAATATAACTACTATAATACTGCTGCTATGTACAAGAATATAACTACTATAATACTGCTCTATGTACAAGAATATAACTGCTATAATACTGCTCCTATGTACAAGAATATAACTACTATAATACTGCCTCCTATGTACAAGAATATAACTACTATAATACTGCCTCCTATGTACAAGAATATAACTACTATAATACTGCCTCCTATGTACAAGAATATAACTACTATAATACTGCCTCCTATGTACAAGAATATAACTACTATAATACTGCCTCCTATGTACAAGAATATAACTGCTATAATACTGCTCCTATGTACAAGAATATAACTGCTATAATACTGCCTCCTATGTACAAGAATATAACTACTATAATACTGCTCCTATGTACAAGAATATAACTACTATAATACGGCTCCTATGTACAAGAATATAACTACTATAATACTACTCCTCTGTACAAGAATATACCTACTATAATACTGCTCCTATGTACAAGAATATAACTACTATAATACTGCCTCCTATGTACAAGAATATAACTGCTATAATACTGCTCCTATGTACAAGAATATAACTGCTATAATACTGCCTCCTATGTACAAGAATATAACTACTATAATACTGCTCCTATGTACAAGAATATAACTACTATAATACTGCCTCCTATGTACAAGAATATAACTACTATAATACTGCTCCTATGTACAGGAATATAACTACTATAATGATCTTTTTATTTAAAATCAGGCAACAGAATATTACAATACATTTACACTAAAGTCATAGAAAAGAATAATATAAAGTAACATCACTCTGATAATAAACATCACCACACATTATACAAAAGCTTCTTCACACTGTTCACACTTATAGAGCTGATTCTCAGCCTCATCCGGGTCACTTAGTTTTTCTTGCTCTTTTTTCTCCTTCCACTACTGTGACCTTTAGAACCCCATCTTTTGCTGGACACTGGAGGGTCAGGTTCTTCTTCCAGAGGGTCACCTTCAGGGTTATGTGAAGCAACATACTCCATTTCTACCTTTTCTTTTGACTCTTCTTCCCCTAGCGCCCCGTACTGCCCGGAGGTTATGGCCAGCACTGGCGGATCCGGGGTTTTCTTTGCTGTAGTGCTGTTCTTTCTTTTTACAGTCTGGAACCCGTCTTCATCCACAGAGGACCTCCTGAGCTTCCTGAGCCCTGCAGCTGGACCATCAGGCTTTGTAGACGTAGAGGGCAGTTCTTTAGGTGGTTTGGCAACTGGTTTACTGGTCACTTTGCTCTGCAGATGAGAATTCTCTTCAGTGGCTGGTACTTGTAGTGCTACAGATGGTATTTTAGTTTCCACAGCAGGATTTCTGGATTCCGGAGCCTTTTCAATGGCTGGTACTTGTGGTTCAGCAGATGTTGGTACTTGTAATGGAGTAGATGGACTATGAGTCTCTAACTCTGCTGGTACTTGTAGTGCATCAGGAGGGTCATCACTCTCTACAGCAGGGTTACTAGTACTTTGCATTGCTTCAGTATGAGGACTGTCAGTTTCTGGGGCTGTATCTGCTCTGGCAGTGACATCCTCCTGACCTTCCTCCATGGCCTCTGAGAAGATCTCATCACTGTCTTTATTATGATCTGCATGCGGACATTCCCGGAAAGTATGACCAGATCCTAAACACAGGTTACAGATGACCGGACCTGTACAGTCGTCCTTTGAATGTCCAAACTGTCCACAAAATGAGCACTTTATACGGGAGCAGTTGATGGCGAGGTGCCTGCCCCCACATCTGTGACACAGCCGCGGCTGACCGGGGTAGTAGCATATCCCTCTCTCTGAGCCCAGGTAGAAGGAGTGCGGCAGATGTCTGGTCACACCATTGTTCTGCGCTAGTTGTACCATCACGGTGTATCCGCCATTCCAGATGTCTTCCTCATCATAGATTTTTCCAGGATGACTCTTCAACAGACACTGTCTGCTCAGCCAATGCTCCAGATCTGCCAGCGCCACCACCTCAGACTGGAACAAGATGGTGGCCTTCACTACCTGAGGCTTGGACAGCTGGATCACCTGTAGATGCTCCCATATTGACTGCTCTTTGGTGTCATTGTATATATTCCAGAATAAGTCCAGATCATACTGAAGCTTAAAGCTTATGTCATAGATCCTGCTGGAGGGGATATGGATAAGGGCATACACCTCAGATACCTTAAACTTCATGAAGTCCTTCAGAAGAACTTTCCCTATGTACAGTCTGGAGGGGAGGTTTTCTTCTGGACCCGTATACTTAATCCTGACAGCGTTCCTCCTCTGAGGTGGAGGGTTAGCCGGCCTTGTAACATTGGAGAACAGTCTCCTGAATTGTGGACGGTCAGCAGGAGGATCGGTGCTGGGCCTCTCCTCTACAGGCTTACTGACTCCAGATTGTCCTGCAGATCCACCTGTATCTGCTCCAGACCGCTGTGCAGCTGACACTGTGGATGGCTGAGGGTCCTGTATACCGACCTCCATGTCTGCTCCAGTTTGTGTAGTTGTCTCCTCTGAGAGCTGACTTCCAATAACAGCACAGAGCGGGGTCTCGTCCACAGCACTGAGCGGGGTCCCGTCCACCACACCGAGCGGGGTCTCGTCCACAACACCGAGCGGGGTCCCGTCCACAGCACCGAGCGGGGTCTCGTCCACAACACCGAGCGGGGTCTCGTCCACAACACCGAGCGGGGTCCCGTCCACAGCACCGAGCGGGGTCCCGTCCACAGCACCGAGCGGGGTCCCGTCCACAATGTCCATACATGAAGCACTCTCCTGCTCACACACAGGTTTGCTGTTCTCATTCACTTCACCAGAGTTACAAGCTGAGTCCACTACAATTAACCCCTTGTTGGATGGCTCACTTTGCTCCATAGTATTCCCAGCATTTTCAGAGACTGACTGCTCAGACCCCATACATAGTGACCCTGAAAGCAGTGACCCTCCAGGCGCCGCACCCACACATCTCTGAGGGGTTCCTTGCTTCACCATATTATGCACATTGCCGGAATTTTTATTTTTTATTTCTATAATTTCTTTTATCTTCACATTCTGGGCTCTGGCCCCCCTCTTTTTCTCCATTGCCCAGCTTTCCACTTTAGGTATTGTGTTTTTACCTTTATCTAGTTTATCTTTTAATATATCAAGTTCACGTGTGCAGTCATCCAGGCATTCATACTTCATCAGCTTTTGCTTGGGATCAGCCTCTGTCTTTATCTCATCTCTCAACTTAGAAATGCGCCTTTCCAGTTTAAATAAACTTTTCTTTGTCAAAGTTGTACTCAATCCAGAAGCACTACAAGTTTCAGTTGACTCACCAGCCACCATTTCCAGATTAATGCTTCCACCATCTCCATGCTGCAGGCCACACTCCAAGCTCTGGGCTTTCCCAGGATCATCAGCCCAGCTCCCCTCCCCTCCACCTGGGTCAGAAGCCATATCCCCCCCTGCAGGGAGCTCAGCAGCACACGTCTATCCTCTCCTATGGACAAGAATAGAACTACTATAATACTGCCTCCTATGTACAAGAATATAACTACTATAATACTGCTCCTATGTACAAGAATATAACTACTATAATACTGCTCCTATGTACAAGAATATAACTACTATAATACTGCTCCCATGTACAAGAATATAACTACTATAATACTGCCTCCTGTGTACAAGAATATAACTACTATAATACTGCTCCTATGTACAAGAATATAACTACTATAATACTGCTCCTATGTACAAGAATATGACTACTATAATACTGCTCCTATGTACAAGAATATAACTACTATAATACTGCTCCTATGTACAAGAATATAACTACTATAATACTGCTCCTATGTAGAAGAATATAACTACTATAATACTGCCTCCTATGTACAAGAATATAACTACTATAATACTGCTCCTATGTACAAGAATATAACTACTATAATACTGCTCCTATGTACAAGAATATAACTACTATAATAATGCCTCCTATGTACAAGAATATAACTACTATAATACTGCCCCTATGTACAAGAATATAACTACTATAATACTGTCTCCTATGTACAAGGATATAACTACTATAATACTGCCCCTATGTACAAGAATATAACTACTATAATACTGCCTCCTATGTACAAGAATATAACTACTATAATACTGCCCCTATGTACAAGGATATAACTACTATAATACTGCCCCTATGTACAAGAATATAACTACTATAATACTGTCTCCTATGTACAAGACTATAACTACTATAATACTGCCCCTATGTACAAGAATATAACTACTATAATACTGCCTCCTATGTACAAGAATATAACTACTATAATACTGCCCCTATGTACAAGAATATAACTACTATAATACTGTCTCCTATGTGCAAGACTATAACTACTATAATACTGCCTCCTATGTACAAGAATATAACTACTATAATACTGCCCCTATGTACAAGAATATAACTACTATAATACTGTCTCCTATGTACAAGACTATAACTACTATAATACTGCCCCTATGTACAAGAATTTAACTACTATAATACTGCCCCTATGTACAAGAATATAACTACTATAATATTGCCCGCTATGGTTAGTAGTTATCATCTTATGTTTGTTTACAGTGCTTTTCTTCCTCTTTGTAATGATAACTTGGTTTCATTGTGTATTGTCCTCATATAGCGGTGGTATAGATCTGATGAGCTGATGATGCATTGCTTTGTAGTGATATTATGCTGCGGGTATTTAGTATCACGCCTTAGATCAGCAGTAGCAGAGCATCACTGTGGCTTGTATATTGTAGATGAAGGTCGGCACTGCTAGAATGGTTGCGGTGCACGTGTCAATAGGCGGGCGTCCCAACGTGCAATAGAAAGAAGGAAGACCGGCACTCGCGATGGATTTTTCAATGCGATTTATTCAGTCACTTATTTATAGCATACTAGTGAAAACAGGGCGGCACTACCTGAAACGCGTCACTATGCCACTTAAATATGTGACTGAATAAATCTACATTGTGATCTACATCTGCGAAGTGCCTGTCTTCTTCTTTGAATTATTTATAGCATAGTGACGCGTTTCAGCACACTCGTGCTTTCTTCAGACTGTATAATACACTCCTACCATTGTGCCTTATATACATTAAAAGGACAACAATGGAACTGACGTCATGATGTAAAGCTCATCCCACATGGAGGCCGATACAGATTCTGCAATGTAGATACCATAGACCATAGGAGTCAATGTAGAGCGGTAGAAATTCAAGTGCGCTGAAAATGAAACATGAATTAAAATATAAGTATTGTGTAAACACGATCAAACACTAGATAAAGCCAGAAATATTGTCACACTTTCCACCGCGGCGGGGTAGTGGCACACTTTCCACCGCGGCGGGGTAGTGGCACACTTTCCACCGGGGCGGGGTAGTGGTACACTTTCCACCGCGGCGGGGTAGTGGCACACTCTCCACCGCGGCGGGGTAGTGGCACACTCTCCACCGCGGCGGGGTAGTGGTACACTCTCCACCGCGGCGGGGTAGTGGCACACTCTCCACCGCGGCGGGGTAGTGGTACACTTTCCACCGCGGCGGGGTAGTGGTACACTTTCAATGACTTGGAATCGCAGTTGGGATATTGCGTGTCGTTTCTCATGGAAATGATGTGGTACTGGAAGCAGTAAGCTCTCAGTGCGGATGGTGGATTTATGTTTACTTAATCTTTTTATTATCCGCATTGAGGTTTCACCTACATAGAGTAGGCTGCAGGGACATTTAAGGATGTATATAACGTATTTACTATCGCATGTGAACATGCTTGTGGCTTGTAGTCTGCTGACATTTTAGTTTATTAGCAGCTGGCAGTTCATAACCATAGTCTTGACAAATTTGTACTGTCCCTGGCCAAAAATGGGCAGGACTAACACAACCCCCGCACATAGGTTCCTGGGCAGGGCCAGGGTATTACCACTAGGGGTGGGGCTTAGATGCCCCTATTTTATAAACTGAAATGAGTACGGCCACATAGTCCTGTTTCTTGGTGGGTGCAGTTTTTGAGGCCAAAATCATGATGAGAGAAAGTATAAAGGACAGATACGATGTCTTCTCTTTTCTGGATTCATCCCTGGTTTTGACTACTAAATCTGCATTAGGACAGCTGACCGTGTGGCCATAGCCTTAGGAGCTGCAGTCAGGTGTACTGTCCTCTCCTGTATGTTAGTTAGTTTGAGGCACATGCTCTGCAGTTATTTCATGGCTGATTTATTCTGCAGGTCAGCTGGTCACTGGTGCAGGCCAGAGTTGTTTGGGCAGGAGTTCCTGATTGGATGGCCTTTCTTTGAAAATTTCTGGTCTCTGCAATTAAGTTGCTGGTGATAGCATAAGTTGTGCATCCATCAAACCACGGTATCATGTCTCTGGTACCCATTACTTGTCTAGTTCCTTGTGTAGTGACTCCTCGTCTTCATGGATTGGTTCTAATTGTTATTCTCATGACCGTGTGTTCGTACCATTGGGAGCCACAGTCAGGTGGGAGCTGCGGTCAAGTGGGAGTCTCGGTCAGGTGGGAGCCTTGGTCAGATGGGAGCCACGGTCAGGTGGTAGCTCGGTCAGGTGGAAGCTCGGTCAGGTGGGAGCCTCGGTCAGGTAGGAGTCACGGTCAGGTGAGAGCCGCGGTCAGGTGGGAGCTGTGGTCAGATGGGAGCCGCGGTCAGGTGGGAGCCTCGGTCAGGTGGGAGCCTCGGTCAGATGGGAGCCGCGGTCAGGTGGGAGCCTCGGTCAGGTGGGAGCCACGATCGGGTGAGAGCCGCGGTCAGGTGGGAGCTGTGGTCAGGTTGGAGCCGCAGTCAGGTTGGAGCCTCGGTCAAGGATGATTAATGAGGACATTTTTGCCTGGCTCCTTATCATAGGGACCGAAAAAAAGTGTCACACATCTGGTATCTCTGTATTCAGGAGAAGTTGAGGAATGTGTTTTGGGGTGTCTTTTTACATATACCCATGCTGGGTGAGATAAATATCTTGGTCAAATGCCAACTTTGTATAAGAAAATGGGAAAAGTTGTCTTTTGCCAAGATATTTCTCTCACCCAGCATGGGTATATGTAAAATGACACCCCAAAACACATTCTCCACCTTCTCCTGAGTACGGAGATACCAGATGTGTGACACTTTTTTGCAGCCTAGGTGGGCAAAGGGGCCCATATTCCAAAGAGCACCTTTCGGATTTCACTGGTCATTTTTTACAGAATTTGATTTCAAACTCCTTACCACACATTAGGGCCCCTAGAATGCCAGGGCAGTATAACTACCCCACAAGTGACCCCATTTTGGAAAGAAGAGACCCCAAGGTATTCGCTGATGGGCATAGTGAGTTCATGGAAGTTTTTATTTTTTGTCACAAGTTAGTGGAATATGAGACTTTGTATGAAAAAAAAAAATCAGCATTTTCCACTAACTTGTGACAAAAAATAAAAATTTCTAGGAACTCGCCATGCCCCTCACGGAATACCTTGGGGTGTCTTCTTTCCAAAATGGGGTCACTTGTGGGGTAGTTATACTGCCCTGGCATTTTCCAGGGGCCCTAATGTGTGGTAAGTAGGTAAATGACTTGTGAAATCCTAAAGGTGCTCTTTGGAATATGGGCCCCTTTGCCCACCTAGGCTGCAAAAAAGTGTCACACATGTGGTATCGCCGTATTCAGGAGAAGTTGGGGAATGTGTTTTGGGGTGTCATTTTACATATACCCTTGCTGGGTGAGAGAAATATCTTGGCAAAAGACAACTTTTCCCATTTTTTTATACAAAGTTGGCATTTGACCAAGATATTTCTCTCACCCAGCATGGGTATATGTAAAATGACACCCCAAAACACATTCCCCAACTTCTCCTGAGTACGGCGATACCAGATGTGTGACACTTTTTTGCAGCCTAGATGGGCAAAGGTGCCCAATTTCCTTTTAGGAGGGCATTTTTAGACATATGGATACCAGACTTCTTCTCACGCTTTGGGGCCCCTAGAATGCCAGGGCAGTATAAATACCCCACATGTGACCCCATTTTGGAAAGAAGACACCCCAAGGTATTCAATGAGGGGCATGGCGAGTTCATATAAAAAAAATTTTTTTGGCACAAGTTAGCGGAAATTGATATTTTTAATTTTTTTCTCACAAAGTGTCCCGTTCCGCTAACTTGGGACAAAAATTTCAATCTTTCATGGACTCAATATGCCCCTCACGGAATACCTGGGGGTGTCTTCTTTCCGAAATGGGGTCACATGTGGGGTATTTATACTGCCCTGGCATTCTAGGGGCCCTAAAGCGTGAGAAGAAGTCTGGAATATAAATGTCTAAAAAAATTTACGCATTTGGATTCCGTGAGGGGTATGGTGAGTTCATGTGAGATTTTATTTTTTGACACAAGTTAGTGGAATATGAGACTTTGTAAGAAAAAAAAATAATAATTCCGCTAACTTGGGCCAAAAAAATGTCTGAATGGAGCCTTACAGGGGGGTGATCAATGACAGGGGGGGTGATCAATGACAGGGGGGGTGATCAATGACAGGGGGGTGATCAATGACAGGGGGGTGATCAATGACAGGGGGGTGATCAATGACAGGGGGGTGATCAGGGAGTCTATATGGGGTGATCACCACAGTCATTGATCACGCCCCTGTAAGGCTTCATTCAGACGTCCGGATGCGTTTTGCGGATCCGATCCATCTATCAGTGGATCCGTAAAAATCATGCGGACATCTGAATGGAGCTTTACAGGGGGGTGATCAATGACAGGGGGGTGATCAGGGAGTCTATATGGGGTGATAACCACAGTCATTGATCACGCCCCTGTAAGGCTTCATTCAGACGTCCGGATGCGTTTTGCGGATCCGATCCATCTATCAGTGGATCCGTAAAAATCATGCGGACATCTGAATGGAGCTTTACAGGGGGGTGATCAATGACAGGGGGGTGATCAGGGAGTCTATATGGGGTGGTCACCACAGTCATTGATCACGCCCCTGTAAGGCTCCATTCAGACGTCCGGATGCGTTTTGCGGATCCGATCAATCTATCAGTGGATCCGTAAAAATCATGCGGACGTCTGCATGGAGCTTTACAGGGGGTTGATCAATGACAGGGGGGTAATCAATGACAGGGGGGTGATCAGGGAGTCTATATGGGGTGATCAGGGGTGATCAGGGGCTAATAAGGGGTTAATAAGTGACGGGGGGGGGTGTAGTGTAGTGTAGTGGTGCTTGGTGCTACTTTACAGAGCTACCTGTGTCCTCTGGTGGTCGATCCAAACAAAGGGGACCACCAGAGGACCAGGTAGCAGGTATATTAGACGCTGTTATCAAAACAGCGTCTAATATACCTGTTAGGGGTTAAAAAAAACACATCTCCAGCCTGCCAGCGAACGATCGCCGCTGGCAGGGTGGAGATCAACTCTCTTACCTTCCGTTCCTGTGAGCGCGCGCGTCTGTGTGCGCGCGTTCACAGGAAATCTCGCGTCTCGCGAGATGACGCATATATGCGTGACTATGCGCAGGGCTGCCACCTCCGGAACGCGATCCTGCGTTAGGCGGTCCGGAGGTGGTTAAAATCTATTAGATAGATAGGAGATAGATAGGAGATAGATAAATAGATAAGATAGGTGTTTTGGGGTCTGTTCTCCTCCATCCCCCGGTGTCTTCTTCTCTGTAGAAGTCATTGGGGGTCATTTATCAAAACTGGTGTAAAGTAGAACTGCAAAATGAAAGGTGGAATCTGATTGGTTGCTATGGGCAATTAAGCCAGTTCTACTTTACACCAGTTTTGATAAATGACCCCCATTGTGTTTTGTATATAATGTTCCAGATAACACTGGAGTTTATAGATAGATAGATGCGTGTATTGGGGTTGTTCTCCTCCATCCCCCCTTCTTCTTGTTATGTATATAATGTTCTGGTTACACTGGAGTTTATACATAGATAGATTAGATGAGATGGATATATAGATTGGTAGATGCATGTATTGGGGTCTGTTCTCTTCCACCCCCGGTGTCTTCTTCTGTAGAAGATGTTCCAGATAACACTTTCCGTCGTATGTCCGCTCCATTCATTCTTGCGGGCAGGGGGTGACACAGCTTCTATGAATGGATGAATGAGCGGAGAAGAACATTTTCAACAATGACAAGATTAATTATATAGCACTGAATAGAAGTAGAGAAAGTTCTATAGTGTTTGTGCCTTTGGAGGCCGGCGCCCGCTGAGATGCGACTCTGTATCACGCCAGCCTCTTCATCTTCGCACCTCGTTAGCGCTGTCAGTGTCCTACCTGCTGTAGAGAAAGTTCGGTCTTTTCTGTCCTTGTTTGTAGATGGTTACAGGTCTCACACAATGTATGACGAGGAGCATCTGATGGGGAACAATGCCCCTCTGATCCTCATCTCCATCTCCTCGCCATAGACATACATGATCAGAGAAGGAGGGCGGTCATGCTTAATGTCTTCAGGAGGGATCAGGGGCTGCCACATTCTTTCGGCACCACTTCTCTCCAGTGAATTTCAAATTGTGAGAATTTTTACATTGGTCGGTAATCGGGTCTTCACAGATTTTGCTTTAAGTCTGCTGCACCTGCCGCACCGTCTTCTCCTGTTAGTTTGGGGTTATTTCATGGTTAATTTATAGTGATGAGCATCAGGGGTCATATTTGAATTCATGATATATCGCAAATATTTTGTAGAATATTCGCCATATATTCGTGGATTCGTATATTCATTATATTCTACATTCTTTTTTTTTACGTGAAAATTGTCAAGGTAATGATAGCGTAATATGCAAATATTACGCGCTCAATACAGGCGTGCATAAAAAATGAATATATAGCACTATAGAATGTAGTGCTGTATATTAGTTTTTACGAATATTCGTCATTTTTTCCATCTGAACACACGATTCCTCCCTGCTTCTTGCTTGTGGGCCAATGAATCATGACTTCAGATTTAAAAAAATGACGAATATTCTAAAAGACTAATATATAGCACTATATTCAATATAGTGCTATATTTTCGTTTTTTAGAATATTCGTCATTGTTTTTCCATCTGAAGTGAACATATGATTCCTACCTGCTTCTTGCTATATTCTAAATATTCGCGAATTCTCGAAGTGCCGATGTTCGCAATTAAAATTTGTTATTTGAATATTCGCGCTCAACACTATTGATTTATTCTGCAGGTCATCTGGTTACTGGTGTGGGCCAGGCTTGTTTGGGCAGGAGTTCCTGATTGGATGGCCTTTCTTTAAACATTTCTGTACTGTGCAGTGAGTTGCTGGTGATATCATAGGGATCTTTTGTATCCAGCAGACCAAGGTATGGTGTATCTAGTAACTCATTCCATGTGTAGTGGCTTCTTGTCTTTATAGATAAGTTGTAATCATTATTCTCTTCCAGATCCTGTAGTTTTTGTCTTTGGTGTCTTGCTTGTTTTCATTTCGGCTCTGCAGTTTTGCTTCTCTGTGTCCTAGCGCTTTCAGCTTTTCATGTTAGGGTTAATATTTCATATGAGGACTGTTTTTTCATAGGGATATCTTCAGGGTCAGTGAGGGTTAGTGGCGTTTGGTTTGAGGGTCAGTATTCAGGGATGGGTCTAGGGAAGATTCAGGGAAAGTTTTAGAGCTGGTTATTGTCTGTTTGTTGACCTTGGTTATCGCCATCCGCCTGCTTCGTTACCTGACTATCGTGATCCGCCTGCTTCGTTACCTGACTATCGTGATCCGCCTGCTTCGTTACCTGACTGACGTGGTCCGCCTGCTTCGTTACCTGACTATCGTGATCCGCCTGCTTCGTTACCTGACTATCGTGATCCGCCTGCTTCGTTACCTGACTGTCGTGATCCGCCTGCTTCGTTACCTGACTGTCGTGATCCGCCTGCTTCGTTACCTGACTATCGTGATCCGCCTGCTTCGTTACCTGACTATCGTGATCCGCCTGCTTCGTTACCTGACTGTCGTGATCCGCCTGCTTCGTTACCTGACTGTCGTGATCCGCCTGCTTCGTTACCTGACTGTCGTGGTCCGCCTGCTTCGTTACCTGACTGTCGTGGTCCGCCTGCTTCGTTACCTGACTGTCGTGATCCGCCTGCTTCGTTACCTGACTGTCGTGATCCGCCTGCTTCTTTACCTGACTGTCGTGATCCGCCTGCTTCGTTACCTGACTGTAGTGATCCGCCTGCTTCGTTACCTGACTGTAGTGATCCGCCTGCTTCGTTACCTGATTGTCGTGATCCGCCTGCTTCGTTACCTGACTGTCGTGATCCGCCTGCTTCGTTACCTGACTGTCGTGATCCGCCTGCTTCGTTACCTGACTGACGTGATCCGCCTGCTTCTTTACCTGACTGTCGTGATCCGCCTGCTTCGTTAACTGACTGTAGTGATCCGCCTGCTTCGTTACCTGACTGACGTGATCCGCCTGCTTCGTTACCTGACTGACGTGATCCGCCTGCTTCGTTACCTGACTGTCGTGATCCGCCTGCTTCGTTACCTGACTGACGTGATCCGCCTGCTTCTTTACCTGACTGTCGTGATCCGCCTGCTTCGTTACCTGACTGTAGTGATCCGCCTGCTTCGTTACCTGACTGACGTGATCCGCCTGCTTCGTTACCTGACTATCGTGGTCCGCCTGCTTCGTTACCTGACTATCGTAGAATGTAGATTTAGTGGCTGTTACGGAGACATGGTTTAATGAAAGAAATGACTGGGACATAACCATACCAGGGTACTCTTTATACAGAAGAGACAGAGAAGGCAAGAAAGGAGGAGGAGTGGCCCTGTATGTGAAAGATAGCATTAAATCTAACCTAATACAAGTTGGTGAGGCCAACATAGTCAGTTTGGGTTACGTTGCAGTTTGCTAACCATGCAGTAACTCGTGTAGGTGTGATATATAGACCACCTGGTCAAGTTAAAGAACTAGATGATCTACTAGTTGAAGAAATAGCTAAAATGACAATGAAAGGAGAAGTTATCATTATGGGAGATTTCAATCTCCCAGATATAAACTGGAAAACCAAAATAGCAAGTTCTACCAGGAGTACAGATATTCTAAATTCCCTACTGGGGTTATCTCTACAACAAGTGGTTGAGGAGCCAACCCGGAGGGAGGCCATTTTAGATTTGGTATTCACAAACGGGGATTCGGTATATGATGTCATTGTAGGCGAAACCTTGGGATCTAGTGATCACCAGTCAGTGTGGTTTAATATAAGAACTGTGAAAGAGTCCCACCACACAAAAACAAAAGTTTTAGATTTTAGAAAAACAGACTTTTCAAAAATGAAATTAGTCATAAATGAGTCCTTATCAGACTGGAACGGATTACATGGAGTCCAGGAGAAATGGGACTACTTAAAAGGTGCATTATTGAAGGCAACAGAAAATTGCATTAGACTTGTCAGTAAAAGGAAGAGACCACTGTGGTACCCAGCAGAAGTGGCCCAAATCATTAAAAATAAAAAGCTAGCATTTTGTAATTATAAAAAAAAACAGAGCAATGAAGATAAGGAAATCTACAAGATTAGGCAGAGAGAGGCCAAGCAAGTTATAAGAACTTCTAAAGCGCAGGCAGAAGAAAAACTAGCTCAGTCTATGAAAAAAGGGGATAAGACATTCTTCAGATATATAAATGAAAAAAGGAAATTAAAACAAGGAATAACTAAATTAAAAACAAAGGACGGAAGGTATGTAGAAGAGAATAAAGGGCTAGCCGACTGCCTTAATGAATACTTCTGTTCAGTTTTTACAAAAGAAAAAGGAGAAGGACCTCCACTAGAAAGGATGACTAATAAATCGTTTGATGCATGTATCTTTACAGAGGAAGATGTTCTAAGTTTGCTGTCTAAGGTGAAGACAAATAAGTCACAGGGGCCTGATGAGATACACCCAAAATTATTAAAAGAGCTTAGTGGTGAGCTGGCAAAACCGTTAACAGATTTATTTAACCAATCATTAGTAACAGGAGTCGTCCCGGAAGATTGGAAATTGGCTAATGTCGTGCCCATTCACAAGAAAGGTAGTAGGGAGGAATCGAGCAACTATAGACCAGCGAGTCTGACATCAATAGTAGGCAAATTAATGGAAACCCTATTAAAGGATAGGATTGTGGAACATCTAAAATCCCATGGATTGCAAGATGAAAAACAACATGGGTTTACTTCAGGGAGATCATGTCAAACAAATCTTATAGATTTTTTTGACTGGGTGAATAAAATAATAGACGGTGGAGGTGCAGTAGACATCGCATATCTAGATTTTAGTAAGGCTTTTGACACTGTCCCACATAGAAGACTTATCAATAAACTGCAGTCATTGAGCATGGACTCCCATATTGTTGAGTGGATTAGGCAGTGGCTGAGTGACAACAGAGGGTTGTAGTCAATGGAGAACATTCAAAACAAGGTCATGTTACCAGTGGGGTTCCACAGGGATCTGTACTGGGACCGATTTTGTTTAATATCTTCATAAGTGATATTGCAAAAGGCCTCGATGGTAAGGTTTGTCTTTTTGCTGATGACACAAAGATATGTAACAGGGTTGATGTTCCTGGAGGGAAACGCCAAATGGAAAAGGATTTAGGAAAACTAGAAGAATGGTCAGAACTCTGGAAACTGAAATTTAATGTGGATAAGTGCAAGATAATGCACCTGGGGCGTAAAAACCCAAGGGCAGAATATAGAATATTTGACACAGTCCTGACCTCAGTATCTGAGGAAAGGGATTTAGGAGTAATTATTTCAGAAGACTTAAAGGTGGGAAGACAATGTAATAGAGCAGCACGAAATGCCAGCAGAATGCTTGGATGTATAGGGAGAGGTATAAGCAGTAGAAAGAGTGAAGTGCTTATGCCGCTGTACAGAACACTGGTGAGACCTCACTTGGAGTATTGTGCGCAGTACTGGAGGCCATATCTCCAGAAGGATATAGATACTCTAGAGAGAGTTCAGAGAAGAGCTACTAAACTAGTACATGGATTGCAGGATAAAACTTACCAGGAAAGGTTAAAGGACCTTAATATGTATAGCTTGGAAGAAAGAAGAGACAGAGGGGATATGATAGAAACTTTTAAATACATAAAGGGAATAAACTCGGTAAAGGAAGAGAGCATATTTAAAAGAAGAAAAACTACCACAAGAGGACACAGTTTTAAATTAGAGGGGCAAAGGTTTAAAAGTAATATAGGAAGTATTACTTTACTGAGAGAGTAGTGGATGCATGGAATAGCCTTCCTGCAGAAGTGGTAGCTGCAAATACAGTGAAGGGGTTTAAGCATGCATGGGATAGGCACAAGGCTATCCTTCATATAAGATATGGCCGGGGGCTATCCATAGTATTCAGTATATTGGGCAGACTAGATGGACCAAATGGTTCTTATCTGCCGACACATTCTATGTTTCTATCGTGATCCGCCTGCTTCGTTACCTGACTATCGTGATCCGCCTGCTTCGTTACCTGACTGACGTGATCCGCCTGCTTCGTTACCTGACTATCGTGGTCCGCCTGCTTCGTTACCTGACTATCGTGATCCGCCTGCTTCGTTACCTGACTGACGTGATCCGCCTGCTTCGTTACCTGACTGACGTGATCCGCCTGCTTCGTTACCTGACTGTCGTGATCCGCCTGCTTCGTTACCTGACTGACGTGATCCGCCTGCTTTGTTACCTGACTGTCGTGATCCGCCTGCTTTGTTACCTGACTGTCGTGATCCGCCTGCTTCGTTACCTGACTAACGTGATCCGCCTGCTTCGTTACCTGACTATCGTGGTCCGCCTGCTTCGTTACCTGACTATCGTGATCCGCCTGCTTCGTTACCTGACTGACGTGATCCGCCTGCTTCGTTACCTGACTGTCGTGATCCGCCTGCTTCGTTACCTGACTGACGTGATCCGCCTGCTTCGTTACCTGACTGTCGTGATCTGCCTGCTTCGTTACCTGACTGTCGTGATCCGCCTGCTTTGTTACCTGACTGTCGTTATCCGCCTGCTTCATTACCTGACTGACGTGATCCGCCTGCTTTGTTACCTGACTGACGTGATCCGCCTGCTTTGTTACCTGATGTCACTACCAGAGCTTTGGGACGTTCTCACAGCTCTGTTTCTCCACCCCTGTGATGATGTCACTACTAGAGCTGGGAGGAGTTCTCACTGCTCTGTTTACTTTTGGTTTCCTTCCTCCCAGCTGTTCCTCATGCGTTTGATTTCCCTCTCTTTATATCACCCCTCCTCCTATTGTAGGGCGTGGATTATAGTTCTCATTTCAGTTGTAGCTCTTGCTTTAGTATCTTCACTTGAAGCTATCAGTTCACTGGACCTGTGTTCTGCTGCAGCAAGCACTCCGGATATTGCCAGCTGTCCTTGGATCCGTCTTCTCTGCGGCTGCAACACCTTCAGCTAAGTGTACAGACATTGTTGTGTTCCTGATTATTTTCTGACTGGATCTGAGGTGGCCACAGTTCCCTCCATATACTGAGTAGGGCACCGGTGGCCGTGCCCCTTCCACTATTGTAGGGGTTACAGTGGTCATCAGTCTTAGGCACGTGGGCATGCCTCGTTCCGCCATTTGGATCCGGGCATGTGCTGTAGCAGCATAGGGAGAGCTTTAAGGGTCGGACAGGGGTCACCCTTTATCCTCCCTAGTTTGGGTCCGGTCAGTAGCTCTTTTACTGTGTATACTATTGTTGCTCACATACAGCCGTGACACCTGACTGACGTGATCCGCCTGCTTTGTTACCTGACTGACGTGATCCGCCTGCTTCGTTACCTGACTGTCGTGATCCACCTGCTTCATTACCTGACTGTAGTGATCCGCCTGCTTCGTTACCTGACTGACGTGATCCGCCTGCTTCGTTACCTGACTGTCGTGATCCGCCTGCTTCGTTACCTGACTGATGTGATCCGCCTGCTTCGTTACCTGACTGTCGTGATCTGCCTGCTTCGTTACCTGACTGTCGTGATCCGCCTGCTTCGTTACCTGACTGTCGTGATCCGCCTGCTTCGTTACCTGACTGTCGTGATCCGCCTGCTTTGTTACCTGACTGTCGTGATCCGCCTGCTTCGTTACCTGACTGTAGTGATCCGCCTGCTTCGTTACCTGACTGTAGTGATCCGCCTGCTTCGTTACCTGACTGTCGTGATCCGCCTGCTTCGTTACCTGACTGTCATGATCCACCTGCTTCATTACCTGACTGACATTATCCGCCTGCTTCATTAAGCCAGAGGCTTTGTTTATTTTCCCTTCCAGCTGCGCCCGCACCACTTTGACTGACGGGGCCAGGAAGTGTAGATGTGATGGAGCCTGGCCCTGAAATCACAAAGCTGAACATTCAGTGCAGGCGCGGAGTAGAGCTGGAGATCGCCAGGCAAATGCGAATGAGCTGAGTCCTGTCCTGCTATTTGGGGGGGAGGGGAACGCAAGCATCACATCACTCACCTATCCCCGAGACCAGTCCCTGCTAGCTCTTCTCTGTCTTCCACTAGCAAGGATAGACGCTGTAACCCACTGTCCCATGTTGGAGGCCGCATCCAGCACCAGGCTGCAAGGTCTTTTCTTGGTTCCCTTAGGGCACGTGTGCATCTCCCAGGTCAGTGTCCAATCACCTCCATCTCGACCAGTCAATAGCTGGTCACCTGAGCTTTAGGTTTATAGCTTGCTAGTTTCCAGTTAAAGGGTTATCCAAGTTCTATAATGACCCTCACACAGATTCTACTTACCTCGCGCCCCGACACCCGTGTCGCTTCTCATACTGACACGGCTGCTGCTACATCTCCCCATCGCGCGGATGAAAACAGTGCCAGGGGGCAGCTAATAGCAGGCCGCAACGGGGACAAGCCTCCCTAGCATTGTGGGTAACCAGGAACAGATTTCAGATGAAACCAGGTGATACCAGGAGCAGGCTAGGGTCAGACCTCTATTGGCACTCGTCATTAAAGGGAACCATGAGATACCAGGAACATGCCTCAGATAGACCCAGAAGGTACTAGAAACAGTGACTATTAACAAGCCTCAGATGGTACCATGAGATACCAGGAACAGGCCTTTAATGGAACCAGAAACTGAAGCAGAAAGCAGTGAGTCCAGCACTGCTATACAATTATAGAAGGTTATCCAGTAGATCATGGGCCACATAGAGATTGTATCTGCGATCACTACTGCTTATACGAATAACCCATATCTATAAATACAATAATTAAATCATCAAGTGATCTACTGACAGGTATACCTTCTCACATCACTTCTCAAGGTCCAATGCATTGTAATTGGTTACGGTTTTCACAAGATTATCATCATTCCTGTGAAATTTGCATTCTTGAAACACAGCTCACTGAGAGAAATCATGAACACATTCTACCTAAGCCTGGGGACTTGTCCAGTAGTCTCGTGTCCTTCGATGTGACTGTATCATAAAGCAAGGGTGTACACATGTTACAGGAAGCCCATAGAATTTGAAGACCAAATTCTTCTCCAGGTTCTTGGCATTATGGTGGAACAATACCGAACTGGAAGGTGCCCCCTCAATTCATTGGCTCTGGTGGTGAGAAGTAGAGATGAGCAAATTTCATATTTTGAAATTCGTTTACGCTTCGTTTGGTGGTAAAATCAAAATTGCGTTATGGATTCCGCTACCACGGACCATAACGCAATTCTATGACGGAATGCATAACGGAATGCTTTTAGAGGCATTCCGTTATTCATTCCATCATGATAGAAGTCTTTGGCCTGCAAAACGGATCCGTCCCGTTTCCTTTATGCACGGGAGTCCTCTAAAGGCATTCCGTCATAGAATTGCGTTATGGTCTGTGGTAACGTAATCCATAACGCAATTCTGATTTTAACACCAAACGAAGCGTGAACGAATTTCATAACATGAAATTCGCTCATCTCTATTGAGAACCTACAGTCAGGTCCATAAATATTGGGACATGGACACAATTCTAACATTTTTGGCTCTATACACCACCACAATGGATTTGAAATTAAACAGACAAGATGTGCTTTACCTGCAGACTGTCAGCTGTAATCTTAGGGGATTTACATCCAAATCAGGTGAACGGTGCAGGAATTACAGCAGTTTGCATCTGTGCCTCCCACTTGTTAAGGGACCAAAAGTAATGGGACAATTGTCTTCTCAGCTGTTCCATGGCCAGGTGTGTGTTATTCCCTCATTATCCCAATTACAATGAGAAGATAAAAGGTCCAGAGTTCATTTCCAGTCTGCTATTTGCATTTGGAATCTGTTGCTGTCAACTCTCAAGATGAGATCCAAAGAGCTGTCACCATCAGTGAAGCAAGCCATCATTAGGCTGAAAAAACACAACAAACCCATCAGAGAGATAGCAAAAACATTAGGAGTGGCCAAGACAACTGTTTGGAACATTCTTAAAAAGAAGGAACGCACCGATGAGCTCAGCAACACCAAAAGACCCGGAAGACCACGGAAAACAACTGTGGTGGATGACCGAAGAATTATTTCCCTGGTGAAGAAAACACCCTTCACAACAGTTGGCCAGATCAAGAACACTCTCCAGGAGGTAGGTGTATGTGTGTCAAAGTCAACCATCAGGAGAAGACTTCACCAGAGTGAATACAGAGGGTTCACCACAAGATGGAAACCATTGGTGAGCCTCAAAAACAGGAAGGCCAGATTAGAGTTTGCCAAACGACATCTAAAAAAGCCTTCACAGTTCTGGAACAACATCCTATGGACAGATGAGACCAAGATCAACTTGTACCAGAGTGATGGGAAGAGAAGAGTACGGAGAAGGGAAGGAACTGCTCATGATCCTAAGCATACCACCCCATCAGTGAAGCATTGTGGTGGTAGTGTCATGGCGTGGGCATGTATGGCTGCCAATGGAACTGGTTCTCTTGTATTTATTGATGATGTGACTGCTGACAAAAGCAGCAGGATGAATTCTGAAGTGTTTCGGACAATATTATCTGCTCATAGTCAAATGCTTCGGAACTCATTGGACGGCGCTTCACAGTGCAGATGGACAATGACCCAAAGCATACTGCAAAAGCAACCAAAGAGTTTTATAAGGGAAAGAAGTGGAATGTTCTGCAATGGCCAAGTCAATCACCGGACCTGAATCCGATTGAGCATTTCACTTGCTGAAGACAAAACTGAAGGGAAAATGCCCCAAGAACAAGCAGGAACTGAAGACAGTTGCAGTAGAGGCCGGGCAGAGCATCACCAGGGATGAAACCCAGCGTCTGGTGATGTCTATGCGTTCCAGACTTCAATCTGTAATTGACTGCAAAGGATTTGCAACCAAGTATTAAAAATGATTATTATTCTGCCCGTTACTTTTGGTAATTTAACAAGTGGGAGGCACATAAGTAACTGCTGTAATTCCTGCACCGTTCACCTGATTTGGATGTAAATACCTCAAATTAAAGCTGACAGTCTGCAGGTAAAGCACATCTTGTTTGTTTCATTTCAAATACATTGTGGTGGTGTATAGAGCCAAAAATGTTAGAATTGTGTCCGTGTCCCAATATTTATGGACCTGACTGTACATAGGGACAATAGTAAAAATAAAGTACTCATGAAAATTGGATGGAGCTCCAGGGCTGCCTGTCATGGATGGTTAAGGGGGTGCCCTCATTTTTATGTTTACTATGTATACCTCTGATCACAAAACTTAAACCATACGTTCTTAAAGATGTGTCCTCAGTCCAATCCAATTTTACGTGATACGTAATGTTTCTATCTACCGGACAGGTCAATGGTTGCATAAGCACAATGTTCTAAACTAGAATTTGCTGCATCCATGTAGAAGGTGCGTGCCCTCTTGGATTTCTCTTGTATCATCTAGATATTAAAGGAAGACCTTGGTGTCATTATTTCAGTTCCTATATAATTCCTGCAAAGCTCCATTATAACTTTATAGGACTTGTTGGAAGCTTAGTCATCGATCAAGCTTTTAGAAACTTAAAAAATAATAATTTTACTTCTATTTTCCAGCTCTAAAACGTCTCCTGTGATCTCCAGACGCTCCCGGTCTTTAAATAGCCTCCGACTTGTCTTTGACATCTTCAGATTTTTTGTCTCCAGCAGATGACACCACTCCTCCAGGAACTCATTACTTGAATCTCTCTGATAAGTTCCTAGCCCTAGGGAATGGTAATGAAGGAAGAGTCTGAACTTCCATGCACTGGTGAGACCTTTCCTCAAAGAAATTATCCAATATAGTGACTCTTTTTATGTGTCCAACTTGAAAATAGAAAATTCTTCATAGTCAATGGGCCTCTTCACAGTGATGTAGGCGTAGCAAATCTTATCAAAGCCTCCACTGACCCGAATTTGCACAATGTTCCTTAGGGTCCATTCACACGTCCGTATACGGAACGGGAGCAGACCCATTCATTCTCTATGGGGCAGGAATGGATACGGACAGCACACAGTGTGCTGTCCGCATCCACATTTCCGAAGCGCGGCACCGAACTTTTGTTCCGCGGCTCCGGAAAAAAATAGAACATGTCCTATTTATGTCCGCAATTGCGGACAAGAATAGGCAGCTCTACGGGGGTGTCAGCCGGGTGTATTGCGGATCCGCAATACACTATGGATAAGGGCACTTTCACACTAGCGTTTTTCTTTTTCGGCACTGAGTTCCGTCCTAGGGGCTTAATACCGGAAAAAAACTGATCAGCTTTATCCCCATGCATTCTGAATGGAGAGCGATCTGTTCAGGATGCATCAGGATGTCTTCAGTTCAGTCTTTAGGACTGTTCAAGCTGTGGTATTATCTCCGTCCAAAATTCCAGATCAGTTGCCGGAATGTCAGATCTGTCATTCATTTACATTGAAATATATTAGTGCCGGATCCAGGATTAAAAATACCGCAATGCCGGATCCGTCCTTCCGGTCTGCGCATGAGAACGTAGGTGTTCTGTTGCCGTACTATGGACCGCATATGCGGATCTGCAATAAACGGACACAGTTCCGTGTGCATTCTGCATCACGGATGCGGACCCATTCACTTGAATGGGTCCGGAAATGTAGAACGGAAGCACAGAACGGAACCCCATGGAAGCACCATGGAGTGCTTCTGTGAGGTTCCGTTCCTTACTTCCGTTCCGCAAAAAGGTAAAACTTGCTCTATCTTTTTGCGGAACGGGCGGGTCACAGGCTCATTCAAGTTAAATGGGTCTGGATCCGTCCCGGAGGCAGCACGAACGTTCTCCGTGCATTGGGGACCTCAAACTGCGGTCCCCAATGCATGGAACGGAAGACATACATTCGTGTGCAGGAGGCCTAAGTTGTATGTGACAGACGACCCCAGTGTCCTCTATAAAGGTCCTTTTGCAGTAATATAGTGTCAGTTATTGCCATTCCTTACTGTTTCTATCTCCTCTATCCCTTATTTGTGACCTCTTAACTTCAGACTCTGGCCTGTCTTGGCCATCCCTGTTCCTCCTGTGTCTTGAGATTCTGCACTTTGCTCTCTTGCGTTGCGCGTTGTTGTCTGCTCCATGTGTGTGTACCTTCTCCTGTTGATGATCCAGCCTGTACCACCATGCATCTTCTTCTAGGCCCTGGACTTCTGCAGACACAAGGGGACGTGTGACAATTCCTTACTGTTTCTTATTTTCGTTTTCCTAATTCGTGACCTCTTGACTCCAGATCCTGGCCTGTCGTGGCCATCCCTTATACTGTTCCTCCTGTCTCTTGAGATTCTGCACTTTGCTCTCTTGCGTTGCGCGTTGTTGTTCCATGTGTGTGTACCTTCTCCTGTTGATGATCCACCTTGTACCACCATACATCTTCTTCTAGGCCCTGGCCTGTCTTCTTGGCTTTCCCTTATACTGTTCCTTCTGTGCCTTGCGATTCTGAACTTTGCTCTCCAGCGTTGCTGCTCTATGTTTTTGTACCTTGTCCTGTGGATGTCCCAGCCTTGTAGCATAATGTGTCTTCTTCTAGACCCCTGATGTCCTCACACACAGGGTGAATGTGTGAAAATCTACTGCAAGGAGCAGACAAAGCAGGGTTCAGCCCCTTGTGCAGCCGGCGTATTATTATTCCCCCCCCCCCCCCACATAATTAGAACATTTGTTACCGTTCATTAGATAGTCACCCATTATAGAACATTCCTGAGGAGAAATCAGAACTGGGATTGTCTGATTATTTGCTTGGAACATCTCAGAGACGGATTATGTGTGATTATCACAGCCGTAAAGAAACCCTCAATCACCGGATTTCTTGCTGGTTTCTCAGCCGCTCGGTGTGAGGAGTTGAGGCTGAGAGTATTAATTACACGCATTTACCAGATGTCTGGATTATAAGGGAATATTTACTCGCCTCATTCCGTCTCTGCAGCAAGTGCAGGGATTTCTGCAAGCCACATGAATGGGACAAATGTGCCGCCTGTGACCACCCTGCACTCCGGGCAGAAGCCCCCGGGACAGTGACAGACGGGCCCTGCTGCAAATATCTGTACAACAATATCTAGTATTATTTTGGTCTTGTATGGTGCTAGATGTGCACTGTAGGGAGGAGGGGGTTATAAGAGCATTTTGTGTGTGTTTTTTTAGCACAATATGATAGAATAATTTGGGCTCTAGATTGTGATATGCAGTATTATTTGGATTCCATGGAGTGGGATTATTTTTTGGAATTGTATCATAGTATTATTTATGCACTGTATGGTGGTATTATGGACTGTATGGCAATGGCAGTATTATATACTGTAAAGACTATAGGTTGGTAGTATTTATGTACTATGTGGTGGCAGTATTTATGCACAGTATGCTGAATGTACTTGCTGTATGGTTATATTATTTATCTACCTATGTGGTATTATTTTTGTATTGTAAAATGATATTACACTAATGGAACATGGAAAAAGAAGACCTGGAGAACTTCATGTGATGGCGCTGAGATGACACAGTGTAAGCTGCTGGTGGTGCTCCGTCACTGGTCACACAAGGTGGTGCCCCCATTATTTTGGGTTCTGCAGCTGGGTCTATGTTGAGGTCACATTAATACTGGGTAGCATCTCCCCTTGCTGCCCCTCTGGCATGGTGACAGTCATACATATGCTGGATATCCTCCTGTGGTGGCGGTCATACATATGCTGGATATCCTCCTGTGGTAGTGGTCATACAGATGTGGATATCCTCCTGTGGTGGCGGTTATGCAGATGTTGGATATCCTTCTGTGGTGGTCGTCATATAGATGTGGATATCCTCCTTTGGTAGCTGTCATGCAGTTTCTGGATATCCTCCTGTGATAGTAGTCATACAGATGCTGGATATCCTCCTGTGGTGGTCGTCATATAGATGTGGATATCCTCCTGTGGTGGCGGTCATATAGATGCTGGATATCTTCCTGTGGTGGCGGTCATACAGATGCTGGATATCATCCTGTGGTAGTGGTCATATAGATGCTGGATATCCTCCTGTGGTAGTGGTCATACAGATGCTGGATATCCTCCTGTGGTAGCTGTCATGCAGTTTCTGGATATCCTCCTGTGATAGTAGTCATACAGATGCTGGATATCCAATGTGGTGGCGGTCATAGAGATGCTGGATATCCTCCTGTGGTGACGGTCATACAGATGCTGGATATCCTCCTGTGGTAGCGGTCATACAGATGCTGGATATCCTCCTGTGGTTGCAGTCATACAGATGCTGGATATCCTTCTGTTGTGGTGGTCATACAGATGCTGGATATCCTCCTGTGGTAGCCGTCATACAGATGCTGGATATCCTCCTGTGGTAGTGGTCATACAGATGCTGTATATCCTCCTGTGGTGGTGGTCATACAGATGCTGGATATCCTCCTGTGGTGGCGATCATACAGATGCTGGATATCCTCCTGTGGTAGTGGTCATAGAGATGCTGGATATCCTCCTGTGGTGACGGTCATACAGATGCTGGATATCCTCCTGTGGTAGCGGTCATACAGATGCTGGATATCCTCCTGTGGTAGCGGTCATACAGATACTGGATATCCTCCTGTGGTAGCGGTCATACAGATGCTGGATATCCTCCTGTGGTGGTGGTCATACAGATGCTGGATATCCTCCTGTGGTTTCAGTCATACAGATGCTGGATATCCTCCTGTGGTAGTGGTCATACAGATGCTGGATATCCTTCTGTTGTGGTGGTCATACAGATGCTGGATATCCTCCTGTGGTGGCAGTCATACAGATGCTGGATATCCTCCTGTGGTAGCGGTCATACAGATGCTGGATATCCTCCTGTGGTAGCGGTCGTACAGATGCTGGATATCCTCCTGTGGTGGTGGTCATACAGATACTGGATATCCTCCTGTGGTTGCAGTCATACAGATGCTGGATATCCTCCTGTGGTAGTGGTCATACAGATGCTGGGTATCCTCCTGTGGTGGTGGTCATACAGATGCTGGATATCCTCCTGTGGTGGGGCTCATACAGATGCTGGATATCCTCCTGTGGTAGTGGTCATACAGATGCTGGATATCCTCCTGTGGTGGGGCTCATACAGATGCTGGATATCCTCCTGTGGTGGGGCTCATACAGATGCTGGATATCCTCCTGTGGTGGGGCTCATACATATGCTGGATATCCTCCTGTGGTAGTGGTCATACAGATGCTGGATATCCTCCTGTGGTAGTGGTCATACAGATGCTGGATATCCTCCTGTGGTGGGGCTCATACAGATGCTGGATATCCTCCTGTGGTAGTGGTCATACAGATGCCGGATATCCTTCTGTGGTAGTGGTCATACAGATCCTGGATATCCTCCTGTGGTGGTGGTCATACAGATGCTGGATATCCTCCTGTGGTAGCTGTCATGCAGTTTCTGGATATCCTCCTGTGATAGTAGTCATACAGATACTGGATATCCTTCTGTGGTCATACAGATGCTGGATATCCTCCTGTGGTTGCAGTCATACAGATGCTGGATATCCTCCTGTGGTAGCGGTCATACAGATGCTGGATATCCTCCTGTGGTAGCGGTCGTACAGATGCTGGATATCCTCCTGTGGTGGTGGTCATACAGATACTGGATATCCTCCTGTGGTTGCAGTCATACAGATGCTGGATATCCTCCTGTGGTAGTGGTCATACAGATGCTGGGTATCCTCCTGTGGTGGTGGTCATACAGATGCTGGATATCCTCCTGTGGTGGGGCTCATACAGATGCTGGATATCCTCCTGTGGTAGTGGTCATACAGATGCTGGATATCCTCCTGTGGTGGGGCTCATACAGATGCTGGATATCCTCCTGTGGTAGTGGTCATACAGATGCCGGATATCCTTCTGTGGTAGTGGTCATACAGATCCTGGATATCCTCCTGTGGTGGTGGTCATACAGATGCTGGATATCCTCCTGTGGTAGCTGTCATGCAGTTTCTGGATATCCTCCTGTGATAGTAGTCATACAGATACTGGATATCCTTCTGTGGTCATACAGATGCTGGATATCCTCCTCTGGTGACGTTCACACATATGCTGGATATCCTCCTGTGGTGACGGTCATACAGATGCTGGATATCCTCCTCTGGTGACGTTCACACATATGCTGGATATCCTCCTCTGGTGACGTTCACACATATGCTGGATATCCTTCTGTGGTCATACAGATGCTGGATATCCTCCTGTGGTAGGGTTATACAGATGCTGGATATCCTCCTCTGGTGACGTTCACACATATGCTGGATATCCTCCTGTGGTGACGGTCATACAGATGCTGGATATCCTCCTCTGGTGACGTTCACACATATGCTGGATATCCTTCTGTGGTCATACAGATGCTGGATATCCTCCTGTGGTAGTAGTCATACAGATACTGGATATCCTTCTGTGGTCATACAGATGCTGGATATCCTCCTGTGGTTGCAGTCATACAGATGCTGGATATCCTCCTCTGGTGACGTTCACACATATGCTGGATATCCTCCTGTGGTGACGGTCATACAGATGCTGGATATCCTCCTGTGGTAGGGTTATACAGATGCTGGATATCCTCCTCTGGTGACGTTCACACATATGCTGGATATGCTCTTCTGGAAAAGTGGCTTAGAGGATTCACCTCACTAGGTGAAAACATAACTTAAAGTGAGGCTTCTTCTGGAAAGACTGAGAAGTGTCTTCACGTGATGGCTCCATCTCATGTCCCTTGAAAGGATTCTAAACCACCCTGCAGCACCCGAGGGTGGTAATATTTTGGCACAGTATATTAGAATGCGTGACCCTTATATGTCTGCATTATATTAGAGCAGAATCTGTGACACGTCACAAGGCTCATGACTGATAAGAACATCATAAATGGAGTAATGAAGGTCCTGTACTGCTTTGGGGCGCCTCTTTCTACACGTAGTCTAATAATAGGTCTTTTTTATGAGTCATTTGTAAGGAACATTTCATGCCGGCTATTTACTGCCAATTCTTTACGTTTATAATGGGTTTACGTAAAGGAAAATTATATTGAAAGGCTGACGAAAGCCGGAATTGGAGGTAGAACACTGCTTCATGGAAAGGGACTATTTATGGACACACCATATTTTATGGACTGTAATGTAGCCGCCAAATGTCTGAAATAAAAAACAGGTACTAAGCAGCAGCTATGCTTCCATACCGTGCCTTCTTCAACCATCCCATAAATAGCATTTCCATTGTTTCTTCAACTTCCAGTCATGTTGACTCCACCAGCCCCAGCCGTATTTCTACCCCATTTATCCGTCACACTGCTCCCATACATGCCAGTTACATTACCCTACAAATGCCAGACTCATCTAGTCCAAAGACATATTGATAGGGACCTTAGTGTCACGGACGTACCGAGACATAAGGACGTCCCCGTGACAGTGAGTGGCAGGAGATCTTTGAGACTGGCAACACGTGGTTTGGTTTGACATGTTTACCTTGTGGATCAATAGACGTCTGTGTTGTTTCTGGTACCGGCCTCACCTAATATAAAATACTAAAACAATGGACAGATACTAGAACGATAAATAACACTCTAAATGAGAACAGCTAGGAATATAAGCAGCATAATAAATGTATAAACATGCGGTAAAATTACATAAGGTGGTATAAAAAATGAAGGTGCTGTAACGGATTCCAATGGCATAAGCAGCCTTTAAAAATAGATAAAATCGATTAAAATTCGATATACTGAAGAATCGATGGATATTCGCCAATGAAATGTTCAGTACTTATTCGAATAGAGATCTAAACAAAATTCGATAAATTCCATTCGATTAATTTAAATATATTCGACAGATATTCACATGAATAGGATGCAGTGATTGCTCAATGACTCTCGATTGCTGTCTGACTAGAGCACACCGTGGCGTCCCACGTGGCTGACCGTGTCAGATCCGGCGGTACCTGGTTATGGTGGGTCAGCTGGAGCAGTTCAAGCAGATTTGCAGTCCCCGACGTAGAAATCCTCCAGTGGTTTTCCCAACCTGCACAGGTATGGCAAATAAGTAGATAGGAATTTCGCATTTAGCAGGACCCAGATGGTTTTAGGTCGAAGTATTCACTATATGCCAGAGAGTCGAAGTTTCGTCCAGATAAAGATCCAATTCCAGGATGTGGGGGTCAGAGTATACACTGCGTGCAGAATTATTAGGCAAATGAGTATTTTGACCACATAATCCTCTTTATGCATGTTGTCTTACTCCAAGCTGTATAGGCTCGAAAGCCTACTACCAATTAAGCATATTAGGTGATGTGCATCTCTGTAATGAGAAGGGGTGTGGTCTAATGACATCAACACCCTATATCAGGTGTGCATAATTATTAGGCAACTTCCTTTCCTTTGGCAAAATGGGTCAAAAGAAGGACTTGACAGGCTCAGAAAAGTCAAAAATAGTGAGATATCTTGCAGAGGGATGCAGCACTCTTAAAATTGCAAAGCTTCTGAAGCGTGATCATCGAACAATCAAGCGTTTCATTCAAAATAGTCAACAGGGTCGCAAGAAGCGTGTGGAAAAACCAAGGCGCAAAATAACTGCCCATGAACTGAGAAAAGTCAAGCGTGCAGCTGCCAAGATGCCCCTTGCCACCAGTTTGGCCATATTTCAGAGCTGCAACATCACTGGAGTGCCCAAAAGCACAAGGTGTGCAATACTCAGAGACATGGCCAAGGTAAGAAAGGCTGAAAGACGACCACCACTGAACAAGACACACAAGCTGAAACGTCAAGACTGGCCCAAGAAATATCTCAAGACTGATTTTTCTAAGGTTTTATGGACTGATGAAATGAGAGTGAGTCTTGATGGGCCAGATGGATGGGCCCGTGGCTGGATTGGTAAAGGGCAGAGAGCTCCAGTCCGACTCAGACGCCAGCAAGGTGGAGGTGGAGTACTGGTTTGGGCTGGTATCATCAAAGATGAGCTTGTGGGGCCTTTTCGGGTTGAGGATGGAGTCAAGCTCAACTCCCAGTCCTACTGCCAGTTTCTGGAAGACACCTTCTTCAAGCAGTGGTACAGGAAGAAGTCTGCATCCTTCAAGAAAAAGATGATTTTCATGCAGGACAATGCTCCATCACACGCGTCCAAGTACTCCACAGCGTGGCTGGCAAGAAAGGGTATAAAAGAAGAAAATCTAATGACATGGCCTCCTTGTTCACCTGATCTGAAGCCCATTGAGAACCTGTGGTCCATCATCAAATGTGAGATTTACAAGGAGGGAAAACAGTACACCTCTCTGAACAGTGTCTGGGAGGCTGTGGTTGCTGCTGCACACAATGTTGATGGTGAACAGATCAAAACACTGACATAATCCATGGATGGCAGGCTTTTGAGTGTCCTTGCAAAAAAAGGTGGCTATATTGGTCACTGATTTGTTTTTGTTTTGTTTTTGAATGTCAGAAATGTATATTTGTGAATGTTGAGATGTTATATTGGTTTCACTGGTAAAAATAAATAATTGAAATGGGTATATATTTGTTTTTTGTTAAGTTGCCTAATAATTATGCACAGTAATAGTCACCTGCACACACAGATATCCCCCTAAAATAGCTAAAACTAAAAACAAACTAAAAACTACTTCCAAAAATATTCAGCTTTGATATTAATGAGTTTTTTGGGTTCATTGAGAACATGGTTGTTGTTCAATAATAAAATTAATCCTCAAAAATGCAACTTGCCTAATAATTCTGCACTCCCTGTATTCATCAGCTGATGTGCTGGTCTTTGGACACGGTCAGCCACGTGGGACGCCACGGTGTGCTCTAGTCAGACGGCAATCGAGAGTCATTGAGCAATCACTGCATCCTATTCATGTGAATATCTGTCGAATATATTTAAATTAATTAATATTCATTGGCGAATATCCATCGATTCTTCAGTATATCGAATTTTAATCGATTTTATCTATTTTTAAAGGCTGCTTATGCCATTGGAATCCGTTACAGCACCTTCATTTTTTATACCACCTTATGTAATTTTACCGCATGTTTATACATTTATTATGCTGCTTATATTCCTAGCTGTTCTCATTTAGAGTGTTATTTATCGTTCTAGTATCTGTCCATTGTTTTAGTATTTTATATTTTAATTGTTGAATCTGCATTAGGTGTAATAAATATTGTCACCATCACCCATTGTGTCTATATCTCTGTCTGGTCCAGGTGGAGAGTGCTCAGCCTTTCTATTTTTCATACTTCCAATTTTTACAGTTGTAGTCCTTTAGGGTTAAATAGGACTCTAGGTATCCTGTGTATGAACTCACCTACCTCTGGGGTCTGTTCATACTGGTAGTCAGTCAGGGCTTTGGTTAGGGTTTTCACTAGGAGGTGTCCATCTTTCTTCCCTAGTTTCTAGGCCTTATTTTCTTTCCCCTTTCCCTCCTATGTTCGGTGTTGGGTTTCCCTCCCACACTAGAGCGTGACACTTAGATTGTGAGCTCCATTGGGCACAGTGTGATGCTAATGTCTGTAAAGCACTGCGGAATATGTCAGCGCTATATACACTATTCACAGAAAGTTTGGGATATTTGGCTTGTGGGTGAAATTTCAGGATGAACCTAAAATGCCCTCTAACCTTTTCAGGTGACCTTAACATGACCTTCTCTAAACTCTTGAATGCATGTCCAACTGTTCAGTGTTTCTGTACTTTTTGCACAGCTTGCTGTTCTCTAACAAGGAGCTTAACAGCAAAATTTACAACAGGTGTTTGATCCATGAATCGCCCAATACATTTCCTGGTTCAATTAGAATTGGTATTTGAACAGTCCTCCTCATCATGATGTTCACGCTGGATGTTTTCAGACAAAAGTGGCCACTGAGCTTAGAGGGTCACAGGGTGTCCTCAGCAGGTTGTATCAGAGATACAGAGAGACTGGAAGAGTCACAGAAAGGCAGAGAAGTGGACGTCCTTTGGTCACATCCCACACTGATGACCGCTTCATTGTGTGCAATGCCTTGTGGAACTGGATGATGAATGTCTCACAACTCCAGGCATACTTAAAGGGGTTGTCTCATCATAGACAATAGGGGCATATCGCTAGGATATGACCCCATTGTCTTACAGGTGCGGTGCCCACTGCTGGGACCCGCACCTATATAGAGAACGGAACCCCGCAATGTGGTGGCTGGAGGACCACCAAGCCTGCTCTCCATAGAAGTGAATGGGAGCGGACCAAACTCTACCCACCTGTTTGTCTGTTTCCTTGATTAACACATCAGTGTCTCTGATCCCTGTGCATCAGCAACCAACCACACCAGGCTATTCCAAAAGTGAGTGGCCTGGTGACTCCTCTGCAGCAAAGTCCAGATCCCTGTATAGGGGTTAAAGGGTGACTACTAGAAAACTTCCAGGATAACACCCTTATGTCTAGCCCAGAAGTCAAACTGGTTAGTTGGCACAGTGATTCCACAAACATTGCACGTAACACACTGCTTATGACTAAACCATTCTCACTTTGTTCAGGACCAGACCACTCTCCTACTGTTTATTAGTGATTAGACCATTCTCACACTGCTGCTGACCAGACCATTCTCACATTGCTGACAACCAAACCATTCCCACACTGCTTATGACCAGATAGATCATTCTCACACTGCTTCTGACCAGACCATTCTCACATTGCTGACAACCAAACCATTCTCACACTGCTAATGACCAGATAGACCATTCTCACACTGCTGCTGACCAGACCATTCTCACATTGCTGAAAACCAAACCATTCCCACACTGCTAATGACCAGATAGATCATTCTCACACAGATGCTGGCTAGACCATTCTCACATTGCTGACAACCAAACCATTCCCACACTGCTAATGACCAGATAGATCATTCTCACACTGCTTCTGACCAGACCATTCTCACATTGCTGACAACCAAACCATTCCCACACTGCTAATGACCAGATAGATCATTCTCACACTGCTTCTGACCAGACCATTCTCACATTGCTGACAACCAAACCATTCCCACACTGCTAATGACCAGATAGATCATTCTCACACTGCTGTTGTCCAGACCATTCTCACATTGCTGACAACCAAACCATTCCCACACTGCTAATGATCACACTGCTGTTGACCAGACCATTCTCACATTGCTGACAACCAAACCATTCCCACACTGCTAATGACCAGATAGATCATTCTCACACTGCTTCTGACCAGACCATTCTCACATTGCTGACAACCAAACCATTCTCACACTGCTAATGACCAGTTAGATCATTCTCACACTGCTGCTGACCAGACCATTATTACACTACTAATGACCAAAACATTCTCACACTACTGGTGACCAGAGCATTCTTATACTGTTGATGACCAGATCAGTATCACATTGTTTTAGATTATAGAAAGACCTGAGATGATATCAAGTGATTGACAATCCACTGATATCCCTTGGACATTCTACCTGGGGACAGAAGGGTTATTCTCATTATTCTATCCTGACAAGATGACACAAAAGTTCTTCTTGTGGCTTGTATAGCAATTTCTCGGTAGAATATTTTTTTTTTTATACTTTTCTCCACTTTGGTGTGCAGTTCTGGATCATCTGATCTGTGATTAGATTGAGAATTGTTGTACCAGCTGTTGCTTTTAATTACATAAATTTCAAATGTTACGACAGAACACGTACAATGGCCGGTTATCTTTCAGATGTTTTCCATGGGCCTCATGAAACTCCCAGACAGGAGGCAGAGAATATAATTATGTAGTAAGCCAGGGGAACAGAAATGTAATTAATGTATTCTCGACAGAGCTGTTATGTATTTTCATAGATGGAAATCTATGTGGGCAGATTGGATTTCTGGATCAGAGAAGGCTTGATTGTTTCTTGATTTGTTGCCGTGAAATAAATAGTAATGACTGAATTACATAGGGGAGCACATCTTGTTGAGTTCTGAGGGATATATTTACGGCATGGGGGATTGGATTTACCCTTATCTCTTTTTATGGAAATCCTCCATCCACCAGTATGGAGATCATTGGGAAAAACAGGTAGAGGAAGATTGACGTCTTGTAAAGTTAGCCATATTGGTTTGCCATTGTGAAGCATGTACGCGTGTAGAAGAGGCTGTGAGAATACTTTAAATCAGCCCCAAGTGCTGAACAGGCCATTAAGTAGATTCTAGAGTATTATTCGTAGAAGGGTTAATACCTAGACCCCCAGTAACCAGACTTGACCACATTTAGGTCCTTTAATAGTAAATCGTTCTTGAATCATTCTGATCCCGGACGAGCCCCCAGCCCAGCGGAGGGATAATTTGTGGGCGGATTGTAATCTGACTTGGAATTCTCCATCACTTGTCTGTGTTTTTAAAGTAGGCCATCTGACGGAATGCTGGGCCCATCTGAGAGTGCACACATGTGGAGGAGTAAATAGCAGGAGCCCATGATGCTGCATTACTATGTACTGGAATTGGATATTCCAGAATGAGCTGTGAGTCTCACAGATGCTTCGTCTTATCTGTTGCCAGGCTCCACGGCTGCAATCTCATTTTAATCAAAGCCTCGGCATCTTGATTAAACAGAATAAGGGAGGTCAGGCTGCTTATGTTTGTGTTGTCTGCCTCTATTAGAGGTATATAGAGAGCGTTAAATCCATCCCAGTCCCCTCGTAGTGACTGATTAACTCGTTCCTGCTCATACAGTGTGCCTATATAGGCCCAACTGGGAAAGAAAATCCATAGACTTGTAAGGGGCCTCACTGTACCTCATGCCCCTCCAATGTCTTCCAGATTCAGTAGGAATATTGAAAGATTTACTACTGTGTGAGGGTACAGCGACTCTCTAGGCTTTTAGGTACAGATGCAACTGTGACAACTGGCCCCCTCTAGCTACGTTATGGTATGGCAGTATTTTGACACCGTATAGCGGTATTATTGATGAATGTGTCCCCGTATTTATATGTCTACAGGAATTATACCGAGGCCTCTTTAGTCATGGTCTGCCCTGTGGACCAAGAGGTCACTGCTTTTCAGGTTGGAAATAATAATGAACCAAGAAAGGAAGAGAGTCTCCAGCCAAGTGCCCCCCACTGTAATTACATCCCCCGAACTAATGAGTACGGGGACTTGTCAGAGCCTGTAATCAGCGGCAGATAAGAGGGACCGTAGCTGTAAGTTCCTGAGTTATAGACAGTGAGGCATGAGGTTAATTATACAGTGTCCAAAGAGAAGCCGGAGAAGATGCAGGGGCCCGGAGGAACGTTTCTGGCTACATCAGGGAAATATCATCAGAATGTGGAAGGAGCAATGAGCAAATTACGTCCAAAAATTTGATTTGAATCTGAATCCATTATACCTGAATTAAATTTGCTCCAGAGCTTTTAGGATATTTTTTCCTCTTGTATTTTTTTTATTTTATTTTTTACCAATTTTTGCTCTCCCCCTTCCTTTCCCTTTTAAGTGACACTGACATACAGAGCTGTGGGGAAACGCATGGTTGACGGTGTTTAATATCACATCCCCCCCAGCACATGTGTTATGCTTTATAAGATTAAAAACTTGTCCATAATTGGGGGTAGATGATGTTTAACCCTTTTGCTGCTAGGGGGGTTTGGACATTTTTCACCGGGACAATGTTTGCAGTTTCGACATGTACAAATAAAACCTACATTTTAATAAAAATATAATACTGACCCCCCCCTCCATACTTATATACACTGCTCAAAAAAATAAAGGGAACACAAAAATAACACATCCTAGATCTGAATTAATTAAATATTCTTCTGAAATACTTTGTTCTTTACATAGTTCAATGTGCTGACAACAAAATCACACAAAAATAAAAAATGGAATAAAATTTTTCAACCCATGGAGGTCTGGATTTGGAGTCACACTCAAAATTAAAGTGGAAAAACACACTACAGGCTGATCCAACTTTGATGTAATGTCCTTAAAACAAGTCAAAATGAGGCTCAGTAGTGTGTGTGGCCTCCACGTGCCTGTATGACCTCCCTACAACGCCTGTGCATGCTCCTGATGAGGTGGCGGACGGTCTCCTGAGGGATCTCCTCCCAGACCTGGACTAAAGCATCTGCCAACTCCTGGACAGTCTGTGGTGCAACGTGACGTTGGTGGATAGAGCGAGACATGATGTCCCAGATGTGCTCAATTGGATTCAGGTCTGGGGAACGGGCGGGCCAGTCCATAGCATCAATGCCTTCGTCTTGCAGGAACTGCTGACACACTCCAGCCACATGAGGTCTAGCATTGTCTTGCATTAGGAGGAACCCAGGGCCAACCGCACCAGCATATGGTCTCACAAGGGGTCTGAGGATCTCATCTCGGTACCTAATGGCAGTCAGGCTACCTCTGGCGAGCACATGGAGGGCTATGCGGCCCTCCAAAGAAATGCCACCCCACACCATTACTGACCCAATGCCAATCCGGTCATGCTGGAGGATGTTGCAGGCAGCAGAACGTTCTCCACGGCGTCTCCAGACTCTGTCACGTCTGTCACATGTGCTCAGTGTGAACCTGCTTTCATCTGTGAAGAGCACAGGGCGCCAGTGGCGAATTTGCCAATCTTGGTGTTCTCTGGCAAATGCCAAACGTCCTGCACGGTGTTGGTCTGTAAGCACAACCCCCACCTGTGGAGGTCGGGCCCTCATATCACCCTCATGGAGTCTGTTTCTGACCGTTTGAGCAGACACATGCACATTTGTGGCCTGCTGGAGGTCATTTTGCAGGGCTCTGGCAGTGCTCCTCCTGTTCCTCCTTGCACAAAGGCGGAGGTAGCGGTCCTGCTGCTGGGTTGTTGCCCTCCTACGGCCTCCTCCACGTCTCCTGATGTATTGGCCTGTCTCCTGGTAGCGCCTCCATGCTCTGGACACTACGCTGACAGACACAGCAAACCTTCTTGCCACAGCTCGCATTGATGTGCCATCCTGGATAAGCTGCACTACCTGAGCCACTTGTGTGGGTTGTAGACTCCGTCTCATGCTACCACTAGAGAGAAAGCACCGCCAGCATTCAAAAGTGACCAAAACATCAGCCAGGAAGCATAGGAACTGAGAAGTGGTCTGTGGTCACCACCTGCAGAACCACTCCTTCATTGGGGGTGTCTTGCTAATTGCCTATAATTTCCACCTGTTGTCTATCCCATTTGCACAACAGCAATTGATTGATTGTCACTCAGTGTTGCTTCCTAAGTGGACAGTTTGATTTCACAGAAGTGCGATTGACTTGGAGTTACATTGTGTTGTTTAAGTGTTCCCTTTATTTTTTTGAGCAGTGTATTTTCTGAAAGTAGACGCCCGCCACATTGTCAAAATGTCACTTAGCACTTTACACACACAGACACCCTCATACAACTTTGCGTCAAAGTGTATTTAAAAAAAAATAAAAATTGCATAAGCATTGCTTTTAGTGGATAAAAGTGTAACCGAAGCAGAAAGTTATATGGACCCCACCTCCTAGAAATAAAGTTTCAGCACGTACACCACTTAGGCCCTGTGCACATGACCGCATCTTTTGCGCATCGCATGTCGACCCATTCATTTCTATGGGGACACAAAAAATTTGGACAGCGCATGGATGTTGAAGCGGCACAGTGAGACAAAAAATATTGCAAAGAAGAAAAAGAAAAATGGGTGCACGTCTCCAGGGAGACAGAATCCGAATTCTCACCAAACGGCAACAAGCAGAAAGAAGGATGCACTCCAAAGTAAATGGGAGTTTTCATTCACCCAGTGTCAGCAACGTTCCAGCTGCTCCGTAGAGGAGCTAGCAATGTGTTCTTGTTTTAAAGATTAGATTGTCAGCTTTAAAACAGGACAGGGCTCACAGATACACAGCCAGAGATATAGCTTGATAAAGCAGTCCTCCCCCTGGCAGTCTGCAGGAGGCGGTGTTCTCTATCCCTGTCTGACTGTACATATCTGCAGGGGGGGGGGGTATAATATGGACTTCTGTGCCTGTTTTCAACCCCTTTTCCCATCAATCGGAAAGCATTTGTCATTGTGCCTGAGGACCCAGTTTTCTCCAGGTCTGTCCCCACCAGCTGCAGGGCGGTCAGCAATATGTGTTGGTTGTTCTTCCGTCATCCCATGTTGCATCGCGAGCCTCTGCTGTAAGAGAAATATCAGGGGGGTGACATTTCTGATGCTGCAGTAGGCGACGTACGTCCCTGATGAGCTGCCACTGCCTGACCTCAAAACAACACATGCTCCGGCAGCTGAGGCGGTCGGGTGCATGACAAGATCGTTCATGAATTTCCGCTGCTCGTACAGACACTCTAGCATGTGCAATGTTGAACTCCAGTGAGTTGGAACGTTGCAGATGAGGTGTAGTGGTGAGGCCTTTCTGACTCTGCAGGTCCAGGAGAGCGTTCTTCACCATGTAAGAATATCCTGGACATGGCCACCCTCTGCAAGCCACTGAACTTGTTTTTAGAAAGCAATGCATGACAAAATTTATCACATGTGTTATTTCACCCAGATTCAGCGCGGCCATTGTCGATGACCACTTTGTGCACTTGGAGTCGGCGGGATGACAGCCGGCGGGATGTTTGCTGCTGGATGCACTCAGCTGTGTCTTCTCTCTCCCAGGCTGATCAGCTCCGACACCACATGGCAGTACTTTACTGTACACATGTGATAGAACACGGGGGAGTGAGGGCGATGCCCTGCTGCTGTTGGCAGGATGTCCATGGAGGAGGTGGATAACTGCCTGGTGTGGGAGCCAGGCCAACAAAAACATGGAGGTGTCAAAAGGACATGGCCTCATTGCTGTGATGCAGTCCTATGTAACACCACAGATAACAGTGATAACTCTCTAAATATGGATAATGTATTTGATGTCACCTGCAGTCCTATGTAACACCACAAATAACACAGTGATAACTCTCTGAGTACAGATAATGTAGTAGATGTCACCTGCAGTCCTATGTAACACCACAGATAACACAGTGGTAACTCTCTTAGTACAGATAATGTAGTAGATGTCACCTGCAGTCCTATGTAACACCACAGATAACACAGTGATAACTCTCTGAGTACAGATAATGTAGTAGATGTCACCTGCAGTCCTATGTAACACCACAGATAACACAGTGATAGCTCTCTGAGTACAGATAATGTAGTAGATGTCACCTGCAGTCCTATGTAACACTACAGATAACACAGTGATAACTCTCTGAGTACAGATAATGTAGTAGATGTCACCTGCAGTCCTATGTAACACCACAGATAACACAGTGATAGCTCTCTGAGTACAGATAATGTAGTAGATGTCACCTGCAGTCCTATGTAACACTACAGATAACACAGTGATAACTCTCTGAGTACAGATAATGTAGTAGATGTCACCTGCAGTCCTATGTAACACCACAAATAACACAGTGGTAACTCTATGAGTACAGATAATGCAGTAGATGTCACCTGCAGTCCTATGTAACATCACAGATAACACAGTGATAGCTCTCTGAGTACATATAATGTAGTAGATGTCACCTGCAGTCCTATGTAACACCACAGATAACACAGTGGTAATTCTCTGAGTACAGATAATGTTGTAGGTGTCACCTGCAGTCCTATGTAACACCACAGATAACACAGTGGTAACTCTATGAGTACAGATAATGTTGTAGATGTCACCTGCAGTCCTATGTAACACCACAGATAACACAGTGGTAACTCTATGAGTACAGATAATGTTGTAGATGTCACCTGCAGTCCTATGTAACACCACAGATAACACAGTGATCACTCTCTGAGTACAGATAATGTTGTAGATGTCATCTGCAGTCCTATGTAACACCACAAATAACACAGTGGTAACTCTCTGAGTACAGATAATGTAGTAGATGTCACCTGCAGTCCTATGTTACACCACAGATAACACAGTGATCACTCTCTGAGTACAGATAATGTTGTAGATGTCATCTGCAGTCCTATGTAACACCACAAATAACACAGTGGTAACTCTCTGAGTACAGATAATGTAGTAGATGTCACCTGCAGTCCTATGTAACACCACAGATAACACAGTGATAGCTCTCTGAGTACATATAATGTAGTAGATGTCACCTGCAGTCCTATGTAACACCACAGATAACACAGTGGTAACTCTCTGAGTACATATAATGTAGTAGATGTCACCTGCAGTCCTATGTAACACCACAGATAACACAGTGGTAACTCTATGAGTACAGATAATGTTGTAGATGTCACCTGCAGTCCTATGTAACACCACAGATAACACAGTGGTAACTCTATGAGTACAGATAATGTTGTAGATGTCACCTGCAGTCCTATGTAACACCACAGATAACACAGTGATAACTCTCTGAGTACAGATAATGTTGTAGATGTCACCTGCAGTCCTATGTAACACCACAGATAACACAGTGATCACTCTCTGAGTACAGATAATGTTGTAGATGTCATCTGCAGTCCTATGTAACACCACAAATAACACAGTGGTAACTCTCTGAGTACAGATAATGTTGTAGATGTCACCTGCAGTCCTATGTAACATCACAGATAACACAGTGATAGCTCTCTGAGTACATATAATGTAGTAGATGTCACCTGCAGTCCTATGTAACACCACAGATAACACAGTGGTAACTCTCTGAGTACAGATAATGCAGTAGATGTCACCTGCAGTCCTATGTAACATCACAGATAACACACAGATAGTAATCCACATAATTTTTACTCCCCGACACGGATGCAGCAGAGCTCAGTGTGTTGCTGACACTCGGTCAGGTGTGGATATCGACTCCTCTTGATGTGACATTTAGGATCTGAATACCTGGAAGACGTCTCCCGCCCACGCTCTGCACTGTGCTGTGTCTGCCGCTCTGTCTTAGATAAATGTCACTGTCATGTGATGAATCTTACATCTGAGATGTCAGACACTGTAGATATGATCTGCAGTCCCATGTAACATGGAGTCTCAGTATTTTTTACAGGCAATTTCACTTCAAGAAATTCTGAGGACATGCGCTGTCTGGTGGCTTCATAGCAGACATGACTTTCTGTCCTCATATTTATACAGGGTGTGAACTGGTGGCCACTGGTCCTGAGGTCCAGCGGTTGCTAGGTAAGATCTGCCAAGGTCCTCTGCGCATCTCTGCTATGACGTATGTGCACAATTCCTTCTCCTGAAACAAAAGAAAGTTCTAATACAAGGTAGAAATATAGAAGAAAGACGGCGGCAGACGTTACCTCACACGAAGGTCACTGTGCCTGTCCTGAAATAGACGGGTCATTGTAGGATGATGAGAACTGATGTCCTAGCAACTGAAATGTAACAGAGTCTGTGGGACCCTGAGTTATGAGCATCATTACAAAAGGGGCAGTGGTCATAGATGGACTCTGCAGGGTTGTCCATCGTGTCACCTGTACATTGGGTCATGTATTGTCTGAGTGTGTAGGGTAAGGTTCGGAGGTTCCTTTGGTCAGGATTGCTATGGTGATACTGGATGGCATACTGGTACTTTGGATCCTTTTGGTTGTCCATAGGGTCTCCTGTACATTGGGCACATTGGGTCATGTATTCCCAGAGTGTGTTGGGTAATGTTTTAAGTTATTTTTGGTCAGCAGTGCTATGGTGATACCAGGTGGCCATGGCGGTATTGTGGACCCTTTGGTGTCATCTATGAACTCTCCTATACATTGGGCATATTGGATGATATATTGTCTGAGTGTGTTGGGTAATGGCCATGGGAGTACAGGCTCTAAAAATTTGGCATTCACCTGACAGAAAAGAACTTGTGATTATGTGGCTGGAGGTACATTAGGCGGTCACTGGATAAAACTTTTACTGTAGGCCACTGGAGTAGAGGCCCCAAAAATTAGGCATTCACCTGACAGAAAAGGCCTTTTATGCCGCTGTATATACATAAGACAAGGACCATTCTTTGTTCTGGGTGGTGGCGGATATGTGTGGGCTGGCATAAGGAAATTCAATTACACGTGGTCGTCACAGGTGTTGAATTCCTCCGAGATCCTGGCCTCGTTCATTTTTAGAAATGTGAGGTAGTCCACACTGTTGTGAGCTAGGCGAGTGCGCTTATCGGTCACGATCCCCCCTGCTGCGCTGAACGTCCTTTCGGACAGGACACTCGACGAGGGGCAAGCCAAGAGTTCCATGGCAAATTGTGCCAGCTCTGGCCACAGGTCAAGCCTGCACACCCAGTAGTCCAGGGGTTCCTCGTTTCTCAGAGCGTCCACATCGGTCGTTAACCCGATGTAGTCGGACACCTGTTGATCTAGGCGTTCCCTGAGGCTGGATCCGGAGGGCGGCTGTCGATTGGTTGGCTGCAAGAATGATCTCATATCCGAAGTGACCAACACATCTTCAAACCGCCCTCTTTTTGCAGGCGTGGTACAATTGGTACCCGCACCTGTTTTGCTGTGGGGGGAAATTCCGCTGCCAGCGCCCGCAACAGCAGAATGCAGCATCTCTCACAGCAAGGCCTGGAAATGCAGCATTCTGACAGCCCTCTGTGATGCTGGTAACATGTCCGCCATTTTGTGTTTGTACCGGGGGTCTAAGTATTTTGCCACCCAGTACTGGTCCTTGCCTTTTATGCTTTTTATACGGGGGTCACTCTTCAAACACTGAAGCATGAAGGCCTCCATTTGCACTAAATTGTAAGCGGTGGAGCGCCGTGGCTCCTGCTCACCGCCCAGGAGAATGTCGTCCTCGGTCTCCTCCCCCATCCACGGACAACACCAGGGATCTCCGAAAAGTTTAAACCCTGCTCTTTTTGCTCCACCTCCCCTCAGCCACAATCCTCCTCTGACTCCTCTTCAGACTCCTGCTGACTATTCTCAGATGGAGTAGCCCCCTGGGAATTCATCCAGCATTGCGACTTCCTCATCCTCCTGCTCCTTGACGTCTTGATCAATGACACAATGCAATGCACGCTGCAGAAAGAAGGTGTAAGGTATGATGTCACTGATGGCGCCCTGGCTGCGACTGACCAGTTTGGTGATCTCATCAAATGGCCACAGAAGTCTGCATGCGTCGCGCATGAGCAGCCACTGGTGCGGTGAAAAGAAACCAAGCTTCTCAGAACCTGTACTGCTGCAGAGTTCGTACAGGTAATCGTTAACTGCACGTTTCTGCTGGAGCAGCCTATCAAGCCTATACAAGGTGGAGTTCCACCGCGTCGGGCGGTCACAAATCAGTCGTCTGACGGGCAGGTGGTGTCGCTGCTGAACATCAGCAAGACGAGCCATGGCCATGTAGGATCTTCTAAAATGGCCAGAGATTTTGCTGGCCTGCCGCAAGACGTCCTGGACCTCGGGGTATTTGGCAACGAATCACTGCACAACTAAGTTCCGGACATGTGCCATGCACATGTGTAATTTTGCCCTGTTTCAGCGCGCTCAGCAGATTGGCACCGTTGTCGCACACCACTTTACCAACTGTCAAATTGAGCGGCCTGTGACTGCAGAGCTGAAAGCAGTGCAGGACCGGTGTGGCTCTTCGCTTCCAGGCACAACAGCCGCAGCACAGCATGGCAACGTCTCACCTGGCACGTCAAATAGGTTCTGGGGAGCTGGGGGGGGGGGGGGTGCAGCGGAAGAGACGGTAGCAGTGGAAAAGGAGGAGTCAGCCGATGAGGAGACGGAGGATGAAGTGGGAGGAGGAGAAGAAGAGACAGGCCTGCATGCAATCCGTGGCAGTAACACCAAATCCACATGGGTGCCACGGGTTACATGCTTGACAGCCATCAGAAGGTTCACCCAGTGGGCAGTAAAAGTTATGTACCTTCCCTGCCCGTGTTTGCTAGACTACTTGTCTGTGGTCAGATGAATCTTGGCACCAACACTGTGTGCCAGAGATATATTCAACTGCCGCTGAACCAGTTTATATGGCAGTAGTTGGCAAGCTAGCAGTTCCGACAAGCCGGCGTAAGCCGTTGGGCAAGAGGGCTATCCGGTGTCATCAACTTTTTACGCTCGAACATTTGGGCCACGGAAGCCTGCCTTCTGCCAGATGAACGTGACAACGGCACGCTGGAAGGTGGAGTGGAGGACAAATTGGAGGAGAGAGGAGAAGGAGAAGAGGCAGGATGTGGAGCGCCAGAAGTGTGGCTTTGTGGGTTCTGAAGGCATTGCTCCCACTGGGCTCGGTGATGGGAGACCAGATGTCTTCTTAAGGCGGTCATCCCTAGGTGAGTGTTGGGCTTACCGCGACTTATGCGTTGACAGCACAGGCTGCAGATGGCAACACTATTGTCAGGAGTGGACACGTTAAAAAAATCCCACGCTGCGGAGCCATGTGCCGGCGTCCTGGGAGCGCCAGATGTGACCGTGCATGGTGGATAGCTCGCTCCTGATACATTTGCAGTCTGCTTTTTGCCTCCTGTGCACTGCGAGTTCTGCCTGCTTCTCCTCCTTCTCCTCCCTATCTGCTGCTCCGTCTCTCCCTCTGAACTCCCCTCCTCTTCCTCTCGGTAAGGTCTTGGAATGAATGGGAAAATAATTCCTCTGACTCGAGCGGAGGGGCTATGGTGGTGGTGGTGGTGTCTTTGGGGTGCACACAGCAGAGAGTGAGGAGGGTGCAGATACAGAGGATGAGGAGTGAGCCACTCAACCAACTGTGGTGCGTCCTTTGACGTAATCGCACGCACGATCTCCAACTTCCCACTAAGGCTCCGGCCTGGTGCACCTGCCCGACCCCTACCACCCTTGCGGAACGGCCTGCCTCTTCCTCTGCCTGTCAATTTCAAAATGACCCTGTGCCAAAGTCCCTAAAGAAGAGCAGTATTTGTGGAAACAGGTATATCGCAGGCCTCAATCAGTATTTTGTGGAAACCGGTGTATTGCAGGCCTCAATCAATATTTGGTGGAAGCAGGTATATCGCACCCCTCAATCTGGATTTTGTGGAAGCAGGTATATCGCACCCCTTAATCAGTTTTTTTTGGGGGCAACAGGTATATCACACCCATTGCAAATAGTTGTTCCAATAACGTTTGTCCCTCTATATACCTGAGGTATCGCAGCAGAACCGCACACGACTGCTGCACAATACAAATGCACTATAATAGTCTATGTTAGAAAATATATTATAAGTGTATTACACCCCTCTGTACTGCACACCTATCAATAGCACACCTATACCAGTCCTTAAAAGGACTTTTGTGGCCATATTAGCTAGCGATTTGTGTCCCTAACAGCCTGTCCCTGCTCCACACAGCAACCTCTCCCTACACTGGCAAAACACTGAATGTAAAATGGCGGCCTTATCGGGTTTATTTATAAGGTAGGGGGTGTGTCCATGTGTTGAAACGTCTCAATTGGCTGTCCTGTACCACCTGATGGATGTGTCATGGGTCAAAGTTCTTCACAATGTAAAAGAATATGGCGCCGGCGGACATTGCCATATGTTCACCAGTTCGGTGAACCGCGAATGAGCAAAGTTTGCCGCGAAATGACCGCTGGGCGAACCGCAAGGCCATCTCTACTGTGGATCCGTTGGGGTTGTCTATGGGGTCTCCTGTACATTGGGTCATGTATTCCCTGAATGTATCTGGCAAGTTTTAGAAGACAGTGCTTTGGTGATACCTGATGGCCTTGATGGTACTGTGGATCCTTTAGGGTTGTCTATGGGGTCCATGGTAGATTGGGCACATAAGGTAATTTATTCCATGATTATGTAGGGGAAGGTTCGAAGGTCCCTTTGGTCAGGAGTGTTATGATGATATCGGATGGCCATGATGGTACTGTGGATCCTTTGTGGTTGTCTATGAGGTCTCCTGTACATTGGACACATTGGGTCATGTACCGTATTCCCTGATTATGTCTGGTAAGGTTCAAAGGTTAGTGCTATGGTGATACCACATGGCCGTGATGGTACTGTAGACCCTTTGGGGTTGTCTATGGGGTCACTGGTACATTGGGCCATTGGGTCATGTATTCCCTGAGTATGTAAAATAAGTCTCACACCGGTGACAGGTTTTAGAAGGTCTGAAAGATTATCTGCACATTAGTGATCTGACAGCCTCTTTTGGTTTTGGTTTCACTTTGTCTGTGTGTTGCTTGTATCTCCACACCTCCTGTTCAAGTGTGGATCATGTGACCTTTACCTCCCCCTATTTAGGGTCCATTCACACGTCCGTTTTTTCTTTCCTGATCTGTTCCGTTTTTTCAGGAACAGATCAGGACCAGATCTGGACCCATTCATTTTCAATGGGTCCTGGAAAAAATCGGACAGCACAATGTGTGCTGTCCGTTTCCGTTGTTCCGTTCCGCATGTCCGAAAAAATATAAAACATGTCCTATTCTTTTCCGCAAAAATCGGATCCTGGACCAATACAAAGTCAATGGATCCGCAAAAAACGGAAGACATTCGTATGTCATTACATATGTCATCCGTTTTATGCGGATTCCGTTCCTGGAAATTAGGCTTCCTCCCCAGTATTAAATGTGACCAGTGCGGCCCCCCCTCCCTCTATATTCATTGGTGGCAAGTGCGGCAGTGCGGATTCCCAGTAAGTTTTCTACAGATCTGATTTTTCACTTCGTGAAAAACTCAGATCCGACAGTATATTCTAACACAGAGGCGTTCCCATGGTGATGGGGACGCTTCTAGTTAGAATATACTGAGAACTGTGTACATGACTGCCCCCTGCTGCCTGGCAACACCCGATCTCTTACAGGGGGCTGTGATCTGCACAATTAACCCCTCAGGTGCTGCGCCTGAGGGGTTAATTGTGCATATCATAGCCCCCTATAAGAGATCAGGGGGGTGCCAGGCAGCAGGGGGCAGACCCCCCTCCCTCCCCAGTATTAAATGTGCCCAGTGCGGCCTCACCTCTCCCCCCCCCCCATCATCGGTGGCCAGTGCGGATTCCCAGTATTAATAAATGTGCCCAGTGCGGTCTCACCTCTCCCCCCCCCCCCATCATTGGTGGCAGCGGAGAGTACCGATCGGAGTCCCAGTTTAAATCGCTGGGGCTCCGATCGGTTACCATGGCAGCCAAGACGCTATTGCAGTCTTGGCTGCCATGGTTACTTAGCAATAAATACAAGCATTATACTTACCTGCGACTGCGAGCTGCGATGTGTGTCCGGCCGGGAGCTCCTCCTACTGGTAAGTGACAGGTCTGTGCTAAAAGCAATGCGCCGCACAGACCTTTCACTTACAAGTAGGAGGAGCTCCCGGCCGGTCAGACATCGCAGCTCGCAGTCGCAGGTAAGTATAATGCTTGCATTTATTGCTAAGTAACCATGGCAGCCAAGACTGCAATAGCGTCTTGGCTGCCATGGTAACCGATCGGAGCCCCAGCGATTTAAACTGGGACTCCGATCGGTACTCTCCGCTGCCACCAATGATGGGGGGGGGGGGAGAGGTGAGACTGCACTGGGCACGTTTATTAATACTGGGAATCCGCACTGGCCACCAATGATGGGGGGGGGGGGAGAGGTGAGACCGCACTGGGCACATTTATTAATACTGGGAATCCGCACTGCCACCAATGATGGGGGGGGGGGGGGAAGAGGTGAGGCAGCACTGGTCACATCCGCACTGGCCACCAATGAATATAGAGGGGGGGGCCGCACTGGTCACATTTAATACAGGGGAGGGAGGGGGTCTGCCCCCTCCTGCCTGGCAGCATCTGATCTCTCACAGGGGGCTATGATTCGCACAATAATTGTGCGGATCACAGCCCCCTGTAAGAGATCGGGTGCTGCCAGGCAGCAGGGGGCAGTCATGTACACCGTTCTCAGTATATTCTAACTAGAAGCGTCCCCATCACCATGGGAACGCCTCTGTGTTAGAATATACTGTCGGATTTGAGTTTTCACATGTTTCCGTTTTTTGCGGATCCGCAAAAAACGGATGACATACGGAAACATTTTCAGGAACAACGGATCCGCAAAAAACGGACCGAAAATCGGGATGTAGAAAAATACGGACGTGTGAATGTAGCCTTAGTCTGACTTTACCCATCACTCCTTGCTCTGGATAGCTTCATTTGGTTCTGGAGTGTGGTTCTAGTTGAAGTCCTGTTCATCCATCATCCATCAGCCTCAGAAGTTAAGTGTTCCGCTTGTTGTGTTTTGTATTCCCCCCACCTTTGTTGTTTACTAGGCCTCAGCGAGACGCTGGTTCCTTCACCAGGGAAGGAGCGGGTTGTCTCTGCCCTGTCATTACCATTAGGGCATCCGATGGCCACCAGGGTTTTCTAGGTTCCTGTGTATGGGTATCTATACCATTGAGAGGTGCCCATACGGATAGGAGTTAGGGCCAGGAGCAGGGTTTTATAGGTGGTGACCCTTTTCCTTCCCTAGCGGTGAGGCCTAGTGTCTTTTCCCTTCCTTCTTGTTGTCTTTTGGTGTTCTGATCTGTGCAGCTAAGGATGCTATGACATGGGTGGTTGTGCCTTGTGATGAGCCTATGCAGTTAGGAGGAGCTACTCCTGGAACTACTGGCAAAAGCTTGGGTCATGTGAAAGGAGTCGGCTTTTGTTGTGGCAAGAAGGGACATTTTGTGAATATTTGTCCGTACTTGCAACATCAAGGTGTAAACAAAAAGAAAAAAACGCTTATTCCCCAAATTGCTATTGGAAGTGTGGGTGGGGAGCAAGTAAACCTACGTTTGTCTTTTACTGGTAGTACCCATTTTCTCCTGTCTGCCGAGGTGGCGCTAGAGTGGCACCAGAGGAGAGGATGTGGGTTCCAGCGACTGATGTTAATGCTAGTCGTCTGGTGAGAGCATTCCACAGAACTCATCCTGATAAGGTCGGTCCTGGGTGCCCGGAGGTCACCCGTAGAAGGGGGGGGGGGGGTACTGTCACATCTGTGACAGGTCTCAGAAGGTCTGAAAGATTATCTACGCATTAGTGATCTGACAGCCTCTTTTGGTTTCACTTTGTCTGTGTGTTGCTTTTATCTCCACACCTCCTGTTCAGGTGTGGATTATGTGACCTTTACCTCGCCCTATTTAGTCAGACTTTACCCATCACTCCTTGCTCTGGATAGCTTCATTTGGTTTTTGGAAGAGCTGGAGTGTGGTTCTAGTTGAAGTCCTGTTCATCCATCATCCATCACCATTGAGAGGTGCCCATATGGATAGGAGTTAGGGCCAGGAGCAGGGTTTTATAGGTGGTGACCCTTTTCCTTCCCTAGCGGTGAGGCCTATTGTCTTTTCCCTTCCTTCTTGTTGTCTTTTGGTGTTCTCTCCTACTATATCCATGACAGTAAGGTTCAGAGGTCCCTCGGGTCAGGAGCAACACGTGACGGCCAGTGATGGTACCATGGGTTGTCTATGTGGTCATGAAGTGGGTTACAATAGTCCCACCAGAGAAGTTATTCCAAGGGATAATTCTGCTTATACAAAGAACATGTCCAGAAATTTCATATAATCAATGATTATGAGGAAGAGGAATAGTCTTATTTGGTCCAAAGTATTTTCTTTTTGTTGCATTAGATGCATATTTTCTGAGTGGAGATATAATGAGGTCTCCGGCCCTCTGCCCACCCTCTATCCACTGCACTGACTTCTCAACCTGACCTCCGTAACTTCTTGCCTGGGGTTTCTTGACTCCAACCTCTCCAGTTAATTGCTGGGACTTTTGGTCTCTACATCACCGATCCCTGCCTGTATCTTCCTACATCCATGGCCTGAGATTTAATTTCATTTCTTCAAGTTCTCTATAGAACTCAAACTTCTCAGCCCAGGGGTGCTCAGCACATGTTAGTCATCACACCTACTGCTATAGAGTGCCCACATAGCAAGCCTGAAAATATTGTTCCTACATGACATCATACAATGTCTGACTAGTACTGCTGTACAGTATCCACATAGCAGGGCCATACAGTGTCTGATTAGTACTGCCATACAGTATCCACATACCAGGGTTATACAGTGCCCGACTAGTACTGCTATACAGTGCCCACATAACAGGGCCATACAGTGTCTGACTAGTACTGCCATACAGTATCCACATAACAGGGCCCTACAGTGTCTGACTAGTACTGCTATACAGTATCCACATAACAGGGCCCTACAGTGTCTGACTAGTACTGCTATACAGTGCCCACATAACAGGGCCATACAGTGCCCGACTAGTACTGCCATACAGTATCCACATAACAGGGCCCTACAGTGTCTGACTAGTACTGCTATACAGTATCCACATAACTGGGCCATACAGTGTCTGACTAGTACTGCTATACAGTATCCACATAACAGGGCCATACTGTGCCCGACTAGTACTGCTATACAGTATCCACATAACTGGACCATACAGTGTCTGACTAGTACTGCTATACAGTACCCACATAACAGGGCCATACAGTGTCTGACTAGTACTGCTATACAGTATCCACATAACTGGACCATACAGTGTCTGACTAGTACTGCTATACAGTACCCACATAACAGGGCCATACAGTGTCTGACTAGTACTGCTATACAGTACCCACATAACAGGGCCATACAGTGCCCGACTAGTACTGCTATACAGTGCCCACATAACTGGACCATACAGTGTCTGACTAGTACTGCTATACAGTACCCACATAACAGGGCCATACAGTGTCTGACTAGTACTGCTATACAGTATCCACATAACAGGACCATACAGTGTCTGACTAGTACTGCTATACAGTATCCACATAACAGGGCCATACAGTGTCTGACTAGTACTGCTATACAGTGCCCACATAACAGGGCCATACAGTGTCTGATTAGTACTGCCATACAGTATCCACATACCAGGGTTATACAGTGCCCGACTAGTACTGCTATACAGTATCCACATAACAGGGCCCTACAGTGCCCGACTAGTACTGCTATACAGTATCCATATAACAGGGCCATACAGTGTCTGACTAGTACTACTATACAGTACCCACATAACAGGGCCATACAGTGTCTGACTAGTACTGCTATACAGTATCCACATAACAGGGCCATACAGTGTCTGACTAGTACTGCTATACAGTATCCACATAACAGGGTTATACAGTGCCCGACTAGTACTGCTATACAGTATCCACATAACTGGACCATACAGTGTCTGACTAGTACTGCTATACAGTATCCACATAACAGGGCCATACAGTGTCTGACTAGTACTGCTATACAGTATCCACATAACTGGACCATACAGTGTCTGACTAGTACTGCTATACAGTATCCATATAACAGGGCCATACAGTGTCTGACTAGTACTGCTATACAGTATCCACATAACAGGGCCATACAGTGCCCGACTAGTACTGCTATACAGTATCCACATAACAGGGCCATACTGTGCCCGACTAGTACTGCTATACAGTATCCACATAACAGGGCCCTACAGTGTCTGACTAGTACTGCTATACAATATCCACATAACTGGACCATACAGTGCCTGACTAGTACTGCTATACAGTACCCACATAACAGGGCCCTACAGTGCCCGACTAGTACTGCTATACAGTATCCACATAACAGGGCCCTACAGTGTCTGACTAGTACTGCTATACAGTATCCACATAACAGGGCCATACAGTGTCTGACTAGTACTGCTATACAGTATCCATATAACAGGGCCATACAGTGTCTGACTAGTATTGCTATACAGTATCCACATAACAGGGCCATACTGTGCCCGACTAGTACTGCTATACAGTGCCCACATAACAGGGCCATACAGTGCCCGACTAGTACTGCTATACAGTATCCACATACCAGGGTTATACAGTGCCCGACTAGTACTGCCATACAGTATCCACATAACAGGGCCCTACAGTGTCTGACTAGTACTGCTATACAGTATCCACATAACAGGGCCCTACAGTGTCTGACTAGTACTGCTATACAGTATCCACATAACTGGGCCCTACAGTGCCCGACTAGTACTGCTATACAGTATCCACATAACAGGGCCCTACAGTGTCTGACTAGTACTGCTATACAGTATCCACATAACAGGGCCCTACAGTGTCTGACTAGTACTGCTATACAGTATCCATATAACAGGGCCATACAGTGTCTGACTAGTACTGCTATACAGTATCCACATAACAGGGCCCTACAGTGCCCGACTAGTACTGCTATACAGTATCCACATAACTGGACCATACAGTGTCTGACTAGTACTGCCATACAGTATCCACATACCAGGGTTATACAGTGTCTGACTAGTACTGCTATACAGTATCCACATAACAGGGCCATACTGTGCCCGACTAGTACTGCTATACAGTATCCACATAACAGGGCCCTACAGTGTCTGACTAGTACTGCTATACAGTATCCACATAACAGGGCCCTACAGTGTCTGACTAGTACTGCTATACAGTATCCACATAACAGGGCCATACAGTGTCTGACTAGTACTGCTATACAGTATCCACATAACAGGGCCATACAGTGTCTGACTAGTACTGCCATACAGTATCCACATACCAGGGTTATACAGTGCCCGACTAGTACTGCTATACAGTATCCACATAACAGGGCCCTACAGTGCCCGACTAGTACTGCTATACAATATCCACATAACTGGACCATACAGTGTCTGACTAGTACTGCTATACAGTATCCACAAAACAGGGCCCTACAGTGTCTGACTAGTACTGCTATACAGTATCCACATAACAGGGCCATACAGTGCCCGACTAGTACTGCTATACAGTATCCACATAACAGGGTTATACAGTGCCCGACTAGTACTGCTATACAGTACCCACATAACAGGGCCCTACAGTGTCTGACTAGTACTGCTATACAGTACCCACATAACAGGGCCCTACAGTGTCTGACTAGTACTGCTATACAGTATCCACATAACAGGGCCATACAGTGTCTGACTAGTACTGCTATACAGTGCCCACATAACAGGGCCATACAGTGTCTGACTAGTACTGCTATACAGTATCCACATAACAGGGCCCTACAGTGTCTGACTAGTACTGCCATACAGTATCCACATAACAGGGCCCTACAGTGTCTGACTAGTACTGCTATACAGTATCCACATAACAGGGCCATACAGTGTCTGACTAGTACTGCTATACAGTATCCACATAACTGGACCATACAGTGTCTGACTAGTACTGCCATACAGTATCCACATACCAGGGTTATACAGTGTCTGACTAGTACTGCCATACAGTATCCACATAACAGGGCCCTACAGTGTCTGACTAGTACTGCTATACAGTATCCACATAACAGGGCCATACAGTGTCTGACTAGTACTGCTATACAGTGCCCACATAACAGGGCCATACAGTGTCTGACTAGTACTGCTATACAGTATCCACATAACAGGGCCCTACAGTGTCTGACTAGTACTGCTATACAGTATCCACATAACAGGACCATACAGTGTCTGACTAGTACTGCTATACAGTATCCACATAACAGGGCCATACAGTGTCTGACTAGTACTGCTATACAGTATCCACATAACAGGGCCCTACAGTGTCTGACTAGTACTGCTATACAGTATCCACATAACAGGGCCATACAGTGTCTGACTAGTACTGCCATACAGTATCCACATACCAGGGTTATACAGTGCCCGACTAGTACTGCTATACAGTATCCACATACCAAGGTTATACAGTGTCTGACTAGTACTGCTATACAGTATCCACATAACAGGGCCCTACAGTGCCCGACTAGTACTGCCATACAGTATCCACATAACAGGGCCCTACAGTGTCTGACTAGTACTGCTATACAGTATCCACATAACAGGGCCATACAGTGTCTGACTAGTACTGCTATACAGTATCCACATAACAGGGCCATACAGTGTCTGACTAGTACTGCTATACAGTATCCACATAACAGGGCCATACTGTGCCCGACTAGTACTGCTATACAATATCCACATAGCTGGACCATACAGTGTCTGACTAGTACTGCTATACAGTACCCACATAACAGGGCCCTACAGTGTCTGACTAGTACTGCTATACAGTATCCACATAACAGGGCCATACAGTGTCTGACTAGTACTGCTATACAGTATCCACATAACAGGGCCATACAGTGTCTGACTAGTACTGCTATACAGTATCCACATAACAGGGCCCTACAGTGTCTGACTAGTACTGCTATACAATATCCACATAGCTGGACCATACAGTGTCTGACTAGTACTACTATACAGTACCCACATAACAGGGCCCTACAGTGTCTGACTAGTACTGCTATACAGTATCCACATAACAGGGCCATACAGTGTCTGACTAGTACTGCTATAAAGTATCCACATAACAGGGCCCTACAGTGTCTGACTAGTACTGCTATACAGTATCCACAAAACAGGGCCCTACAGTGTCTGACTAGTACTGCTATACAGTACCCACATAACAGGGCCCTACAGTGTCTGACTAGTACTGCTATACAGTATCCACATAAAAGGGCCATACAGTACCCGACTAGTACTGCTATACAGTACCCACATAACAGGGCCATACAGTGTCTGACTAGTACTGCTATACAGTATCCACATACCAGGGTTATACAGTGCCCGACTAGTACTGCTATACAGTATCCACATAACAGGGCCGTACAGTGTCTGACTAGTACTGCTATACAATATCCACATAACAGGGCCATACAGTGTCTGACTAGTACTGCTATACAGTGCCCACATAACAGGGCCATACAGTGTCTGACTAGTACTGCTATACAGTATCCACATAACAGGGCCCTACAGTGTCTGACTAGTACTGCTATACAGTATCCACATAACTGGACCATACAGTGTCTGACTAGTACTGCCATACAGTATCCACATACCAGGGTTATACAGTGTCTGACTAGTACTGCCATACAGTATCCACATAACAGGGCCCTACAGTGTCTGACTAGTACTGCTATACAGTATCCACATAACAGGGCCATACAGTGTCTGACTAGTACTGCTATACAGTACCCACATAACAGGGCCATACAGTGTCTGACTAGTACTGCTATACAGTATCCACATAACAGGGCCCTACAGTGTCTGACTAGTACTGCTATACAGTATCCACATAACAGGGTTATACAGTGTCTGACTAGTACTGCTATACAGTATCCATATAACAGGGCCATACAGTGTCTGACTAGTACTGCTATACAGTATCCACATAACAGGGCCCTACAGTGTCTGACTAGTACTGCTATACAGTATCCACATAACTGGACCATACAGTGTCTGACTAGTACTGCCATACAGTATCCACATACCAGGGTTATACAGTGTCTGACTAGTACTGCCATACAGTATCCACATAACAGGGCCCTACAGTGTCTGACTAGTACTGCTATACAGTATCCACATAACAGGGCCATACAGTGTCTGACTAGTACTGCTATACAGTACCCACATAACAGGGCCATACAGTGTCTGACTAGTACTGCTATACAGTATCCACATAACAGGGCCCTACAGTGTCTGACTAGTACTGCTATACAGTATCCACATAACAGGGCCCTACAGTGTCTGACTAGTACTGCTATACAGTATCCACATAACAGGGTTATACAGTGTCTGACTAGTACTGCTATACAGTATCCATATAACAGGGCCATATAGTGCCTGACTAGTACTGCTATACAGTGCCCACATAATCGGGGCTTATGGTGCCCAAATACTGCTGCTATACAGTATCCACATACCAGGGCCACACAGTGCTCATATACACCGCAGTTTCTGTTATCAGTCCTCGGTGTGTGAGATGGGGAAACAGCTCTCCTTGTCTGAACACTGTGTAGAGAAAATTAAATGATCTGGACTGACATTCTGCTGTTTGGCCACAAGATGCCGCTGTTTCCTAAACACAGCTGCAGACTGGACATATAGCTCCATATTCTTTTGAGAGGTGGGGTTTACACAGAGTCTGGAGAGAAGAGAAAGGGAGCAGCCATCTTAGAGGGAGCTGAGGCAAGCATCACCGATCATGGCTACTGGGCAGCAGATCATGTGGTGTAAACAGAGATCTACTGCACAGAAACCATGATTCTGTATGACGACGAGGGATCGCAATAGCGCTAACAGTGAAGGAGATCTATGCATATAAATGAACGAACAGCCGACTGTCGGGAAGGGCGCAAAGGAGAGCGATTCTATCAGTTTATCAAACATGATTTTACTATATTTATAAGGTGGACAGGGGGTATACTTATATGTTTTAATACACATTAGAAGACCTATACCTGCATATACAGTACAGACCAAAAGTTTGGACACACCTTCTCATTCAAAGAGTTTTCTTTATTTTCATAACTATGAAAATTGTAGATTCACACTGAAGGCATCAAAACTATGAATTAACACATGTGGAATTATATACATAACAAACAAGTGTGAAACAACTGAAAATATGTCATATTCTAGGTTCTTCAAAGTAGCCACCTTTTGCTTTGATTACTGCTTTGCACACTCTTGGCATTCTCTTGATGAGCTTCAAGAGGTAGTCCCCTGAAATGGTTTTCACTTCACAGGTGTGCCCTGTCAGGTTTAATAAGTGGGATTTCTTGCCTTATAAATGGGGTTGGGACCATCAGTGGCGTTAAGGAGAAGTCAGGTGGATACACAGCTGATAGTCCTACTGAATAGACTGTTAGAATTTGTATTATGGCAAAAAAAAAAGCAGCTAAGTAAAGAATAACGAGTGGCCATCATTACTTTAAGAAATGAAAGTCAGTCAGTCAGCCAAAAAATTGGGAAAACCTTGAAAGTAAGGGCTATTTGACCATGAAGGAGAGTGATGGGGTGCTGCGCCAGATGACCTGGCCTCCACAGTCACCGGACCTGAACCCAATCGAGATGGTTTGGGGTGAGCTGGACTGCAGAGTGAAGGCAAAAGGGCCAACAAGTGCTAAGCATCTCTGGGAACTCCTTCAAGACTGTTGGAAGACCATTTCAGGGGACTACCTCTTGAAGCTCATCAAGAGAATGCCAAGAGTGTGCAAAGCAGTAATCAAAGCAAAAGGTGGCTACTTAGAAGAACCTAGAATATGACATATTTTCAGTTGTTTCACACTTGTTTGTTATGTATATAATTCCACATGTGTTAATTCATAGTTTTGATGCCTTCATAGTCATGAAAATAAAGAAAACTCTTTGAATGAGAAGGTGTGTCCAAACTTTTGGTCTGTACTGTATATATATAGCTAAAAATGCTTATTGGGCCTGACAGTGTCCCTTTAAGTTCTAAAGTCCTTGAAATGAACAGGAGCAACACTTGTGGTCTGACACAAACAGATACCCATACTAACTAACTAACTAACTACAGGCCTAGTCTCAGTCTCTAGACGCCAACATTGTGATGAGGTGCGTGCACGATCTTACCAACCCGGGTCTGCTTTACATCCGCTCGTGACTCTATGTTTTTAATACACATTAGAAGACCTATACCTGCATATATATATATAGCTACAAATGCTTATTGGGCCTGACAGTGTCCCTTTAAAGTGACATTTCACATTGGGGAGCTGATAAAATTCTCACGAACTCAAGCCAGACTGGTGTTTTCTCGCTCAGGGGGAATACTCAGGCACGTGCTACAGGACCAGTTATGGGAGGGGGAATACTGTAGAACTTGGTAAGATTGTAAGCTGCTGTGCTGCGCCGCAGGCTAGTCCATAACACACCCATACGGTGGTTCTTTTTTTTAGGGTAATAACAGGTGGTTTAGTTGTGCCCGCCAGTAGGTAAATTACTCCACTTTCTCCTTGCATCCATCGGAGGGTCTCAGCCTTCGGGCTGGGTATATGTACATTTATTGTATGTTCCCAGCATGTGTGGTTGTGTTTATTGCCACATGAAAGTAAAATTCTGTTTTGGCAGAAGCCGGTGTTGGGGTTGCTTTCCTCGTTCGTGACTTCACTGTATGCTGGGGAGCCGACCGCGGCAAACGGCTTACAGGTGAGTGGGTGGAGACCTGAGCGGTGGGCAAGATGGGCATTTTCCTCTTAATTTGTAAAAATCAAAGATGGTGGCTCACTCCAAACGAAATATAGGAACAGGTGCTGCTAGCCTAGTTAGAGGGACACCCACCCTCTCAAAACAAGGAATTGCAAATTATAGTAATAGGCGAGCACACTTCATTTGGCATGTGAATAAAATTTAATTAAATCACTCAATAGTAATACACGTGTATATGCAGGTAAAATAATGATAAATGCTAAAAACCATTAAAATAGATGACCAAATGTAGGGTATAAGCTTCGGAGTTATATAGTCCAGCAAAGTCCAAAATATAGTTCACAATACGTACAATATTGGTATGCAATAGGTGGTATTAATTATAATCCCTTAGGGATAAGTCCATAGATGTATATATGGATCCGTATCCAATTGATTACTATGCAGATATTAGAGGACTCAATTATTCCCGGAGTAGCTTAGGAGATCCACTTTGTAAATAAAATGTTCCAATAGGCATCAGAAGTTCAAGCCTTCATATATTTACAGCTTGTAATAACAGCTTAGTTCTTACCTTCCTCTGTGTCGAGGATCCGGGACGCTGGTGTTTGTTAGCGTCTTCCTCCTTGCCTCTCTAGCCGGCTTACCCGAAGTATCGCGGGAGTTTGAGCGAGACTTGCAACTTGGTCCGTACTTGTAGCTCTTCCGGCTTGGTACAGAGGGAGGAATCTTGCGGTCCTAGGTCTTTTAGTGCCGATATCAGTTCGACTGTCCTGGCAATTCAATTTTCATAGCGTGGCCACGCTTATAACTACGGAGGTGCTGTTCCCAGGTATCTGATCCGGCCCAGACGCGTTTCGGGAATAAACTATCCCTTCATCAGTGGTATCAGATCACCTGACAGCCTCCGCCTTTTATATCCAGTTAGGAACTCAAACTATGGAGATCTGGATTTTCATATGGAACAAGCGATTCTCTGTATGCGGTTTTCGTGCGTTTTTTAAAAACGCTTATGCGTTTTTTCTGCTGTATATTGCCTTTAACCCTTAAAAGCTTGTGGTATAAACTGATCTGATATTTAGAGTTACTTTACAGAGTTATATCATTATAAAGTTTCATAGATGGACTCACATGTCTATACCTTAAATTTCATGACAATATAATGTCTGGTCACCATATCTTCATAAATAATGTAACAATATCAATAAACATGTTAAAATAGATAAAAAATAAATATGGACATAATACATAATAATATAAAATTTATTAGTATGTTTTAGGAATTAAAATTGAGGAAATTCATAGCGGATATATTATGCAAATTTGTCCGGTGTCATGCTGCGATTTTATTCCGTACACCCATAGATGATCCATGGAAATGGAATCATGGAAACAGATGAGTAGGATATTGGAGTTGAGATGATGGAGTTGTATGGGGCTGGGGGCATCCCCATACAACTCCATCATCTCAACTCCAATATCCTACTCATCTGTTTCCATGATTCCATTTCCATGGATCATCTATGGGTGTACGGAATAAAATCGCAGCATGACACCGGACAAATTTGCATAATATATCCGCTATGAATTTCCTCAATTTTAATTCCTAAAACATACTAATAAATTTTATATTATTATGTATTATGTCCATATTTATTTTTTATCTATTTTAACATGTTTATTGATATTGTTACATTATTTATGAAGATATGGTGACCAGACATTATATTGTCATGAAATTTAAGGTATAGACATGTGAGTCCATCTATGAAACTTTATAATGATATAACTCTGTAAAGTAACTCTAAATATCAGATCAGTTTATACCACAAGCTTTTAAGGGTTAAAGGCAATATACAGCAGAAAAAACGCATAAGCGTTTTTAAAAAACGCACGAAAACCGCATACAGAGAATCGCTTGTTCCATATGAAAATCCAGATCTCCATAGTTTGAGTTCCTAACTGGATATAAAAGGCGGAGGCTGTCAGGTGATCTGATACCACTGATGAAGGGATAGTTTATTCCCGAAACGCGTCTGGGCCGGATCAGATACCTGGGAACAGCACCTCCGTAGTTATAAGCGTGGCCACGCTATGAAAATTGAATTGCCAGGACAGTCGAACTGATATCGGCACTAAAAGACCTAGGACCGCAAGATTCCTCCCTCTGTACCAAGCCGGAAGAGCTACAAGTACGGACCAAGTTGCAAGTCTCGCTCAAACTCCCGCGATACTTCGGGTAAGCCGGCTAGAGAGGCAAGGAGGAAGACGCTAACAAACACCAGCGTCCCGGATCCTCGACACAGAGGAAGGTAAGAACTAAGCTGTTATTACAAGCTGTAAATATATGAAGGCTTGAACTTCTGATGCCTATTGGAACATTTTATTTACAAAGTGGATCTCCTAAGCTACTCCGGGAATAATTGAGTCCTCTAATATCTGCATAGTAATCAATTGGATACGGATCCATATATACATCTATGGACTTATCCCTAAGGGATTATAATTAATACCACCTATTGCATACCAATATTGTACGTATTGTGAACTATATTTTGGACTTTGCTGGACTATATAACTCCGAAGCTTATACCCTACATTTGGTCATCTATTTTAATGGTTTTTAGCATTTATCATTATTTTACCTGCATATACACGTGTATTACTATTGAGTGATTTAATTAAATTTTATTCACATGCCAAATGAAGTGTGCTCGCCTATTACTATAATTTGCAATTTTCCTCTTAATATTAGGACAAGATGGCGATGCTCGCAGTCAGATGTCCCCGAGGCTTGTGGGTAGCTCCATACAGACATGGCTCAGGATGCCTCATGTGAAGTGCGCCTTCTGTCAGGAATCTGGCGGCTTTCTAATAATCCCCCTGATTACTGGCACTGAGTCGTCTTCACACAGGGAAGGAGCGAGGCAGAAGTCACCACATCTGCTGGTAATAAGATGGAGCTGTGACCCCAGACCCTCCACCTTCTCCAAATCCCCCTGTGATTATAGCTGCCAGATGATGTTATGTGTATGATAGCGGCATCTAATGCACCAGATAATTCCCGCATTAGTGGCATTTGCTGAACCTCCGGGGCCCACCCTCTGCCTGTCACTCCGGCCTTGAAGGAGGGTACACAGGGTGTCATATAACTAGTGATGTCAGCAACAGGGGGCGGGGCTGTGACAACCTCACTCATTTTCATGGTAAATAGGCTGCATGGAGGAACAGGGCCAATAAGAGGTATCTGCGCCTACTATCCTCCTATATTAGACTGAAGGTGCACCAGCTTAAAGGGATCTGCCATAGTGACAAAAGCCCTTTAAATGCAACTACCACTACAATGTAAATATCTGGTGCTGCCACTAGGGCCACCCTACTATATGAGACATATCCACACAGGTCCACAGTGCTGCCACTAGAGCCACCCTACTGTATGAGACATATCCACACAGGTCCACAGTGCTGCCACTAGAGCCACCCTACTGTATGAGACATATCCACACAGGTCCACAGTGCTGCCACTAGGGCCACCCTACTGTATGAGACATATCCACACAGGTCCACAGTGCTGCCACTAGGGCCACCCTACTGTATGAGACATATCCACACAGGTCCACAGTGCTGCCACTAGGGCCACCCTACTGTATGAGACATATCCACACAGGTCCACAGTGCTGCCACTAGAGCCACCCTACTGTATGAGACATATCCACACAGGTCCACAGTGCTGCCACTAGAGCCACTCTACTGTATGAGACATATCCACACAGGTCCACAGTGCTGCCACTAGGGCCGCCCTACTGTATGAGACATATCCACACAGGTCCACAGTGCTGCCACTGGAGCCACCCTACTGTATGAGACATATCCACACAGGTCCACAGTGCTGCCACTAGAGCCACCCTACTGTATGAGACATATCCACACAGGTCCACAGTGCTGCCACTAGAGCCACCCTACTGTATGAGACATATCCACACAGGTCCACAGTGCTGCCGCTAGAGTCACCCTACTGTATGAGACATATCCACACAGGTCCACAGTGCTGCCACTAGGGCCACCCTACTGTATGAGACATATCCACACAGGTCCACAGTGCTGCCGCTAGAGCCACCCTACTGTATGAGACATATCCACACAGGTCCACAGTGCTGCCACTAGGGCCACCCTACTGTATGAGACATATCCACACAGGTCCACAGTGCTGCCACTAGGGCCACCCTACTGTATGAGACATATCCACACAGGTCCACAGTGCTGCCGCTAGGGCCACCCTACTGTATGAGACATATCCACACAGGTCCACAGTGCTGCCGCTAGGGCCACCCTACTGTATGAGACATATCCACACAGGTCCACAGTGCTGCCACTAGGGCCGCCCTACTGTATGAGACATATCCACACAGGTCCACAGTGCTGCCACTGGAGCCACCCTACTGTATGAGACATATCCACACAGGTCCACAGTGCTGCCACTAGAGCCACCCTACTGTATGAGACATATCCACACAGGTCCACAGTGCTGCCGCTAGGGCCACCCTACTGTATGAGACATATCCACACAGGTCCACAGTGCTGCCGCTAGGGCCACCCTACTGTATGAGACATATCCACACAGGTCCACAGTGCTGCCGCTAGGGCCACCCTACTGTATGAGACATATCCACACAGGTCCACAGTGCTGCCGCTAGGGCCACCCTACTGTATGAGACATATCCACACAGGTCCACAGTGCTGCCACTAGGGCCACCCTACTGTATGAGACATATCCACACAGATCCACAGTGCTGCCACTAGAGCCACCCTACTGTATGAGACATATCCACACAGATCCACAGTGCTGCCACTAGAGCCACCCTACTGTATGAGACATATCCACACAGGTCCACAGTGCTGCCACTAGGGCCACCCTACTGTATGAGACATATCCACACAAGTACACAGTGGTCCCAACAGGAGACTTTTATGTAGGGGTTAAAGGTGGTTGTCTATGGATTGTGTCTGTGTGTGGCCGGGGGTGTTTGTGTGTGTGTATATCTTTGTGTGTATGTGAGTGTCAGTGTATGTCTGTACATATATGTGTTTTATGTGTATGTACCTGGCCGTGTGTGTGTGTGTGTGTATATGAGACTGTCAGTGTGTATATGTATGTGTGTGTGAGTGGGTGTTTGTGTGATATATTTGTGCATGTCTTTGGGTGTATATATGTGTATATATGAGCATGGTTCTATGTGTGTATACAGTATATGTTTGTGTATATGGGGTTTTCTGTATGTGTGTGTGTGTCTATGTGTAATATATATATATATATATATATATATTGATGTATGTATATGGGAGTGTGTATGGGTATGGGTTTGGCAGTATGTATGTGAGTATATATTTATGTATGTGGCTGTGGGTGTATGTGTGTGTTATATTTGTGGGTGTCAGTGGGTGTACTGTATGTGTGTGTGTATGTTGGGGTACAGAAGTGCACAGCCCTGTACTGAGCACGGGGGCAGCGCGGTTTTATATGGCGGCAGTGCCCTGTGAAGCCTCTGAGGTGTAGGACAATCCCCTCCTGATGCCTTCAGGCCTCCCACTGACTTATGCTCCCGTTCACACTGAGACCTTCTGTAGGCCTGCAGAGTGCCGGATGATCCTCCATCCCGGTGTTAATGTAGGGGACTCACGTCCTCGGTTGTCAGGGGTTGTCAGGTGCAGACGTTGGCTGATGGCGGTGGTATTTTTCTCAGGCAGCTGATTATTTTACATTGTGATGGAGATTAGAGAGGACAAGGCAGCAAAATAAATCAATGAACAAATGGCGAGGGAGGAGAAGAGCGAGGCGGGAGGATGAGAGGGGGCACCAGCCAGGCTCCCTGTGATAAAAGACTAATTGCTGGCTAATGCCACTGCGTCTGACCCATCATCTGCCATTACTGGAGATGCCAGTCACACGGGACCAAGTAATGAGATCCAGCCAAGATTAATACTGAGGAGCCACATAGGAGAAATACCAACCACACATCATCCCTAATGTCATCCACCCATCGAGATTCATGTCTACACTCCCAAATCTGACAACTTCATAGCAATCCGGTACTGATCACCAGGATCTCATATTGGCGATGGTGTGAACAACTCTTGATCATTTTAGATAAATGTCAAGGTTCTCAGGCCAGTAATGTTTCAAAGGCTGGTCTACTTTTGTGAACTTTCTTCAGCCACAGAAAACTTCGGGCCCATCTTGTTCTGGGGATTTACCTAGTCCCATTCATTACCCAAAAAATGTCATGGGATGAGGATTGGATGAGGTGTTGAATACATTCCTTGGACTACGGGTGATGCGGGTAATCATGGTCCTCACCAAGCCCATAACTGGTAGGAGAAAGACTAGAGGGACCTAAATCTACCGCTCATGTAAAGGAGGATTATGGTTTTTCTGGAGCAAGAACTAAGTGACAATTCCTGAATTATGGAAAGCCAGATTTAAGTAATTAGAACTACGGTCTCCAAATCCACATTCACAAGGACCTTCCATGGTTTCCTCTGCCCATGGAAGAGTCACCTGGAGATTCCTTGATCTCCTTAGGCTCCCAGTACTCCTCGGAGATGAAGTTGACTCATAAAGGTCACCCAAATTTTTGAAGGAAAGGTTAATAGACTTAACTGCTTCATGACTATATTTAGTATTTCTACTCATCCCGAGCCTCCTGGTTCACGTACACAGAGGATAATGGGCTCACACAGGGGTGTAGCTTGAATGTTGGGGATGGGAGTGGCTCCAGGAGCTGCCTTTAATATTGGGTTTATAAACTTAATGCAATCTACTCATTTGTAGAGTCTCCATCCAACATGACTCCATGATCCTGAGAACAGAGGAAGTCACTATGTGGTCTGGCTAGATGGACATTGGGTGCCCCAAAAAGGTGGGAATAACATCTAGCTCACTGGATCCACATACTGGTCTCAGTTGCGACCCTCTTGGTGAACCAACAGCACATGACTGACCCTGATCTGAGACATTTGTATTCCAAGTAGTCCATATGCCTCCATCCTACTCTAAAATGAATACAGGCCCCAGAGCAAAACTCATAGATACAGACCAGACCCTCTAAATATCAACCCCAGACCAGACCTCCTTGTTACAGACCTAAGACCTGACTACTAAAATACAGACCCCCATGGCAGAACTCATAAATATAGACTGTAGCTCTCCTAAATATTGACCCCAGACCTGACTTCTAAAAAACAAACCTCAGAGCAAAACTCCCAAATGCAGACTCCAAAACAAGCCTACTAAATACAGGCCCCAACCTCCTAAATAAATACTCCAGAAAACTCCCTAAATATACCTCAGAGCTGACGTTCTAGATACAGCCATAGACCAACCCAACAGAAACCAGACTTCATAGATACAGAATACAGACCCCAGGCCAGACCTCCAAGATATAGACCCTAGATAAGACTTCCTAGATACAGACCAAGGCCAGGCCTCCTAAGTACATACCCCAGAGGAGGCTCACTATAAAACAGAAACCATACCTCATAGATACAGAATACAAATCCTAGACCAGATTCCCTAAATATACCCCACAGCAAATCTCCTAGATACGGACCCTAGACCAGACCCCCAAAATACATACTGCAGACCATACCCCCCACAGACCCCAGGCCTGACCTCTAAAACACAGACCCCAGAGCAAAATTTCTAGATATAGACCCCAGAAGAGACCTCCTAAATACAGACCCCAGATCAGACACACTAAATACAGATCGCAGACCTCCTAAATACAGACACCAGATCTGACTTCTAAAATACGGACCCCAGAGCAAAACTTCTAAATAAGGACCCCAGAAAACTCTCTAAATATACTCCAGAGCCGACTTTCTAGATACAGCACCAGACCAACCCTAAAAACAAAAACCAGACTTCATAGAATACAGATCCTAGACCAGTTCCTCTAAATATACCCCAGACCAGACCTCCTAGATATAGACCGCAGACCCCCTAAATACAGACCCTGGACCTGACCTCTAAAACACAGACCCCAGAGCAAAACTCCTAGAAACAGACCCCAGACCAGACCTCCTAAATACAGACCACAGAGCAGACTTCTGAAATACAGACCCCAGGCCAGACACACTAAATAGAGATTTAGACCTCCTAAATACAAACACCAGACCTGACTTCTAAAGTACAGACCCCAGAGCAAAGTTATACAGATCCCAGACCACACTTCTAAAATATAGAACCCAGAACATACCTCCTATATAAATATAACAGGAAAAACTCCCTAAATATCCCCCAGGGCTGACCATTTACAGACCCCAGACCAGACCTCCTAGATACAGACCCCAGACCTCCTAGATACAGACTGCAGCCCATACGCCCTAAATATAGACCACAGAGCAAAACTCCTAAATACAGATCCCAGACTAAACTTTCTAAATAAAGATCCTAGACAAACTCCCTAAAAAATATACCCCAGAGCTGACCTCCAAATACAGACCCCAGACCTACTATATACAGACCTCAGACCAAACCTCCTAGATACAGACCCCAGAGCAGACCTCATAAATACAAGCACTAGGTACAGCTCCAGACCAGACTGAATTCCCCTAGTTACAGACCTAAGACCTGACTTCTAAAATACAGACCCCAGAGCAGAACTCCTAAATAGAGACCACAGACCCCCTAAATACAGATCACAGACCAGAATTCTAAAACACAGACCCCAGAGCAAAACTCCTATATAGAGGCCCCAAAGCACACTTCTGAAGTACAGACCAGACATACTAAATACAGAACCCAGACCAGACCTCCTATTTACAGACCTAAGACCTGACTTCTAAAATACAGATCCCCCAGACCTACCCTAAAAACAGAAACCAGACCTTATATATACAGAATACAGATCCGAGACTAGATCCCCTAAATATACCCTACAGCAGACCTTCTAGATACACACCCCAGAGCAGAAATACAGACTGGACTCTGCAGATGCTTCAGCTATCCATGTTCCTGCAGTTTGCCGGCCGGATGTTGTCTGGGGTGAAGACCAGAACTGAAGAGAACTGCAGGAAGAAGACAAGTGAATCTTCACTCAGGACACTGGGCATCTGGGAGGTCTCCATCAGCTATGTGTTGGTTAGAGCAGTTTTGCTCAGGGCCTGAAGGGGATTAAACACTGTTTTCTACAAACAAACAGTATTATAAATGGCACGTGGTAGGCAGGGGCCCTGTTACAAATTTTGCATTGGGGCCCACCTCTGCTCTCCAGGAGGGTTATTAAGGATAATGTAGTGGATGGGGGGTCCATTCCTGAGCTTCGCTACCCTGTGTACGTTGACGATACGCTCTGCTGTATCATATCCTGCTAATGTCATAATCACCGGCTTTACCAGCAATCTCATAATTACAGTATCTCCGGAGCGCTCCAGATAATCTCCATGCTCTTCACCCTCATTCACAATGCATTTAGAAGCGGAAAACAAATTCCTGGTTGCACTACAAATCCACCAGGAATAGCGGACATGTGAAGAGGTCAATGTCAGGAGGGTGACATCAGCAGAGTACAGGAGATTGTTTAATTATTCACCCCCAGAGGTATCAGTACAAAGGCCTAAGTCCAATACAAAGGGAGCCTGTCAGCAGGAAGGCTTTGGTTACTGTACAGATGTAACAGAACACATTAAATACAATGTAACCGTATGACACCCCCACTAAAAGGGCCTTTGTCAGGCAGAGACCTGACCACCAGCACCCTGTGTTGTATCATGGCGTAGGCGGGATGCATTGTGTGCCTCTGGTACCTGTTCCGGGGGGTGGTGGGGGGTGTCCTTTTGCCTGAATAGCTCTTTGGAGTACAATTTAAAGGATGCAATGCATCTACAGGTTCAGCTTTGATTAAACACCAGGTCCTGGCTGATTTGACCTCTGGCCATCTGCCCAATATCCCAAAGTGGAAAGTCTCCCACTCTGGAAGACCTAGCCTGACCATGTGTGACCTGTAGGGACCCACAACAGAGTGGTCAATGACATAAATCTGAATCCATCTCCAATGTTTTATATTGCCACTATGTACCCCTTTCCTTCACCCCCAAGCCAAGATGTTCTCTTCTTCTTGAGATTCGTGGTCAAGATGGATAAAATTGGACTCCAAATACAAGGCATCAGTCCTGAGAAGCAAACGTTCCGGGTGGAGAGGTCACCACATATCCATAGTCATTCTGCAATGGATGGCAGCTATGGACACCTCTACAGTCCTGTCCACACCTTCTGTAGATCCATCAGTGGTAAAAGACTCAGCCCCCAGGGGAGAAGAACTGGTGACTATGTGCTTGTGATGATGACACCTGAGCATAATCGCCCATATTACTTGCCCTCAGTGTTCTGGAGACTATGAAATATGCTCAGTTCTGTAAATATATTAACTACAACCCCTATTTTCCCAATGACAGTCTAACTCCACTGAGGATAATGGGACAGAGGGAAAGACAAGGAGTCAAAAGGGGCACCTGCTGAACCTGCCCACATATTAGCAGAGATCTGGTCCATACATGTGGGGCTTTACACATGTACTGAGGTCCTGTACCCAAGTGAAACCACCAGAGGAGCCTACACATAATGCTCTACCTGACAATGTGCTCAGCACCTGATGGTTATTTTCTGGTGATGATATAGATGGAAGGAATGTAAGAACATAGAGGGCTGCAGAGACAGAGGAGAGGTGAAGATAGAAGAGGAGGAGAACAAAAAGGAAAGAAAGGAAAGAGAAGAAATGAAGGAAAGAGTAGAGATGACGAGACAAACAAGTAAGGAGAGAAAAGAGAACTGAAGAGAGATGGGAGAAACAGAGAACAGCAGAGAAGAAAGGGGGTAGACAGAGGATAAAGAAAGGTAAAGACAAAGGACAGAAAATGAGATATTGGAGGGTCAGAGGAGAGCATGGGGATGAACAGAGGAGTGGAGGAGAAGACGAAGAGAGCAGAGGAGAACAAAAGAAAAGAGACAGGAAACAAGAGATGATATGAGGGAAAGAATAGAGAAGAAAGGAAAAAAGAGAAGGGAGGAACAGAAGAGAAGCAAAAGTAATGAGAGCAGATGAGAATAAGAGAGGAGACAGAGGAAAGAAGAGAAGAAGTGAGGGAAAGAATAGAGAACAAGAGAAGAAAAGTAAAAAGAGAAGAGAGAAAACAAGAGAGAGAAGAGGGAAACAGAGGAGAAAAAAGAGGAGACAGAAAAAAGGTGAGGAAAATGGAAACAATAGAATGTGAGAAGCAGTGGAAAACAGAGAGAGAGGGAACTCAGAGAAGAGACAGAAATAGAGAAGTAAAAGAAGAGAAGAAGAGAAAAGTAGAGGAGAGTACAGAGAAGGAGGAGAGAAGTAGTCCAGAGTATAGAGAAGAAGGGGAGAAGGTGAAGTGAAAAGAAGAGAACTAAAACAGAGTACAGAGAAGTAGAGGAGAAGGTGAGGAGAAGGGGAGAGAAGTAGAGCACAGTTCACAGACATAGAGGAGAAGAAGAGAAGTAGAGGAGAGTGCAGAGAAGAAGAGGGGAAGGTGAGGAGAAGAAGAGAGAAGCAGGGGAGTATGGGAGAGAGAATAGGGGAGAGAAGTAGATAAGAAAAGAACAGAGAAGTAGAGGAATAGAAGGAGGAGAAAAGAGGGGGAGGGTACAGAGAAGTAGAGGAGTGAAAGTAATGAGAGGAGAACAGAAGTAGAGGAAAAGAAGAGAGGGAAACAGAAAAGTAGAGGAGAAGGAAAGAAGAACTGAGAGCTAAATGAGAAGAGTGAGGAAATAAAAGGATAGCAGAGGAGAGAGGGAAAAGAGGAAACAAGACAGGTGTAAATGATAGTATGAGAGGAGCAGAAGGGAACAGAGGAAAGCAGGAGTGGTAGGAAGAAATGGGAAATAGTAGAATAGAGGAGAGAAGAGAAGAGAGGTAGAGATTAGACTAGGGCAGTGGAGAGGTGGAGGAGGTATGCAAAGAAGAGAAGGGAGAACAGACTGGGGCAGCAGAGAGCTGGTGGGGCAGAGAAGGGAGAACAGACTGGGGCAGCAGAGAGCTGGTGGGGCAGAGAAGGGAGAACAGCAAAAGATAAAGAAGTGGATGAGAAGTAAAGAGCATATTTGATAGAGGGGCAGAGAAGATGACAGAACAGGAGAAGGAGGAGGCACATGAGGAGGTTTGTGGTAGCCACTGGCTATTCAGCTTTTAGAGACTAATCAAGATGGGGCTTTTACCCAAGACATGATTAAATACCCAGGACAGTAACAGGTGAGAGCTGCTCCTAGCAAGGTGGTCACAGAATCACAGCATGAACCAGCGCACAGACACATCACATAGGATGCCACCAATTCATAGACTTTATTTAAAGAAAGAGATCATTCTCCTTATGTTCAACCAAACATTTCTCTAGCCCCCCCCCCCCCCCATCCCCATCCCACCCCTGATTTAACCTACAATATACTGAGCAGGGAAGACAATGGGGGGCCCCACCCTGGGGCAAGCTACACTGGGGACATACAGCACTACTAGATTCTGTGTAACCTTACAAGCACATTACACAATGACACAGTACCAGGGGCTCAGCAATCACTGGCACATCTCCTGGACCCAGGAACATCTGAGGTTCTCTAGGAGCTGTAGAACTATAAGTATCAGTCTGCTCCACTCAGTGCATCTTATTTCTGGCAGACAAATCTACTTCCACAGCAGCTGTAGCTCCTCAGCTTCCCAGGGTCAGCCCTGCAGACTTAGATCCTGGTCCCCCATCCTCCCTGTCATACAGCCATCTGTAGGCTACAGTTCTCCACTTGTTCCTGCATCTCTGGAGACCTGGCCCCTCCACACTATACACACATAGATGTCCTGGGCTGGAGGTTTAAGGTTTCTCCTGGTGCTCCCAGGGCATGGGGTCACTTTCTTCTCCAGCTGTGGTGTTTCTGCGATCCTGCCAAAAATGTTCCACATCTGGAAGGATTTTCTCCTCCCTTAACTTGGAGTCTTGAGATGCTCGGTGCGCAGACGTGGAGTGGAAGTCATGCAAGGACTGGATGCTGGAGCCATTCTCTCCTCTGGATGGACCTGACCCGTCACATAGTTTGCACGGGGTCCAGATGTTCTTCAGACCTTCCCTGAACTCGTCAGACACGGCCAGAAACACTGCAGGATTGATGGTGCAGTTCAGGAACAGAACCACCTGGGCCAGGATCATGAGGGCATTGGGTGGCTGGAGGAGACCATAGTTGCTGTGCCTGGACCAGACCCAGACTATCCACTCGGGAAGCCACATCGCATCAAAAGCCAAGCTGACACTCATGAGCATAGAGGTGATCCTGCGGCTGAGGGTGCCGGGGTTGGGCACCCTGTTCCTCCTCTCCTTTCTCCTGAGAGCCCTCAGGTAGCAGCAAAAGGAGAAGACCATGGGCACCACATAAGCCACCAGGGGGTAAATTTTGCTGAAAACATTCATGAAATTGGAAGCATAATCCGGGATGTCAAAACTACACGTCAAGCCCTCCTTGTCCATCCTGATCTGAGTGAAGATGAAGTGTGGAAGAGGCAGCAGAAGAGCCATGGACCAGGAGAAGAGCAGCACCACCAGAACATATCTCCTACTGAAGCTCAACAGCTTTGGAGGGGTAACCACATGGACGTACCTGGCTTGGGCAATGGCTGCCAGGGTGAAGCTCTTGACGGTTAGGCAGCTGTAGAGGAACCATTCTGTGGTCCTGCAGATGAAGCCTCCAAAGATCCAGGACTGCCGGGCATAGGAGACAATGCGCACCGGGATGCAGAAGAGGATGAGGAGCAGGTCGGTGACCCCCAGGTTGATGACCAAGCAGTTGACCACTGAGAAATTGCCTTTCCTCAGGTCGTGGATGAGGATGGAGATGAGCAGTAGGTTCCCCGTGAAGCCAATGAGACAGATGAGGGACAACACCAGGGGCAGAGCCACAGTCACCTCCGACCCGACCTCCTCCGAGTCTCCGGAGAACTGCAAGGAGCGGGAGCTGTTCATGGTGCTGAAGTCTCTGCTGACACCTGTTCACTCCAGGCTCACACACAACTTTCTCCGGCATGCGTCAGTTTACCGACAAATGACGTAGTCAGTGGGGAAGGGGCTACAGAGGCGGTGAAGACTACAACCCCAGTGATGAGGTCACAGCCCCCAGTGATGAGGTCACAGCTCCAGTCCTTCCATGAAGGGGTTAATCCCTGGCCGCAGGGAGAGGTCCACCAGGTGAGGTGCTGAGGTCTGGATCCTGGAGAGGACAGAGCCCCCTCCTGCCTCCTGCTGGTTGTGGGGGTGACAGGGCAGATCTGGGGGAGCAAGCTGGCCCCTCACCCCGAGCCCCCAGCCAGGATAATGCCCTATTCTGCAGAACCCATTGTCTTAATGAGAAATCCGGAATAATCCCCAGCTAGCACTAATCCCCGACATAATCACCCAAACTACTCCATGTAGTGGAGCCAGATAATGAGAGGAGGTGAAGCCGAGACAAGCGGAGCCGTAGGAAGAGGGCGCTGCTCCTCCCCACATTAACCCCTCAGTCACAGACCCAACCACAGCTCTTCTGTGCTCAGGTACAGCAGAGCGGATTACTGTATAACCAGTCCCATGTAAAAGTATATCTCACTGGGTATATATAATGTGCTTCCTGCAGTCCTATGTAACAGCACAGACACATAACTGAGTACAGATAATGTGGTAGATGTCACCTGCAGTCCAATGTAACACCACAGATAACACAGTGATAACTCTCTCAGTACAGATAATGTAGTAGATGTCACCTGCAGTCCTATGTAACACCACAGATAACACAGTGATAACTCTCTCAGTACAGATAATGTAGTAGATGTCACCTGCAGTCCAATGTAACATCACAGATAACACAGTGATAACTGTCTGTGTACAGATAATGTAGTAGATGTCACCTGCAGTCCTATGTAACACTACAAAATACAGATAACACAGTGATAACTCCCTGAGTGCAGATAATGTAGTAGATGTCACATGCAGCCCTATGTAACACCACAGTGATAAGTCTCTGAGTACAGATAATGCAGTAGATGTCACCTGCAGTCCTATGTAACACCACAGAAAACAGTGATAACTCCTGTGTACAGATAATGTAGTAGATGTCACATGCAGTCCTATGTAACACCACAAATAACATAGGGATAACTCTCTGAGTACAGATAATGTAGTAGATGTCACCTGAAGTCTTCTCTGTGTATGGACTCAGCAGAGAACATACTGCCACCTGGTGATCTACCGTCATCACATTACCCTTTCAGGCTTCTCTGTGTATAGACTCAGCAGAGGACATACTGCCACCTGGTGGTCTTCCCTCATCACCTTCCCCTTTCAGTCTTCTCTGTGTATAGACTCAGCAGAGAACATACTGCCACCTTGTGGTCGCCCCTCATCACCTTTCTCTTTCAGTCTTCTCTGTGTATAGACTCAGCAGAGAACATACTGCCACCTGGTGGTCTCGCCTAATCACCTTCCCCTTTCAGGCTTCTCTGTGTATAGACTTAGCAGAGGACATACTGCCACCTGGTGGTCTCCACTCATCACCTTCCCCTTTCAGACTTCTCTGTGTAAAGACTCAGCAGAGAACATAATGCCACCTGGTGGTCTCCCCTAATCACCTTCCCCTTTCAGTCTTCTCTGTGTATAGACTCAGCAGAGGACATACTGTCACCTGGGGTTTCCCCTCACCACCTTTCCCTTTCAGGCTTCTCTGTGTATAGACTCAGCATAGAACATACTGCCACCTGGTGGTCTCCCCTCATCACCTCCCCTTTCAGTCTTCTCTGTGTAAAGACTCAGCAGAGAACATACTGCCACCTGGTGGTCTCCCCTCATCACTTTCCCCTTTCAGTCTTCTCTATGTATGGACTCAGCAGAGGATATCCTGCCACCTTGTGGTCTCCCCTCATCACCTTCCCCTTTCAGGCTTCTCTGTGTATAGACTTAGCAGAGAACATACTGCCACCTGGTGGTCTCCCCTCATCACCTTCCCCTTTCAGGCTTCTCTGTGTATAGACTTAGCAAAGGACATACTGCCACCTGGTGGTCTCCACTCATCACCTTCCCCTTTCAGTCTTCTCTGTGTATAGACTCAGCATAGAACATACTGCCACCTGGTGGTCTCCACTCATCACCTTACCGTTTCAGTCTTCTCTGTGTATGGACTTAGCAGAGAACATACTGCCACCTGGTGGTCTCCCCTCATCACCTTCCCCTTTCAGTCTTCTCTGTGTATAGACTCAGCAGAGAGCATACTGCCACCTGGTGGTCTCCACTCATCACTTTACCGTTTCAGTCTTCTCTGTGTATGGACTCAGCAGAGAACATACTGCCACCTGGTGGTCTCCCCTCATCACCTTCCACTTTCAGTCTTCTCTGTGTATAGACTCAGCAGAGGACATACTGCCACCTGGTGGTCTCCCCTCATCACCTTGCCCTTTCAGGCTTCTCTGTGTATAGACTCAGCAGAGAACATACTGCCACCTGGTGGTCTCCACTCATCAACTTCCCCTTTCAGACTTCTCTGTGTAAAGACTCAGCAGAGAACATACTGCCACCTGGTGGTCTCCCCTCATCACCTTCCCCTTTCATTCTTCTCTATGTATGGACTCAGCAGAGGACATCCTGCCACCTGGTGGTCTCCCCTCATCACCTTCCCCTTTCAGGCTTCTCTGTGTAGAGACTTAGCAGAGGACATACAGCCACCTGGTGGTATCCACTCATCACCTTCCCCTTTCAGTCTTCTCTGTGTATAGACTCAGCAGAGAACATACTGCCACCTGGTGGTCTCCCCTCATCACCTTCCCCTTTCATTCTTCTCTATGTATGGACTCAGCAGAGGACATCCTGCCACCTGGTGGTCTCCCCTCATCACCTTCCCCTTTCAGGCTTCTCTGTGTATAGACTCAGCAGAGAACATACTGCCACCTGGTGGTTTCCCCTCATCACCTTGATGAGTCGCAGGGGCAACACGTGAGGTGCACGGTGGACCGATGAGGGGCCAAATAATATAACACACAGTTCATCAGTTTACTCACGGTTAGCAGATAGCCTCCCTGGGCTGGCAGCACAGTGTTGAGGTGGACAGCACAAAATCCTCCGGGGCACGCTCTGTGGTAGGAAGCATCAGCCAAGATGGTGGTCGAGGTGCCCTTGATGTTAGGGGGGTTAGGGTGCTTGTTGCGGCTGAGTCCCTTGATGGTTTTTGTCGTGACGCAAGTACCGTTAATGGTGGTACAACCATAGGTAGTAATAATGAGGTAGACAGTGGTAAGATGCAACTCACAACTTTTACTCTGGGTGTCTTTTGGTTGCAGCGGTACAAATATGCAGTCTCTAGATGGTACAGAGTTAATTCTGCAAATCCACTGTTTCTAGGATTTTTAGGTTTCTTGGTTTTGGAGCAGTGGGTTAGGTGTACCTGGTTCCTTTAGATGTGTGGGATCCTATTCCTTGACTTTCCCTACAAGCTGAATATTTTAGACAGGAAAACTCAACTGTCTCTCAGAAGTTTGGTGTGGCTGCCTGAAGCTATAAAACCTCCACCATGCAAAGGTGCCTGTGGCCCTCAATAATGGCTCTTATCACCGATGAATTCTTAGGAATGCTTGTTTCTTTTCCAGGGAGGCAAACTCTTCTCCTACTGGTCAGGGATGAAAGTCTATAGTCCAGCTACAGAAGGAAAATGCTCTTCTGCGCCTCACATCTTAGTATCACCTACAGTACTAGCGAAGTTGGCTCCACTCACTAATCTGTGTTATGAAGTCTTCACTTTACATTTTCTTCCCACTAATCTGATCTGAACTACTCAGATCTTCTCTCTTTTGAACTACATCTTTCTAACTAGGATCTGGACTCAGAACACCCTCTCTAGGCCTAACCTATATATACACTGCTCAAAAAAATAAAGGGAACACTTAAACAACCCAATGTAACTCCAAGTCAATCCCACTTCTGTGAAATCAAACTGTCCACTTAGAAAGCAACACTGAGTGACAATCAATTTCACATGCTGTTGTGCAAATGGGATAGACAACAGGTGGAAATTATAGGCAATTAGCAAGACACCCCCAATAAAGGAGTGGTTCTGCAGGTGGTGACCACAGACCACTTCTCAGTTCCTATGCTTCCTGGCTGATGTTTTGGTCACTTTTGAATGCTGTCGGTGCTTTAACTCTAGTGGTAGCATGAGATGGAGTCTACAACCCACACAAGTGGCTCAGGTAGTGCAGCTTATCCAGGATGGCACATCAATGCGAACTGTGGCAAGAAGGTTTGCTGTGTCTGTCAGCGTAGTGTCCAGAGCATGGAGGCGCTACCAGGAGACAGGCCAGTACATCAGGAGACGTGGAGGAGGCCGTAGGAGGGCAACAACCCAGGAGGAACAGGAGGAGCACTGCCAGAGCCCTGCAAAATGACCTCCAGCAGGCCACAAATGTGCATGTGTCTGCTCAAACGGTCAGAAACAGACTCCATGAGGGTGATATAAGGGCCCGACGTCCACAGGTGGGGGTTGTGCTTACAGCCCAACACCGTGCAGGACGTTTGCCATTTGCCAGAGAACACCAAGATTGGCAAATTCGCCACTGGCGCCCTGTGCTCTTCACAGATGAAAGCAGGTTCACACTGAGCACATGTGACAGACGTGACAGAGTCTGGAGACACCGTGGAGAACGTTCTGCTGCCTGCAACATCCTGCAGCATGACTGGTTTGGCATTGGGTCAGTAATGGTGTGGGGTGGCATTTCTTTGGAGGGCCGCACAGCCCTCCATGTGCTCGCCAGAGGTAGCCTGACTGCCATTAGGTACCGAGATGAGATCCTCAGACCCCTTGTGAGACCATTTGCTGGTGCGGTTGGCCCTGGGTTCCTCCTAATGCAAGACAATGCTAGACCTCATGTGGCTGGAGTGTGTCAGCAGTTCCTGCAAGACGAAGGCATTGATGCTATGGACTGGCCCGCCCGTTCCCCAGACCTGAATCCAATTGAGCACATCTGGGACATCATGTCTCGCTCTATCCACCAACATCACGTTGCACCACAGACTGTCCAGGAGTTGGCAGATGCTTTAGTCCAGGTCTGGGAGGAGATCCCTCAGGAGACCGTCCACCACCTCATCAGGAGCATGCACAGGCATTGTAGGGAGGTCATACAGGCACGTGGAGGCCACACACACTACTGAGCCTCATTTTGACTTGTTTTAAGGACATTACATCAAAGTTGGATCAGCCTGTAGTGTGTTTTTCCACTTTAATTTTTGAGTGTGACTCCAAATCCAGACCTCCACGGGTTGAAAAAATTTATTCCATTTTTTTATTTTTGTGTGATTTTGTTGTCAGCACATTCAACTATGTAAAGAACAAAGTATTTCAGAAGAATATTTAATTAATTCAGATCTAGGATGTGTTATTTTTGTGTTCCCTTTATTTTTTTGAGCAGTGTATATATATATATATATATATATATATATATATATATGACCTGAACTTTATCCCCATCTAGTGGCGGGATGTATAAATTACACCTAATAGGCCTGTTAACAGGGATTTTGCAGATACATACATACAAAGTCATACATTACCACCTAGTGCTTTTAATAATGTGAAAAGTGCTTTTAAGCAGTGCCCACACACACGTAGTGGGACGCTGCATATAGATCAGCAGAGGACATACTGCCACCTGGTGGTCTCCCCTCATCACCTTTCCCTTTCAGTCTTCTCTGTGTATGGACTCAGCAGAGAACATACTGCCACCTAATGGTCTCCCCTTATCACCTTCCCCTTTCAGGCTTCTCTGTGTATAGACTTAGCCGAGGAAATACTGCCATCTGGTGGTCTCCACTCATCACCTTCCCCTTTCAGTCTTCTCTGTGTATAGACTCAGCAGAGAACATACTGCCACCTGGTGGTCTCCACTCATCACTTTACTGTTTCAGTCTTCTCTATGTATGGACTCAGCAGAGAACATACTGCCACCTGGTGGTCTCCCCTCATCACCTTCCTCTTTCAATATTCTCTGTTTATGAACTCAGCAGATAACATCCTGCCACCTGGTGGTCTCCCCTCATCACCTTCCGCTTTCAGGCTTCTCTGTGTAAAGATTCAGCAGAGAACATACTGCCACCTGGTGGTCTCCCCTTATCACCTTCCCTTTTCATGCTTCTCTGTGTATAGAGTCAGCAGAGAACATATTGCCACCTGGTGGTCTCCCCTCATCACCTTCCCCTTTCAGTCTTCTTTGTGTATAAACTTAGCAGAGGACATCCTGCCACCTGGTGGTCTCCCATCATCACCTTCCCCTTTCATGCTTCTCTGTGTGTAGACTTAGCAGAGGACATACTGCCACTTGGTGGTCTCCCCTCATCAACTTCCCCTTCCAGTCTTCTCTGTGTATAGACTCAGCAGAGAACATACTGCCACCTGGTGGTCTCCCCTCATAACCTTCCCCTTTCAGGCTTCTCTGTGTAAAGATTCAACAGAGAACATACTGCCACCTGGTGGTCTCCCCTCATTACCTTCCCCTTTCAGGCTTCTCTGTGTAAAGACTCAGCAGAGAACATACTGCCACCTGGTGGTCTCCACTCATCACCTTCCCCTTTTAGCCTTCTCTGTGTAAAGACTCAGCAGAGGACATACTGCCACCTGGTGGTCTCCACTCATCACCTTCCCCTTACAGTCTTCTCTATGTATGGACTCAGCAGAGGACATACTGCAACCTCAGTGGTCTCCCCTCATTAGCTTCCCCTTCCAGTCTTCTCTGTGTATAGACTCGGCAGAGAACATACTGCCACCTGGTGATCTACACTCATCACTTTCCCCTTTCAGTCTTCTCTGTGTATGGATTCAGCAGAGAACATACTGCCACCTGGTGGTCTCCCTTCATCGCCTTCCACTTTCAGTCTTTTCTGTGTATAGACTCAGCAGAGAACATACTGCCACCTGGTGGTATCATCTCATCGCCTTCCCCTTTCACTCCTATTGGTGTATGGTCTCAGCAGAGGACATCCTGACACCTGGTGGTCTCCCCTCATCGCCTTCTCTATTCAGTCTTCTTTGTGTGAGGACTTAGCAGAGGACATACTGCCACCTGGCGGTCTCCACTCATCACCTTCCCGTTTCAGTCTTCTCTGTGTATAGACTCAGCAGAGAACATACTGTCACCTGGTGGTCTCCACTCATCACTGTCCGCTTTCAGTCTTCTCTGTGTATAGACTCAGCAGAGAACATACTGCCACCTGGTGGTCTCTACTCATCACCGTCCCCTTTCAGTCTTCTCTGTGTATGGATTCAGCAGAGAACATACTGCCACCTGGTGGGTGCTCACACTCCTGCCCCGGGGATCTGATGCAGGATATAGATAGACAGGATGTTGGGGGTTATGGTCAGCCACAGTCGAGGTTGTAGATGTGATTAGTATTAGGGGTTACTGGTCAGATGGAATGAAGGCTGCACAGGGTTAATGGTTGGGGTCTACAGGCTTCTCTCAGAGGGGAGCGGATACAATTGTGTCAGATCTACAAAATGCTGGGTGATACATTGTGCAGCTGCTTCTAGAGCATTATCTAGAAGTGTTCTCAATCACTGACAGCAAGCAAACATCTTGAAAATTGTGAGAAATTGAACCATACAGTCTGCTAGAGATTTCTAGGACTTTTTGTTATACAGATAATTGGACAGCCCCTTTAAGGATTGTTGTCAGTCAGATTAGGAGGGGTGTACATTTTATATTCTACACTTACACTCACCTAAAGAATTATTAGGAACACCTGTTCTATTTCTCATTAATGCAATTATCTAGTCAACCAATCACATGGCAGTTGCTTCGATGCATTTAGGGGTGTGGTCCTGGTCAAGACAATCTCCTGAACTCCAAACTGAATGTCAGAATGGGAAAGAAAGGTGATTTAAGCAATTTTGAGCGTGGCATGGTTGTTGGTGCCAGACGGGCCGGTCTAAGTATTTCACAATCTGCTCAGTTACTGGGATTTTCACGCACAACCATTTCTAGGGTTTACAAAGAATGGTGTGAAAAGGGAAAAACATCCAGTATGCGGCCGTCCTGTGGGCGAAAATGCCTTGTGGATGCTAGAGGTCAGAGGAGAATGGGCCGACTGATTCAAGCTGATAGAAGAGCAACGTTGACTGAAATAACCACTCGTTACAACCGAGGTCTGCACCAAAGCATTTGTGAAGCCACAACACGCACAACCTTGAGTTGGATGGGCTACAACAGCAGAAGACCCCACCGGGTACCACTCATCTCCACTACAAATAGGAAAAAGAGGCTACAATTTGCACGAGCTCACCAAAATTGGACTGTTGAAGACTGGAAAAATGTTGCCTGGTCTGATGAGTCTCGATTTCTGTTGAGACATTCAAATGGTAGAGTCCGAATTTGGGGTAAACAGAATGAGAACATGTATCCATCCTCCGATGGCTACTTCCAGCAGCATAATGCACCATGTCACAAAGCTTGGATCATTTCACATTGGTTTCTTGAACATGACAATGAGTTCACTGGACTAAAATGGCCCCACAGTCACCAGATCTCAACCCAATAGAGCATCTTTGGGATGTGGTGGAACGGGAGCTTCGTGCCATGGATGTGCATCCCTCAAATCTCCATCAACTGCAAGATGCTATCCTATCAATATGGGCCAACATTTCTAAAGAATGCTATCAGCACCTTGTGGAATCAATGCCACGTAGAATTAAGGCAGTTCTGAAGGAAAAAGGGGGTCCAACACCGTATTAGTATGGGGGCACTAATAATTCTATAGGTGAGTGTATATTGGCCAGTGTAACCGGTGTGCCTGCTATAGAGCCCTTCACAAACAGGTACCGGCCGTCAGGATCCGAGGAGGAAGCTACAACCGCAAAGGGCACCTGCTTGTGAATGGCTATACTGACACCCCGGCTAGCGGAGGTCTGCGCACTGTGGAACCATTAAGTGAACTTCTTGGAAGGAAGATTGGAAATCTTACCTGCCCGAAAATGCGTTTCTTGGAAAAAAGCGATGGAAACTTTATCTTTTTGTAGCAAGCAAATCAACTGGGATCTTTTGCACGGCTCGTTCAGGCCCCGGATATTAAGGGCGGAAACTACAAGAGAAGCCATTTTAAGTCAGTAGGAAAGCACATAGTAATCAGAATCTGAGCGAACCAAATAAGATCATAAGGATGGGATACAAGGACACAAGAGGAGAAACACATAAGGGCAAAAGAAGGTAGAAAATAAGGCAAACAGTAAATCATAATCACATAGTGCAGAACTAAGAGCTCCACGGAGCGCCTGGGAGTCAGAGGATCCTTTCTCATCACGGACTGGTGCCGGGATCCATCAGGCGGGGGGTCTCGTAGAGCTGGGGTAGGCCAAGGGAAGGCCATCAGGTAACAAGGAAGTCAAAGAGGAAACCAGTGGCAAACAAATCCTCCGTGCAGAGGGGGGTGGGAGGGGAGAGGTAGAAAGCACTCAGGAAGGTGAAGTCCTTAGGGAAGTAAACAACGGCCTGGATATGTCCAAGAGAGCCATGTCAAAAACTAAACTGCCTTGGAGCCTGTCCTGAGGAGCAGAAAAGGAGAGATCCGCAACTTCGGAAGCCCACTTCAGGAGGAGGCCGGAACTGTGTCCGGAAGAGAATTGTGATCATCTCAGCAGATAGGCTTCAGCGATGAGGAGAGTGACCCGCTGCAGCGGAGGCCTGAGAACTCTGACTGGGGCGGGATTTCTTCCCGGCAGGCACAAGGGACCAGGTGTCTGCTGTCGGAGGCGAGGGGATAAGATCTCCCTAGTCCACCGGCATCCAGGACGGGATTTCAATTGGAGCTATACCCAGTGGGACCCAGGCCCCGGAAAAGTCCTGAGGAGTGCGTATGGTGATCTGCCTTCTGTTTTTGAAGACAGCCAGGCCAAAGGGGTATAGCCAGCGAAACTGGGTTCCCGAGGTTTTGAGCACTTCAAGAAGCGGACGCAAAATACGTCTCTTTGCCAGCGTGGAGGGTGCTAAGTCCTGAAAGAACTGCAGCTGTGAGCCTTCATATTCCAGGCGGTCCGCCTCTCTACTGGCTTTCAATAGTGCCGCAGTGTCCACAAAACTGAGGAGGCCACAGACAACATCCCTCGGAGGATCCGATGTCTTCAGCTTGGGACGAAGAGCGCGGTGTATGCGTTCAATGATGATATTTGCTGCTCTTTCTGGATTTAAAAGATTTGCGAATATTTCTTTAGCGATTTTTTCGAGAACTTCCGATGATTTCAGGGAGACCACGGATACGAATATTGCGTCTGCAGCTTCGATTTTCCTGGTCTTCGATTCACAGTAGGGCATCATTCATAAGATCTTTATGCGATCCAAACGTCGAGCAGGTTTCCTCACCGAAGCGAATAATCGAGTCCTGCGAAGTTTTCCAGCGCGGCGACTCTCTGGCCAATGGATCGAAGATCAGTCTTTATTTCTGTCAAGTCTTGCTTCAGGGGAGCCAGGGCGGAATCCAGAATTTCGCGAAGAATCGCTTTAGAAAGATTCGATCCCCGCTTGCAATTTTTATATTCGGAAGCATCCGAAAAACTTCCCGCTTCCGAAAATTCGTCCGCATCGGAGTGAAGAGAAGGAGCCGGCGCCATCTTAGGTGTCCCTGCAGCGATGCCGTTGGAGTTTTCCTCAGGAATTGCTCCATGTCAGGCTGTTTGGAGCGGCTCACAGGTGGGTTGGCAGGTTCCCTGGGGCGATCTCTCCCCACTTTGCCCATTTTGAGCGTCTGAAAGGTGCTATAAAAGGGGGTTTGTGCCAGCTAGGATGAGGAGCTCAGAAACCAGCAGCCATGCAGCTGAGCGGCCAAGCTCCGCCTATAGTAGTTATATTCTTGTACATAGGAGGCAGTATTATAGTAGTTATATTCTTGTACATAGGAGGCAGTATTATAGTAGTTATATTCTTGTACATAGGAGCAGTATTATAGTAGTTATATTCTTGTACATAGGAGCAGTATTATAGTGGTTATATTCTTGTACATAGGAGCAGTATTATAGTAGTTATATTCTTGTACATAGGAGGCAGTATTATAGTAGTTATATTCTTGTACATAGGAGCAGTATTATAGTAGTTATATTCTTGTACATAGGAGGCAGTATTATAGTAGTTATATTCTTGTACATAGGAGCAGTATTATAGTAGTTATATTCTTGTACATAGGAGCAGTATTATAGTAGTTATATTCTTGTACATAGGAGCAGTATTATAGTAGTTATATTCTTGTACATAGGAGCAGTATTATAGTAGTCATATTCTTGTACATAGGAGCAGTATTATAGTAGTTATATTCTTGTACATAGAGGCAGTATTATAGTAGTCATATTCTTGTACACAGGAGGCAGTATTATAGTAGTTATATTCTTGTACATAGGAGCAGTATTATAGTAGTTATATTCTTGTACATAGGATCAGTATTATAGTAGTTATATTCTTGTAATAGGAGCAGTATTATAGTAGTTATATTCTTGTACATAGGAGCAGTATTATAGTAGTTATATTCTTGTACATAGGAGGCAGTATTATAGTAGTTATATTCTTGTACATAGGAGCAGTATTATAGTAGTTATATTCTTGTACATTAGGAGCAGTATTATAGTAGTTATATTCTTGTACATAGGAGCAGTATTATAGTAGTTATATTCTTGTACATAGGAGGCAGTATTATAGTAGTTATATTCTTGTACATAGGAGGCAGTATTATAGTAGTTATATTCTTGTACATAGGAGTAGTATTATAGTAGTTATATTCTTGTACATAGGAGGCAGTATTATAGTAGTTATATTCTTGTACATAGGAGCAGTATTATAGTAGTTATAGTCTTGTACATAGGGGCAGTATTATAGTAGCTATATTCTTGTACATAGGAGCAGTATTATAGTAGTTATATTCTTGTACATAGGAGGCAGTATTATAGTAGTTATATTCTTGTACATAGGAGCAGTATTATAGTAGTTATATTCTTGTACACAGGAACAGTATTATAGTAGTTATAGTCTTGTACACAGGAGCAGTATTATAGTAGTTATATTCTTGTACATAGGAGCAGTATTATAGCAGTTATATTCTTGTACATAGGAGGCAGTATTATAGTAGTAATATTCTTGTACACAGGAACAGTATTATAGTAGTTATATTCTTGTACATAGGAGGCAGTATTATAGTAGTTATATTCTTGTACATAGGAGGCAGTATTATAGTAGTTATATTCTTGTACATAGGAGCAGTATTATAGTAGTTATATTCTTGTACATAGGAGCAGTATTATAGTAGTTATATTCTTGTACATAGGAGCAGTATTATAGCAGTTATATTCTTGTACATAGGGGGCAGTATTATAGCAGTTATATTCTTGTACATAGGAAGCAGTATTATAGTAGTTATATTCTTGTACATAGGAGCAGTATTATAGTAGTTATAGTCTTGTACACAGGAGCAGTATTATAGTAGTTATATTCTTGTACATAGGAGCAGTATTATAGCAGTTATATTCTTGTACATAGGAGGCAGTATTATAGTAGTTATATTCTTGTACATAGGAGCAGTATTATAGTAGTTATATTCTTGTACATAGGAGCAGTATTATAGTAGTTATATTCTTGTACATAGGAGCAGGATTATAGTAGTTATATTCTTGTACATAGGAGGCAGTATTATAGTAGTTATATTCTTGTACATAGGAACAGTATTATAGTAGTTATATTCTTGTACATAGGAGGCAGTATTATAGTAGTTATATTCTTGTACATAGGAGGCAGTATTATAGTAGTTATATTCTTGTACATAGGAGCAGTATTATAGTAGTTATATTCTTGTACATAGGAGCAGTATTATAGTAGTTATATTCTTGTACATAGGAGCAGTATTATAGCAGTTATATTCTTGTACATAGGGGGCAGTATTATAGCAGTTATATTCTTGTACATAGGAAGCAGTATTATAGTAGTTATATTCTTGTACATAGGAGCAGTATTATAGTAGTTATAGTCTTGTACACAGGAGCAGTATTATAGTAGTTATATTCTTGTACATAGGAGCAGTATTATAGCAGTTATATTCTTGTACATAGGAGCAGTATTATAGCAGTTATATTCTTGTACATAGGAGGCAGTATTATAGTAGTTATATTCTTGTACATAGGAGCAGTATTATAGTAGTTATATTCTTGTACATAGGAGCAGTATTATAGTAGTTATATTCTTGTACATAGGAGCAGGATTATAGTAGTTATATTCTTGTACATAGGAGGCAGTATTATAGTAGTTATATTCTTAACCATATTTCTTTTTATTGAGGTAAGAAGATAAGGCCACACGCCCACACAGGACATCAGTACAATAACATTAAAAGTCACCATAGTTATTCGGCATACATGTCATGTGTAAACAGTACCAGCTGTTATCATCATCATCAGAGATATACATCACAAGGGACAAAAAAGAAAGAAAAGAAAAGGAAAGGAAAAGGGAGGGGAAGGGGGACAAGAAGGGGAGGGTTCCTGCTCTTTCATGTGAAATTCCTATGTGATTTCCACGGGGACCATAACTTCAAGAAACAGTGGCGAGAGTTTGTCTCCCAGTGCGCCAATTCCTCAAAGCGGTAAATTTGGTCTACCTTATCCGTCCACATACTAGGATTTGGGGGGGGAGTCTGTCTTCCACAGAAAGGGAACCAGTAATCTAGCTGCTGTGATCAGCATTGTAGGGAGGTTGTTTGTGGCGGGAGTTAGCGTGGTATTAGGGCACCATAGTAAGATAAGTTTAGCATCCAAAACGACTTTAGTTTTGCAGATGCTATTGATCATTGATTCTATCAATTTCCAGAACGGTTGGATCTTATGGCAGAACCACCAGATGTGTGATAATGAACCGGTTTCTATGCCACACCTCCAGCACATCTCAGGTACCTCAGGATTAAGTTTGTGCAAGAATTCAGGAGTTTTATACCATCTACTTAGCAGCTTAAAAGAATTCTCCTGAACTCTTACGCAACGACTGAAGCCGTGAGAATGAGCTAACACAAAGGCCCTCTCCGGTTCCGTCAGGGTCATAGAAAGCTCTCGCTCCCATGAAGTCAAGTACCCCAGCTCTGGTGGCAAGGAGGAAAGCATTTCCTTATACATCTGGGATAATGACCTAAGAGGGGGCCTAGGAGCCAGGATTTTCTTCTCAAGCCAGGAGGGGGAGTTATTACTAGCAAAGGTTCCAACGCATAACTTAGTATCTCTCCTAAAATCTGCCAGGTGGAAGAATGGAGCAGTCTTAATTTCAGGGCGGTCCATAATTAAATCCCAATGCAAACTACCATCTGGAAGAAGGACATCCCGCATAGACAAGCCAGCGAGCCTAGACCAAATCCCGGAGGGGCTTGACACAGAAGGATGAATATAGCTCTGTAACAATTTAAGAGGCATACAGAGATTAGGAAAGCCAAACTGTTGGGACTTAACCATTTTAGACCATTCTACTAGCATTCCTTTCCAAACCGGGGAAGAGGCGTAATGATTGGCCGAAAAGGGCCTAACACCCCATAGAGTGAGCAGATCCTGGTTGGTGAGTAGTACAGATTCGAGCCGTGAGCAAAGGGAATTAGATTTACGGGTCATGACAGCTATACACCTACATAACTGGACAGCAGTATAATATAACTTTACATCAGGCATCCCAAAGCCTCCAAATTTCTTATCTCTTGTGAGAACAGAGTAGGCAATGCGTGGAGACTTGCCATTCCAGAGGAAGCGTGTGAACACTCGGCGGACCTCTGAAAAGTAAGAGTTTGGCAGCCATATGGGGATGGCTTGCAGCAAGTAAAGAAATTTGGGGAGAATAAAAGTTTTCAGATAGTTTTTTCTCCCTATCCAAGAAACAAAAGGGAGTTTCAAATTCTGTAAGTGGGTGCGAACCTCTTGCAGGAGTGGAGCGAAGTTAAGGGAGGCTAGGTCCTGAATATTGGCCGAAACATGTGTTCCCAAGAATGTAATGTCTCTGGAGGCCCAGGCGAATGGGGTGGAGCGTTTTAGATTATTAATTACAGTTTGAGGGCAAGAGATGTTAAGTGCCATAGATTTTCCATAATTTATTTTGAAATTGGATACAAATCCAAAGTCCTCAAAAGTATTCAACAACTTGGGCAAGGCCTCTGCAGGGTTGGAGGTCATGACTAAAAGGTCATCCGCGAATGCTGCAGTAACATGTGTTTGTTGACCAATCTGGAGGCCTCTAATAACAGGGTCCGATCTAATTTTACACAAAAGGGTTTCCATAACCAGCACAAATAAAGCCGGGGAGAGGGGGCACCCCTGTCTTGTTCCATTGGTGATGCGAAATGGTGGGGACAAAGCTCCATTGACCTTGACCATGGCAGAGGGGGCCGAGTAAAGGGTGTTGACAGCACTAATAAACTGGTCTGGGAGGCCAAACTTCGACAGGGTCCGCGACATAAAGAGCCAGCTGACCCTGTCGAAGGCTTTTTCCGCATCCGTGCTCACCAGGACCAGAGGCTTAGAGGATCTCTTGGCCCAATTCACAAGATGTAGAAGTCGCACCGTGTTCTCCGACCCCTGTCTGCCATGGATAAAACCAACTTGCTCCCCGTGTACAATGTCAGGGAGGACATCTTGAAGCCTGGTAGCCAGAATTTTCGCCCACCACTTCACATCGTTATTAAGTAAAGATATTGGCCTATAGTTACTGCAGCATGTTGGATCTTTGTTTTCCTTATGGAGGACAGTGATGTGCGCCATTAAGGAATGAGGAGCAAGAGACCCCCCTGTCAGAAGGTAGTTGCACAAGTTCCTGAAACGTGGGATTAACACATCCTGAAAGGCTTTATAGTATGCAATGGAAAATCCATCAGGGCCGGGGCTTTTACCCGATGGGATAGACATAAGGACCTTGCGAACCTCTGAATCAGAAATAGGCTTAGTCAGGAGGGAAGTTTTTGATGGGGATACAGAGGGAAGGTCTAGAGACTGTAAGAATTTATCAGTAGCCTCGCTTAGATCTCCCGGGGTAGTCTCATTAGGGGGTGGTAAATTATATAGAGCTTCATAGAAGGCGCAAAATGCCTTGGCGACATCTGGGGTGGACTTATGTATTTTGCCCTTAGAGTCTTTAATAGAGGAAACAAAGGAGTCAGAAAACTGCTTCTTGGCAATTGCCGACATCAGTCTGTTTCCTCTATCCCCATGTGCATAGGCCTTGAATCGGGAACGAAGGACCAACTTTGCTGAGGTGACATTCAATAGATTTTTTAGTTTTGTTCTGGCTTCAGTTAGTTCTGCTAGGGTGCTTATAGCTCGAGATTCCTTGTGGGATGATTCTAGACGGGTTATGTTCGCCAATAAGGCGTCCAGTGCTAATGTCCTTTGTTTTTTCACAAAAGCTCCTAAAGCTATAAGCTCCCCCCTTAGGACCACCTTGTGGGATTCCCATAGTATAGAAGGAGAAGGAGGCGACTCTGGGGTATCATTGATCGCAAAAAATTCAGATATTGAGGCCCTGAGTTTATCTGCATGTCTAGGATCTAGAATCAGGGTGTCATTGAGACGCCACAAGCGCTCCTTTCTCTGTGGTTCAGACAGGGAAAAGTTAACAATGACAGGGGCATGGTCGGATAACGTTATATTACCTATCCGGGCTCCAGAGACATTACGTATATGCGAACCAGACAGGAAAATATAATCCAATCTGTGGAAAGATAATTTAGCATGTGAGTAAAAGGTGTAATCACGGCCATTGGGGTTCAAGGCCCGCCAGACATCCAATACTTTAAGTTTCCTCAAGGAAATTTTTACTCTTTTCAAGAGCCTGTAGGATACAGAGGGTTTACCCGCCGAGGTGTCCACCGCTGGCTCCAGAGCAACATTGAAGTCGCCCCCTAATACTAATAAGCCCTCTGAGAAGGAGGATAATGCAGCAAGGGTCTGAACGAGCCATGATACTTGGCCTTTATTGGGAGCATACAAGTTAGCAAAGGTCACTGGGGACTCACCCAATAAGCCCCTTACAAAGATGTACCTGCCCTCTGGGTCTGTTGATATAGCTGAGTGTTTAAAGGGGAGGCATTTATGTATAGCTATACTAACCCCTCTACTAGTTGAATCATGTGTACTATGAAACCACTGGACAATTTTTTTAGGAGGAAGTTTGGGAATTTTGCCCGTTCTAAAATGAGTCTCCTGTAAGAAGGCCACTGAGACTTTATCCCTCAGGAGAAGAGAAATGATTTGAGACCTTTTGCATGGCTCGTTCAGCCCATGTGCATTTAGCGAGGCAACTACAATTGAAGACATCTTAATATATACTCAGGGGAGAGGCGGCCTGAAGTACCCGTGAGAATGCTAGAGAGCATATAGTATATATGAGCAGGATGGGGAAAATGAGGAAAGAGGGAGAAGGAAAACATACAAAGTAAAATAAGGGGAGTAACATTTGACATGTTAAACCGGTAATAACCCAGTTCAGACATGTTATTCATCTGAAAAGTGGGTGCTTCACCTATCACCATCCAAGACAGGATTGGGCTGGTGAGGGGGCAAGTAAAACACCTCTATGGTCTACAACAATAAGACCAATAACAAAAGAAGGAACAAATACAACCAGCTCCAGTAATCGACCGGTCATTACCCTTCGGGTGAGGAACTAAATTCTCAGTTCAGAGACAGCGTCCAGCACAGGATAAAGAAGCGATGCACTTCTATGTGACGCCAAGTTCAGATAGTGAGCATGTAAAGATCATACCAGCTCAAAACAAACAGGAAAAGAAGCTAGGTCTGCCTTTAGCTAAACTATAAGCTGAAGGTTGAAAAACATCTAACTCCAGCTTATATAGGGTAGCGGTATCAGGAGCTTACATACTTAGCTGAAAATAACATAAGTCCCATAAATCAGGTGGGAGCTCTCTTCATCTTGCCTTTTCCCGGGCGCTCTGGCTTGCCTGATGAGACCTTCTGCCAGGCCGAGACACGAGGTGGAACAGGTAGGGGGCCATCTTGATCTGCCGGCAGCCATGAGGGGATATCCACAGGAGGGACATCTAGTGAGCTCCAGACTGAAGCGAGATCCGCAGGAGAACGTATGGTAAGCAGTTTACCGTTTCTGGAGACAGCGAGCCCAAATGGGTATAGCCACCGAAATGGCGTGGACGTTTTCCTCAGGGCGTCCAGGAGGGGTTTCAGCAAGCGTCGCTTCGCCAGGGTGGATGGCGCCAAATCTTGGTACATCTGAAATGGTGTGCCTTCATACTCCAGTACCTCCATCTCTCTCTGTTTCTTCAGGAGGGCCGCAGTGTCCACATAACTTAACAGGCCGCAGATGACATCTCGTGGAGGTTCCTGTGGCTTAGGCCTGGGGCGCAGCGCCCTGTGTATCCGTTCTACCACTATTCCTGCTGCTCTATCAGGCTCCAGCAACATGGAGAAGATTTCGCGCGCCACTGTCGGTAGGGCCTCAGCCGCAATCGATTCCGGTAGGCCGCGTATGCGGATATTCCGCCTGCGACTGCGGTTTTCTTGATCTTCAAGTTTTAAAAAAGCCTCATTTAGTAAGGTCTTGTGAGTAGCCAGCACCTCCGATGCTTTTTCTTCATACGCCATCATCGAATCTTGTGCTGTTTCTAATGCCACTACTCTTTGACCCAGATGTCTCAGGTCATCTTTTATATCGGATAGATCTTGTTTGATAGGCGAGAGAGCAGATTCCAGTACACGCCGAAGAGTCCTCTCCGAAATAGGGGGATCTCTGGGTCTCCTATCTGAGACATCGGAGCCGCTGCATGCGTCGGAGAGGTCTCCTATATCGGAGTCTTGAGCGGCAGATTCCGCCATGTTAGGGCCTTTCTGAGCCACAAGCCTCGGTGTTTTCCGGAGGTATTTCTCCATCTCTGGCTGTTTAGTGTGTCGCGGAGTCGTCTCTGAACTTCCTCTAACTTTATCTTTGCCAGGTTTCCCCATAATAAGGCGAATTTATGTGCTTAATTAGGGTAAATGAGCCGGTCTGCTGGAGGAGCTCAAGCTCGTGCGGCCATTCAGCAGCGTGGCTCGGCTCCGCCCCCATAGTAGTTATATTCTTGTACATAGGACCAGTATTATAGTAGTTATATTCTTGTACATAGGAGGCAGTATTATAGTAGTTATATTCTTGTACATAGGAGGCAGTATTATAGTAGTTATATTCTTGTACATAGAAGGCAGTATTATAGTAGTTATATTCTTGTACATAGGAGCAGTATTATAGTAGTTATATTCTTGTACATAGGAGCAGTATTATAGTAGTTATATTCTTGTACACAGGAGCAGTATTATAGTAGTTATATTCTTGTACATAGGAGGCAGTAATATAGTAGTTATATTCTTGTACATAGGAGGCAGTATTATAGTAGTTATATTCCTGTACATAGGAGCAGTATTATAGTAGTTATATTCTTGTACATAGGAAGCAGTATTATAGTAGTTATATTCTTGTACATAGGAGCAGTATTATAGTAGTTATATTCCTGTACATAGGAGGCAGTATTATAGTAGTTATATTACTGTACATAGGACCAGTATTATAGTAGTTATATTCTTGTACATAGGAGCAGTATTATAGTAGTTATATTCTTATACATAGGAGCAGTATTATAGTAGTTATATTCTTGTACATAGGAGCAGTATTATAGTAGTTATATTCTTGTACATAGGAGGCAGTATTATAGTAGTTATATTCTTGTACATAGGAGCAGTATTATAGTAGTTATATTCTTGTACATAGGAAGCAGTATTATAGTAGTTATATTCTTGTACATAGGAGCAGTATTATAGTAGTTATATTCCTGTACATAGGAGGCAGTATTATAGTAGTTATATTACTGTACATAGGACCAGTATTATAGTAGTTATATTCTTATACATAGGAGCAGTATTATAGTAGTTATATTCTTGTACATAGGAGGCAGTATTATAGTAGTTATATTCTTGTACATAGGAGCAGTATTATAGTAGTTATATTCTTGTACATAGGAGGCAGTATTATAGTAGTTATATTCTAGTACATAGTAGCAGTATTATAGTAGTTATATTCTTGTACATAGGAGGCAGTATTATAGTAGTTATATTCTTGTACATAGGGGCAGTATTATAGTAGTTATATTCTTGTACATAGGAGCAGTATTATAGTAGTTATATTCTTGTACATAGGAGCAGTATTATAGTAGTTATATTCTTGTACATAGGGGCAGTATTATAGTAGTTATATTCTTGTACATAGGAGCAGTATTATAGTAGTTATATTCCTGTACATAGGAGGCAGTATTATAGTAGTTATATTCTTGTACATAGGAGGCAGTATTATAGTAGTTATATTCTTGTACATAGGAGGCAGTATTATAGTAGTTATATTCTTGTACATAGGAGCAGTATTATAGTAGTTATATTCTTGTACATAGGAGCAGTATTATAGCAGTTATATTCTTGTACATAGGAGCAGTATTATAGTAGTTATATTCTTGTACATAGGAGCAGTATTATAGTAGTTATATTCTTGTACATAGGAGCAGTATTATAGTAGTTATATTCTTGTACATAGGAGCAGTATTATAGTAGTTATATTCTTGTACATAGGAGGCAGTATTATAGTAGTTATATTCTTGTACATAGGAGCAGTATTATAGTAGTTATATTCTTGTACATAGGAGGCAGTATTATAGTAGTTATATTCTTGTACATAGGAGGCAGTATTATAGTAGTTATATTCTTGTACATAGGAGCAGTATTATAGTAGTTATATTCTTGTACATAGGAGCAGTATTATAGTAGTTATATTCTTGTACATAGGAGCAGTATTATAGTAGTTATATTCTTGTACATAGGGGCAGTATTATAGTAGTTATATTCCTGTACATAGGAGGCAGTATTATAGTAGTTATATTCTTGTACATAGGAGCAGTATTATAGCAGTTATATTCCTGTACATAGGAGGCAATTTTTATTAGTATAAACAAACATAACAGTACATTCAATCTGAATGAACAGAAACAATGGTCATTTACCAGAAATCATACATATCCAACAGTATAAATAATAATAATGATGATAACTTTAACTTAACAATAGTCCATCGCTGTTAAAGGAAAATAAAGTAAATAAATCAGTAATAAACACAATTACATTATGAAGATAAGTCCACATCCACCATATGTACATTCCTCCATAACATCCTGTTTCTCTCCATTTTCCTACATTCTACGTTCTTTATCCACCTCAGCTCTGACAGGATCAGGTTCACCGCTTGCCTGTGATGGAACGGCTCGCTATGTACGGACACTTTCGCTCTAGTATGCCAGTGGTAGTATTTAATGACTGTTATAATCAGGTACATGGTCCCCCGGTCAATGTCAGGTATACTAGCTGGTACCCCATAGATGATATCAGGGTATGTAAGACACCGCAGTCTAGGGATCTTTAACCTAGAGGATACTTCCTGCCATATTTTCTGCCCTTCCTCGCACTCAGATATAAAGTGTGCCATTGTCTCCTCCTGTTGACATCCTAAGGGACACTTACGCTCTGACACACTCAGATGTTTTAGATTCCCCTTAACATAAAGCTTTCCATGCAAGGACAGCCAGGCTATGTCAAAAAATTTAGCAGGGAGCCTGACTCCATTAAGAAACCTCAGACTTTCTTTTAAGGTTACTGATGTGCAGTCTTTTAATGCGGGCTGTATATAAAAGAAAGTCCTACATATGGTCAGGTACAGCTCTTTCCTGGTCTTACTCTCAATACACACTTTATCCATCCGCCAGTTTCTCAAGCACCTAAGACCATATTCCAGGTACTGGGGGAGGAAGCCACGAGTCAACCGACCCCTCTTGAGACTGCCGCCTCGCACCCAAGACTCTGCAAAAGGCATTATCCAGTCCCTGACACTGTTCACCCACAGGGAGCTGTTCTCTGAGTCCAGGTCACCAAAATTGACTTTTAGGAACAAGGAGTCAAAGAACACCCTTGGATTTAACATATCCAGCCCACCCTCTCTCCTCTGTAGGTAGGTGATCCCTCTTTTTACTGGGTTCAACCTGTTCCCCCAAAGAAGCTGGAAGAACAGGCTAAAGAGCCTAGCCGAGAAAGGTTCTGGCAAAGGAAAGACGACAGAGATCTACAAGAAGACGGGGACCAGGCAAGTCTTCAGCATTTTAACCCTTTCTCTATAGGTCAGCCTCCAGTTCTTCCATCGCTGAACCTTTGCATTTCCGGCTTCCAACTTCTCCTCCCAATTTATCCTGGCGTTATCGTCCCTCCCAAATTTAACCCCTAAGATCTTAATATAGGTGGAGGCTTTCGCAAATTGTGGCAGATCAAAGTCTGGAACAGAACCCAGTGTCCAGAAAGCTTGACTCTTCTCAAGGTTGACCAGAGACCCCGAGGCCTCAGAGTAGCTTCTGATGGCTGCCGACAACATCTGCACCTCACTAGGCTCAGATATCACCACAGTCACATCATCTGCATAGGCAACAACACTCAGAGGCAAGCAGTGGGGGACCGGTACCCCCCGAAAATCACACTCCTGCAGCGACCTCAGGAACGGGTCTAAGGCAAACACATACAGCAGTGGACTCAACGGGCAACCCTGTCTCACCCCTGCCTCAACCCTGAACGTGCCACCCTGCCAACCATTGACCAGAGGAAAGCTCTCTGCCTCTCTATATAAGGTTTTCAGCCAATCAATAAATTGTCCCGGAATACCGTACTTTGACAAAGTGGCCCATAGATACTCGTGGTCTACTCTGTCGAAGGCTTTAGCCTGGTCAAGACCAACAACATATCTCCCACACCTCAGAGCTTTACATCTCTCAAACATCTCCCTTATCGAGATGACTGCTCCAGAGATGTTCCGCCCTTTTACTGTGCCGAACTGACAGCCTGCCAACAGTGCCCGGGACAAACAGACTAATCTAGAGAAAAGGATTTTTGCCAGAATTTTCCTGTCGACATTCAAGAGGGCAATCGGCCTCCAGTTCTTGATGTCGCTAGGCTCCTTACCTTTAGAAAGCAGAATTAGCGATGATACCCTCATGGACGGAGGCATCAGGTGATTTTCTAGACAATTTTTATACACGTGCACGAGGATTGGAGCCAAGTGGTCTCTGAATTTCTTATAGAATTCTGCGGTAATACCGTCGGGACCTGGTGCCTTCTTCAGATGTAATTTATCAATGGCCACTTTAACCTCCTCCACCGCTAATTCTGCTGTTAAAGGAGAAAAGTCCAAATCATTAGTATCAGGGCCTGGAGTTGCCTCCAAGAATTGTGTCATCTTCTCTTTATCCAAAACCTTCTTCTGAAATAAGTCAGCATAGTAAGATCTCACCACCCCCAGGATACCCTCCCGAGATTCCTGCAAAACACCCTGGGAGTCAGTGAGACCTGTGACCACTTTGTTTACTACACGCTCCCGGCAGTTCTCAAAGGGATCAGGTGACCCTAAGGAACCATAATCTCGTTCCAGAACCAGGGAGGTGTACCTGCTGTACTGATACTGCCTTATCTCAGATTTCAGTCGGTTAATCTTTTGCTGGTCCCCCCCATCTGCCGAATACAGTGACTCCAATTCTTTCCGCAGCTTGAGATACTGGCTGTACTTACTCTTCCCCTTCTTAAATGACAGTCTCCTCAAGAGGGATCTGATCTCCTCCTTGACGTCCTCCCCCCAGTCAGCCATGCTATCATAAAATTCCACTCTCTCTAGTTGTTGCTGAAAAAGAAAGTGGACACAATCCTGGGCATAAGGATCCTCCAGGAGACTGGAGTTGAGTCTCCATAGCCCTCTACCAACATCTGGACGCTTCATGGATCCCAAACAGAATGACAAGGCCAAGTGATCAGAGAAAGGGACAATTTTCTCACACATCCCACTAACCACTTCTGTAGGGTTTACAAAAGCCATATCGATGCGACTACTTCTGTCAGCACAGGAGTATGTAAATTTTGGCTTCCTACCACCCTGTGTGAACACATCGCTGAGGCCTGCCTGCTGGATCATGCTATTTAGGACCTTGGAGTCCCTGGTCACTGCTCGGCCAGAGGATCTGTCACCTGATGTCCTAGTGACATTGAAATCTCCAGCCAACACCACTGGGACAGAGGTAAAAAGATATGGCTTAACCTCATTAAATAACTGGACCCTTTCCGCCACTGACTGTGGGCCATAGATATTATTGAGCCGGAGTCGTCTACCATGGATTGTGACCTCCAGGACCAGACACTGACCCATAATAACTTCTGTCAGTCTGTGTACAGTCACATCATTGGTGGAAAACAATATAGCAACCCCGGCATAAGGCTCCACAGCCAGCGACCAGAAAGAAGGACCAGACCTCCATTCCCCCTCAGCCTCACGTAGAAGTCCTGATGTGGTCAGACGCGTCTCCTGTAAGAAGATAACATCTGCATCAATAGATCCCAGGTGGTCATACACTATGTGCTTTGTCTTTCTTACTTTAATACTGTTCACATTGCTGGAAAGCACTTTTAAAGAGAACCCGGCCATTATTACACAACACAAAAGGAGGAGCAGCGAGGTAATACCCATCATTATAGGTCGGAGTCGGAGTTGCCCTGCTTACCACCTGTCTCCATGTCTGATTCTACCTGGGACTCTACAGCATAGGGTTTCCTTTTGGTGGGGGGATCCTCAGTGTCCCCTTCACATTCATCATCTATTTTCTTCAGTTCTCTCTCATAATCTCCCTCAGATTCTGACAGTACTTCATACCTGTTGGATATGGCCATAACCTCTGACCCCTTATGGACTTTCTTCTTGACACTCTCGGCCATGCTGTACTCACCCTCAGGCTTACGAGAGGACTTGTCTTTTTTCCTCCTCTTGTTGCTCTTACTTTCCTCAAATACTGCTGGTGATGAAGAAGAAGCTACCTCTGACTGTTGCTGGCCCTCAGGGACAACCTCCATACTCCCCTGTGCAGTATCTGGGACCTCATGTTCTGGAGCTGCAGTACCTGATCCCTGCTGGACTTCTTGTCTGGTCAGAACGGACCCTGACATTAAGGCCTCCTCCTCTACAGCATCTGCCTCTAACAATTCCTCATCAGGAAGCTCCTTACAGACATTGTGCCATGCGTCCAGACAATCTCTGTGAGGGTGACCCATTGCACCACATAGATTACATCTGATGTTCTGACAATTTGCACTTATGTGGCCGACCTCACTGCACAGATTGCACTTGACCACAGTGCACACACTTGCGACATGACCAGCTCTGCCACATTTAAAACACTTTCTGGGCTGACCTGGGTAGAAGCAGACGCCTTTCTCTCTCCCAATGAAGAAGGAGTTTGGTAGATGCCACGTGACATTATTATGCTGTCGCAGCTTCACCAAAACCTTCCACCCTCCAGTCCAGATACCATCATCATCATCTCTGTTCTTGGTGAGATCAGACACCATGTCACAGTGCCTCCTGAGCCACACGACAATGTCCTGAGGAGGGACGGCTTCGTTCCAGAAGATGATATTAACCGTGACGGTATCTGGTCTGGATATTGGAATAAAAATAAATTTACTCCAATCATCAGTGTCTCTGAACCTGGGGAAATTAGCCCAAAATCTATCCAGATTAGACATGACCTTGAAGCTGACGTCATAGCCCTGTCTATCTGGTAGATTAATGACTGCCAAGATGTCCGCTGGCACAAACCCCATCTGGCGACACAGGAGCTCTCGGACCACAAGCCTCCGATCTGGGAGGTCTTCTTTGGCGCCTCGATGTTTAAATCTCACTACATTTCTCCTTTTAAAGGCCTGACCTGTATAGTGAGCACCGGAGGAAAAAGATGGAGCACCACGGCTCCAGGCATTACTAGGGGGGACCTGGCGGGGTTCAGGGCCCTGACTTATTGGGGGGGTGTAAAATAGAGGACCGGCACTCGCAAATGGAATTTTCACTGCTGTGGTTTATTCAGTCACTCTTAAAGACATAGTGACGCGTTTCAGCACATGGAAAGTGCTTTCATCAGACCATAAAACACACTACTATCATTGTGTCTTATATACATTCAAGAGGTAAAGGGACTGACGTCATGAGATGTAAGGCTCCTCCCACATGGAGGCCGATACAGGTTCAGTTGTGTGCATACCATAGGAATCAATGTAAAGCGGTGGAAATGCAAATAGCTACATGTCATCATTTGAAAGCGAATTTGTCTATTCTAATCCTTTATTCTTGAAACATTGTACATTTTGGCGTAGATTTATTGATGACGTGTTTTGCGTGTGGCGGGGCGACGTTCGATCCCTCACGGAGTTCAATCTCTACCTTAACTCCATTTGGAGTGAACTACAGTTCACCATGCAATTTGATCATCGGAAAATATCTTTTCTGGATACGTGGATAATACGCAGTGATGATGGCACAGTGTGTACCGATCTATTCACCAAAGAAACGGATCGCAATAGTTTGCTTACCTTCGCAAGTAGTCATCCCCCAGCAATTAAAAAAGGTATCCCCTTTTCACAGTACCAACGTGTAAAAAGGATCGTCACGGATCCTGACACCTGTAAAACTAGGATAAAAGAGATGACCAATAAATTTCTCAATAGAGGCTATCCCAGACATCTACTAGAAACCCAAAAGAAAAAACTCGATCAACCGCAGGAAGAGAAAACAAATAAACCCCCCCCGCATCCCATTAGTGGTGAAATATCACCCATGGACACAGAAGATCAGAGGCATTATTAATAAACACTGGCACGTAGTCTCGAGGTCATACCCCCAGATAGAGGCATTCCAGACTCCGCTCATGATGTGTTTCAAAAGATCAGATAATATCCGGGATAAAATTATTCGGGCCGACATAGGCACCATTAAACCAAGTCTGCGACAAACCACACTGACCACTCCACGTCGGGGCACATTCCCATGCCTGAACTGTAACCACTGCTCCAGTGTCATTAAAGGCGCCTACCTCACCCATCCCCATTCCGGTGAACAGATCCCAATTAAGGGCATGTTCACATGTGACAGCAAACACGTCATATACATCCTCAAATGTCCCTGTGGTTTGCTCTATGTGGGTGAAACCTCTATGCGCATCAAAGACAGATTAAGCAAACACAAGTCCACTATTCGCACCGAGAATTTACTGCTTCCTTTACCGCACCATTTTCATGAGAAAAGACATGCAATATCCCAACTGCGATTTCAAGTGATCGAAAATGTACCATTACCCCGCCGCGGTGGCGATAGGAACAAAATGCTCCTAAAGAGAGAGGCGTACTGGATCCACCGACTTCAAACGGTGGAACCAAGAGGCCTCAATAGGGATTACAATATTTCTGGCTTTATCTAATGCTTGATCATGTTTGCATAATATGCATAATGCTTATACTTTGATTTATGTTTGATTTTCAGCGGACTTGAATTTTTCCACCGCTTTACATTGATTCCCATGGTCTATGGTATGCACACAACTGAACCTGTATCGGCCTCCATGTGGGAGGAGCCTTACATCTCATGACGTCAGTCCCTTTACCTCTTGAATGTATATAAGACACAATGATAGTAGTGTGTTTTATGGTCTGATGAAAGCACTTTCTATGTGCTGAAACGCGTCACTATGTCTTTAAAAGTGACTGAATAAACCACAGCAGTGAAAATTCCATTTGCGAGTGCCGGTCCTCTTCTTTACATTGTTTGCTGGGACGCCGACCTTTTGACACGTGCACCGCAGCCATCACAAGGCAGTGCCGACCCTTATCTTCAATATTCTTATTGTGGGGGGGGTGTCTGCACTAGGGGGGCCACTCACACCTTCTGTGCTCGAGGGTAAAGGTGGAAAATCGCCCTCATTACTCTGCAGAGATTCCTCCAGCCCGTCCACCTCTATGCCATCCTCAGATATCTCCCATACAGATTGGACATTCCCCCCAAACACCGACCCCTCATGGACATGTCCACCATCACCCCCAGTCTCTGCCCCAGCAGTAGAGATCTGCTCTGCCACCCCATCACCTGGATGTACGGATGCATGTCCATTGTCCTGCTGCACTGCGCCTCCTGGGACTTGTAGTGCCGGTGTCTGAGGTCCATGTGTCTCCTCAGGGACAGCTGCAGATCCTTGTGGCCGCTGTTGCACACTGTCCTGTTTATGGATCTCTCCTTTATGAAAAGAAAACTTTGCGGCATGTAGCACAGGTCTTGTCGCCCGCTGGGCCTCCTCAGGGGTAACACTGGAATCCAGTTCCGCATCAGAAAATCCAGATTCAAGGTTCAGGCCTTGGCTGGCAAAACGCCCCTGGTTCCTATAGGACTCGGCAAGTGGTCCCATCCTGACCAAGACAGTGTCCATCTGCTTTACCAGGTCACCAAGTTCCAAGCTGAGTGAGTGTAGCTTACGGTCGTACACGGCTGCACAGTTTGGATTTGCAGTCTTTAACTTGTACACACAGTCAATCTCCATTTGCAGCATCTGTTTGTGTCCCTTCAGCTCCTCCATTTTCCTCACCAGGGCAGGGATCTCCTCAGCTCGCTGCAGCTCAGGTGCACGGGTCTCTCTCGTTTGGGATCCAGTCTTGGGCAGCTTCTCAGGCTGTTTGAACTCAGCAGACCTGGAGCCTCCATCAGATTTCTCTGCAGACCTCTCTTGTGCCACATCCACAGATCTTTCAGCATTTTTGCTGCTGCCACTTCCAGACTGAGACCTGGTGCGGCCTAAGTGTGCCATGGCCACCACCTCATCCTGCTGAAGGTTCTGCTGTAATGTCAGCCTCTCCAGAGATGTCCTCCGCTGCCTGTGTGCTGGAGGGGTGAGCTGCACACCTGATGCATGTCCTGAGCCCTGTCTCACCTCCTGTGCACCCTGCAGGTTGGGATTCCCACTTTTCACAGAGGATACCTTTTGGGAGTCACTATACAGTACTGGACGCTGCAGGCCTGGGCTGGAGGACGGCTTCACCTCACATCTCTTAGCTGTACTCACCGCGGCTGAATCCTTCTTTCTTTCTGGAACCACAACTGTTGCTCCATCTTTCTTACTTGCACTTAATGCACTGGTGTTTCTTCCATTCTGGTCATTCCTTGTCACAGGATTCACTTTTGGACTTGTATCCATACTAGAAAGAGCCTGGGAGTTACCTCCCAGTGGAGGCCTGGAAGCCTGGGCCTTGCTTGGGGAAGTTCCCCGCCCAGGGAGGCCCTTCCCTGGGCTAGCTCCAGACATGAGGAGAACCACCAACACACGTCCTCACAGCTAGGAGGCAGTATTATAGTAGTTATATTATTGTACATAGGAGCAGTATTATAGTAGTTATATCCTTGTACATAGGAGCAGTATTATAGTAGTTATATTCTTGTACGTAGGAGCAGTATTATAGTAGTTATATCCTTGTACATAGGAGCAGTATTATAGCAGTTATATTCTTGTACATAGGAGCAGTATTATAGTGGTTATATTCTTGTACATAGGAGCAGTATTATAGTAGTTATATTCCTGTACATAGGAGCAGTATTATAGTAGTTATATACTTGTACATAGGAGGCAGTATTATAGTAGTTATATTCTTGTACATAGGAGGCAGTATTATAGTAGATATATTCTTGTACATAGGAGCAGTATTATAGTAGTTATATTCTTGTACATAGGAGGCAGTATTATAGTAGTTATATTCTTGTACATAGGAGGCGTATTATAGTAGTTATATTCTTGTACATAGGAGCAGTATTATAGTAGTTATATTCTTGTACATAGGAGCAGTATTATAGTAGTTATATCTTGTACATAGGAGGCAGTATGTAGTCGTTATATTCTGTAGTAGGAGCAGTATTATGTAAGTTATATTCCTGTACATAGGAGCAGTATTATAGTAGTTATATCCTTGTACATAGGAGCAGTATTATAGTAGTTATATTCTTGTACGTAGGAGCAGTATTATAGTAGTTATATCTTGTACATAGAGCCAGTATTATAGTAGTTATATTCTTGTACATAGGAGCAGTATTATAGTAGTTATATTCTTGTACATAGGAGGCAGTATTATAGTAGTTATATTCTTGTACATAGGAGCAGTATTATAGTAGTTATATTCCTGTACATAGGAGCAGTATTATAGTAGTTATACTCTTGTACATAGGAGCAGTATTATAGTAGTTATATTCTTGTACATAGGAGGCAGTATTATAGTAGTTATATTCTTGTACATAGGAGCAGTATTATAGTAGTTATATTCTTATATATAGGAGCAGTATTATAGTAGTTATATTCTTGTACATAGGAGGCAGTATCATAGTAGTTATATTCTTGTACATAAGAGGCAGTATTATAGTAGTTATATTCTTGTACATAGGAGCAGTATTATAGTAGTTATATTCTTGTACATAGGAGGCAGTATTATAGTAGTTATATTCCTGTACATAGGAGCAGTATTATAGTAGTTATATTCTTGTACATAGGAGCAGTATTATAGTAGTTATATTCTTGTACATAGGAGCAGTATTATAGTAGTTATATTCTTGTACATAGGAGCAGTATTATAGTAGTTATATTCTTGTACATAGGAGCAGTATTATAGTAGTTATATTCTTGTACATAGGAGCAGTATTATAGTAGTTATATTCTTGTACATAGGAGGCAATTTTTATTGTGAAAACAAACAAAAAAAATACAATTAAAATACATTCTTACAAAAACAAAAAATAACAGGCATTGTACACACAATGACTACTCAACTAAAATGACTATAGAATCATATTAAACTTAGAAAGTCCACATTTGCTGGGGAGGAAAAAGAAGAGAAAAAAAAAAAAAAAACAACACACACAAAATAACATCATATTTTCTGTTTTAAACCAAAGACACATTTCTCCATAATTTCCTATTATTCGGGTTACTCCTTATCTCTAATGACTTAACCCACTGGAGCTCAGACATTATTTGGCTTACGGCTGTGGTGTGGTGGAATGGCTCATTGTGTATAGACACGCGGGTTCTCATGTGCCAGTGGTAGTATTTTATGACAGAAATGATCAGGTACATTGTCCCCCTGTCTACATTCCTATTTCTGGATGGAACAGCATAGATTATATCAGGATAAGTCAGGGACTGCAGTAATGGGATGTTTAGCTTTTGTGACACCTCTTCCCATATTCTCCTCCCACCCCTGCAGTCAGATATTAAGTGCTCCATCGTCTCCTCCTGCTGACAACCGAGAGGACAGTTCCTATCTGAAACACTTAAAAATTTCAGGTTACCCCTAACAAATAGCTTTCCATGTAATGACAACCAAGCTATGTCAAATAATTTGGCGGGGAGTCGTTTCCCATTGAGGAGCTTCAGACTTTCTTGTAAAGTGCTAGTCACACAATCCCTCAAGACAAGTGGAGAACAAAAGAAAGCCCTACAGACCCTCACGTATAGATCTTTCCTTGGCTTACCCTCAATGTAGGACTTCTCTATCTTCCACCTTCTCACACACTTCAGTCCATAGTCCAGGTACTGGGGGAGGTAGTCACTCGTCCATCGACCCCTCTTGAGACTGCCGCCTCGCACCCAAGACTCTGCAAAAGGCATTATCCAGTCCCTGATACTATTCACCCACAGGAAGCTGTTCTCTGAGTCCAGGCAACCAAAATTAACTTTTAGAAACATGGAGTCAAAGAACACCCTTGGATTCAGCATATCCAACCCACCCTCTCTCCTCTGTAGGTAGGTGATCCCTCTTTTTATCAGGTTCAACCTGTTCCCCCACAACAGTTGGAAGAACAGGCTAAAGAGCCTAGCGGAGAAAGATTCCGGCAAAGGAAAAACGACAGAGACATACAAGAAGACAGGGACCAGGTAAGTCTTCAACATTTTAACCCTTTCTCTATAGGTCAGCCTCCAGTTCTTCCATCGCTGAACCTTTGCATTTCCGGCTTCCAACTTCTCTTCCCAATTTAGTTTGGCGTTATCATTCCTCCCAAATTTGACCCCTAGGATTTTAATATAGGTGGAGGCTCTCACAAATTGTGGCAGATCAAAGTCTGGATCACTGTCTGATATCCAGAGAGCTTGACTCTTCTCAAGGTTGACCAGAGACCCTGAGGCCTCCGAATAACTTCTGATGGCCGCAGACAACATCTCCACCTCACGAGGCTCAGATATCACTACAGTCACATCATCCGCATAGGCAACAACACTCAGGGGCAGGCAATGGGGGACTGGCACCCCCTGAAAACCACACTCCTGCAGTGACCTCAAGAATGGGTCTAAGGCAAATACATACAGCAGCGGACTCAGTGGGCAACCCTGTCTCACCCCTGCCTCAACCCTGAAGGTATCACCCTGCCAACCATTGACCAGAGGAAAGCTCTCAGCCTCGCAATACAGAGTCTTCAGCCAATCGATGAATTGCCCCGGAATACCGTACTTTGACAAAGTGGCCCATAGATACTCATGATCTACTCTGTCGAAGGCTTTAGCCTGGTCAAGACTCACAACATATCTCCCACCCCTCAGGGCTTTACATCTCTCAAACATCTCCCTTATCGAGATGACTGCTCCAGAGATGTTCCGCCCTTCTACTGTGCCAAACTGACAGCCTGACAACAGTGCTGAGGACAGACAAACTAATCTAGAAAACAGAATTTTTGCCAGAATCTTTCTGTCGACATTCAAGAGGGCAATCGGCCTCCAGTTCTTGATGTCACTCGGCTCTTTACCTTTGGACAGCAGAATCAGCGAGGACACTCTCATGGATGGAGGCATCAGGTGACTTTCTAGACAATTTGTATATACATCCACGAGGATTGGGGCCAAGAGGTCTCTGAATGTCCTATAGAATTCTGCTGTTATCCCATCTGGACCTGGTGCCTTCTTCAGATGTAACTCATCAATTGCCTCTTTAACCTCCGCCACCGTCAAATCTGCTGTCAAAGGAGAAAAGTCCAAATCATTAGTATCAGGGAGCGGAGTTGCCTCCAAGAATTGGGTCATCTTGTCTCTATCCAAAACCTTCCTCTGAAACAAGTCAGCATAGTAAGATCTCACCACCCCCAGGATACCCTCCCGAGATTCTTGCAAAACACCCTGGGGGTCAGTGAGACCGGTGACAGATTTATTTGCCACTCGCTCCCGGCAATTCTCAAAGGGATCAGGAGACCCTAAGGTCCCATAATCCCGTTCAAGAACCAGGGAGGTATACCTGCTGTACTGATACTGCCTTATCTCAGATTTCAGCCGGTCTATCCTTTGTTGGTCATCCCCTCCCGCCGAATACAGTGACTCCAATTCTTTCCGCAGCTTGAGATACTGGCCATACTTACTCTTCCCCTTTATAACTGACAGTCTCTTTAAGAGGGATCTGATCTCATCCTTGACATCCTCCCACCAGTCGGCCATATTGTCATAAAAGTCCACTCTCTCTAGCTGACTCCGTATAAGAGAGTGAACATGGCTCTGAACCGACGGGTCTTCTAATAGACTGGAATTAAGTCTCCATAACCCTCTACCTGTCCCAGAACACCTTGTGATACCCAAACAGAAATATAAGGCCAGATGGTCTGAATAAGGGACGATCTTCTCATCTTTTTCACCAATGGTCTCTGTAGGACTCACCAGAGCTAAATCTATCCGACTTCTTCTTTCACCACAAAAATAAGTAAATTTTGGTTTCCGACCACCCTGCACAAACACATCTGACAACCCGGCCTGTTGAATAATTCTGTTTAGGACCTTGGAGTCTCTGGTAAGAGGCCTATTAGAGGTCCTGTCACAAGATGTCCTGGTGGCATTGAAATCTCCAGCCATGATGACAGGGATAGATGTGAAGAGATATGGCTTCACTTCATTATAAAGGTTAACCCTTTCAGTCACTGTCTGCGAACCATAGATATTTATAAGACGGAGCCTCCTACCCCGAATAGTAACTTCCAGAATTAGGCACCTTCCCATCAATACCTCTGTCAACCTATGTATAGTTACATCATTGGTGTTAAAGAGGATAGAGACCCCGGCACTTGGTTCTACAGCCAGTGACCAAAAGGATGGACCAGACCGCCATTCACGCTCGGCTTCCCGTAAGAGTCCTAAAGTATTCAAACGTGTCTCTTGTAAGAAAAAGACATCAGCATCAAGAGACCTTAGATGTTCATAAACCACATGCCTGGTCCTCCTCACTCTGACACTGTTCACATTACTGGAGAACACTTTAAGGGTAAAGTCAGCCATCAAAGCAAAGCAAAGCACAAGAAGCAGAGATATTCCCCCCATCATCATGGATCTAAGTCTGAGCCCACCTGCCGACCACCTGTCTCCATGTCTGATTCGGACAGACGTTTAGCTCGCGGGGGTTTCCTTTTTGTGGGGGGATCGCCCTCTTGGTCCTCATTAAATTCATCTACCACCCTCTTTAACTCTCTCTCCATCTCTTCCTCAGCGTCTGACTCTGATAGGACACCGTACCTATTTGTGATAGTCATGACACCTGACCCGGGGTCTACTTTCTTTTTGGAAGGTTTTTGGACAGTGGTCCATTCCCCCTCAGGCTTTCGACTGGTTTTGTCCTTCTTCCGTTTCTTCTGCGGATTTATTGATGCTGGGGCAGAAGATGACGTGCCCACAACCTGCTCAGTGACCTCCCCGTTCCCCTCAGTGGCTCCTGGCTGGGACTGGTCAGGCACTATGTCTCCCATATTGTCACCCATGTTGTGCTGAGGCTCGGGCGGTGTCACTGCTGACCCTGACAACAGCGTCTCCTCCTCTAGGTCATCTGCCACTTCCAGCAAGTCCTCATCAGGGAAGTCCTTACAAACATTATGCCAGGCGTCTGGACAGTCCCTGTGGGAGTGACCGATCCTACCACAGAGGTTGCACCGGATGTTCTGGCAGGTGGCGCTGACATGGCCGATCTCCCCGCATAAGTTGCATTTTACCAGGGTGCACACACTCGCAATATGACCGGCCTTTCCGCATTTAAAACATTTTCTAGGCTGACCCGCATAGAAGCATACCCCTTTCTCCCGGCCAATAAAGAATGAGTTGGGCAGATGTTGGGTAATGTTGTTAACCTGCCGTAACTTTACCAGGACCTTCCACCCCCCAGTCCATATGCCATCCTCGTCCCTGGTCTTGGTCAGATCTGACATTAGGTCACAGTGTCTTTTTAGCCATACAACAATATCCTGGTGTGGTACCGACTCGTTCCAGAATATTATGGTGACGTTTGCTGTGTCTGGTCTAGAGATGGGGATGAGGCTGAACTTATTCCAGCCATCAGCATCTCTCACCCGGGCGAAATGAGCCCAGAAGCGGTCCAGGTCAGACATGAGTTTAAAGCTGACGTCATACCCCTGCCTGTCAGGAAGGTTTATCACTGCCAGGATGTTAGATGGCAGGAAACCCATTTGGTGGCACAGAAGTTCACGGACCACAAACCTCCTGTCAGGCAACTCCTCCTTGACCCCTCTATGCCTGAACCTGACCACGTTCCTCCTCTTAAAAGCCTGACCTGTATAGTTTACATTAGACCTGAAGGATGGTGACCCACGGCTCCAGGCATTACCAGAGGAGACACCACCAGTTCCACCCTCCTGCTGTACTTGGGGGCGCTGTGGTGGCTGCTGACCGCCTGCACTATGAGGGTCTGACACTCCTGGTGTAACTAAAGGGGGGAAGTGCTGTGCATCAGACTGTACAGCCCCCTCCCCACCATCATCCATAATACTCTGCGGGTCACAAGCCTCTGAAGGCTGATCTAATGGTGGACCTGACTCTAGAGATGACCCCAAATCCCACACACACTGTGAAGCGCTCCCCTCTGCAGAAACATCATCAGTAACATCACATACAGCCATATCAGTGCAGTCACTAGCAGTATGATCCTGCTCTACAGAGCCCCGACAGTCCTGCTGAGCCATGACCTGTGAGCTCTCTGCTGCACTGCTGCCTTCAGGCGAGAGTCCACAGTCCTGCTGCTCTCTACTGCCCCCCAGGGCTTGTGGTGACTGCACTGCTACTGCAGAGTTACCTTCAGGCGAGAGTCCACAGTCCTGCTGCTCTCTACTGCCCCCCAGGGCTTGTGGTGACTGCACTGCTACTGCAGAGTTACCTTCATGCGAGAGTCCACAGTCCTGCTGCTCTCTACTGCCCCCTAGGGCTTGTGGTGACTGCACTGCTACTGCAGAGTTACCATCAAGCGAGAGTCCACAGTCCTGCTGCTCTCTACTGCCCCCTAGGGCTTGTGGTGACTGCACTGCTACTGCAGAGTTACCTTCAGGCGAGAGCCCACAGTCCTGCTGCTCTCTACTGCCCCCCAGGGCTTGTGGTGACTGCACTGCTACTGCAGAGTTACCTTCAGGTGAGAGCCCACAGTCCTGCTGCTCTCTACTGCCCCCCAGGGCTAGTGGTGACTGCACTGCTACTGCAGAGTTACCTTCAGGCGAGAGTCCACAGTCCTGCTGCTCTCTACTGCCCCCCAGGGCTTGTGGTGACTGCTCTGCTACTGCAGAGTTACCTTCAGGCGAGAGTCCACAGTCCTGCTGCTCTCTACTGCCCCCCAGGGCTTGTGGTGACTGCACTGCTACTGCAGAGTTACCTTCAGGCGAGAGTCCACAGTCCTGCTGCTCTCTACTGCCCCCCAGGGCTTGTGGTGACTGCACTGCTACTGCAGAGTTACCTTCAGGCGAGAGTCCACAGTCCTGCTGCTCTCTACTGCCCCCCAGGGCTTGTGGTGACTGCACTGCTACTGCAGAGTTACCTTCTGGCTTGAGTCCATAGTCCTGCTTCACAATACAAACTGCTGGGACTTGTGGTACCTTTTGAGGAGTCTCTGCAGGTCTTTGCTGTTGCTGAACACTTTCTCCCACTTCTTTGTACAAATTCCCTTTCTCAAAAGGGAAGCTGGCTGGTCTGAGGACTGGTCTTGCACTGGCCTGCTGGGTGTCATCTGGACAGGTTGGAGACTTGGGTTTAGATGGAGATGGTTCTGGCGCAGGTCTTCCCCCATGTCCCTCAAGTCTTTGCTGGTTCCTGAAGGATTCAGCGACTGGTCCCATCTGCTCCAGTACAGCCTCCATGTCCTGCACAGTGTCAGTGAGCTGCACGGCGAGGGAGCTCAGCTTCTTGTCGTGGACGGCCTGATTGTTGGGGTTTGCTGCCTTTAGCTTATAGACACAATCTATCTGTTTCTGCAGCTGTAGTTTTGTCCTTTTTAATGTCTCCAGTCTCTTGACCAGAGCTGGGATCCGCTCGGCCAGACATAGTTCTGGTGCACGCTGAGTATTGGGGGGTTGTGTACTCACAGAATGGCTCCTTACAGGCGTCCCTCTGCTTGGTCCTTGCACTGGACTTGGTGCAGCCGTGGTCACTGCTGCGAGGTCACTATCTGCAGATTGGGGACTGGGCCCCTGGTTCTTCCCAGTGACTGCACTTGTGGCCCCATGAAGCCTTCCTTCAGTATTCCCTCTGGTCTCATCTGTCGGGTTGGCGACTTTTGCGCTGTTCCCACTCCTGTAACGTGTGCGGTCAGACCGCATGAAGACAGGCTGCTGCAGATTCTCCTGCATGGTCTGCTTCTCCAGAGATGTTCTCCTCTGTCTGCCTGCGGGTGGGGTGGATTGCACACCTGCAGCCATGGTCTTACTCAGCGATGTCTCCTTCTTTACTTCCAACATTTTCTTTTCATCTTTACTTCCTGCTGCACTGGGACTGGCAACACTCGGAACATTCCTTCCTTCCAAAGAAACTTTTGGATAATTATCCATGGAGTGAGAGGTCTGGGAATTATTTCCCAGAATAGGCCTTGGAGCCTGGGCCTTGCTTGGGGAGCATCCCCACCCAGAGTGACCCCGCCCTGGGCTTTCTCCAGACATCCAAAGCCTCAGGAGAGCTACTGACACACGTCCTCACAGCTAGGAGGCAGTATTATAGTAGTTATATTCTTGTATATAGGAGCAGTGTTATAGTAGTTATATTCTTATACATAGGAGCAGTATTATAGTAGTTATATTCTTGTACATAGGAGCAGTATTATAGTAGTTATATTCTTGTACATAGGAGCAGTATTATAGTAGTTATATTCTTGTACATAGGAGCAGTATTATAGTAGTTAAATTCTTGTACATAGGAGCAGTATTATAGTAGTTATATTCTTGTACATAGGAGGCAGTATTATAGTAGTTATATTCTTGTACATAGGAGGCAGTATTATAGTAGTTATATTCCTGTACATAGGAGCAGTATTATAGTAGTTATATTCTTGTACATAGGAGGCAGTATTATAGTAGTTATATTCTTGTACATAGGAGCAGTATTATAGTAGTTATATTCTTGTACATAGGAGTAGTATTATAGTAGTTATATTCTTGTACATAGGAGCAGTATTATAGTAGTTATATTCTTGTACATAGAGCAGTATTATAGTAGTTATATTCTTGTACATAGGAGGCAGTATTATAGTAGTTATATTCTTGTATATAGGAGGCAGTATTATAGTAGATATATTCTTGTACATAGGAGCAGTATTATAGTAGTTATATTCTTGTACATAGGAGCAGTATTATAGTAGTTATATTCTTGTACATAGGAGCAGTATTATAGTAGTTATATTATTGTACATAGAGCAGTATTATAGTAGTTATATTCTTGTACATAGGAGCAGTATTATAGTACTTATATTCTTGTACATAGGAGCAGTATTATAGTACTTATATTCTTGTACATAGGAGGCAGTATTATAGTAGTTATATTCTTGTACATAGGAGCAGTATTATAGTAGTTATATTCTTGTACATAGGAGCAGTATTATAGTAGTTATATTCTTGTACATAGGAGGCAGTATTATAGTAGTTATATTCTTGTACATAGGAGCAGTATTATAGTAGTTATATTCTTGTACATAGGAGCAGTATTATAGTAGTTATATTCTTGTACACAGGAGCAGTATTATAGTAGTTATAGTCTTGTACATAGGAGCAGTATTATAGTAGTTATATTCTTGTACATAGGAGCAGTATTATAGTAGTTATATTCCTGTACATAGGGGCAGTATTATAGTAGTTATATTCTTGTACATAGGAGCAGTATTATAGCAGTTATATTCCTGTACATAGGGGCAGTATTATAGTAGTTATATTCTTGTACATAGGAGCAGTATTATAGCAGTTATATTCTTGTACATAGGAGGCAGTATTATAGTAGTTATATTCTTGTACATAGGAGCAGTATTATAGTAGTTATATTCTTGTACATAGGAGCAGTATTATAGTAGTTATATTCTTGTACATAGGAGCAGTATTATAGTAGTTATATTCTTGTACATAGGAGGCAGTATTATAGTAGTTATATTCTTGTACATAGGAGCAGTATTATAGTAGTTATATTCCTGTACATAGGGGCAGTATTATAGTAGTTATATTCTTGTACATAGGAGCAGTATTATAGCAGTTATATTCCTGTACATAGGAGGCAGTATTATAGTAGTTATATTCTTGTACATAGGAGCAGTATTATAGTAGTTATATTCTTGTACACAGGAGCAGTATTATAGTAGTTATAGTCTTGTACATAGGAGCAGTATTATAGTAGTTATATTCTTGTACATAGGAGCAGTATTATAGTAGTTATATTCTTGTACATAGGAGCAGTATTATAGTAGTTATATTCTTGTACATAGGAGCAGTATTATAGTAGTTACAGTGGGGGAAATAATTATTTGACCCCTCACTGATTTTGTAAGTTTGTCCAATGACAAAGAAATGAAAAGTCTCAGAACAGTATCATTTCAATGGTAGGTTTATTGTAACAGTGGCAGATAGCACATCAAAAGGAAAATCGAAAAAATAACTTTAAATAAAAGATAGCAACTGATTTGCATTTCATTGAGTGAAATAAGTATTTGAACCCCTACCAACCATTAAGAGTTCTGGCTCCCACAGAGTGGTTAGACACTTCTACTCAATTAGTCACCCTCATTAAGGACACCTGTCTTAACTAGTCACCTGTATAAAAGACACCTGTCCACAGAATCAATCAATCAAGCAGACTCCAAACTCTCCAACATGGGAAAGACCAAAGAGCTGTCCAAGGATGTCAGAGACAAAATTGTAGACCTGCACAAGGCTGGAATGGGCTACAAAACCATTAGCAAGAAGCTGGGAGAGAAGGTGACAACTGTTGGTGCGATTGTTCGAAAATGGAAGGAGCACAAAATGACCATCAATCGACCTCGCTCTGGGGCTCCACGCAAGATCTCACCTCGTGGGGTGTCAATGGTTCTGAGAAAGGTGAAAAAGCATCCTAGAACTACACGGGAGGAGTTAGTTAATGACCTCAAATTAGCAGGGACCACAGTCACCAAGAAAACCATTGGAAACACATTACACCGCAATGGATTAAAATCCTGCAGGGCTCGCAAGGTCCCCCTGCTCAGGAAGGCACATGTGCAGGGCCGTCTGAAGTTTGCCAATGAACACCTGAATGATTCAGAGAGTGACTGGGAGAAGGTGCTGTGGTCTGATGAGACCAAAATAGAGCTCTTTGGCATTAACTCAACTCGCTGTGTTTGGAGGAAGAAAAATGCTGCCTATGACCCCCAAAACACCGTCCCCACCGTCAAGCATGGGGGTGGAAACATTTTGCTTTGGGGGTGTTTTTCTGCTAAGGGCACAGGACAACTTATTCGCATAAACGGGAAAATGGACGGAGCCATGTATCGTGAAATCCTGAGCGACAACCTCCTTCCCTCTGCCAGGAAACTGAAAATGGGTCGTGGATGGGTGTTCCAGCACGACAATGACCCAAAACATACAGCAAAGGCAACAAAGGAGTGGCTCAAGAAGAAGCACATTAAGGTCATGGAGTGGCCTAGTCAGTCTCCGGACCTTAATCCAATCGAAAACCTATGGAGGGAGCTCAAGCTCAGAGTTGCACAGAGACAGCCTCGAAACCTTAGGGATTTAGAGATGATCTGCAAAGAGGAGCGGACCAACATTCCTCCTAAAATGTGCGCAAACTTGGTCATCAATTACAAGAAACGTTTGACCTCTGTGCTTGCAAACAAGGGTTTTTCCACCAAGTATTAAGTCTTTTTTTGTTAGAGGGTTCAAATACTTATTTCACTCAATGAAATGCAAATCAGTTGCTATCTTTTATTTAAAGTTATTTTTTCGATTTTCCTTTTGATGTGCTATCTGCCACTGTTACAATAAACCTACCATTGAAATGATACTGTTCTGAGACTTTTCATTTCTTTGTCATTGGACAAACTTACAAAATCAGTGAGGGGTCAAATAATTATTTCCCCCACTGTATATTCCTGTACATAGGAGCAGTATTATAGTAGTTATATTCTTGTACATAGGAGCAGTATTATAGTAGTTATATTATTGTACATAGGAGCAGTATTATAGTAGTGATATTCTTGTACATAGGAGCAGTATTATAGTAGTTATATTTTTGTACATAGGAGGCAGTATTATAGTAGTTATATTCTTGTACATAGGAGGCAGTATTATAGTAGTTATATTCTTGTACATAGGAGGCAGTATTATAGTAGTTATATTCTTGTACATAGGAGCAGTATTATAGTAGTTATATTCTTGTACATAGGAGCAGTATTATAGTAGTTATATTCTTGTACATAGGAGGCAGTATTATAGTAGTTATATTCTTGTACATAGGAGGCAGTATTATAGTAGTTATATTCTTGTACATAGTAGGAGCAGTATTATAGTAGTTATATTCTTGTACATAGGAGCAGTATTATAGTAGTTATATTCTTGTACATAGGAGCAGTATTATAGTAGTTATATTCTTGTACATAGGAGCAGTATTATAGTAGTTATATTCTTGTACATAGGAGCAGTATTATAGTAGTTATAGTCTTGTACATAGGAGGCAGTATTATAGTAGTTATACTCTTGTACATAGGAGCAGTATTATAGTAGTTATATTCTTGTACATAGGAGGCAGTATTATAGTAGTTATATTCTTGTACATAGGAGCAGTAATATAGTAGTTATATTCTTGTACATAGGAGCAGTATTATAGTAGTTATATTCTTGTACATAGGAGCAGTATTATAGTGGTTATATTCTTGTACATAGGAGGCAGTATTATAGTAGTTATATTCTTGTACATAGGAGCAGTATTATAGTAGTTATATTCTTGTACATAGGAGCAGTATTATAGTAGTTATATTCTTGTACATAGGAGCAGTATTATAGTAGTTATATTCTTGTACATAGGAGCTGTATTATAGTAGTTATATTCTTGTACATAGGAGCAGTATTATAGTAGTTATATTCTTGTACATAGGGGCAGTATTATAGTAGTTATATTCTTGTACATAGAAGGCAGTATTATAGTAGTTATATTCTTGTACATAGGAGCAGTATTATAGTGGTTATATTCTTGTACATAGGAGGCAGTATTATAGTAGTTATATTCTTGTACATAGGAGCAGTATTATAGTAGTTATATTCTTGTACATAGGAGCAGTATTATAGTAGTTATATTCTTGTACATAGGAGCAGTATTATAGTAGTTATATTCTTGTACATAGGAGCTGTATTATAGTAGTTATATTCCTGTACATAGGAGCAGTATTATAGTAGTTATATTCTTGTACATAGGGGCAGTATTATAGTAGTTATATTCTTGTACATAGAAGGCAGTATTATAGTAGTTATATTCTTGTACATAGGAGCATTATTATAGTAGTTATATTCTTGTACATAGGAGCAGTATTATAGTAGTTATATTCTTGTACATAGGAGCAGTATTATAGTAGTTATATTCTTGTACATAGGGGCAGTATTATAGTAGTTATATTCTTGTACATAAAAGGCAGTATTATAGTAGTTATATTCTTGTACATAGGAGCATTATTATAGTAGTTATATTCTTGTACATAGGAGCAGTATTATAGTAGTTATATTCTTGTACATAGGAGCAGTATTGTAGTAGTTATATTCTTGTACATAGGGGCAGTATTATAGTAGTTATATTCTTGTACATAGGAGGCAGTATTATAGTAGTTATATTCTTGTACATAAAAGGCAGTATTATAGTAGTTATATTCTTGTACATAGGAGCATTATTATAGTAGTTATATTCTTGTACATAGGAGCAGTATTATAGTAGTTATATTCTTGTACATAGGAGCAGTATTATAGTAGTTATATTCTTGTACATAGGAGCAGTATTATAGTAGTTATATTCTTGTACATAGGAGCAGTATTATAGTAGTTATATTCTTGTACATAGGAGCAGTATTATAGTAGTTATATTCTTGTACATAGGGGCAGTATTATAGTAGTTATATTCTTGTACATAGAAGGCAGTATTATAGTAGTTATATTCTTGTACATAGGAGCATTATTATAGTAGTTATATTCTTGAACATAGGAGCAGTATTATAGTAGTTATGTTCTTGTACATAGGAGGCAGTATTATAGTAGTTATATTATTGTACATAGGAGACAGTAATATAGTAGTTATATTCTTGTACATAGGAGCAGTATTATAGTAGTTCTATTCTTGTACATAGGAGGCAGTATTATAGTAGTTATATTATTGTACATAGTAGCAGTATTATAGTAGTTATATTCTTGTACATAGGAGGCAGTATTATAGTAGTTATATTCTTGTACGTAGGAGGCAGTATTATAGTAGTTATATTCTTGTATATAGGAGCAGTATTATAGTAGTTATATTCTTGTACATAGGAGCAGTATTATAGTAGTTATATTCTTGTACATAGGAGCAGTATTATAGTAGTTATATTCTTGTACATAGGAGCAGTATTATAGTAGTTATATTCTTGTACATAGGAGCAGTATTATAGTAGTTATATTCTTGTACATAGGGGCAGTATTATAGTAGTTATATTCTTGTACATAGAAGGCAGTATTATAGTAGTTATATTCTTGTACATAGGAGCATTATTATAGTAGTTATATTCTTGTACATAGGAGCAGTATTATAGTAGTTATATTCTTGTACATAGGAGCAGTATTATAGTAGATATATTCTTGTACATAGGAGCAGTATTATAGTAGTTATATTCTTGTACATAGGAGCATTATTATAGTAGTTATATTCTTGTACATAGGAGCAGTATTATAGTAGTTATATTCTTGTACATAGGAGCAGTATTATAGTAGTTATATTCTTGTACATAGGAGGCAGTATTATAGTAGTTATATTCTTGTACATAGGAGGCAGTATTATAGTAGTTATATTCTTGTACATAGGAGGCAGTATTATAGTAGTTATATTCTTGTACATAGGAGCAGTATTATAGTAGTTATATTCTTATACATAGGAGCAGTATTATAGTAGTTATATTCTTGTACATAGGAGCAGTATTATAGTAGATATATTCTTGTACATAGGAGCAGTATTATAGTAGTTATATTCTTGTACATAGGAGCAGTATTATAGTAGTTATATTCTTGTACATAGGAGCAGTATTATAGTAGTTATATTCTTGTACATAGTAGCAGTATTATAGTAGTTATATTCTTGTACATAGGAGGCAGTATTATAGTAGTTATATTCTTGTACATAGGAGCAGTATTATAGTAGTTATATTCTTGTACATAGGAGCAGTATTATAGTAGTTATATTCTTGTACATAGGAGCAGTATTATAGTAGTTATATTCTTGTACATAGGAGCAGTATTATAGTAGTTATATTCTTGTACATAGGAGCAGTATTATAGTAGTTATATTCTTGTACATAGGAGCAGTATTATAGTAGTTATAGTCTTGTACATAGGAGCAGTATTATAGTAGTTATATTCTTGTACATAGGAGCAGTATTATAGTAGTTATATTCTTGTACATAGGAGCAGTATTATAGTAGTTATATTCTTGTACATAGGAGGCAGTATTATAGTAGTTATATTCTTGTACATAGGAGCAGTATTATAGTAGTTATATTCTTGTACATAGGAGCAGTATTATAGTAGTTATATCCCTGTACATAGGAGCAGTATTATAGTAGTTATATTCTTGTACATAGGAGGCAGTATTATAGTAGTTATATTCTTGTACATAGGAGCAGTATTATAGTAGTTATATTCTTGTACATAGGAGGTAGTATTATAGAAGTTATATTCTTGTACATAGAAGGCAGTATTATAGTAGTTATATTCTTGTACATAGGAGCAGTATTATAGTAGTTATATCCCTGTACATAGGAGCAGTATTATAGTAGTTATATTCTTGTACATAGGAGGCAGTATTATAGTAGTTATATTCTTGTACATAGGAGCAGTATTATAGTAGTTATATTCCTGTACATAGGAGCAGTATTATAGTAGTTATATTCTTGTACATAGGAGGCAGTATTATAGTAGTTATATTCTTGTACATAGGAGCAGTATTATAGTAGTTATATTCTTGTATATAGGAGCAGTATTATAGAAGTTATATTCTTGTACATAGAAGGCAGTATTATAGTAGTTATATTCTTGTACATAGGAGCAGTATTATAGTAGTTATATTCTTAACCATATTTCTTTTTATTGAGGTAAGAAAACAAGGCCACATGCCCACACAAGACATCAGTATCATAACATTAAAAGTTACAGTAGTTATCCAGCATACAAGTCATGTGTAGACAATACTAGCGATTATCATCATCATCACCATAAAACAAACATCGAAAGGAGGAGAAAAGGGGGAGGAGGGGGAGATAATGGGTTAGGTGGGGGAGGGGGCAGAGAAGTGAGGGGATCCTGCTCTATCATGTGAAATTCCTGTGTGATTTCCATGGGGACCATAGCTTTAGGAAACAATGGCGAGAGTTTGTTTCCCAATGCGCCAATTCCTCAAAGCGGTAGATATGATCTACCTTGTCCGTCCACATATCTAGATTTGGTGGGGAATCAGTTTTCCACAAAAGGGGAACCAGTAATCTCGCAGCTGTGATCAGCATTGTAGGGAGATTATTTTTGGCAGGGGTTATCGTGCTATTAGGGCACCACAGTAGGATAAGTTTGGCATCTAATACGACTTTAGTTTTGCAAACGCTATTAATAATTGATTCTATCAATTTCCAAAACGGTTGAATCTTATGGCAGAACCACCAGATGTGTGATAGTGAACCGGTTTCTATGCCACATCTCCAGCACACCTCGGGTACCTCAGGATTAAGTTTGTGCAAGAATTCAGGAGTTTTGTACCATCTACTTAGTAGCTTAAAAGAATTCTCCTGAATTCTTACACAGCGACTGAAGCCATGAGAGTGGGCTAAAACAAAGGCTCTCTCTGGTTCCGTCAGGATCATAGAAAGCTCTCGCTCCCATGAGGTCACATAACCGAGCTCTGGAGGTAAAGAGGAAAGCAATTCCTTATACATCTGGGATAATGGCCTAAGAGGAGGCCTAGGGGCCAAGACTTTCTTCTCAAGCCAGGAAGGGGAGCTATTACTAGCAAAGTTCACTACGCATAACTTAGTATCTCTCTTAAAGTCTGCTAAGTGGAAAAAAGGAGCTGACTTGATTTCGGGGCGATCCAATATTAAATCCCACTGCAAACTACCGTCTGGGAGAAGGACATCCCGCAGGAACAAGCCAGCGAGCCTAGACCAAATCCCGGAGGGGCTTGACACAAAAGGATGAATATAGCTCTGTAACAATTTAAGAGGCATACAGGGGTTAGGGAAGCTAAACTGCTGGGATTTGACCATTTTAGACCATTCTACTAGCATTCCTTTCCAAACCGGGGAAGAGGCGTAGTGATTGGCTGAAAAGGGCCTAACACCCCATAGAGTGAGCTGATCTTGGCTGGTGAGTAGTACAGATTCGAGCCGTGAGCAAAGAGAGTTAGATTTGTGGGTCAGGGCAGCTACACATCTACATAACTGAACAGCAGTGTAATATGACTTTACATCAGGCATCCCAAAGCCTCCAAACTTCTTGTCCCTTGTAAGGACAGAGTAGGCAATGCGTGGAGACTTACCATTCCAGAGGAAGCGCGTGAACACTCGGCGGACTTCTGAGAAGTATGAGTTTGGCAGCCATATGGGAATGGCTTGCAGCAAATAAAGAAATTTGGGGAGAATGAAAGTTTTCAGATAGTTTTTCCTCCCTATCCACGAAACAAAAGGGAGTTTCAGATTCAGTAAGTGGGTGCGAACCTCTTGCAGGAGTGGAGCGAAGTTAAGGGAGGCTAGGTCTTGAATATTGGCCGAAACATGTGTTCCTAAAAACGTAATGTCTCTGGAGGCCCAGGTAAATGGAGTGGAACGTTTTAGACTATTGACTACAGATTGGGGACATGAAATATTAAGTGCCATGGATTTCCCATAATTTATTTTAAAATTGGATACAAATCCAAAATCCTCAAAAGTATTCAACAACTTGGGCAAGGCCTCTGTAGGGTTGGAGGTCATGACTAAAAGGTCATCCGCGAATGCTGCAGTAACATGGGTTTGCGAGCCAATCTGAAGGCCTTTGATAGCAGAATCTGACCTAATTTTACACAAAAGGGTCTCCATGACCAGTACAAACAGTGCCGGGGAGAGGGGGCACCCTTGTCTTGTCCCGTTTGTGATGCGAAATGGTGGGGACAATGCTCCATTGACTTTGACCATGGCAGAGGGGGCCGAATAAAGGGTGTTAACAGCACTAATAAACTGGTCCGGGAGGCCAAACTTCGACAGGGTCCGCGACATAAAGAGCCAGCTGACCCTGTCGAAGGCTTTTTCCGCATCCGTGCTCACCAGGACTAAAGGCTTAGAGGATCTCTTGGCCCAATTCACAAGATGTAGAAGTCGCACCGTATTCTCCGACCCCTGTCTGCCATGGACAAAACCTACTTGTTCCTCATGTACAATGTCAGGGAGGACATCCTGAAGCCTGGTGGCCAGAATCTTCGCCCACCACTTCACATCATTATTGAGTAAAGATATTGGCCTATAGTTACTGCAGCATGTTGGATCTTTGTTTTCCTTATGGAGGACAGTGATGTGCGCCAATAAGGAATGAGGAGCAAGAGACCCCCCTGTCAGAAGGTAGTTGCACAAGTTCCTGAAACGTGGGATTAACACATCCTGGAAGGATTTATAGTATGCAATGGAAAATCCATCCGGTCCGGGGTTTTTGCCCGATGGGATAGACATAAGGACCTTGCGCACCTCCGAATCTGAAATAGGCTTAGTCAGGAGGGAAGTTTTTAATGGGGATACAGAGGGAAGATCTAGAGACTGCAAGAATTTATCAGTGGCCTCGGATAAATCTCCTGGTGTAGTCCCATTAGGGGGCGGCAAATTATATAAGGCCTCGTAGAAGGCACAAAATGCTTTAGCAACATCTGGAGTGGACTTATGTGTTTTGCCCTTGGAGTCTTTAATAGAGGAAACAAAGGAGTCAGAAAACTGCTTCTTGGCAATTGCCGACATCAGTCTGTTTCCTCTATCCCCATGTGCATAGGCCTTAAATCGGGAACGAAGTATCAACTTTGCTGAGGTGACATTCAATAGATTTTTTAGTTTTGTTCTGGCTTCAGTTAGTTCTGCTAGGGTGCTTATAGCCCGAGATTCCTTATGGGAGGATTCTAAACGGGTTATGTTCGCCAATAAGGCGTCCAGGGCTAGTGTCCTTTGTTTTTTCAAAAAAGCTCCCAAAGCTATAAGCTCCCCCCTGAGGACCACCTTATGGGATTCCCATAATATAGAAGGAGAAGGAGGCGACTCTGGGGTATCATTAAGCGTGAAAAATTCAGATATTGAGGCCTTAATTTTGTCTGCATGTCTGGGGTCTAGAATCAGGGTATCATTGAGACGCCACAAGCGCTCCCTTCTCTGTGGTCCAAACAGGGAAAAATTAACAATGACAGGGGCATGGTCGGATAACGTTATATTACCTATCCGGGCTCCAGAGACATTACGCACGTGAGAACTCGACAGGAAAATGTAATCTAATCTGTGGAAAGACAGTTTAGCATGTGAATAAAAAGTATAATCTCGGCCATTGGGGTTTAGGACCCGCCAGACATCTAGTACTTTAAGTTTCCTCAGGGAAATTTTTAATCTTCTCAGGAGCCTGTAAGATACTGAGGGTCTGCCCGCCGAGGTGTCCACCGCTGGCTCCAGGGCAACATTGAAGTCGCCCCCCAAAACTAGTAAGCCCTCAGAGAAGGAGGACAGCGCATTAAGGGTCTGAACGAGCCATGGTACTTGGCCTTTATTGGGAGCGTATAAGTTAGCAAAGGTCACTGGAGATTCGCCCAGTAAACCTTTTACAAAGATGTACCTGCCCTCAGGGTCCGCTGAGATAGCTGAGTGCTTAAAGGGGAGGCATTTATGCTCAGCTATACTAACCCCTCTACTGGTGGAATCATGAGTACTGTGAAACCGCTGGACAAATTTCTTGGGGGGAAGTTTAGGAACTTTGCCTGTTCTAAAATGGGTCTCTTGCAAAAAGGCTACAGAGACCTTATCTTTCAGAAGGAGAGATAGAGTTTGAGACCTTTTACATGGCTCGTTCAGCCCGTGTGCGTTTAGTGAGGCGACTATTATAGAAGACATTTCTGCATACATTCAGGTGAGTAAATGCATAATACATCCATGGAAGTATGGAAGAGCACACAGATGATATGAGCAGGAGAAGGGAAAAAAGGTAGGGGAAGTACAAAAGAACAAAAAATGAGTAAGAGAACATTAAACATGTCAAGTTGACAAATGAGTGACTCAGACAAGTTACCCGTCTGAGGAGGGTTAGGCACTCTACCTATCACCAGCCCAGACAGGATTGGACTGGCGAGGGGGCAAGTAAAGCACCTGTGGTCTGAACAAAAGAGACCAAAAACGAAAGATGTGTCCAGCATCTTAATCTATCCGGACATCGCCCTGCAGTGAGGAACAGAATGCAATGTCCTAGAGGTAGCGTCCTGTAGCAGCCATGACACGGCACAAGGCCCTTTAAACATAACATTGAGCCCAGTAGGCCACAAAAATAAAACACTAGAAATGTAGAAAACATTGAAAATGTAGGAAGATCATGTCCGCCTTCAATAACCTGTATAACACATAGGTGAGCATCAGTCATCTCCTATTCTGTGGAGGTAGAAATATCAGCAAGGTATGCTTACAAACACCTCTAATCAGGTGGGATCCCTTTCCATCCTGCTGCGTCCCGAACGGTCCGACTTGCCCGCAGATGCTGTTTGCCAAGCGTTGACACGAGGTGGTATGGGGAGGGCGCCATCTTGGTCAGCCGGTAACCATGAGGGGATTTCCATCGGAGGAACGTCCAGGGACCGCCAGACAGATTCCAGGTCAGCAGGTGAACGCACGGTCAGTAGCTTACCATTCCTGGAAATCGCCAACCCAAAGGGGTATAACCAGCGGAATGGGGTCGAGGTTTTTCTCAGGATATCCAGGAGAGGCCTGAGAAGGCGCCGCTTAGCCAGGGTGGATGGCGCGATGTCCTGGAACATCTGGATCGGGGTATTTTCGTATTCCAGTACCTCTAATTCTCTTTGGCTTTTGAGGATGGCTGCGGTATCAACGTAACTTAACAAGCCACAGATTACATCACGTGGCGGTTCTTGCGGTTTAGGCCTGGGGCGCAGCGCCCTGTGTATGCGCTCCACCACGATTCCCGCCGCTCTGTCAGGGTCCAGCAGCTTAGAGAACAGTTCACGTGCCACTGTCGGTAAGGCCTCCGCTGCAAACGACTCAGGTAGGCCGCGGATGCGGATATTGCGCCGGCGGCTACGGTTTTCTTGGTCTTCCAATTTTAGGAAGGCATCATTTAGCAAGGCCTTGTGAGACGCCAGCACCTCCGACGCTTTACTTTCATATGTCATGATGGCCTCCTGAGTGGCTTCTAACGCCACCACTCTCTGCCCCAGATGCTTCATGTCGTCCTTGATATCAGACAGGTCTTGTTTCAGGGGCGAGAGGGCAGATTCAAGGACCCGGCGCAGGGTTCGCTCTGAGAGAGGTGGGTCTCTGGGTCTCTTGTCCGAGACATCGGAGCCGCTGCCTGCGTCTGATAATTCCCCGGCGTCAGAGTCCTGTGCAGCAGACGTCGCCATATTGGGGCCTTTCTGCGCCGTGAACCTCGACGTTTTCCGGAGAAACTTCTCCATCTCTGGCTGTTTGGAGCGCAGTGGGGTGGACTCTGAGCTTCCTCTGTTCTTTTCTCTGCCAGGTTTCCCCATAATCAGGCAAATTATGAGCTTTTATAGGGCAAATGAGCCGGAATGCTGGAGGAGCTCAAGCTCGTGCGGCCATTCAGCAGCGTGGCTCGGCTCCGCCCCCTATAGTAGTTATATTCTTATACATAGGAGCAGTATTATAGTAGTTATATTCTTGTACATAGGAGCAGTATTATAGTAGTTATATTCTTGTACATAGGAGCAGTATTATAGTAGTTATATTCTTGTACATAGGAGCAGTAATATAGTAGTTATATTCTTGTATATAGGAGCAGTATTATAGTAGTTATATTCTTGTACATAGGAGCAGTATTATAGTAGTTATATTCTTGTACATACGAGCAGTATTATAGTAGTTATATTCTTGTACATACGAGCAGTATTATAGTAGTTATATTCTTGTACATAGGAGCAGTATTATAGTAGTTATATTCTTATACATAGGAGCAGTATTATAGTAGTTATATTCTTGTACATAGGAGCAGTATTATAGTAGTTATATTCTTGTATATAGGAGCAGTATTATAGTAGTTTATTTTTGTGCATAAGTGACGGTATAATAGTTTTCTTGTCGCAATTTTTTTTGCTGTATGTAAAGGTCTTGTGTTTAGTTAATGCTTTGTACAAATTGTTAAATTATTTTTGTGGTTTTATTTACAGTTTTGTGTACCTCCTACTTCATGATCCGCCTTCCTCTTTCACTGATATTTCTGCTGTGAGCAAGTTGCATTTTCACTTTCCAATGATAACAAAATTTGGAAGGTTCTTGTGCAACAATAATAGCGACAATCATTTACTGTACTTCCTGATTGTTGTACTATTGAGCACTGTCCCAGTCAATGACCTTTATTGGGTTTGTGCCACCATGTAGGGAATAAATAGTTCTTCTGAAAGGGCACAAATCACCAGCACTGTTTACAGGATACAACTGTACAGTGCATAAATAATATTACCTTACAGAGCATAAATAATATTACCTTACAGAGCATAAATACTACCATACAGTGTGAAAATAATAAAGCCATATAGTGTGTAAATAATACTATTACCGTACACTGTATAAATAATGCCATCATACAGTCCTGATCAAAAGTTTAAGACCACTTGAAAAATGGCAAAAAATCCTATGTAGCATGGCTGGATCTTAACAAGGTTCCAAGTAGAGCTTCAACATGCAACAAGAAGAAATGAGAGTGAGACAGAACATTTTTTGAGCATTCAAATTAATTGAAAATAGCGATTAAACTGAAACAGGTTGTTTTTCAGCTGATCCAAACTTTAGGACCACATGCCTTTAAAAGGCCAAATCCGTGCAAAGATGTGGATTCATTGTCATTTTCTGTCAGGTAGTCACACCTTGTGATGGCAAAGGCAAAAAACTCTCCCTTTTTGAACGTGGTCGGGTTGTTGAACTGCATAAGCAGGGTCTCTCACAGCGCGCCATCGCTGCTGAGGTGGGACGCAGGAAGACAGTCAATTAGATTCTCTTCAATGATCCTGAGGGTTATGGGACAAAAAAGTCAAGTGGAAGACCCAAAAAAATCTCATCAGCACTGAGCCGGAGGATCCAATTGGCTGTCCGTCAAGACACTGGACGATCCTCGACCCAAATTAAGGCCCTTACTGGTGCTGACTGCAGCCCCATAACCATCAGACGGCATCTGAGACTGAAGGGCTTCAAAAACAAAAAACGTCTTCAAAGACCTCGTCTCCTTGAACGCCACAGAACTGCTCGTTTGGACTTTGCAAGAGAGCACCAAACATGGGACATTCAAAGGTGGAAGAAAGTTTTATTCTCTGATGAGAAAAAAAGTAACCTTGATGGTCCTGATGGTTTCCAACGTTACTGGCATGACAAGCAGATCCCACCTGAGATGTTTTCTATGCGCCACAGTGGAGGGGGCACCATAATGGTCTGGGGGGCTTCTTCCTTCAGTGGAACAATGGAGCTTCAGGAAGAGCAGGGGCGTCAAACGGCCGCTGGCTATGTCCAGATGTTACAGAGAGCATTCCTCATGACTGAGGGCCCTCGTCTGTGTGGTAACAGGACAACGCTACAGTACACAATGCCCGCAGGACAAGGGACTTCTTCCAGGAGAATAACATCACTCTTTTGGCCCATCCTGCGTGTTCCCCTGATCTAAATCCAATTGAGAACCTTTGGGGATGGATGGCAAGGGAAGTTTACAAAAATGGACAACAGTTCCAGACAGTAGATGGCCTTCGTGCGGCCGTCTTCACCACTTGGAGAAATGTTCCCACTCACCTCATGGAAACGCTTGCATCAAGCATGCCGAAACAATAACGGCGGAGCTACTCATTACTGAGCTCATGTTTGGAAGTTGGATTTCTGTTTTGGGGGGGTTTAGTTTTTTTTGGAGGTGTGGTCCTAAACTTTGGATCAGCTGAAAAACATCCTGTTTCAGTTTATTTGTTGTTTTCATTAAATTGAATGCTCAAAAAATGTTCTGTCTCCCTCCCATTTCTTCTTGTTGCATGTTGAAGCTCTACTTGGAACCTTGTTAAGATCCAGCCATGCTACATAGGATTGTTTGACATTTTTCAAGTGGTCTTAAACTTTTGATCAGGACTGTACTTTATATATATAATGCACGCATACATTGTATAAATACCACCAGTGTATAAATAATACTACTATGCACTGTATAATTAATACCACTATATCATGTATACATAATGCAACCAGAGTCATACAGTGTATATATAATACCACCATACAGTTTATAAATACTGCGACACGGTGTATAAATATTACCACTATACAGTATACGGTATAAATAATGCAGTCATACATTGTATAAATAAATACCACCATATTGTGTACAAATAATACCACTTTACGGTTTATAAATACTACTACTATGCACTGTATAAATAATACAACAGTAATTTGTTTAAATACCACCATACAGCGTATAAATAATACTACTATACAGTGCATAAATATTACTACTATATAATGCAGCCAGAGCCATACATTGTTAAAATAATACCACCATACAGTTAATATATCATACTACAGTATATAAATAACATCACTACAGTTGTGTTCAAAATTATTCAACCCCCAATGCTGTAAAGGGTTTTAGGGAATTTAGTGTACATTTGTAATTGTGTTCAGAATGAAATCTTACAAGGACTTTTTAAAGAACCAAATGCAACTAAAATGACATCAATTGTTTTTGTAATAAAGTATTAAATGTTTTTTTTGTGATTTCTTCATTGACACAATTATTCAACCCCTTAAAGACTACCACTCTTAAGAACAGAGGTTCATTCAAGTGCTTTCGATCAGGTATTGAAAACACCTGTAGATGTCAAGGAGCAGCAATCAAGCCTAATAAGCACCAATTAGGCCGATGTAAAAGGACTGTGATACTCAGCTCCTTCTAGACATTTACTGGTGTGTTTACAAACATGGTGAAGTCAAGAGAATGGTCCAGGAAGACAAGAGAAGAGGTGATTTCTCTTCACAGGAAGGGCAATGGCTATAAGAAGATTGCAAAGATGTTAAACATACCAAGAGACACCATAGGAAGCATCATTCGCAAATTCAAGGCAAAGGGCACTGTTGAAACGCTACCTGGTCGTGGCAGAAAGAAGATGCTGACTTTGACTGCTGTGCGCTACCTGAAGCGCAATGTGGAGAAAAGTCCCCATGTGACTGCTGAGGAACTGAAAGAAGATCTGTCAGATGTGGGCACTGAAGGTTCAGCTCAGACAATAAGGCGCACACTGCGTAATGAAGGCCTCCATGCCAGAACTCCCAGGCGCACCACCTTGGTGTCTCCAAAGAATAAGATGTCACGGCTGTATGTGAGCAACAATAGTATACACAGTAAAAGAGCTACTGACCGGACCCAAACTAGGGAGGATAAAGGGTGACCCCTGTCAGACCCTCAAAGCTCTCCCTATTCTGCTAAAGCACATGCCCGGATCCAAATGGCGGAACCAGGCATGCCCACGTGCCTAAGACTGATGACCACTGTAACCCCTACAATAGTGGAAGGGGCACGGCCACCGGTGCCCTACTCAGTATATGGAGGAAACCGTGGCCACCTCAGATCCAGTCAGAAAATAATCAGGTACACAACAATGTCTGTACACTTAGCTGAAGGTGTTGCAGCCGCAGAGAAGACGGATCCAAGGACAGCTGGCAATATCCGGAGTGCTTGCTGCAGCAGAACACAGGTCCAGTGAACTGATAGCTACAAGTGAAGATACTAAAGCAAGAGCTACAACTGAAATGAGAACTATAATCCACGCCCTACAATAGGAGGAGGGGTGATATAAAGAGAGGGAAATCAAACGCATGAGGAACAGCTGGGAGGAAGGAAACCAAAAGTAAACAGAGCAGTGAGAACTCCTCCCAGCTCTAGTAGTGACATCATCACAGGGGTGGAGAAACAGAGCTGTGAGAACGTCCCAAAGCTCTGGTAGTGACAGTACCCCCCCCCCCTCTACGGGTGGACTCCGGACACCCAGGACCCACCTTCTCAGGATGAGCCCTATGAAATGCCCTGATGAGGCGAGTGGCTTTAATGTCCGACACCGGAACCCACATCCTCTCCTCAGGACCATAACCCTTCCAATGAACGAGGTAATGAAGAGAACCGCGGACAATGCGAGAGTCCACAATTCTGGAAACCTCAAACTCCAGATTGCCATCAACCAAAATCGGAGGAGGAGGCAAAGAGGAGGGTACCGTGGGCTGGACATATGGTTTTAAGAGAGATCTGTGAAATACATTATGTATCTTCCAAACCCGTGGAAGATCAAGACGGAAGGCAACAGGATTGATGACTGACAAGATTTTATAAGGCCCAATAAACTTGGGACCCAATTTCCAGGAGGGAACCTTCAGTTTAATATTTCTTGTAGACAACCACACCAGATCACCCACATTCAGGTCCGGACCAGGCACACGTCTCTTATCAGCCACACGCCTATACCTCTCACTCATCTTTTTAAGATTACTCTGAATCTTTTGCCAAATGGTAGACAAAGACGAGGAAAATCTCTCCTCCTCAGGTAAACCAGAAAGAGCCCCTCCCGAGAATGTCCCAAACTGCGGATGGAACCCATATGCACCAAAGAATGGTGACTTATCAGAAGATTCCTGACGACGGTTGTTCAGAGCAAACTCAGCAAGAGGGAGAAATGAACACCAATCCTCCTGGTTCTCTGCCACAAAACAGCGCAAATATGTCTCCAGATTCTGATTGAGGCGCTCAGTCTGACCATTCGACTGCGGGTGAAAAGCAGAAGAGAAGGACAGCCGAACCCCCAGGCGAGAACAGAAAGCCTTCCAGAACCTGGACACAAACTGCGTGCCTCTATCGGAAACAATATCAGAGGGAATGCCGTGCAATTTAACAATATGGTCGACAAAAGCTTGCGCCAACGTTTTAGCATTGGGTAAACCAGGGAAAGGTACGAAATGAGCCATCTTGCTAAAACGGTCCACCACCACCAGGATCACCGACTTCCCCGAGGAACGAGGAAGATCCGTGATAAAGTCCATGGACAGGTGTGTCCAAGGACGGGAAGGTATGGGTAACGGGAGAAGGGAACCTGAAGGCCGTGAACGAGGGACCTTAGCGCGAGCGCACGTCTCACAAGCAGCCACAAAACCCTCCACCGACTTACGAAGAGCCGGCCACCAAAATCTCCGAGCAATGAGATCTACCGTGGCTCTACTCCCGGGGTGACCAGCAAGAACCGTATCATGATGCTCCTTAAAGAGTTTGTGACGTAGCTCAGGAGACACGAACAACTTCCCAGAAGGACAACGGGCAGGTGCCTCAGTCTGGGCAGCCTGGACCTCGGCCTCCAAATCGGAATATAGAGCAGAAACAACTACCCCCTCCGCCAAAATGGGACCCGGGTCCTCGGAGTTTCCTCCTCCCGGAAAACAGCGAGAGAGAGCATCAGCCTTCACATTTTTTATCCCAGGTCGGAATGTAACAACAAAATTGAATCTGGAGAAGAACAGAGACCATCTGGCCTGTCTCGGATTCATACGCCTGGCCGACTCCAAGTATGCCAGATTCTTATGGTCGGTAAAAACGGTGATAGGGTGCCTGGCCCCCTCCAACCAATGGCGCCATTCCTCGAAAGCCAACTTGATGGCCAACAACTCCCTATCTCCCACATCATAGTTTCTCTCTGCCGGGGAGAGTTTTTTAGAGAAAAGGGCACAGGGTCGCCATTTGGCAGGAGAAGGGCCCTGGGACAAAACCGCACCCACACCCACCTCGGAAGCATCCACCTCAACAATAAAAGGTAAGGAAACATCGGGATGCACCAAGACGGGCGCAGGCGCAAAACTCTCTTTAATCTTAGAAAAAGCTGCAAGCGCCTCCTCCGACCAAGAGGAAAAATCCGCCCCCTTTTTTGTCATGTCAGTGAGGGGTTTGACAACAGAGGAATAATTCAAAATGAACTTTCTGTAATAGTTCACAAAACCCAGAAAGCGCATCAATGCCTTCTGATTCTCAGGAAGCTCCCACTCAAGTACAGCACGGACCTTCTCCGGATCCATGCGAAAACCAGAAGCAGAGAGGAGAAAACCCAGAAATTGAATCTCCGATACCATAAAAAGACATTTCTCCAGCTTGGCGTACAATTTATTTTCCCGCAGAATCTGCAGAACCTGAAAAAGATGATCCTGATGGGTCTGAACATCAGGGGAAAAAATCAAAATATCATCAAGATACACCAATACAAATTTCCCCATTAAATGGTAGAAAATACTATTAACAAAATGCTGAAAGACGGCCGGAGCATTCATCAGGCCGAAAGGCATAACGAGATTCTCGAAATGCCCGTTAGGGGTATTAAAGGCCGTTTTCCATTCATCCCCCTCTCTGACCCTGACCAGGTTGTACGCGCCTCTCAAATCCAATTTGGAAAAAACCTTGGCCCCAACAATTTGGTTGAAGAGGTCCGGGATCAGAGGAAGGAGATAGGGATCGCGAATCGTGATACGGTTCAGCTCCCTAAAATCTAGGCAGGGTCTCAGAGAGCCATCTTTTTTTTTAACAAAAAAAACAAACTCGCGGCCACAGGTGACTTTGAGGGACGAATATGCCCCTTCTCGAGACTCTCGGAGATATAAGTTCGCATTGCGATTCTTTCTGGTTGTGAGAGATTGTAGAGGCGTGCTTTTGGCAGCTTGGCGCCGGGAATGAGGTTAATGGGACAGTCAAACTCCCGGTGAGGAGGTAGCTCCTGAACACCGCTCTCGGAAAACACGTCCGAGAAATCAGAGAGAAATGATGGCACAGTTTTAGTAGACACCTCTGCAAAAGTCGCTGTGAGACAATTCTCTCTACAAAAGTCACTCCACTCATTTATTTGCCTTCCTTGCCAATCAATAGTGGGGTTATGTCTAGTGAGCCAGGGTAACCCCAAAACTAGAGGAGAAGGCAATCCGTTAAGGAAAAAACAATATATATCCTCCACATGAGTGTCACCTACAGCTAGCCGGATATTGTGAACAATGCCCTTCAGAGATCTCTGTGAGAGTGGAGCAGAGTCAATAGCAAAAACAGGTACAGTGGCGGAAATAATTATTTGACCCCTCACTGATTTTGTAAGTTTGTCCAATGACAAAGAAATGAAAAGTCTCAGAACAGTATCATTTCAATGGTAGGTTTATTGTAACAGTGGCAGATAGCACATCAAAAGGAAAATCGAAAAAATAACTTTAAATAAAAGATAGCAACTGATTTGCATTTCATTGAGTGAAATAAGTATTTGAACCCTCTAACAAAAAAAGACTTAATACTTGGTGGAAAAACCCTTGTTTGCAGAGGTCAAACGTTTCTTGTAATTGATGACCAAGTTTGCGCACATTTTAGGAGGAATGTTGGTCCACTCCTCTTTGCAGATCATCTCTAAATCCCTAAGGTTTCGAGGCTGTCTCTGTGCAACTCTGAGCTTGAGCTCCCTCCATAGGTTTTCGATTGGATTAAGGTCCGGAGACTGACTAGGCCACTCCATGACCTTAATGTGCTTCTTCTTGAGCCACTCCTTTGTTGCCTTTGCTGTATGTTTTGGGTCATTGTCGTGCTGGAACACCCATCCACGACCCATTTTCAGTTTCCTGGCAGAGGGAAGTAGGTTGTCGCTCAGGATTTCACGATACATGGCTCCGTCCATTTTCCCGTTTATGCGAATAAGTTGTCCTGTGCCCTTAGCAGAAAAACACCCCCAAAGCAAAATGTTTCCACCCCCATGCTTGACGGTGGGGACGGTGTTTTGGGGGTCATAGGCAGCATTTTTCTTCCTCCAAACACAGCGAGTTGAGTTAATGCCAAAGAGCTCTATTTTGGTCTCATCAGACCACAGCACCTTCTCCCAGTCACTCTCTGAATCATTCAGGTGTTCATTGGCAAACTTCAGACGGGCCTGCACATGTGCCTTCCTGAGCAGGGGGACCTTGCGAGCCCTGCAGGATTTTAATCCATTGCGGTGTAATGTGTTTCCAATGGTTTTCTTGGTGACTGTGGTCCCTGCTAATTTGAGGTCATTAACTAACTCCTCCCGTGTAGTTCTAGGATGCTTTTTCACCTTTCTCAGAACCATTGACACCCCACGAGGTGAGATCTTGCGTGGAGCCCCAGAGCGAGGTCGATTGATGGTCATTTTGTGCTCCTTCCATTTTCGAACAATCGCACCAACAGTTGTCACCTTCTCTCCCAGCTTCTTGCTAATGGTTTTGTAGCCCATTCCAGCCTTGTGCAGGTCTACAATTTTGTCTCTGACATCCTTGGACAGCTCTTTGGTCTTTCCCATGTTGGAGAGTTTGGAGTCTGCTTGATTGATTGATTCTGTGGACAGGTGTCTTTTATACAGGTGACTAGTTAAGACAGGTGTCCTTAATGAGGGTGACTAATTGAGTAGAAGTGTCTAACCACTCTGTGGGAGCCAGAACTCTTAATGGTTGGTAGGGGTTCAAATACTTATTTCACTCAATGAAATGCAAATCAGTTGCTATCTTTTATTTAAAGTTATTTTTTCGATTTTCCTTTTGATGTGCTATCTGCCACTGTTACAATAAACCTACCATTGAAATGATACTGTTCTGAGACTTTTCATTTCTTTGTCATTGGACAAACTTACAAAATCAGTGAGGGGTCAAATAATTATTTCCGCCACTGTATATCCTTTTCTAATGTGCAAACCTGAAAACCATGCATGGCTACAAATTGAGTGTCAATAAGATTGACGGCCGCTCCACTATCGACAAAAATCTCACAAGAAATGACTTTGCTCTCTAGCGCCACCCTGGCAGACAGGAGAAAATGGGAACTGCAGGTCAGAGGAAAAGCATCAATTCCTACATCAACTTTGCCCAAAGTAGCAGATGAAGCAGAGTTTGATGATTTACCTTTTGAGGTTTTTCTCTTATTATCGCTCTTAGTACAGTTCAAGAATCTCCTAGAGGGACAAACATTTGCCAAATGACCTATGCCCCCACAACAAAAACACACCATACTCTGAGGACTAAATCCTCTTTTATCAGGGGCAAGTCGACCTAGCTGCATGGGCTCCTCCTCAGAGGGGAGCGAGACAGGATGAGGCCCCTGCACACTGAATGAGTCCGCACCACTGCCCCTAGACTGACAATGGCTGGACAGAGAGGTCTTGTTTCTTTCTCTTAGACGCCTGTCAAGGCGTACCGCCAAGGACATGGCAGACTCTAAGGACGTTGGTCTCTCATGGAAAGCAAACGCATCTTTCAATCTCTCTGAGAGACCATGACAGAACTGACTCCGGAGTGCAGCATCATTCCAACCCGAATAAGCTGCCCATCTCCGAAATTCAGAACAATAAAGCTCCGCAGACAGTTTGTTCTGGCATAAAACACGTAAGTTAGATTCGGCCAGAGCAACACGATCCGGGTCATCATAAATCTGCCCCAGGGCCACAAAAAATCTTTCCACGGATCGAAGGGAGGGATCCCCCGATGGCAGCGAAAAAGCCCAAGTCTGAGCATTACCCCTGAGCAGGGAGATGACAATCCTCACCCTCTGCTCCTCCTTACCAGAGGAGTGGGGACACAAGCAAAAATGGAGTTTGCATGCCTCTCTGAAGCGAACAAAATTCTCACTGCCCCCGGAGAACGTTTCCGGAAGTGAGACCTTTGGCTCGCAACAGACTCCATGAGCCGGAGCAGAGCCCAATGCTTGAAGCTGAGTCATAGATTGACGGAGATCCGCTACTTCCAAAGGAAGACCCTGCATGCGGTCAACCAGGCCAGAAAGCGGATCCATGTCAAAAAAGGACGGTTTTGGTGGATTATAATGTCACGGCTGTATGTGAGCAACAATAGTATACACAGTAAAAGAGCTACTGACCGGACCCAAACTAGGGAGGATAAAGGGTGACCCCTGTCAGACCCTCAAAGCTCTCCCTATTCTGCTAAAGCACATGCCCGGATCCAAATGGCGGAACGAGGCATGCCCACGTGCCTAAGACTGATGACCACTGTAAACCCTACAATAGTGGAAGGGGCACGGCCACCGGTGCCCTACTCAGTATATGGAGGGAACCGTGGCCACCTCAGATCCAGTCAGAAAATAATCAGGTACACAACAATGTCTGTACACTTAGCTGAAGGTGTTGCAGCCGCAGAGAAGACGGATCCAAGGACAGCTGGCAATATCCGGAGTGCTTGCTGCAGCAGAACACAGGTCCAGTGAACTGATAGCTACAAGTGAAGAAACTAAAGCAAGAGCTACAACTGAAATGAGAACTATAATCCACGCCCTACAATAGGAGGAGGGGTGATATAAAGAGAGGGAAATCAAACGCATGAGGAACAGCTGGGAGGAAGGAAACCAAAAGTAAACAGAGCAGTGAGAACTCCTCCCAGCTCTAGTAGTGACATCATCACAGGGGTGGAGAAACAGAGCTGTGAGAACGTCCCAAAGCTCTGGTAGTGACATAAGAAGAGTCGACTGCAGTATGCCAAAAGTCATGTGGACAAACCACAAAAGTGTTCTGTGGACTGATGAAACAAAATTAGAACTGTTTGGGCCCATGGATCAACGCTATGTTTGGAGGAGGAAGAACAAGGCCTATGAAGAAAAGAACACCTTGCCTACTGTGAAGCATGGCGGGGGGTCAATCATGCTTTGGGGCTGTTTTGCTTCTACAGGTACAGGGAAGCTTCAGCGTGTGTAAGGTACCATGAATTCTCTTCAGTACCAGGAGATATTGGATGAAAATGTGATGCAGTCCATCACAAACCTGAGGCTTGGGAGATGTTGGACCTTTCAACAGGACAATGATCCCAAGCATACCTCCAAGTCCACTAGAGCATGGCTGCAGAGTAAAGGCTGGAACATTTTGAAGTGGCCATCGCAGTCACCAGACTTAAATTTCGATTGAGAACCTCTGGTGGGACTTAAAGAAAGCAGTTGCAGCGCGCAAGCCTAAGAATGTGACTGAACTGGAGGCTTCTGCCCATGAAGAATGGCCGAAGATACCCGTAGATCGCTGCAAGACACTTGTGTCAAGCTATGCTTCACGTGTAAAAGCTGTTATAACTGGAAAAGGATGTTGTACTAAGTACTAAGATTGGATGTCACTTGGGGGTTGAATAAAACTGATAATGATGTGAGCACAGAAAAGACATTTGTGGTGATTTCATTATAAATGTTCTGTTATATTTGTCTGACTTACAAGGGCCTCTTTGATGTAATTGTAAACAAGACGACTGAAATGGTCAAAATCAATGTCAAACTGGGGCCAAAACACTCAATTTCAGTGGGGGTTGAATAATTTTGAACGCAACTGTATATAGTGTATAAATAATCCCATTATAACGATTTGTTATTTTCTTTTATGTCATTTTACAGTAAATGATAGAACAAGTATAAGTGTTGAGTGATTCGTCATAGTTCCTGTTACGTGTATTGTCCTGACATTCACATGTATGTGGTTTATACATCATGCCAGCAACAAACATGTACCCAGCTGCTGTACTATATATTATTTCTATTTGCCTAATGTTGTCAGATGCATGAAAAACCTACAATCGGAAGATAAAATGAGCCCATAAGTGCTCAACTGAGAAGTCAATCAAGAACAAACAACTATGGCGCTCCCATAGGAATTCAAAATCAATGTAACAACTTCTTTTAAATATACAATATCACAAAAAATTCTTAAAACAACATCCAATGAGAGAAAAGAGCAGGGAAGATGAAAAAGACATTGTAGAAAAATAGCTGGGGAACTGAGCGTGCTCTGATGGGAGCCACCGCGCATGCGCTGGACCAAGGCCCGGCAGTAAGCAGGAGTATAGGTCTGAATTAAACAAAAATACTAATATGTATAATAGAAAGTGCAATATACATATGAAAAAGACACATGCCGTATATCATATCAGTAAAATGACCAGTGCAAAACTCTGATATGCAAAATGCCTTCCACAAAAAATAATAATAATGAGTGCATATACATATACATCATATACAAATCAAAAAAGCAAAAAACAAAACTCGCATGATCAACACAATAATAAAAACCCAACCCATTAAACATTACATGTGAACAAGACCCAATTAGTGAATGAAAAATAATAATTAAAAAGAATGAATCAATCAATAATAATATGACTGGTGAAAATGTAATAAATAATCATAAAATATTAAAGAAATTAATAAAAGCTGCTGCATCTCATTCTAAAAAAGAGGCATAGATATTTTATAAAAGCAGAACAGCAACCAGGTAATCCACTATACAAAACAATGAACGTGACCAGGATATAACTGGTACTATCCAGTTTAAAGGTTGGATATTGATATTCAATATTTTTCACTCCATAAGACGCACCTAGGATGTAGAGTAGGAAAATATGAAAATCTCAGATCAATGCCCAAGATCCTTCATACCTCAGATCAGACCCCCAATTCTCATCAAACCTCAACTCAGATCCCCCCAAATCAGACCCACATTCCTCCTCAGACCTCAGATCAGATCCCTATTCCTCATCAGACCTCAGATCAGACCCCTAAGCTCCATCAGACCTAGTCATAGTGCACGCTTATGTGTGCTACCTCCTGATGCTGTAGGCAGTGTGACGCCCAGAGGACCAGGGAGAGGTGACTACAGTCACTACTCCCCGCTCCTTCTGCATGCTAATGTTTCCATAATAGAAGAGCATATTCGTATTTGCACCATATTCTCTGCTCTCTTCTCTCCTTGGATGCTGTTTCATGAGTTTTTGATATTGTATATTTTGTTATATAATTTTGGCAGCACCATAATTGTTCTTTTTTTTTATTGAATTCTCGGTTCTCAGATGCAAACTAAAGTTTGTAACGATCAGGATAACGAGGTGGGGGAGGTCTGAAGGTTTCTTTCTCTTCTTCATGTAGGGGATGTGGTCAGGACATCTCTTCCCCTGGTGCTAAGTAGTACAGCAGCAGATGTCCGCGCTCCACCATCACTATGTACTCACCCTATCGTCTGTCTGTCCTGGGTGTCCTTACTGTCATAGGTAAGTGCACATAACGTGATACTTACTGTACAATAGAGATATAGAGAGATGAGGTAGAAGGTGGCCGGTAAGTGGGAGCAAAACACAGAAGTAGGTAGAAGGAGAGAAGAGGGGTAGTAGTTCTAGTTAGTGACAGTAACTAATACTCCCTAGGACTATTACTCCCACTATGTGTTCTTCACCTCACAGAGATACAGAAGTATAGTTTTATGAATTATATATACAGTGTGAATGAATCTATAGAATAAATGCATTGGTGCTAGGTCTCTGAGCCAAATAGGGGTAGTAGTACTGTACAGGAATAGTAGTAGTCAGTGCCACGTGTGAGTATATATATATTCATCTTTTGTCATTTGTATTATGATGTATTGTGTTCTTTAAGATGATATAACATAAATACACAGTGGGGTAAAGTGGTGGACAGTGGAGTGCAATGGTAGATAATGGGGTACAATGGTGGACAGTGGAGTAGAATGGTGGACAGTGGGGACACTGGAGTAAATGGTGGACAGTGGAGTAGAATGGTGGACAGTGGGGACAGTGGAGTAAATGGTGGACAGTGGAGTAGAATGGTGGACAGTGAAGTAAATGTTGGACAGTGGAGTAGAATGGTGGACAGTGGGGACAGTGGAGTAGAATGGTGGACAGTGGGGACAGTGGAGTAAATGGTGGACAGTGGAGTAGAATGGTGGACAGTGAAGTAAATGTTGGACAGTGGAGTAGAATGGTGGACAGTGGGGACAGTGGAGTAGAATGGTGGACAGTGGGGACAGTGGAGTAAATGGTGGACAGTGGAGTAGAATGGTGGACAGTGGAGTAGAATGGTGGACAGTGGAGTAGAATGGTGGACAGTGGAGTAGAATGGTGGACAGTGGGGACAGTGGAGTAAATGGTGGACAGTGGAGTAGAATGGTGGACAGTGGAGTAAATGGTGGACAGTGGAGTAGAATGGTGGACAGTGGAGTAGAATGGTGGACAGTGGAGTAGAATGGTGGACAGTGGAGTAGAATGGTGGACAGTGGGGACAGTGGAGTAAATGGTGGACAGTGGAGTAGAATGGTGGACAGTGGAGTAGAATGGTGGACAGTGGGGACAGTGGAGTAAATGGTGGACAGTGGAGTAGAATGGTGGACAGTGAAGTAGAATGGTGGATAGTGGAGTAGAATGGTGGACAGTGGGGACAGTGGAGTAAATGGTGGACAGTGGAGTAGAATGGTGGACAGTGGAGTAGAATGGTGGACAGTGAGCTGCATTCTCTGTGCACAAGAAATCCCAGAAATGTTCATGGACAGAACAAATTTGTGGGGAAAAATGTCTAAACCTCCTCTACAACCCTGTACAAATCTCTAGCTCCAGGAGGTGCTGGAGGTGACTGGTTCTAAAAAGGGATCCATAGGTTAATAATTCAAGGGTTCACTTACTTTTCTCCCCGTACTGTGGATGTTTACTGAATGTGCTCCATAGCAGACATGAAGGGTAGCAGTGTCTGCGTGTTATCAGGATGTAGACATGTGCATGTATGTCTAGAAGTGTCACCTAGAGAACTTCAGACCTCATCATATTAGTAATCCCTGGCAAAATCCAGGGAAATCCAAATGCTTTGCTTACCTGCAAGATTAGATGAGATTATATAATACAGAGTATCAGTGGCGTAGCTAGAAATGACTGGGCCCCACAGCAAATTTTTGAATGGGGCCCCCCTCCCCCAGTAATTTTTTCGCAACCCCTTCCTTTCATGCTGCCCCCATTCCTGTGGCCAGTAAAGATCGCTCTCTCAGACCGGGGCCGGCAGCTGTTCCATCTGTTTTATACACGGTCTATACTGTCACTGGATATAATTTCATTGTGTAATACTGTTAAGGGGGCCCTGACCAAATGCTTCAGTCCTCCTCCTCCTGGATGGACTCCTTCTGGGTCAGGGCCCCAAAGCAGCCGCATCCCCTATAGCTGCGCGCCTGCAGAGTATTTAAAGGGAACCCGTCATCAACTTTATGCTGACCTCACTAAGGGCAGCATAAAATAGTGACAGAAATGCTGATGTCAGCGGTGTGTCACTCATGAGCTAAAAGTAAGTGGTTGCTGAGAACCAGCATCATAATTAGAGATGAGCGAATTTTTCTAAAATTCGATTCGCTGGTTCGGCAAATTTTAAAAAAAAAATTTGGTTTGATCCGAATATATTTGCGGCGAATCGCATAAAAAAAAGTCTATTTGCTGGCTGCAGAGAGCCTTTATAGTGGTGTAGAACACTGTGCCTGTATAGTGGTGTAGAACACTGTGCCTGTATAGTGGTGTAGAACACTGTGCCTGTATAGCGGTGTAGAACACTGTGCCTTTATAGTGGTGTAGAACACTGTGCCTGTATAGTGGTGTAGAACACTGTGCCTGTATAGTGGTGTAGAACACTGTGCCTGTATAGTGGTGTAGAACACTGTGCCTGTATAGTGGTGTAGAACACTGTGCCTGTATAGTGGTGTAGAACACTGTGCCTGTATAGCGGTGTAGAACACTGTGCCTGTATAGTGGTGTAGAACACTGTGCCTTTATAGTGGTGTAGAACACTGTGCCTGTATAGTGGTGTAGAACACTGTGCCTGTATAGTGGTGTAGAACACTGTGCCTGTATAGCGGTGTAGAACACTGTGCCTGTATAGTAGTGTAGAACACTGTGCCTGTATTGTGGTGTAGAACACTGTGTCTGTATAGTGGTGTAGAACACTGTGCCTGTATAGTGGTGTAGAACACTGTGCCTGTATAGCTGTGTAGAACACTGTGCCTGTATAGGGGTGTAGAACACTGTGCCTGTATAGCGGTGTAGAACACTGTGCCTGTATAGTGGTGTAGAACACTGTTCCTGTATAGTGGTGTAGAACACTGTGCCTGTATAGTGGTGTAGAACACTGTGCCTGTATAGCGGTGTAGAACACTGTGCCTGTATAGCGGTGTAGAACACTGTGCCTTTATAGTGGTGTAGAACACTGTGCCTGTATAGCGGTGTAGAACACTGTGCCTGTATAGCGGTGTAGAACACTGTGCCTGTATAGAGGTGTAGAACACTGTGCCTGTATAGCGGTGTAGAACACTGTGCCTGTATAGCGGTGTAGAACACTGTGCCTGTATAGCGGTGTAGAACACTGTGCCTGTATAGTGGTGTAGAACACTGTGCCTGTATAGTGGTGTAGAACACTGTGCCTGTATAGTGGTGTAGAGCACTGTGCCTGTATAGTGGTGTAGAACACTGTGCCTGTATAGTGGTGTAGAACACTGTGCCTGTATAGTGGTGTAGAACACTGTGCCTGTATAGTGGTGTAGAACACTGTGCCTGTATAGCGGTGTAGAACAATGTGCCTGTATAGTGGTCTAGAACACTGTGCCTGTATAGCGGTGTAGAACACTGTGCCTGTATAGAGGTGTAGAACACTGTGCCTGTATAGAGGTGTAGAACACTGTGCCTGTATAGCGGTGTAGAACACTGTGCCTGTATAGCGGTGTAGAACACTGTGCCTGTATAGCGGTGTAGAACACTGTGCCTGTATAGCGGTGTAGAACACTGTGCCTGTATAGTGGTGTAGAACACTGTGCCTGTATAGCGGTGTAGAACACTGTGCCTGTATAGCGGTGTAGAACAATGTGCCTGTATAGCGGTGTAGAACACTGTGCCTGTATAGCGGTGTAGAACACTGTGCCTGTATAGTGGTGTAGAACACTGTGCCTGTATAGTGGTGTAGAACACTGTGCCTGTATAGTGGTGTAGAACACTGTGCCTGTATAGCGGTGTAGAACACTGTGCCTGTATAGCGGTGTAGAACAATGTGCCTGTATAGTGGTCTAGAACACTGTGCCTGTATAGCGGTGTAGAACACTGTGCCTGTATAGCGGTGTAGAACACTGTGCCTGTATAGCGGTGTAGAACACTGTGCCTGTATAGCGGTGTAGAACACTGTGCCTGTATAGTGGTGTAGAACACTGTGCCTGTATAGTGGTGTAGAACACTGTGCCTGTATAGAGGTGTAGAACACTGTGCCTGTATAGCGGTGTAGAACACTGTGCCTGTATAGCGGTGTAGAACACTGTGCCTGTATAGCGGTGTAGAACACTGTGCCTGTATAGGGGTGTAGAACACTGTGCCTGTATAGCGGTGTAGAACACTGTGCCTGTATAGTGGTGTAGAACACTGTGCCTGTATAGTGGTGTAGAACACTGTGCCTGTATAGTGGTGTAGAACACTGTGCCTGTATAGTGGTGTAGAACACTGTGCCTGTATAGTGGTGTAGAACACTGTGCCTGTATAGTGGTGTAGAACACTGTGCCTGTATAGAGGTGTAGAACACTGTGCCTGTATAGCGGTGTAGAACACTGTGCCTGTATAGTGGTGTAGAACACTGTGCCTGTATATCGGTGTAGAACACTGTGCCTGTATAGTGGTGTAGAACACTGTGCCTGTATAGTGGTGTAGAACACTGTGCCTGTATAGCGGTGTAGAACACTGTGCCTGTATAGAGGTGTAGAACACTGTGCCTGTATAGCGGTGTAGAACACTGTGTCTGTATAGCGGTGTAGAACACTGTGCCTGTATAGCGGTGTAGAACACTGTGCCTGTATAGTGGTGTAGAACACTGTGCCTGTATAGAGGTGTAGAACACTGTGCCTGTATAGAGGTGTAGAACACTGTGCCTGTATAGCGGTGTAGAACACTGTGCCTGTATAGCGGTGTAGAACACTGTGCCTGTATAGCGGTGTAGAACACTGTGCCTGTATAGGGGTGTAGAACACTGTGCCTGTATAGCGGTGTAGAACACTGTGCCTGTATAGTGGTGTAGAACACTGTGCCTGTATAGTGGTGTAGAACACTGTGCCTGTATAGTGGTGTAGAACACTGTGCCTGTATAGTGGTGTAGAACACTGTGCCTGTATAGTGGTGTAGAACACTGTGCCTGTATAGTGGTGTAGAACACTGTGCCTGTATAGAGGTGTAGAACACTGTGCCTGTATAGCGGTGTAGAACACTGTGCCTGTATAGTGGTGTAGAACACTGTGCCTGTATAGTGGTGTAGAACACTGTGCCTGTATAGTGGTGTAGAACACTGTGCCTGTATAGTGGTGTAGAACACTGTGCCTGTATAGCGGTGTAGAACACTGTGCCTGTATAGAGGTGTAGAACACTGTGCCTGTATAGCGGTATAGAACACTGTGCCTGTATAGCGGTGTAGAGCACTGTGCCTGTATAGCGGTGTAGAACACTGTGCCTTGCAGTAACACACATAGGGAGTCTGCTGTGGTAGTGAAATAATACTGTGAGTCCGTATGACATGCAGATGACAGGCGTCGCTCTTACAATCACTGCACACTTCACTTATTTGGGCCGTCAGGGGGCCAAAACTGACCAAATAACTCCAGTATGAACTGATAGGTCGATGTTAGCGCCAAGAAGAAGCGCACTCCTTTTACACCGTCGTCAGCTGATTCCACATAGATGTCTACAGAACCTGTTCCAAATAAACGCTTATACAAGTAGAGCCCCCGACAGAGTGGAGAGGGGGTCAGCAGTAAGTTTGTGTTGGCACTTGTGTTTGGGTCTCTCCTCGTCTATGTCTCAGGGGTTCTGTCGTTTAGTTGTGGTGGCTGGCTGCATTCCTTGAACTGGCTTTGGTGTATGCTGGTGGGGGATGCATGCTGGGAGCGACTTGGTGGGTGCGATTTCTGAGTGTGGACACAGTGATCAGTGCCATATCTCCTGGCTGTTCGTTGGCTGGCTGCCTGGTTTGTTGGTGGTTCCGGCGGCTGGCAGCAGTCTTGCGGAGACTCGCTTGTACTGACACTAATTCTGCTATTTTTTTTCCCTTCCCCCATCCCTGTTGTTTGTGGGTTCCCCACTAGCTTCTCCTTTTCTGTTGGGGGGGCTTTGAGGGGTGGGAGTGTCACGGTCATATTGTTGTTTGACCGTGACGCGGTTGCCTTGCAGACTGACTGCCGGTGGCAACTTGTTTTCGGTTTGCACGTGCATTTACCCTTTAAGGTGTGTCTCCCTGTAGTTTGGTGAGCGAGGGGTTAATCCTCTAGCTATGGGGATTTAGGTGTGTCCTGGGTGTGGCCACTAGCTTGACTTTATCTATGGCTTCCTGGCTGGGGGCAGTGGTACTCCATCCTTGTTTGGTGATGGAACTCTGCTCCTTTCCTGGGTGATTCTGCCTAGTCCTTGAGGGCCACCTTGTTGGAAATAAATTGTCTTCCTTTTGTATGCTCCTTATACCCTACCTCACTTTTTGTATGTTAGGTGTGGGTTTATGTTCAGGGTGTGTTGTACGTCTTTATTGTTGTTACATGTCTGGGCTGTTGTTGGTGTTTGTCCCTGCATGTATGTAAGACGTTTTCCCTGTGTGTTGTGTCCTCCGGAAGGGGGTTGGTTTCCCGGAGGGGTGAACCACTAGCCTGTATGCAGCGCTGCCTGGGGCTGCCATGCACTTTGCGGCATGGGGGTCCTGGTGGTGTCTGGTGTGCTGGATACCTGTGATAGTTGCTGGTACGGTGTCCAGTTTGGTGTTAGGGCTCCTGTACGTATGCACGGGTTCCAGTTGTGGAGACTTCGGCAGGTAAGTGTTATCTTGTGTTCTTACCTGCCGAGCCTCTTGCTGTGTATGGTCTCTCCCCCACTCCCCACTGTGACAGATTCCTCCCTACCCTGGTCATCCGGCATCTATTCACCCCGCTGAAGGATTATTTTGAAAGTATGTAGAAGCCACATGTGGCCCCCACGCTGCAGATTTATCATGGAAATACTGGATTTTATAATATTACATTATAAAAAGAAAAAAATGAAGCCCTTTCGTCACCCGGCTCCCAAGTGCGATCAGCTACATCATCATCGACTATCTGCATGTCACTGATGTCCTCCTCAACCGTCTCTGGGTCAGGAGCCTGACTGCTCGCAACACCAGCTCCCACGGCACTCTCCTCATCACTACTTACCCGCCTACCGGAGGAAGCAGCGGATGTCTCCTCCACATCTTGGCTGGCTGCTGACTGTCTTCTAGTAGCTCGTCCTCACTGTATAGTGGAGCTGAGCCCACAGCATACAATACTTCCCTGACTGAGGGAACAGAAAAAGACAGAGGCAGGTTGAGGACAGGTGAGGGCAAAGGGTCTGCTCCCGGGCCATGCCAACTAAGGGTTGTGTCTGACGAACCCACTGACTCCTGGCTGGGGGTGTCTGATGTCACTTGCGACGAAGCTGAAGATCGAGTCAACCATTCAAGGACCGCTGGGTTGCTGGTCACGACACGACCGCTAGCTGACGGGAGCTCAGGCCTCTCGCTGTGACCCCTGCTGCACCGACCCCTTACTCTGCTGCGACCTCTGCCTGCCCCAGGAACATTTAGGCCTCTGTCACTCCCCTGTGCAGGGTCTGGCACTTCTCTGTCTGACATACTGTTAGTTCAAATAAATAAATAAATAAAAAGGAAATTAAAACACCCCAAAAAAGTCTGTAATTTTCTCACTTTACCACACAACGGCTAATACTTTTTTGTGCCACTAATACACACAAAAAAGGGCCTTAGAACGTACTGCACCGCTGAACAGCAAATATATTTTTTATTTTGCCACTAATACACGCCATAAAAGGCTTTACCGCAGATAACTGCACCGCTGAACAGCAAATATATTTTTTATTTTGCCACTAATACACGCCATAAAAGGCTTTACCGCAGATAACTGCACCGCTGAGCGGCAAGTATATTTTTTCTTCTAACGCTAATACATGTCACAAAAGGCTTTCAATCATATAGCTGCACCGCAGACCGGCAAATTAAATTTTGGTTTGCCACTAATAAACAGCAAAAATGGCTTTAAAACAGATGACTACACCGATGAGCGGCAAATATATATTTTCTTTTTACGGTAATACACGTCACAAAAGGCTTTAAAAGATATACGATAACTGCACCACTAAATGACAAATATATTTTGGTTTTGCCACTAATACACGGCAAAAATGGCTTTTGAACAGATAACAGCACCGCTGAACAGCAAATATATTTTGGTTTTGCCACTAATACACGGCAAAAATGGCTTTAGAACAGATAATTACACCGCTGAGCGGCAAATATATTTTTTATTTTTATGGTAATACTTGCCACAAAATGCTTTAAAACATATACGGTAACTGCACTGCTGACCGGCAAATATATTTTTGGTTTGCCACTAATACACGGCAAAATAGGCTTTAAAAGAGGTAACCGCACCGCTGAACGGCAAATATATTTTTCTTTTGCCACTAATACACGACAAAAAGGGCTGTAATTTTAGCACTTCACCACACAACGGCTAATAAGCCCCTTTTTTCCAACTAATACAAGCCTAAAAATGCTTTAGAACATATAACTGCACCGCACAAGGGCAAATAAGACGTGGAAATATTTCCTTGTAATAACTCCTGTTAATGGCGGTATCACACAGAACTTGCACCCTAATAACAGGAACGGTTTTCTGGAATTACAGAGCTGTATAATGGCGATTTGGATCCCCAGTCAGTGCAGCAAGGTGTAATAGGATTGTTCCTATTCCCCAGGCTGTAACCTCCCCTACTGAACCCTGTTCTACAGAAATGCTGTGGAATGATTCCTCCCTGTCCTTTCCCTTCACCTTGAATAATCTTTCCCTGAACTTGTAAATAGTTTTTTCAGCACAATTAAGTTGTTTTTATTAGCACTGTCCCTAGCGCCTGCTGACGTCTCTCCCTGCACTAAGTACACTGGTGAATGGCTGAATCTAAGATGGCTGAGGCTATTTATAGGGCTGTGACATCACAGGGCTGGCTGGCTGCTGATTGGCTGCATGCATGGCATTGTGGGTGATCCCACCTTACCAGAGTTCCTTTCTACATGTCCTCACACGTGCAGCAGCCATTTTAGGAAGCGCGAGGAAATTCGGCTTCGGTGCGAATCAAACTTTTCCTGAAATTCTGATCGAATTCCACTTCGATTTGCTCATCTCTAATCATAATCATTGCAGCCCAGGCCTTGAAAAGAGTCAAATCTACTTGAGAAGAGTCCTGGTTGTCCATAATCTCCTGCTCTCCACCCATCTGATGATTGGCAGTTCTCTCCTAGAGAGAAAGGGAGAAAACTAGGTAGAAGACGGTCAGTCATCAGCAGGTGGGCAGGAGAGCAGGACTTCATGAATAACCAGGACTCTTCTCAGGAGGCCAGGACTCTTCTCCAGGCCCAGTCTGCAATGATTGTGATGTTGGTTCTTGGCAACCACTTACTTTTAACTTATAAATGACAGAACACTGAACTCAGTCTCTACTTTACGCTGCTGTTAGTATGGACAGCATAAAGTTGATGACAGGTTCCCTTCAAGCATCACCCCCCACACCACATCCTGGGTACAGAAACAAAAGCAGGTTATAGCAGTGAGGTAGATGTGAGCTCAGTGTCTGAGGGTCTCGTCAGGATGTGGCTTTTCTTATATCATTTTTTTTTGGTACCATTTTTGTGACAATGTGAAAATGTATTTGTATGAGCTGTATAGCTCCTAGCTGTGACCCCACAGTGCGCCCCCGGAGGAACAGTTTGACCTTCTCTTTACTAGCTTATTTACCCAGGTTATTCCCCTCTCCCCATTGATGAGATGATTACTGTTTTCATTATGGGTGATCTCACATCCACCACCAACTTGCTATGGACCCTCAGGATGAGCCATCAACGTGGGATCAAAGTTAGAAAAAGCAATATGTTTAATGAGCATCAAATTCAAGGAAAGTCCCCAAATCTTCTGTCTACAAGCATCTATTTCTAGAAAGATAGTCTAAAGCATCAGTTGAGGTCGGAACCACAGAGAAACATACATGGCAACCTACCACATCCGGGGTCTTTACACTGGCTGGCTCCCAGGTCCTGCTGAGGGTTGAAGGAGCATCCTAATACCTCGGCCTTGGGCACCAATAAGCCTACATGTAAGATGACCTTGTAGAGGCAGGGAGTGAAGTATGTAAAGTAGGCTTCTCCCTATGGCACCACTTAGAAATGGGAGGCACAGTGGATGCACTGGTGAGATACATTGTATCAGCCGGTCGAATACAGCAGAATGAACAAGTGACCCCCATCTGTGACCCCCAGCCGTTGTCTGTAATTTGCGAGGGATCTTCGCAGTAAGTGTACAATTATTCTGTAGATGACAATCCTCATGTCTTTCCCCAGGTTATGTTGGAGCTCTCACCATCTCCTCTGCTCAAACACATGTAACTGGATATATAAATGACTCCATCATACTGGCCGTGTCCTACCAAATCAGCAATACTACAGACTGGCTCCAGATTAGATGGGATATGGTCCATCCAAAACATGTGCATTTGCTCATCTGCACTGTACAATTTGGGACCCAACCCAAGCACAGCATGTTCCCAGAAAATGGATACGAAAGCCGGATGACTATTATTCCGGAGAATGGATCACTGAATATTACACACTTGAAGGTGGAGGACAGCGGAACATACAAGGTGTCCATGCTGAATAATGAACTGGAAAAGGAGATGCTGATCGACTTCACAGTCCTACCTGTCAGAACTGAGGGTAAGTCTATTAAATACCGTATTTTCTGCCCTATAAGACGCAACCGCCCATAAGACGCACCTAGGTTTTCGAGGAGGAAAATAAGAAAAAAAAGGTGTGCTTTTGGTGGATTTTGAACTAATGGTGGTCTGTGGATGACACTATTGTGGGGGATCTGTTGAGGACACTGTTATGGGGGATCTATGGGTGACACTGTTATGGGGGATCTGTGGGTGAAGCTCTCATGGGGATCTCTGGATGGCTCTTATTGGGGTCTCTGGATGACACTGTTATGGGGATCTGTGGATGACACTGTTATGGGGGGATCTGTGGATGACACATATATGTGTCATCCACAGATCCCCTCCATAACAGTGTCCCTGTAGTGTGAATGACCCCCAATACAAGGGGTGGGGGTCGCATCTGCTTTTATAATGACAGCGGGGCCCGTGCAGTGACTGTATTCTACTACACGGGCCCCGCTCACTGTATATACCGTAATCTTATCTATAATTGTGGCATTGTTTATAGTAATCAGCGCCTGTATTACTTACAACAAGCGCTTGTAGCAGAGAGGAGGGAGGAGGCAGGCCGGGAGGACGGGCGCTGGCAGCGTGAGTCACTACGCCATGTGCCCATGCCGCCTGATTCATTCATAAATTGGGCGGCGCAGGCACGTGACATAGTGACTCACGCTGCCAGTGCCCGTCCTCCCGGCCTGCCTCCTCTCTGCTACCGAGCGCTTGTTGTAAGTAATACAGGCGCTGATTACTATTAACAATGCCACAATTATAGATACGATTACGGTATATACAGTGAGCGGGGCCCGTGTAGTAGAATACAGTCACTGCACGGGCCATGCTGTCATTATAAAAGCAGATGCCGGCCCCCAGCCCCTCCTTCCTCTCAGCTAATACACCCGCCGCGCGGCATCACGGCGGGTGTATCATTGACAGTTCGGCAAAATGCAGCATTCGCCCCATAAGATGCACTGCTATTTTCCCCCCACTTTTGGGGGGGGGGGGAGTACGTCTTATAGGTCGAAAAATACGGTATCCCCCAAACTAGGACATGACCACTTGGTTTCTGGATTACAATTTAACCACATAGTGATGTACTGTATATGTGGACATATAAATATCTGATCTTTGGATAATCAGTATATATACACTGCTCAAAAAAATAAAGGGAACACAAAAATAACACATCCTAGATCTGAATTAATTAAATATTCTTCTGAAATACTTTGTTCTTTACATAGTTGAATGTGCTGACAACAAAATCACACAAAAAAAAAAATGGAAATCAAATTTTTTAACCCATGGAGGTCTGGATTTGGAGTCACACTTAAAATTAAAGTGGAAAAACACACTACAGGCTGATCCAACTTTGATGTAATGTCCTTAAAACAAGTCAAAATGAGGCTCAGTAGTGTGTGTGGCCTCCACGTGCCTGTATGACCTCCCTACAACGCCTGTGCATGCTCCTGATGAGGTGGCGGACGGTCTCCTGAGGGATCTCCTCCCAGACCTGGACTAAAGCATCTGCCAACTCCTGGACAGTCTGTGGTGCAACGTGACGTTGGTGGATAGAGCGAGACATGATGTCCCAGATGTGCTCAATTAGATTCAGGTCTGGGGAACGGGCGGGCCAGTCCATAGCATCAATGCCTTCGTCTTGCAGGAACTGCTGACACACTCCAGCCACATGAGGTCTAGCATTGTCTTGCATTAGGAGGAACCCAGGGCCAACCGCACCAGCATATGGTCTCACAAGGGGTCTGAGGATCTCATCTCGGTACCTAATGGCAGTCAGGCTACCTCTGGCGAGCACATGGAGGGCTGTGCGGCCCTCCAAAGAAATGCCACCTCACACCATTACTGACCCAATGCCAAACCGGTCATGCTGGAGGATGTTGCAGGCAGCAGAACGTTCTCCACGGCGTCTCCAGACTCTGTCACGTCTGTCACATGTGCTCAGTGTGAACCTGCTTTCATCTGTGAAGAGCACAGGGCGCCAGTGGCGAATTTGCCAATCTTGGTGTTTTCTGGCAAATGGCAAACGTCCTGCACGGTGTTGGGCTGTAAGCACAACCCCCACCTGTGGACGTTGGGCCCTCATATCACCCTCATGGAGTCTGTTTCTGACCGTTTGAGCAGACACATGCACATTTGTGGCCTGCTGGAGGTCATTTTGCAGGGCTCTGGCCGTGCTCCTCCTGTTCCTCCTTGCACAAAGGCGGAGGTAGCGGTCCTGCTGCTGGGTTGTTGCCCTCCTACGGCCTCCTCCACGTCTCCTGATGTACTGGCCTGTCTCCTGGTAGCGCCTCCATGCTCTGGACACTACGCTGACAGACACAGCAAACCTTCTTGCCACAGCTCGCATTGATGTGCCATCCTGGATAAGCTGCACTACCTGAGCCACTTGTGTGGGTTGTAGACTCCGTCTCATGCTACCACTAGAGTGAAAGCACCGCCAGCATTCAAAAGTGACCAAAACATCAGCCAGGAAGCATAGGAACTGAGAAGTGGTCAGGTCACCACCTGCAGAACCACTCATTTATTGGGGGTGTCTTGCTAATTGCCTATAATTTCCACCTGTTGTCTATCCCATTTGCACAACAGCATGTGAAATTGATTGTCACTCAGTGTTGCTTCCTAAGTGGACAGTTTGATGTCACAGAAGTGTGATTGACTTGGAGTTACATTGTGTTGTTTAAGTGTTCCCTTTATTTTTTTTGAGCAGTGTATTTCCTTGCATTGATCAGCTAATGTGCACCATCTTAAGGAGAATCTGCCACAGGAGGACATTACCTTCACCTTTAATTTGAAGCATCCTCTAGGACAGGGTGCTGTTTCACCATTTGGAAACAGTTCGTTGGTGTAGGGAGTCTTATAGGCCATGCAATGCTCCCTAGAAAAAGGTAGGTAAATTAGTTCTCAAGAAGGAGAAAAATGTCTCTGCAGTGCCCTTTTGGGGGTAAGTCAACATCTGGCCCTTTAGTAGACCTTGCCACAACTTAGAATAAAAGTCAAACCAGAACCTTCTCAATGAGGTGTAGACATCCACCCGCAGACATCTGTTTCGGGGTTCTTGCCCCTCATCAGTGCTGTTGGCTGTGTGAGATGCTGTTGCTGTAGGTGTATCTTACTGCTTCTCCTCATGGAGACCATCAGTAGGCATAGGGTGTGTTGGGGAAAAAGCTTGTAAAGTCACATAACAAGTTTTTAAACAACTTTATTGAACCAATGCTCCTCACAAAATACTGGGGAAAAGATAAAGAGATAAAAATATTAAGTAAAATGAATAATCTGAGAGCCTCATCTTTACATGGGTCAACTGGGAGCAGATTTCTTGAAGGCCATGCCTACATGGCTATATGGCCCCACGCTCAACAGTTTGCTTCCCGTCATATAGTATCCCATCCCCAAAGGTAATGAAGATTATAACTGATTGTCATGCCCCCCCCCCCCCAGATATGTAGATGTAGTATTCATTAACTTGTGTACAGTAGAAGATTAATCTCTCGGTGGCAGCCACTATAATCCACGGCACATATGTCCTTCGATGTAAGATATAGATATAATAAGCAGTGTAATCTACCAGCGGATTAGTGACCTATATCAGCCTTACGATCTGTGGCACTGGGGGAGAACATCGCTCATACAATCTGTAGGATAACACAGACTAATTCCATCAAATGCAGGCTCCAGATGTTATATTTCACACGGCACTGATAACCCGGAGTGATATAGGAGGCACGCCAAAGAAAATGGAGCAGATCAGCCGGTGAAATGTTCAGGATGTGTTCAGATGGAGCAGAGCTGTGTCTGCACCTTTTGTATAGCCGTTAGATAGATACTTATCATGATAAAGAATAAGACTGAGCAACAGTTATGGAGGAAAGTAAGTACCCCCCCCCCCCCCCCATGGTTCTGTCTACTATATGTGGGCATCAACATCTTTATCAAAATAAAAAGGTGGTGGCAGACAACACAAAAACTTCACACATTTCCTTCTGTGCTTGTCTCTAGCACCTGGTATTACCTCCTGGGCAGCCACAACATGAAGGGTGTATTATACAGTTCTCCAAGTCTCTGAGAATTGTCATTTGATGGTTGAGATGTTTCTTGCATTTAGGTCTAGTTCGAAGATTTAATAGTATGTTTAGGGTCAAACCAAAAACCTTCAACCACCTTGAGAACTAATTTACATTTCTTAGTGAGCATTATATGGCCAAAAAGACTCCTTTACGCCAATGAACCATCAACACATGTAAAAAAATCTTGGATAATCAAATATTGCAGCGATGTAGCTCGAAAAGGCCCAAAATTAATATACAGAAGGCACTATACAAACTGTACAAAATGTACACTAAATATTAGAGAAGAGGTATCCAGACTTAATTGTGTCATACATGAAAGTTACATAAACCTTAGGTCAGATGGTGGTGGGGACCTGAAACCACCTTTAGAAGAATGGATGGGGATAAGCGCCACTACAATACACCACTCCATCTACTAGACAGTGCTGCTCCATACATTTTATATACTGCTGCTCTGGGCTCAGCTCTATTGATGATGACAAGCAATTACGTGGATAGCTTGTCATACGATCACAGAGGACACTATAGACCCCATTAAGCATGCACAATAGCAGTTAATGCAGCCTTGAGATGGGCGCTCACCTTCCCTGCTGGGGGGCAGCACCAGTTATGGCCTGTCGCAGCAACTGCTGCAGCAGGTGAAGAAAAAATAACCTACTGGAGGTGAAGATTTCTCACTTCTGCATGAATGCGAATTAAGTGGCAGAGTAGAGCCAAACCTTGTATGCATCCCACTGCTGAGCTACACAAGAAAACAATGCCCAGTAGTGCTGGTAGCCATGTGCTTCTCTCTACTGGGTGCACACAAAAGAAGAAAAGGAGCAGATCAGGCCCAAGTCAGGCCGTGAGGTATGTGGAGTAACAGTCACTGCAGCTGAAGATTTTGCAGACCAAAAGGTGGCCTTGAAGATGCGTCAAACAAAAGGTGAAGGAGATGTCCCAATGGCAGATGTTCCTAGGGGGAATGCACATTGGGTGATCAATGTCAGAATTCTCGCAGACTGTGCACCATGACCAAGCATTTCACAATATATTGTGGTAGATACTGGCACTTGGTGAGAAAGGGGCCCTTAGGGATGGAGCTCTGTAGTCTGAGGGCTGCTAGAGCTGTCACAGGTAGACGTAGTTCCATAGAACATGTCCAGATCTCCTGCTGACTACTTCTTGTGAGACGCCTTCAGGCTCCAGAGGCTCAGTAGGGATCCTCTCAGAGTGAAGAAACCAGGAGAAGAAGAAAAAGTTCCAGAACCAGAAAATTCCCTGTTTTACTTCAAATTCCCAAAACCTGTTTACCCAATACATCTCTGCCATCTGTGAATCTCTTCCACCCAGCCACTTCTGCAGTGTCAACCCTTGGCATTTTACTTCCGTCAGAGACTTTTCTGTGCTTTACAGTTTGATGAACTTGCTGGGCTTTTGTCGCCTCTGCACCACTCACAGGTTTATTAACAGAAGAGAGACACAGCGGGGAACTTTTCTACTTAAATTCATGTCATTTTGAGTAAATTACTTAAAATTTCAGAGAAAAAAATATCTACAGGAGAGGAATTTTGTATGAAGTAATTAGAGGTCGGGATACTTCACTGTAACCACAGAAAAAGCAGACTTTACTTTCTAAAGAAGACGACTGAGTAAAGTCAATGGGAGGCCCCGGGAGGAAAATACAAATCAGCACTGGGCCCTCATACATAACCCTTTAGCTGCCAGACATCACTCTGGCTGTAAAATTGGGGGAAGGGGCAAAAAGAGTGAAGTAATACTGTAATATTACAGGAGCCCATTATCATAAACATTTCCATAGGGTGAGACCTTATATGATAAAACTGTGCAGGTCATCAGTCAGGAAACTAGAGCCGAAAACAGAATTGATATCTTAGGAATCATCATAACCATAATAGAAAATGTACACATTTCAGAGTCCCTAGAATAAGACACTTAGGAAGACATTACTACGATAGTACTGTAACGGACCGTTTCAGCAGACAAGGGGTTAAAATCCGTTTAGGTGATGTGCCCCTTTCTGAGAGACAGGCACAGCTACTGCGGAACACCAACTCCCGAACTGGATACAAAGTAGCACTCCAAACTGGAACCTCACGAATAGCTGCTAGCAGACGAACAGGAAAAGCATACAATCCTGGCAATCAGTCTCTAACAGCATACAGTGAATCCCCCCAATAACGAGACAAGGCTCCGTGTTGAGGGTCAAACAGTGGTCTGCCTGTACTTGAAGTACAGCCTCTTTTATTCACAAAAAACAAACATAGTACTGCCCACAGGGGTTTGAAATACAACCAATCAGTAATTAACAAGACATGCAATGTAACTACAGCAACTAATCGTTCACGCCCCCAGAGGACCAGAATGAAGACTGTAACATAGGACAACATATCCCCACAATGCATTGTGGTTTCCTCCTCTCTGTCCAGACAACCTGAAGAGCAATCCAATTATCTCTGAGGACAAAAGGAGATCGCCAATACACATGTGAGGACAACAGAACAGACATCACCATTTTAAACACACAATGGGACAATAGAAACACACCCAGCATATTCCCTCCCCTTATCCTGAGAGGAGACTCAATTATACATACAGTTAAACATACTTTCTACCCAACTTTCATAACTCTAAAACCATACATCACATTCACATAAAAATTACATATTCGCAATCAACCCATTCAGGGGAACAACATTTAAAAAATGGCATGAATCAGACCAGGGGTTCAAAAGTTAGTAAAATATCTTTTGGGCCCTGGCTGGCACATGGCTATCTGGCTCAAACCAGTTTTACAGAGCCCTCTTTCCTGGAGACAATGGGAAATAATCAAATTATATCCAGGGATAGAGGCAGACTCCATTGAGCACATGGTTGCAAAAAGACATAAAATACAATAAAATACACAAGGTTACATTTACTACATAAAATAAAGACATGCAACATATCCCCAGATAGCTTAGGTCTGAGCGCATATTATTGAATGGCGCTCAGACCACACACATACAGTTCAATTGCCATGGAGCTTAAGTTTTGCATGGGCTGATGATAGGGCCCATAATCCTGGGGCAAGAGGCCAGCAGCCAGTCCTCTCCAAAGCCCAGTGGCGAGGTTGGTTTCGCCACAAGTACTACAAGCAATATCATCCATAAAAGCTAAACCTGTGTCTATAGAAATGTCACGTGCTGAAGGCACAGTGGATAGTGAAAAAATATACTATAATACCACCCTATACATAAAAGAATATAACTACTATAATACTGCTCCTATGTACAAGAATATAAATACTATAATACTGCCTCCTATGTACAAGTATATAACTACTATAATACTGCTCCTATGTACAAGAATATAACTACTATAATACTGCCTCCTATGTACAAGAATATAACTACTATAATACTGCTCCTATGTACAAGAATATAACTACTATAATACTGCTCCTATGTACAAGAATATATCTACTATAATACTGCTCCTATGTACAAGAATATAACTACTATAATACTGCTCCTATGTACAAGAATATAACTACTATAATACTGCCTCCTGTGTACAAGAATATAACTACTATAATACTGCCTCCTATGTCCAAGAATATAACTACTATAATACTGCTCCTATGTACAAGGATATAACTACTATAATACTGCCTCCTATGTACAAGAATATAACTACTATAATACTGCTCCTATGTACAAGAATATAACTGCTATAATACTGCTCCTATGTACAGGAATATAACTACTATAATACTGCCTCTTATGTACAAGAATATAACTATTATAATACTGCTCCTATGTACAAGAATATAACTACTATAATACTGCTCCTATGTACAAGAATATAACTACTATAATACTGCTCCTATGTACAAGAATATAACTACTATAATACTGCTCCTATGTACAGGAATATAACTACTATAATACTGCCCCTATGTGCAAGAATATAACTACTATAATACTGCTCCTATGTACAAGAATATAACTACTATAATACTGCTCCTATGTACAAGAATATAACTACTATAATACTGCTCCTATGTACAAGAATATAACTACTATAATACTGCCTCCTATGTACAAGAATATAACTACTATAATACTGCTCCTATGTACAAGAATAACACTATTATAATACTGCCTCCTATGTACAAGAATATAACTACTATAATACTACCTCCTATGTACAAGAATATAACTACTATAATACTGCTCCTATGTACAAGAATATAACTACTATAATACTGCCTCCTATGTACAAGAATATAACTACTATAATACTGCCTCCTATGTACAAGAATATAACTACTATAATACTGCTCCTATGTACAAGAATATAACTACTATAATACTGCTTCCTATGTACAAGAATATAACTACTATAATACTGCTCCTATGTACAAGAATATAACTACTATAATACTGCTCCTATGTACAAGAATAACACTACTATAATACTGCTCCTATGTACAAGAATATAACTACTATAATACTGCTCCTATGTACAAGGATATAACTACTATAATACTGCTCCTATGTACAAGAATATAACCACTATAATACTGCCTCCTATGTACAAGAATATAACTACTATAATACTGCTCCTATGTACAGGAATATAACTACTATAATACTGCCTCCTATGTACAAGAATATAACTACTATAATACTGCCTCCTATGTACAAGAATATAACTACTATAATACTGTCTCCTATGTACAAGAATATAACTACTATAATACTGCCTCCTATGTACAAGAATATAACTACTATGAAACTGCTCCTATGTACAAGAATATATCTACTATAATACTGCTCCTATGTACAAGAATATAACTACTATAATACTGCTCCTATGTACAAGAATATAACTACTATAATACTGCTCCTATGTACAAGAATATAACTACTATAATACTGCCTCCTATGTACAAGAATATAACTACTATAATACTGCCTCCTATGTACAAGAATATAACTACTATAATACTGTCTCCTATGTACAAGAATATAACTACTATAATACTGCCTCCTATGTACAAGAATATAACTACTATGAAACTGCTCCTATGTACAAGAATATATCTACTATAATACTGCTCCTATGTACAAGAATATAACTACTATAATACTGCCTCCTATGTACAAGAATATAACTACTATAATATTGTCTCCTATGTACAAGAATATAACTACTATAATACTGCCTCCTATGTACAAGAATATAACTACTATATTACTGCCTCCTATGTACAAGGATATAACTACTATAATACTTCTCCTATGTACAAGAATATAACTACTATAATACTGCCTCCTATGTACAAGAATATAACTACTATAATACTGCCACCTATGTACAAGAATATAACTACTATAATACTGCTCCTATGTACAAGAATATAACTACTATAATACTGCTCCTGTGTACAAGAATATAACTACTATAATACTGCTCCTATGTACAAGAATATAACTACTATAATACTGCTCCTATGTACAAGAATATAACTACTATAATACTGCTTCCTATGTACAAGAATATAACTACTATAATACTGCTCCTATGTACAAGAATATAACTACTATAATACTGCTCCTATGTACAAGAATAACACTACTATAATACTGCTCCTATGTACAAGAATATAACTACTATAATACTGCTCCTATGTACAAGGATATAACTACTATAATACTGCTCCTATGTACAAGAATATAACCACTATAATACTGCTCCTATGTACAAGAATATAACTACTATAATACTGCTCCTATGTACAAGAATATAACTACTATAATACTGCCTCCTATGTACAAGAATATAACTACTATAATACTGCCTCCTATGTACAAGAATATAACTACTATAATACTGTCTCCTATGTACAAGGATATAACTACTATAATACTGTCTCCTATGTACAAGAATATAACTACTATAATACTGCTCCTATATACAAGAATATAACTACTATAATACTGCCTCCTATGTACAAGAATATAACTACTATAATACTGCTCCTATGTACAAGAATATGACTACTATAATACTGCTCCTATGTACAAGAATATAACTACTATAATACTGCTCCTAGGTACAAGAATATAACTACTATAATACTGCTCTATGTACAAGAATATAACTACTATAATACTGCTCCTATGTACAAGAATATAACTACTATAATACTGCTCCTATGTACAAGAATATAACTACTATAATACTGCTCCTATGTACAAGAATATGACTGCTCTTACTTTATAACAAGAGCTCTGTTATACCATTGCTTTGTCCGTGATTTCAGCTTTGCGGTTTTCTCTTTCCTCCAGATCCAGCACCTGGTGCAGACACTGCCGGTTATTGCATTTGCTCAGGTAACATCAGCTCTGTGGATGTTGCCACCTCTGCCTGGATTCTTCTCGGCAGGCGTCTCTCCTCCATCTTCATTGCTGTTCTTGTTTTGCTTGGGATGCACTTCAAGACCTGGAATCGCTTTCGGAGCAGGACACTGAAGATGGTGCCACCAAACCGGCAGCTGTGGTAAGAGTTCAAATGTACGGAGAGGATCTCAGAGAAAATATAAGACCTGCCATGGATGAATGTGTCCTTCCTGAGAAGAGCAGTAGAAGATGATGAGAAGTCCTTGTGAGGAAGATGTCAAGGACAGGAGACCTTCTATGAGCCATCACCTATGCTTTCCACATTCCTGCTTAGCTAATCTACCTTTTAAGGCAAAGACTTAATTACTTTATACGTAGACATCCTAAACATTCTGGTGTCTACAAATCTCTGTGACAAAAACTAAAAAAGAAAAAATATGTCTGTACGAAAAATATAAAAAACAACCAAAATACAAGACATGTTCGAAAGAAAAATTAGTAATACATAAACCAAAGACGAAAAAAGTATACATACAAACGCCCTGGTTATACCAGCTTTGTCCATATCACTGTATACAAGAATATGTATAGCTTATACCAGCTGTACATACATAATTATATACAGGAGATACCCAGGTTATACCAGCTGTACATATATAATTATATATAGGAGATGCCCAGGTTATACCAGCTGTACATATATAATTATATACAGGAGATGCCCAGGTTATACCAGCTGTACATATATAATTATATATAGGAGATGCCCAGGTTATACCAGCTGTACATATATAATTATATATAGGAGATGCCCAGGTTATACCAGCTGTACATATATAATTATATACAGAAGATGCCCAGGTTATACCAGCTGTACATATATAATTATATACAGGAGATGCCCAGGTTATACCAGCTGTACATTTATAATTATATACAGGAGATGTATAACTTATACCAGCTGTACATGTATAATTATATACAGGAGATGCCCAGTTTATACCAGCTGTACATTTATAATTATATACAGGAGATGCACAGGTGATACCATTAATACTATATAACAAACATGCTGTATATTTACTCTGTATCGTGAACACATCATTCTACCAGTGTCCATACAGTAATACCATATGATAAAATAATACTCCTATACAGTATGCAAATGATACTACTATATACTGCCCACATAACCCTGCCATATATTTTTTACAATACTACTGAACATGTATTCAGTGCACATATAAGACTGCCATTCAGTGTGTAAATAATGCCGTCATATAGTGCTTGTCTACGGCAATCTCTCCAGACTTCAGAGATATCCTGCTCTAACAGGAATCAGAACAGGGTCGGTATACCTCAATGTCTTCACCTCCGGCACCACTTCCTCCCCTGCACTAATAATGAGAACGTAGAAGCTGTGATATACCGTATGTCAGCACTCTGATTACTGGACATTACTCCTCCCAAACTACTAGACCAATCTAACATCTGACAACTGGACATAACTTATACCTCACAACTGGACCTGACTACTGTTCCCAATACCTAAATAATGGACACATGAATAATACCTAAATATTGGAACTATATGCTGCTTCTAACCACTGGACTTGGTTACTATATGGCTACTGTAACTGATTACTTCTGCCCTTTGAAAACTGATTACTACCCGAATACTGGACCTAAACAAACATCTGACTACTGGAATCCTGCAGCAGTGCTGCTAAGTGCCTGTATGAGGTGCAATAGATAGAGCTTGATTTTGAATTTAAAATAGTATCAGAGATCTGTGTGCGCTGTGTGGTGGTGACATCAGAGATCTGTGTGCACTGTGTGGTGGTGACATCAGAGATCTGTGTGCACTGTGTGGTGGTGACATCAGAGATCTGTGTGCACTGTGTGGCAGTGATATCAGAGATCTGTGTGCGCTGTGTGGTGGTGACATCAGAGATCTGTGTGCGCTGTGTGGTGGTGACATCAGAGATCTGTGTGCACTGTGTGGTGGTGACATCAGAGATCTGTGTGGTGGTGACATTAGAGATCTGTGTGCACGGTGTGGTGGTGACATCAGAGATCTGTGTGCACGGTGTGGTGGTGACATCAGAGATCTGTGTGCACTGTGTGGTGGTGACATCAGAGATCTGTGTGCGCTGTGTGGTGGTGACATCAGAGATCTGTGTGCACTGTGTGGTGGTGACATCAGAGATCTGTGTGCACTGTGTGGCAGTGATATCAGAGATCTGTGTGCGCTGTGTGGTGGTGACATCAGAGATCTGTGTGCACTGTGTGGTGGTGACATCAGAGATCTGTGTGCACTGTGTGGTGGTGACATCAGAGATCTGTGTGCACTGTGTGGTGGTGACATCAGAGATCTGTGTGCACTGTGTGGCAGTGATATCAGAGATCTGTGTGCGCTGTGTGGTGGTGACATCAGAGATCTGTGTGCGCTGTGTGGTGGTGACATCAGAGATCTGTGTGCACTGTGTGGTGGTGACATCAGAGATCTGTGTGGTGGTGACATCAGAGATCTGTGTGCACTGTGTGGTGGTGACATCAGAGATCTGTGTGCACTGTGTGGTGGTGACATCAGAGATCTGTGTGCACTGTGTGGTGGTGACATCAGAGATCTGTGTGCACTGTGTGGTGGTGACATCAGAGATCTGTGTGGTGGTGACATCAGAGATCTGTGTGCACTGTGTGGTGGTGACATCAGAGATCTGTGTGGTGGTGACATCAGAGATCTGTGTGCACTGTGTGGTGGTGACATCAGAGATGTGTGGTGGTGACATCAGAGATCTGTGTGCGCTGTGTGGTGGTGACATCAGAGATCTGTAAGCGCTGTGTGGTGGTGACATCAGAGATCTGTGTGCACTGTGTGGTGGTGACATCAGAGATCTGTGCGCTGTGTGGTGGTGACATCAGAGATCTGTGTGCGCTGTGTGGTGGTGACATTAGAGATCTGTGTGCACGGTGTGGTGGTGACATCATAGATCTGTGTGTACTGTGTGATGGTGACATCAGAGATCTGTGTGCGTGTGTGGTGGTGACATCAGAGATCTGTGTGCGCTGTGTGGTGGTGACATCAGAGATCTGTGTGCACTGTGTGGTGGTGACATTAGAGATCTCTGTGCGCTGTGTGGTGGTGACATCAGAGATCTGTGTGCGCTGTGTGGTGGTGACATCAGAGATCTGTGTGCGCTGTGTGGTGGTGACATCAGAGATCTGCTTGCGCTGTGTGGTGGTGACATCAGAGATCTGTGTGCACTGTGTGGTGGTGACATCAGAGATCTGTGCGCTGTGTGGTGGTGACATCAGAGATCTGTGTGCGCTGTGTGGTGGTGACATCAGAGATCTGCTTGCGCTGTGTGGTGGTGACATCAGAGATCTGTGTGCACTGTGTGGTGGTGACATCAGAGATCTGTGCGCTGTGTGGTGGTGACATCAGAGATCTGTAAGCGCTGTGTGGTGGTGACATCAGAGATCTGTGTGCACTGTGTGGTGGTGACATCAGAGATCTGTGCGCTGTGTGGTGGTGACATCAAAGATCTGTGTGTGCTGTGTGGTGGTGACATTAGAGATCTGTATGCGCTGTGTGGTGGTGACATCAGAGATCTGCATGCGCTGTGTGGTGGTGACATCAAAGATCTGTGTGCGCTGTGTGGTGGTGACATCAGAGATCTGCATGCGCTGTGTAGTGGTGACATCAGAGATCTGTGTGCACTGTGTGGTGGTGACATCAGAGATCTGTGCGCTGTGTGGTGGTGACATCAGAGATCTGTAAGCGCTGTGTGGTGGTGACATCAGAGATCTGTGTGCACTGTGTGGTGGTGACATCAGAGATCTGTGCGCTGTGTGGTGGTGACATCAGAGATCTGTGTGCGCTGTGTGGTGGTGACATTAGAGATCTGTGTGCACGGTGTGGTGGTGACATCAGAGATCTGTGTGTACTGTGTGATGGTGACATCAGAGATCTGTGTGCGTGTGTGGTGGTGACATCAGAGATCTGTGTGCGCTGTGTGGTGGTGACATTAGAGATCTCTGTGCGCTGTGTGGTGGTGACATTAGAGATCTTTGTGCGCTGTGTGGTGGTGACATCAGAGATCTGTGTGCACGGTGTGGTGGTGACATCAGAGATCTGTGTGCACTGTGTGGTGGTGACATCAGAGATCTGCTTGCGTTGTGTGGTGGTGACATCAGAGATCTGTGTGCGCTGTGTGGTGGTGACATCAGAGATCTGTGTGCACTGTGTGGTGGTGACATCAGAGATCTGCTTGCGTTGTGTGGTGGTGACATCAGAGATCTGTGTGCACTGTGTGGTGGTGACATCAGAGATCTGTGTGCGCTGTGTGGCAGTGATATCAGAGATCTGTGTGCGCTGTGTGGTGGTGACATCAGAGATCTGTGTGCGCTGTGTGGTGGTGACATCAGAGATCTGTGTGCACTGTGTGGTGGTGACATCAGAGATCTGTGTGGTGGTGACATCAGAGATCTGTGTGCACTGTGTGGTGGTGACATCAGAGATCTGTGTGCACTGTGTGGTGGTGACATCAGAGATCTGTGTGCACTGTGTGGTGGTGACATCAGAGATCTGTGTGGTGGTGACATCAGAGATCTGTGTGCACTGTGTGGTGGTGACATCAGAGATCTGCATGCGCTGTGTAGTGGTGACATCAGAGATCTGTGTGTGCTGTGTGATGGTGACATCATAGATCTGTGTTTGCTGTGTGGTGGTGACATCAGAGATCTGTGTGTGGTGGTGACATCAGAGATCTGTGTGCTGTGTGGTGGTGACATCAGAGATCTGTGTGCGCTGTGTGGTGGTGACATCAGAGATCTGTGTGCGCTGTGTGGTGGTGACATCAGAGATCTGTGTGCACTGTGTGGTGGTGACATCCGAGATCTGTGTGCTGTGTGGTGGTGACATCAGAGATCTGCTTGCGCTGTGTGGTGGTGACATTAGAGATCTGTGTGCGCTGTGTGGTGGTGACATCAGAGATCTGCTTGCGCTGTGTGGTGGTGACATCAAATATCAGTGTGCGCTGTGTGGTGGTGACATCAGAGATCTCTGTGCACTGTGTGGTGGTGATATCAGAGATCTGTGTGCACTGTTTGTTGGTGACATCAGAGATAGGTGTGCACGGTGTGGTAGTGACATCAGAGATCTGTGTGTGCTGTGTGATGGTGACATCAGAGATCTGTGTGCGCTGTGTGGTGGTGACATCAGAGATCTGTGTGCGCTGTGTGATGGTGACAAAAGAGATCTGTGTGCTGTGTGATGGTGACAAAAGAGATCTGTGTGCTGTGTGATGGTGACTAGAGTTGAGCGGACACATGGAAGTTCGGGTTGAAGTCAATGGGGACCCGAACTTTTGAGCACTAAAATGGCTCTAAAAATGTCATTGAAGGGCTAGAGGGCTGCAAATGGCATCAAAATGTGGTTAAGAGCATGGCAAGTGCTTTGCAAACAAATGTGGATAGGGAAATGACTTAAAATAACATAAACTGCGTAAAAAAATAAAATAATAATCTTGATCTAGGAGGACGAGGTCCATATGGAGTAGGAGGTTGAGGAGGCAGTGGATGTGGCGGTGTAGGTGGAAGCTGCGGTGGAGGGAAATATAACCTGTGATAACCCCCTCCAGCCGTTCTAAACACATGTTCCGAAAATACACTGGCTGCAGGGCAGGCCAGCACCTCCAAGGCGTAAAGGGCAAGCTCAGGCCATGTGCCAGACCCAGAAGTTGAAGGGGGCAGACCCGTTATTCAGTACGTGTAGGCGTGTGCACACATACTGCTCCACCATGTTGCTGAAATGCTGCCTCCTGCTAAGACGTTCCATATCAGCTGGTGGTGCTGGTTGTTGTGGCGTGCTGACAAAGCTTTTCCACATGTCGGCCATGCTAACCCTGCCTTCTGAGGTGCTGGCGGTGCCCCAGCTGCGTTGGCCACCTCTTCCTCGTCCTCTGCCTTCACCTTGTGCTTCCACTGTGCCCCCCTGTCAGGTGGGAATGCCACAAGCCGCGAGTCTACCAGCGTGCGCTTGTACTCGCGCATCTTCCGATCATGCTCCAGTGAGAATGTTAGAATGTGGGCAACTCGGCGGTCGTTGCGGAGACACTGCAGCATCTAATCACTCATGTGTGCCACGCTGCCCAGAGGCAATGAAAAAATCTGTCCTCTGTGGCAGGTGTATTGTCTGTGTCCTCTGTATCCCCCCAGCCAAGCACCAGTGATGGCCATGAGCTGGTCTGGGTGCCACCCTGCTGTGAACATGGTTCCTCCTCCTCCATCTCCTCCTCCTCATCCTCCATCTCGTCATCCTCCAGAACTGTGCCCTGGCTGGACAATTGTGTACCTGACGTTTGTGTGTGCAGGAACCCACCCTCGGAGCCACTTGTTAATGACTGGCCGGAAACCCTACGAAATGATCCCTCTTCCTCCTCCTCCTCCTGTGCCACATCCTCTTCCATCATCGCCAGCAGCGTTTTTTCAAGGAGGCATAGAAGTGGTATTGTAACGCTGATAACGGCGTCATCACCACTGGCCATGTTGGTGGAGTACTCGAAACAGCGCAACAGGGCACACAGGTCTCGCATGGAGGCCCAGTCATTGGTGGTGAAGTGGGGCTGATCCGCAGTGCGACTGACCCGTGCGTGCTGCAGCTCAAACTCCACTATGGCCTGCTGCTGCTCGCACAGTCTGGCCAGCATGTGCAAGGGGGAGTTCCACCTGGTGGGCACGTGTCACGAGGGTATCAAGAGCCACGTCTGACTCCGTTATACCCGGGGTCAGGAAGTCGCAGCGGGTGGCTGCGCGCTCTATATTTAAAGATCACGTTGTTTCTTAGTTATTGTTTTCTGTGTTTGCCTTGCTATCCTTTTTGTCTCTCTCAGGGATCCGTAGCTTCTCCTCCTCAGCTGTTTCTTGTCTGCCACTCCCAACCTCCTTATATTCTCCCCTCACACTTCTCTAGTTGCCAGTTATAGAGCTTCCTGCCTGGACATCTATACTGACCCACTGGAGTGGTTAATCCTGGTTGTTGTTCCTGAGTGCTTCCCTCCGGATCCCTGTTTGGCTTCTTGTTGTCTCCTGTTGTCGCCCACCTGGGATTATATGTTGAGTCTGTGTTGTCTGTCCTTCCCTTGGCGTTTTCCCTTAGAGTTAGTGGTGCGGACTAGTGTTCCCATCGCCCCTGTTCACTATCTAGGGCTCAGCTCAGGGAAAGCCAGGGCTTTAGGCACGTGATCGGCGTACGGGTGAGGAACCCGTCTAGGGACGTCAGGGCAGCCAGGTGCCAGCCGCCAGGTGAGTCAGGGGTCACCATCTTCCCTCTCACTTGGGCAGGGCCTTCCTCGTTCCCTCCCTCTGTGTCACGTATGTGATAGCCACGCCGACCGTGATATTATAACTGGCCCTTACTTTTTGAGAAAAAAATAAATAAAAAAAATTTATATAATTTTTTATTTGTTGTTTTTTTTTTCTCTCTCTACTTAGAATCCAATATGGATCCTATTGATGCCTTGGCAGAACAGCTTCAAAGCCTGTCTTTGGAGGTGGCAGGATTGAAGGCGTCTGTTCTCCAACAACAGCAGCAAATGCAGCAGACCGCACCCCCAGCGGTTGCTATGGGTAACCAGGTTGTTACAGAACCCAAGGTTGTTCTTCCCGACAGATTTTCTGGGGGAAGGGACAAATTTGCGACGTTCCGTGAGGCCTGCAAATTATATTTTAAGTTGCGCCTTTACTCCTCAGGTCATGAAGAACAGCGGGTTGGGATTGTCATTTCCCTGCTTCAGGGGGACCCACAATCCTGGGCGTTCTCGTTACCCCCTGGTTCCCAGGCTCTCCGGTCAGTGGAGGGATTTTTTGGGGCTTTGGGTCTCATATATGATGACCCTGACCGAGTCGCCCTGGCTGAGTCGAAGTTACGGAGACTCCTACAGGGAGATCGGTCAGCAGAGGAATATTGCTCAGAGTTCCGTAGGTGGGCTACGGATACTCAGTGGAACGACCCGGCTCTCAGGAGTCAGTTCTGCTCTGGGTTATCTGAAAGGGTTAAGGATGCACTGGCGCTGTATGAGACCCCCCTTTCCCTTGATGCTGTTATGTCCCTCTCTATCAGAATAGATAGACGTCTTAGGGAGAGATCGAAAATTCCGGAGCAATTGGTTACCTCTCCCAAGCAACAGTCAGCCTGTACTGACTTAGATGAGCCTATGCAGCTAGGCGGAACTTCTCGTCAGGTCCGTCCTCCCGAGGTTCGCCGTAGGGGGGGGGGGCTTGTTTTTTCTGTGGGGGGAGGGGTCATTTCATTAATGTCTGTCCCTCCTTTCTCAAAAACAAAAGACCGTCGGAAAACTACTAACCCCGGGCTGTGCGGAGGATGTCAGCCGGGGGGTATACGTTTCCTCCATACGAACATCTCAATTTGTGTTACCAGCGGTCATTGTTTTTGGTGTTAAGACGGAGTCTATTTCTGTTTTTCTAGACAGTGGAGCAGGGGTAAATTTGATAGATGCCCATTTTGCCCGCACTATGGGTTTGTCTCTCCGTACGCTGCAGAGACCTATTCCCGTATTCGCTATAGATTCGGCTCCTCTGTCTCAGAGAAACCTCACCCACATTGTTCGTAATTTACACCTTCGGGTAGGGGACCACCATAATGAGTGTCTTTCATGTTACGTTCTGGAGGGCCTTCCCTCTCCGGTGGTATTGGGTCTTCCCTGGTTGGTAGCGCACAATGCAGTGGTGGATTGGCAGGCCAGGGAGATATTGGAGTGGAGTGAGCATTGCAGAGAGAATTGCTTAAATAACAATTGCTTAATCGCCTCCATAGCTTCCCTACCTACATTTATTTCGGACTTTGAGGACGTTTTTTCTGAAAAGGGTTGTCAGAAGTTACCACCTCATCGTCCTTATGATTGCCCGGTTAACCTGATTCCCGGTGCAAAATTACCCAAGTCCAGGTTGTATAATCTTTCGGGTCCCGAGAGACAAGCCATGAAAGATTATATCTCCGAGAGTCTGGCTAAGGGACACATCAGACCCTCTTCTTCACCCGTGGCTGCAGGGTTTTTCTTTGTTAAAAAGAAAGATGGGGGCCTGCGTCCTTGCTTAGATTTCCGTGAGTTAAACCAGATAACCATCCGTGACCCATACCCTCTTCCTCTCATTCCTGACCTTTTTAATCAGATTGCGGGTGCTAGGTGGTTCTCCAAACTTGATCTTAGGGGGGGCCTACAATCTGATTCGTATCAGGGAAGGGGATGAGTGGAAGACAGCTTTTAACACCCCTGAGGGGCATTATGAAAATCTAGTTATGCCTTTCGGTCTGACCAATGCCCCCGCTGTCTTCCAACATTTCGTTAATGATATTTTTAGTCATCTCATCGGCAGGTTTGTAGTCATTTACCTAGATGATATCCTAATTTATTCGGCTGATCTGAAAACACATGAGGTGCATGTCAGGCAAGTACTGCAGGTCCTACGGACGAATAAATTATATGCGAAAATTGAAAAATGTGTCTTCGCCGTTCAGGAAATACAGTTCCTGGGATATCTATTATCTGCTTCAGGTTTCCGCATGGATCCTGGGAAGGTCCAGGCAATTTTAGATTGGGATCTTCCTGAGAACCTTAAAGCCCTACAACGGTTTTTGGGTTTCGCTAATTTCTATAGAAAGTTCATTAAAAATTATTCAGTGATCGTTAAACCCCTTACCGACATGACTAGGAAGGGGACGGATTTTTCCAAATGGTCTGACGCCGCTAAAGATGCTTTTTCCTCTCTAAAGTAGAGGTTTACCTCGGCACCTGTTCTAATTCAACCTGATGTCTCCCAGCCTTTTATTGTCGAGGTAGATGCGTCAGAGGTGGGAGTGGGAGCTGTATTGTCTCAGGGTCCGTCTCCTGGCAAATGGCGTCCTTGCGCTTTCTTTTCCAAAAAATTATCTTCTGCGGAGAAGAATTATGATATTGGAAATAGGGAACTGTTGGCGATTAAACTGGCGCTTGAAGAGTGGCGTCACTTCTTAGAGGGAGCAATCCACCCCGTCACGGTGATTACGGATCACAAGAACCTTCTGTACCTAGAATCGGCTAAGCGTCTCACCCCTAGACAAGCTAGGTGGTCGCTATTCTTTACCAGATTTAACTTTGTAATCACCTATCGTCCTGGGGCAAAAAATACCAAGGCAGACGCATTATCTCGTAGTTTCCCTGGAGGGGGTAATGTTTGTGATCCGGTACCTATTTTACAAAGAGGAGTGGTTGTTTCTGCGGTACACTCTGTTCTAGAGGGAAAGGTGTTAGAGGCTCAGGGGGACGCCCCGGCCTCTTGCCCCTCAGAGAAATTGTTTGTACCGTTAAACCTGCGTCTTGAATTATTAAAAGAACATCATAATTCGGCACTTGCTGGACACCCGGGTAGTAAAGCAACCTTGGAGCTTTTATCTCGTCATTTTTGGTGGCCAAGGTTGCGTCAGGATGTAATGGATTTCGTGTCTACTTGTTCTACTTGTGCACGCGCGAAAGTCTCTCATACACGTCCAGCAGGGTCTTTATTGCCACTTTTCATCCCCAATAGGCCATGGACACATCTGTCAATGGATTTCATCACTGACTTACCGTTGTCGGCGGGTAAAACAGTTATTTTGGTAGTAGTAGACAGGTTTAGCAAAATGGTACACTTTATTGCGCTACCCGCACTTCCTAATGCTAAAACTCTCGCTCAGGTGTTTATCAGTGAAATCGTGAAGCTTCACGGGGTCCCTTCCGATGTGGTTTCGGATCGGGGAACCCAGTTTAATTCTAAGTTTTGGAAAGCTTTTTGTTCCCGTTTGGGGGTTCACTTGTCCTTTTCCTCAGCTTTCCATCCTCAGTCGAATGGACAGACTGAGCGTACCAACCAAAACCTAGAAACATATTTAAGGTGTTTTGTGTCTGAAAACCAAGAGTTGTGGTCATCATATTTACCGTTAGCTGAGTTTGCCATAAATAATCATTATCAGGAGTCCACTGGCAAGTCACCATTCCTTGGTGCATACGATTTTCATCCCCAATTTTGTACTTTTAAAGAGGGGGGGTCTTCTGGGGTTCCCGAAGAGGAAAGGTTTTCTTCATCTCTTCCATCGGTATGGCAGAAGGTGCAAGTTAACTTAAAAAAGATGGGTGGTAAATATAAATGCATGGCCGATAAGAAACGGTCGCCAGGTCCGGACCTAGGAGTGAATGACTATGTGTGGTTGTCTACTAGGAATATTAAGTTGAAGGTTCCCTCTTGGAAACTGGGTCCTAGGTTCATTGGTCCCTATAAAATAGTAGCCGTCATTAACCCTGTGGCTTTTCGCCTGGAGCTACCTCAGACTTTTAAGATCCATAACGTCTTCCATAAATCGTTACTCAAGAAGTATGTTCCACCTCTAGAACCATCGCCGCTGCCACCTCCTCCTGTCATTGTGGCTGGTAATCTGGAGTTTCAAATAGCCATAATTGTTGATTCTCGTCGGGTCCGCCGCTCTCTTCAGTATCTTGTGCATTGGAGGGGTTACGGTCCCGAGGAAAGAATGTGGGTTCCAGCGTCAGAGGTAAACGCCAACAGGTTAATTCAGACTTTCCATACCTCTCATCCGGAGAGACCTGGTCCTGAGTGTCCGGAGGCCCCTCGTGAAAGGGAGGGTACTGTCACGAGGGTATCAAGAGCCACGTCTGACTCCGTTATACCCGGGGTCAGGAAGTCGCAGCGGGTGGCTGCGCGCTCTATATCTAAAGATCACGTTGTTTTTTAGTGATTGTTTTCTGTGTTTGCCTTGCTATCCTTTTTGTCTCTCTCAGGGATCCGTAGCTTCTCCTCCTCAGCTGTTTCTTGTCTGCCACTCCCTACCTCCTTATATTCTCCCCTCACTCTTCTCTAGTTGCCAGTTATAGAGCTTCCTGCCTGGACATCTATACTGACCTACTGGAGTTGTGAATCCTGGTTGTCGTTCCAGAGTGCTACCCTCCGGATCCCTGTTGGGCTTATTGTTGTCTCCTGTTGTCGCCCACATATGTTGAGTCTGTGTTGTCTGTCCTCCCCTTGGTGTTTTCCCTTAGAGTTAGTGGTGCGGACTAGTGTTCCCATCGCCCTGTTCACTACCTAGGGCTCAGCTCAGGGAAAGCCAGGGCTTTAGGCACGTGATCGGCGTACGGGTGAGGAACCCGTCTAGGGACGTCAGGGCAGCCAGGTGCCAGCCGCCAGGTGAGTCAGGGGTCACCATCTTCCCTCTCACTTGGGCAGGGCCTTCCTCGTTCCCTCCCTCTGTGTCACGTATGTGATAGCCACGCCGACCGTGATAGCACGTCGCATATGAGGCGGTGAGTGGGAAGGCCGAAGTTACGCTGCAGCGCTGACAGGCGAGCAGCGGCAGGGTGTGAACGCTGAAAGCGCGCACAGACGGCCCGCACTTTATGCAGCAGCTCTGACATGTCGGGGTAATTTTTAAGGAATCTCTGCACCACCAAATTCAGCACATGCGCCAGGCAAAGGATGTGCGTCAAACCGGCTAGTTCCAGAGCTGCTATGAGATTTCGCCCATTATCGCACACCACCAGGCCGGGCTTGAGGCTGACTGGCACAAACCACTCATCGGTCTGTTGTTCAAGGCCCATCCACAGCTCCTGTGCGGTGTGGGGTTTGTCCCCCAAACAGATACGTTATAAAACTGCCTGCTGTCGTTTACCCCGGGCTGTGCTGAAGTTGGTGGTGAAGGTGTGTGGCTGATCGGATGAGGAGCCGGTAGAGAATGTGGAAGCAGATTAGGAGGAGAAAGCAACAGTAAGGCAAACTGAAGCGCCCTGCAATCCTTGGTGGTGTAAGGACATGCGACAAACTGCTATCCGCCTCAGGCCCAGCCGCCACTGCATTTACCCAGTGTGCTGTTATGGAGATATAACGGCCCTGACCGTGCTTACTGGTCCACGTATCCGTAGTCAGGTGCACCTTGCCACAGATGGCGTTGCGCAGTGAACACCTGATTTTGTCCCCAACTTGGTTGTGAAGGGAAGGGAAGGGATGGGATGGCTCTCCTGGAAAAGTAGTGGCGGCTGGGCACGACGTACTGTGGGACAGCCACCGCCATAATGCTTTCAAAACTCTCTGTCTCCACCAGAAGGAGTGACAGCATTTCAAAGGCCAGTAATTTTGAAATGCTGGCATTCAGGGCCAGGGATCGCGGGTGGGTAGGGGGGTACTTCCTCTTCTGCTTCAGGACAGGGTACGAGTAAAGCTGGGGGTATTTCACTAAGCCGATCTCCCACTGTCCTGTGGTGTATTACAAGGCTCGGCACTATCCCCAGTCTTGTTCAACATCTATCTGAGACCATTGGCCGACATCATCAGGAGCAACAATCTTCAGTTTCATGTTTAGGCGGATGATACACAACTGTACTTTAGACAGCCATCCAGGTCAGGGACTTGGGAGTTGTCTTGGACTCCAGATTAACCCTGGCTCCTCAGATAAATCAGGTGGTTAGTACCTGCCACTACCAGCTGAAACTTCTGAGGAGGATCTTAAAATACATCGAACCCCCGCTCAGGAAAGCCTTGGTCGGAGCAGCGATCAGCAGTCGGTTGGACTATTGTAATGCCTTGTACATGGGACTTCCTAAGATGAACTTGCATAGACTTCAACTTGTGCAGAATGCCGCAGCAAGGCTACTAACAAGTGCTGCCCGCCGAGAGCATATCACTCCCTCTCTTAATGCCTTGCACTGGCTCCCCGTCCAACAACGGGTGATGTTCAAGATTGGATGCTTCATGCATAGGGTATTCCATGGTGTGGGGCCCCTGTACCTGTGACGTAAATTCACCAGGTACACCCCATTGAGGACATGGAGGTCTAGTAACTCTGCAAATTTTAACATCCCGCAAGTTAACAAGATCAGACGTGGAGGTAGATCCTTTTCGGCTCAAGGGGCCAGATTTTGGAACCACCTACCTCTGGCCCTGAAAATGATTCCCAGTCTTCTCTTATTCAGACATGCACTGAAAACCTTACTCTTCAAACAGGCGTTTGAACTTCCTATATAACACTTATTTTTGGTTCATGTATTTTTGGGGGTTTTCCTAAATTTTACTCTATAAACTCACGGTTGGTAATGTCCCTTCTATTTTAAAGATACTTTTTCCTCACGTTTATTAAATTTGTTCTCTTCACATTCTATATATCTCGTCTAAACCTTTGAACCTTGAGATCCCCCTATCTTTCCTCCCTTTTTCTTGATTCTCAATTTGATAAGTGCTAGGAAATTGGTCTCTGGAATAGGTGCCTTCTCTAGGCCTTTGCGGCCCATGGCAAAGTGTCATGCCTTCTTCTTGAATCAGCCAGCTAAGCGCATCGAGGCCCTAAGGGTAAGACTGCGTGTATATAAGGCTATATATCATCATCATCAGTGTTTGGGAGATGGAGAGCTGAACGCTTCCGTGGGACATTGTGGAGATGCTTGGTGACCCAGGTGGTGGTGTTGCTGGCAGATCCTCTGTTTGCAGGGTGCCAGATGCCACTGTCACTCCAGAGGTGGATGAAGAGACCGAGACTGCAGCAGAAGAGGAAGCAGGATGAGCCAGAGACCTTTCTTGGTTTTTGAGGTGTCTACTCCACTGCAGCTCGTGCTTTGCACTTAAATGCCTGGTCATGCAGGTTGTGCTCAGGTTGAGAACGTTTATGCCTCGCTTCAGGCTCTGATTGCACAGCATGCAAACCACTCGTGTCTTGTCGTCAGCACATTGTCTGAAGAACTGCCACGCCAGGGAACTCCTTGGAGCTGGCTTTGGTGTGCTCGGTCCCTTGCTGCGGTGGGCAGTAGCAGGCGTACTTTCTGCACCCTGCTCTCTCTTCTGCTGTGCTGGTGACTCTGAGCGACCACCGCCTCTTCCTCCGAACTACATAGGTCACTAGCATGACCTTGATTCCATGTGGGGTTGAGGACCTCATCGTCCTCCACATCATCTTCCACCCAGTCTTCACCCCTGCCCTCCTTGTCGAGCTGCACACTGCAGAAATCCACAGCAGTCGGCATTTGTGTTTCGTCATCATCCGAGATGTGCTGCGATGGTCCTCCCATGTCCTCATCCTGAAACATAAGTGGTTGGGCATCGGTGCACTCAATCTCTTCCACTTCTGGGGCAGGGCTAGGTGGATGGCCCTGGGAAACCCTGCTAACAGAGTCATCAAAAAGCAGAAGAGACTGCTGCATGACTTGGGGCTCAGACTGCTTGGCTGATTTGCAAGGGGGTGAGGTGAAAGACTGATGGACATCGGCTGCAGGTGCCAACTGTGGTCTTTCAGCAGGAGACTGGGTGGGAGACAATGTGAAGGAACTGGATCCACTGTCAGCAACCCAATCTACTATCGCCTGTACTTGTTCTGGCCTCACCATTGGTAGAGCCGCATTAGGCCCGACCAAATACCGCTGCAGGTTCTGTCGCCTACTCGCACCTGAGGAAGGGGTTTCACTTGTGCGAGTAGCTGGCACAGATCGACCACGTCCTCTCCCTGCAACAGGAGCTCCACCAGCAGCACCACGACCTGGGCCACGTCCCTTATTTGACGCTCTTCTCAAATTTAGAATCTTGCCCAATATTGTGTTTTTTTAATAACAGAATAGAACCACAGTATCTAACACGTGTATTTCACACTGACAGATGCAGCAAAAGCCGCAAATTTTGTATTTTGCCCAAAATGGGTGTTTTTTTAATAACAGAATAGAACAGCAGGGTCCAAAAAATCCTAAAGTTCGGTACGAACCCAAACTTTACAGTTCGGGTTCACTGAACCCTAATGGTGACATGAGAGATCTGTGTGCGCTGTGTGGTGGTGACATTAGAGATCTGTGTGCGCTGTATCTCACACTGACAGATGCAGACAAGGCTGCGAATTTAAGTTTTTTGCCCAAAATAGGTGTTTTTATAATAACAGAATAGAACAGCAGTATCTAACGCTTGTATTTCACACTGGCAGATGCAACAAGGGCTGTAAAATTTATTCTTTTGCCAAAAAAGGGTGTTTTTTTGCAGTATTTCAAGCTTAAATTGCACACTGACTAATGCGGCATAAGCACCAGATGGAGGGTATTGCCAAAAATGAGTGATTTTTTAAACCCAGAATATAATTGCAGTATTTCAAGCTTCTATTTGACAAATCCACAGATGCTGTGCTGGTGCACTGAGCTTGCATAAAATGGCCGCTGCCGCCCACCTAACTAACAGACGGATAAAAGTTATTTTTCTCTGTCACTGGGCTCAGGGCAGGGTAAAAAGATTGTGCCCTGCAGCCACACAACTAAATCTATGTAGATCGCTGAGTTAGATTCCAGTTCTGAACAAAGATTCTGTCCTATTCTCTCACCAGCAGCAGCAGCATCCTCTCCCTACACTAAGCACAGCAGAGAGACTCCAGCTTATATAGAGGCTGGGTCACATGCTGCTCTGGCCAATCACAGCCATGCCACGAGATAACACAAGTTAAACGCTTGTTGATTGGCTGCTCTGCAGCCTTTCTAAAAGCGACATTAACTCGACGAACACCGAACCCGCTATGTGGTGGTGACATCAGAGATCTGTGTGCGCTGTGTGGTGGTGACATCAGAGATCTGTGTGCGCTGTGTGGTGGTGACATCAGAGATCTGTGTGCACGGTGTGGTGGTGACATCAGAGATCTGTGTGCGCTGTGTGGTGGTGACATCAGAGATTTGTGTGTGCACTGTGTGGTGGTGACATCAGAGATCTGTGTGCGACCTACTGCACCACAACCAAGGCAGACCTACTGCACCATGACCAAGGCAGACCTACTGTACCACGACCAAGGCAGACCTACTGCACCACAACCAAGGCAGACCTACTGCACCATGACCAAGGCAGACCTACTGCACCATGACCAAGGCAGACCTACTGCACCATGACCAAGGCAGACCTACTGCACCATGACCAAGGCAGACCTACTGCACCACGACCAAGTCAGACCTACTACACCAAGACCAAAGCAGACCTGCTGCACCAAGACCAAGGCAGACCTACTGCACCAAGACCAAGGCAGACCTACTGCACCAAGACCAAAGCAGACCTGCTGCACCAAGACCAAGGCAGACCTACTGCACCAAGACCAAAGCAGACCTGCTGCACCAAGACCAAGGCAGACCTACTGCACCAAGACCAAGGCAGACCTACTGCACCAAGACCAAGGCAGACCTACTGCACCAAGACCAAGGCAGACCTACTGCACCAAGACCAAGGCAGACCTACTGCACCATGACCAAGGCAGACCTACTACACCAAGACCAGGGGAGACCTACTACACCAAGACCAAGGCAGACCTACTGCACCAAGACCAAGGCAGACCTACTGCACCAAGACCAAGGCAGACCTACTGCACCAAGACCAAGGCAGACCTACTGCACCATGACCAAGGCACATCTACTACACCAAGACCAGGGGAGACCCATTAGTGACTAAGCAACGTATATATATATATTCGTTGTTTGGTCACAGGCTTTCTGCCAGAACGCTGTTTAAAAATGGCCCTCTGATCGTATTCGCCAGCATCATTGAAAACATAGATGCTGGCTGATTAACCCTTCATATGCCGCAGTCAATTCTGAGTGCGGCATGTATAGGGTTTGCGGAGCTAACCGCCAGGCTGGGTCTCAAAGGCACTCTGTCAGTGTATTACACTGACAGTTCAATGCGGCACAAGACAACATGCACTGTACTGCATTGAAGAGGGGGTCAGACTACCAAAAGTTAATGCCCCACGGTAGGACAGAAATAAAAAGTTAAAAAAAAAAAGTAAAAAAATGTGTTTTCTAAAAAAAAATATGTAAAAGTTTGACGTAAAAAATAAAAATAGACATATTAGCTATCACTGCATCTGTAACGACCGGCTGAATACAATTATCACAGGATCCACCCGGTCAGGTGAAGACCGCAAAAAATAAATAAATAAAAGTCGTTCCAGAACAGTCATTTTTTCAAATGAAAAATAAGAAAAATATGTCTCTCAGAAAATGGAAACAAAAACAAAACATTTTTCTTTTCAAAAATTCTTTTATTGTGTAAAACTGTGCAAAAATAAAAAAAAGAATAGACATATTAAGTATCGATGCAACCATAACACCGGCTTCATAAAAATATCACATGATCCACCCCGTCAGCTGAAGATCGTAAAAATAATAAATGAAAACTGTGCCAGTACAGCCGTTTTTGGGTCACCCCAATTAAAAAATATTTAAAAAAGTTGTATGTAACCCAAAATGGCACCAGTGAGAAGATCACCTCATCCTGTAACAAATGAGCCCTCACACAAGACCATCACCAGGAAAATATAAAAAATTATGGCTCCAAGAAAATGACAAAGCAAAAATTTGACGAGATAAAACGTAAAAAACCCCGATATGACATTTGTGTCCCTATAGTCCTCGTGACCGGCAGAATAAAGGTAAGGGGTCATCTTCCCCGCACGGAGTACACGGAATAACAAACTCAGGAAGCAATGGCGGAATTGCTGGCTTCTCTTTATCCTGCTTCCCAAAAAGTTAAATAAAAAATGATCAAAACGTTGTATGTGTCCCAAAATAGAACCACTGATAATGGCAGCTCGTCCCACAAAATATAGGCCCTCACCAGGCGTGAGATGGTCACAACGTGCCGGGCAAAGAAACCATTGTCTGTGGAAAACATTGTTTTCATTGAATTTTTTTCAATTTTTATTTTGCAGGGTCCCCTGGTCTAACACCGGCTCTCTCCACCCCTTGATATATACCTTGAAGGGTGGATCTTCCAAAGTGGGGTCACTTGTTGGAGGTTTTCACCGTATGGCCACCTCAGGAGTAAATGTGATGTAGTGCCCGAGAACCATTCCAGAAAAATCTGCCCTCCAAAGCTCCCTCCCTTATGAGCCCTGCCGGGTGCCAATGCAGCCATTTACTTCCACTTTGAAGGCATTTGTTTACCCGGTAGAACCCGTCTAGCAATATGAGGGGCTTGGAATGGCACACGCTGGGCACAGCCTACTGGGCACTGACATGCTGTACCTGTGGACAAAATAGCCATTTTCATTTTGCATGGTCTTCTGTGCATACCTGGAGGGTTGTAGCTTCCAAAATGGGGGTCACTGCTGGGGGGGAGGGGGGTCCATTTACTATTTCACCCCAGAGCCGCTACAGTTGTCAGCACAAGATGCGTAAGTCAAAACATTGGCCCCCAAAGCGCATGGCGGTGTTTTACCCTGGAGCCCTGGTGTATGTCCATGAACAGATTAGGGCCACATGTAGGGTGTCTATAAGATTAGGGCCACATGTAGGGTGTCTATAAGATTAGGGCCACATGTAGGGTGTCTATAAGATTAGGGCCACATGTAGGGTGTCTATAAGATTAGGGCCACATGTAGGGTGTCTATAAGATTAGGGCCACATTTAGGGGGTTTATAAGATTAGGGCCACATGTAGGGTGTCTATAATATTAGGGCCACATGTAGGGGGTTTCTAAAACCAGGAAGCCCAATATAATAGTTAGAGGCGTGCATTTCATACTGGGCACAACACATTGGGCACGGACATGGCACATATGTGGAAAAATTGGAATTTTCACTCAACATTCCTAGAGGGAATGGGGTCACTGATAGGACACGGCGCCCAAAAACTATTCCAACAAAATCTGCCCTAACCAACCCGTATGTCGCTCCTTCCCTCCTGCGCCCGGCGGTGTGCCCACACAGCGGTGTGCCACCACATACCGGGTGTTTTTGTAAACTGCAGAATCAGGGTCACAAAATGTTTTGCTGTTGATCCTTGTTGTATTAATTCCTGTGGAACACCTAAAGGGTTAATAAAGGTTGAAAATATTTTTTGAATAATTTGAGGGATGTTTGTTTTGCCTGTAGGAGGGCGCGGGGGGCCCTGGAATAGTTATAAGCACAAGCGGGGGGCACCTCGCCTTTTGGGCCCTTTCTGTGTCCAGGGCCAGAACTAGGGCCACAACGGGGGCATCTCTTAAAATGGGAGAAGTAGAGAGATAAAATATGGGGTGAATTTCTTCATTTTTATTTTAAAAATAAAATGCAATTACCACAACCCCTATCGGGCCCCCTCTAGTGCCCGGGCCCCTCACACAGGTTGTACTTCTCTCCCCGACACCCGCACGGCCACCGATAAATCTCCCGTCACACGGTTCAAAACATTTGGCAACGGGGAGGGTGGGGGCGAGCCTTCATGGCGTCACCGCGGTGCTAGGAGGGTCGTCCTCGTTGTGGCCTGCCATTGGCTGCACAGACCCCCCCCCGATGCCGGGTGTTTTGCTCGGCGTGACAAGGAGATGCAGTGGCGGCTGTGCCGATGTGGGGGCCGGGGTGCGGGGCCTTATAGGGGCCGAACCCCACAAAAAAAAGGATTTCTGTGAAAATGGGGGAAAAGGATTTGCAGGCAGGGAGCTGCTATGTAGGGGCAGGATGTTGTAATGCCTGCAGTTTCCACCATGGGGAGCTATAGAGCCGAGAAGACAGCGGGATGGTGGTCTCTAGGACAATGGCATGGACCCGGAGCAGTCTCAGGATGATAGAGCCTGCTGGAGAGGACAGAGGAGACACACTGTGCACACAGCGCCACCTGGAGGCAGAACGAGGAAGTGCAAGGAGAGTGACGTCACCAAAGTGGCCGCAACACGTCTTATGAAAGAGAGCCAAACCTGCGTATCTAAAGTGTCTGTCCGCAGTATCGCACATGGCGGGATTGGATACACATTACATGCGCAGCGCACGCGATCAGCTGTACGATCCTGTCCCCGGTGAGCGCCTCATCTCCAGTGCTTTGTCTCCATCTGGTGGTCACAGTTGGTAATGACACAGCGTTCATGATCTAGCGTCCTCGGCCGGCAGAGCGCGCAGGCGCGGAATCTCCTGTCAGCACTGACGGACTCCGATAAAATGGCGTCGACCTAGAAGACACCTGTGATAGAGGAGTCCGTGAAGTATGTGACGGGTCATGTCCTTACGAATCCCCCCAGCGGCTCTCAGCCTCAAACAGGTGACCGGAGGGGGCAAGGTGTACTATGGAGAACAGTGCGATATAGAGGAGACAGGGGGGCAGAGGTAGCAGGCCCAGGAGCCCGAGGGGCCCAAAGACACTGGTATTATAGAAAGTGCAGGCAGGTGCGATATAGAGGAGGAGAGGACGGTGCGATATAGAGGAGGAGAGGACGGTGCGATATAGAGGAGAGGACGGTGCGATATAGAGGAGAGGACGGTGCGATATAGAGGAGGAGAGGACGGTGCGATATAGAGGAGGAGAGGACGGTGCGATATAGAGGAGAGGACGGTGCGATATAGAGGAGGAGAGGACGGTGCGATATAGAGGAGGAGAGGACGGTGCGATATAGAGGAGAGGACGGTGCGATATAGAGGAGGAGGGGACGGTGCGATATAGAGGAGGAGGGGACGGTGCGATATAGAGGAGGAGGGGACGGTGCGATATAGAGGAGGAGAGGACGGTGCGATATAGAGGAGGAGAGGACGTTGCGATATAGAGGAGGAGAGGACGGTGCGATATAGAGGAGGAGAGGACGGTGTGATATAGAGGAGGAGAGGATGGTGTGATATAGAGGAGGAGAGGACGGTGCGATATAGAGGAGGAGAGGACGGTGTGATATAGAGGAGGAGAGGACGGTGCGATATAGAGGAGGAGAGGACGGTGCGATATAGAGGAGGAGAGGACGGTGCGATATAGAGGAGGAGAGGACGGTGCGATATAGACGAGGAGAGGACGGTGCGATATAGAGGAGGAGAGGACAGTTCGATATAGAGGAGGAGAGGACGGTGCGATATAGAGGAGGAGGGGACGGTGCGATATAGAGGAGGAGGGGACGGTGCGATATAGAGGAGGGGGGGACGGTGCGATATAGAGGAGGAGAGGACGGTGCGATATAGAGGAGGAGAGGACGGTGCGATATAGAGGAGGGGAGGACGGTGCGATATAGAGGAGGAGCGGACGGTGCGATATAGAGGAGGAGAGGACGGTGCGATATAGAGGAGGAGAGGACGGTGCGATATAGAGGAGGAGAGGACGGTGCGATATAGAGGAGGAGAGGACGGTGCGATATAGAGGAGGAGAGGACGGTGCGATATAGAGGAGGAGAGGACGGTGCGATATAGAGGAGGAGAGGACGGTGCGATATAGAGGAGGGGAGGACGGTGCGATATAGAGGAGGAGCGGACGGTGCGATATAGAGGAGGAGAGGACGGTGCGATATAGAGGAGGAGAGGACGGTGCGATATAGAGGAGGAGAGGACGGTGCGATATAGAGGAGGAGAGGACGGTGCGATATAGAGGAGGAGAGGACGGTGCGATATAGAGGAGGAGAGGACGGTGCGATATAGAGGAGGAGAGGACGGTGCGATATAGAGGAGGAGAGGACGGTGTGATATAGAGGAGAGGACGGTGCGATATAGAGGAGGAGAGGACAGTTCGATATAGAGGAGGAGAGGACGGTGCGATATAGAGGAGGAGGGGACGGTGCGATATAGAGGAGGAGGGGACGGTGCGATATAGAGGAGGAGAGGACGGTGCGATATAGAGGAGGAGAGGACGGTGCGATATAGAGGAGGAGAGGACGGTGCGATATAGAGGAGAGGATGGTGCGATATAGAGGAGGAGAGGACGGTGCGATATAGAGGAGAGAGGACGGTGCGATATAGAGGAGGAGGGGACGGTGCGATATAGAGGAGGAGGGGAGGACGGTGCGATATAGAGGAGGAGAGGACGGTGCGATATAGAGGAGGAGAGGACGGTGCGATATAGAGGAGGAGGGGAGGACGGTGCGATATAGAGGAGGAGGGGAGGACGGTGCGATATAGAGGAGGAGAGGACGGTGCGATATAGAGGAGGAGGGGAGGACGGTGCGATATAGAGGAGGAGGGGAGGACGGTGCGATATAGAGGAGGAGAGGACGGTGCGATATAGAGGAGGAGAGGACGGTGCGATATAGAGGAGGAGAGGACGGTGCGATATAGAGGAGGAGAGGACGGTGCGATATAGAGGAGAGGACGGTGCGATATAGAGGAGGAGGGGACGGTGCGATATAGAGGAGGAGGAGGGGACGGTGCGATATAGAGGAGGAGAGGACGGTGCGATATAGAGGAGGAGAGGACGGTGCGATATAGAGGAGGAGAGGACGGTGCGATATAGAGGAGGAGAGGACGGTGCGATATAGAGGAGGAGAGGACGGTGCGATATAGAGGAGGAGGGGACGGTGCGATATAGAGGAGGACGGTGCGATATAGAGGAGGACGGTACGATATAGAGGAGGACGGTGCGATATAGAGGAGGACGGTGCGATATAGAGGAGGACGGTGCGATATAGAGGAGGACGGTGCGATATAGAGGAGGACGGTGCGATATAGAGGAGGAGAGGACGGTGCGATATAGAGGAGGGGAGGACGGTGTGATATAGAGGAGGAGAGGACGGTGCGATATAGAGGAGGAGAGGACGGTGCGATATAGAGGAGGAGGGGACGGTGCGATATAGAGGAGGGGACTGTGCGATATAGAGGAGGAGGGGACGGTGCGATATAGAGGAGGAGAGGACGGTGCGATATAGAGGAGGAGAGGACGGTGCGATATAGAGGAGGAGAGGACGGTGCGATATAGAGGAGGGGACTGTGCGATATAGAGGAGGAGGGGACGGTGCGATATAGAGGAGAGGACGGTGCGATATAGAGGAGGAGAGGACGGTGCGATATAGAGGAGGAGAGGTCGGTGCGATATAGAGGAGGAGAGGACGGTGCGATATAGAGGAGGAGAGGACGGTGCGATATAGAGGAGGAGGGGACGGTGCGATATAGAGGAGGAGGGGACGGTGCGATATAGAGGAGGAGGGGACGGTGCGATATAGAGGAGGAGAGGACGGTGCGATATAGAGGAGGAGAGGACGGTGCGATATAGAGGAGGAGAGGACGGTGCGATATAGAGGAGGGGACGGTGCGATATAGAGGAGAGGACGGTGCGATATAGAGGAGGAGAGGACGGTGCGATATAGACGAGGAGCGGACGGTGCGATATAGAGGAGGAGAGGACGGTGCGGTATAGAGGAGGAGAGGACGGTGCGATATAGAGGAGGAGGGGACGGTGCGATATAGAGGAGGAGAGGACGGTGCGGTATAGAGGAGGAGAGGACGGTGCGATATAGAGGAGGAGAGGACGGTGCGATATAGAGGAGAGGACGGTGCGATATAGAGGAGGAGGGGACGGTGCGATATAGAGGAGGAGAGGACGGTGCGATATAGAGGAGGAGAGGACGGTGCGATATAGAGGAGGAGAGGACGGTGCGATATAGAGGAGGGGACTGTGCGATATAGAGGAGGAGGGGACGGTGCGATTATAGAGGAGAGGACGGTGCGATATAGAGGAGGAGAGGACGGTGCGATATAGAGGAGGAGAGGACGGTGCGATATAGAGGAGGAGAGGACGGTGCGATATAGAGGAGGAGAGGATGGTGTGATATAGAGGAGGAGAGGACGGTGCGATATAGAGGAGGAGAGGACGGTGCGATATAGAGGAGGAGAGGACGGTGCGATATAGAGGAGGAGAGGACGGTGCGATATAGAGGAGGAGAGGACGGTGCGGTATAGAGGAGGAGAGGACGGTGCGATATAGAGGAGGAGGGGACGGTGCGATATAGAGGAGGAGAGGACGGTGCGGTATAGAGGAGGAGAGGACGGTGCGGTATAGAGGAGAGGACGGTGCGATATAGAGGAGGACGGTGCGATATAGAGGAGGAAGGGACGGTGCGATATAGAGGAGGAGGGGACGGTGCGATATAGAGGAGGAGGGGACGGTGCGATATAGAGGAGGAGAGGACGGTGCGATATAGAGGAGGAGGGGACGGTGCGATATAGAGGAGGAGAGGACGGTGCGATATAGAGGAGAGGACGGTGCGATATAGAGGAGGAGAGGACGGTGCGATATAGAGGAGGAGGGGACGGTGCGATATAGAGGAGGAGAGGACGGTGCGATATAGAGGAGAAGAGGACGGTGCGATATAGAGGAGGGGACTGTGCGATATAGAGGAGGAGAGGACGGTGCGATATAGAGGAGGAGAGGACGGTGCGATATAGAGGAGGAGAGGACGGTGCGATATAGAGGAGGAGAGGACGGTGCGATATAGAAGAGGAGAGGACGGTGCGATATAGAGGAGGAGAGGACGATGCGATATAGAGGAGGAGAGGACGGTGCGATATAGAGGAGGAGAGGACGGTGCGATATAGAGGAGGAGAGGACGGTGCGATATAGAGGAGGAGCGGACGGTGCGATATAGAGGAGGAGAGGACGGTGCGATATAGAGGAGAGGACGGTGCGATATAGAGGAGGACGGTGTGATATAGAGGAGGAGAGGACGGTGTGATATAGAGGAGGAGAGGACGGTGCGATATAGAGGAGGACGGTGCGATATAGAGGAGGACGGTGCGATATAGATGAGGAGAGGACGGTGCGATATAGAGGAGGAGAGGACGGTGCGATATAGAGGAGGAGAGGACGGTGCGATATAGAGGAGGACGGTGCGATATAGAGGAGGGGACGGTGCGATATAGAGGAGGAGCGGACGGTGCGATATAGAGGAGGAGGGGACGGTGCGATATAGAGGAGAGGACGGTGCGATATAGAGGAGGAGAGGACGGTGCGATATAGAGGAGGAGAGGACGGTGCGATATAGAGGAGGAGCGGACGGTGCGATATAGAGGAGGAGAGGACGGTGCGATATAGAGGAGGAGAGGACGGTGCGATATAGAGGAGGAGAGGACGGTGCGATATAGAGGAGGAGGGGACGGTGCGATATAGAGGAGAGGACGGTGCGATATAGAGGAGAGGACGGTGCGATATAGAGGAGGAGAGGACGGTGCGATATAGAGGAGGAGGGGACGGTGCGATATAGAGGAGGAGAGGATGGTGCGATATAGAGGAGGAGAGGACGGTGCGATATAGAGGAGGAGAGGACGGTGCGATATAGAAGAGGAGAGGACGGTGCGATATAGAGGAGGAGAGGACGGTGCGATATAGAGGAGGAGAGGATGGTGCGATATAGAGGAGGAGAGGACGGTGCGATATAGAGGAGGAGGGGACGGTGCGATATAGACGAGGAGCGGACGGTGCGATATAGAGGAGGAGAGGACGGTGCGATATAGAGGAGAGGACGGTGCGATATAGAGGAGAGGACGGTGCGATATAGAGGAGGAGAGGACGGTGCGATATAGAGGAGGAGAGGACGGTGCGATATAGAGGAGGAGGGGACGGTGCGATATAGAGGAGGAGAGGACGGTGCGATATAGAGGAGGAGAGGACGGTGCGATATAGAGGAGGAGAGGACGGTGCGATATAGAGGAGGAGAGGACGGTGCGATATAGAGGAGGACGGTGCGATATAGAGGAGGATGGTGCGATATAGAGGAGGATGGTGCGATATAGAGGAGGAGGGGACGGTGCGATATAGAGGAGGAGAGGACGGTGCGATATAGAGGAGGAGAGGACGGTGCGATATAGAGGAGGAGAGGACGGTGCGATATAGAGGAGGACGGTGCGATATAGAGGAGGACGGTGCGATATAGAGGAGGACGGTGCGATATAGAGGAGGACGGTGCGATATAGAGGAGGAGAGGACGGTGCGATATAGAGGAGGAGAGGACGGTGCGATATAGAGGAGGGGGGGACGGTGCGATATAGAGGAGGACGGTGCGATATAGAGGAGGACGGTGCGATATAGAGGAGGACGGTGCGATATAGAGGAGGAGGGGACGGTGCGATATAGAGGAGGAGAGGACGGTGCGATATAGAGGAGGAGAGGACGGTGCGATATAGAGGAGGACGGTGCGATATAGAGGAGGACGGTGCGATATAGAGGAGGACGGTGCGATATAGAGGAGGAGAGGACGGTGCGATATAGAGGAGGGGAGGACGGTGTGATATAGAGGAGGAGAGGACGGTGCGATATAGAGGAGGAGAGGACGGTGCGATATAGAGGAGGAGAGGACGGTGCGATATAGAGGAGGAGAGGACGGTGCGATATAGAGGAGGAGAGGACGGTGCGATATAGAGGAGGAGAGGACGGTGCGATATAGAGGAGAGGACGGTGCGATATAGAGGAGGGGGGGACGGTGCGATATAGAGGAGGAGAGGACGGTGCGATATAGAGGAGGAGAGGACGGTGCGATATAGAGGAGGACGGTATGATATAGAGGAGGACGGTGCGTTATAGAGGAGGACGGTGCGATATAGAGGAGGAGAGGACGGTGCGATATAGAGGAGGACGGTATGATATAGAGGAGGACGGTGCGTTATAGAGGAGGACGGTGCGATATAGAGGAGGAGAGGACGGTGCGATATAGAGGAGGACGGTATGATATAGAGGAGGACGGTGCGTTATAGAGGAGGACGGTGCGATATAGAGGAGGAGAGGACGGTGCGATATAGAGGAGGAGAGGACGGTGCGATATAGAGGAGGACGGTGCGATATAGAGGAGGACGGTGCGTTATAGAGGAGGACGGTGTGATATAGAGGAGGACGGTGTGATATAGAGGAGGACGGTGCGATATAGAGGAGGGGACTGTGCGATATAGAGGAGGAGAGGACGGTGCGATATAGAGGAGGAGAGGACGGTGCGATATAGAGGAGGAGGGGACGGTGCGATATAGAGGAGAGGACGGTGCGATATAGAGGAGGAGAGGACGGTGCGATATAGAGGAGGAGAGGACGGTGCGATATAGAGGAGGAGAGGACGGTGCGATATAGAGGAGGAGAGGACGGTGCGATATAGAGGAGGAAAGGACGGTGCGATATAGAGGAGGAGAGGACGGTGCGATATAGAGGAGGAGAGGACGGTGCGATATAGAGGAGGAGAGGACGGTGCGATATAGAGGAGGACGGTGCGATATAGAGGAGGACGGTGCGATATAGAGGAGGACGGTGCGATATAGAGGAGGACGGTACGATATAGAGGAGGACGGTGCGATATAGAGGAGGAGAGGACGGTGCGATATAGAGGAGGGGAGGACGGTGTGATATAGAGGAGGAGAGGACGGTGCGATATAGAGGAGGAGAGGACGGTGCGATATAGAGGAGGAGAGGACGGTGCGATATAGAGGAGGAGAGGACGGTGCGATATAGAGGAGGACGGTGCGATATAGAGGAGGACGGTGCGATATAGAGGAGGAGAGGACGGTGCGATATAGAGGAGGGGAGGACGGTGTGATATAGAGGAGGAGAGGACGGTGCGATATAGAGGAGGAGAGGACGGTGCGATATAGAGGAGGAAGGGACGGTGCGATATAGAGGAGGACGGTGCGATATAGAGGAGGACGGTGCGATATAGAGGAGGACGTTGTGATATAGAGGTTGCAGTGCTCCCTGCTTTGTGGTTCAGGCGGAGCAGCAGTCTTTGGGGCTGGACACTGTTGGGTGGGCAGCGCTCTCGGCAGTGTTGGGGACATCCCGTTCTGCAGTCGTCTGTACATACCAGTGTGTGTGTGTGTTTTTGTCGCATTGATATATTACTGTTGATTATATGTGATTCATTCATCCTTAACCCTTTTTGGTCTCCAGTTCCTGGTCAGGCAGCAGGTGCTGGGTCTCTACAGAAGGATCCTCCGCGCTGTGCGTCACATCCCCGACCCTGCAGACCGCAGCTACATGAGGGACTGGGCCAGGGGGGAGTTCAAGAGGAACAAGACGGCCAGTGATGAGGTGGGAAGGGCGAATATGTCCGGCCTGGGGGCTCCCGACTGGTGTAACGAGGTGTCATGATTGATCTCTTTTGTCCTCCTTAGATCACCATACGGATGATGATAACGCAGGGTGAACGGCAGGTGCAGACGATGGAGCAATCTCTACAGCTGGCCAAGTCTTAGATCATCGGTGCGATACTGCGAGAGCCACCATCATATGGGAGACATCACCGAGCAGATAACAGACTCTTCCCTGCGATGACCCCGCATGTGTGGACCTTGCCTTGACCTGTATGTACTCGTGCCTCACCAGTGCCGACATGTCACCTACCTGTCCACACATGAACATGTCCTCCAGATCCTTCTCCTGTGCTTCTTTCCTCCAGACGTAAAGCTTCTGCTGCCGAGAGATGTTTTATTTTGTTTGTTTCCTTGCATTGTCATCATCCTTGTAGCAGGGATAAGTTTATACATTATTTTGTACGTCTCCTCGTGTTTGATTTACTTCTCGTTAGTAACATCTTATTCTCTAGTCACACCTAGAGCTGCAGTCACTATTAGTGCTATAATCAGTCATGATTGACAGATCCCCCTCTGCTGGACTCCAGTGGTATTGCACTATGTGTTCCATGATCTCCACCCACTCATCTCTTCTAAACAATAGGCGAGATTAAACTCGGTGGACATTTCTTCGGCAAAAGCCAAATGGGGCGTGTGTGGGTGGGGGAGTCTTTGAGGAAACTCCTTTAAATAACATCCACAGCAGTATTTTGGAAACAGCTGTATTAACCTTGGGCCTCTATAGTGCCCTCCATAGGATGGAGGAAGCATTGTTTAGATGTACTACCTGTCTGTCATCACAGGAGTAACCTCAGTATTGTATGGAGGTGGTGCTTCATGACGTCATCATGTACCAGGGGCTGAGATAACTTGATCCACTGGCTCGAGGGTAAGGCCAAGCCAATGAGCGTGTGGGGCAGGAACCATCAAGTTGGTCTTGATCAAGCCACACCACCTTTATCTGCGCTCCCCTGTCCTAGTCATTCCCCGAGATGCTCTTAACAGATACATGGACCGTCGACTGGACATGTTTATTGTATTCTATGGGAGAGTGTTGTGGGTACGCTCTTTGACCTGCACAGTGGCCATTGTACAGGGAGGGGGAGTAGATGAGCTGTGACATCACCTATTGCAAATGGTGGATTCAGTGTTATCTGTATAGAGGTGTCTGTTATTGTAATCCTGCCTGTGAATATAATGTGGTGATTGCTAAGAAGTGATCTCTACAGGATGGGAAGCTTGTTATTAGTTTTAGTGGTCATTGTGCAGAGAGGGGGAGGAGGTGAGCTGTGCGATTTACTTCTGTTAGATGGATGTAGAGATATGCCTTACATCAGCCACATGGACTGTAGACTGGATATGCTCATTGTCTTCTGTGAGAGTTCGTGGGCATGCTCTGTGACCGGCCCAATGGCTATTGTACAGGGAGGGGTATAAATGAGCTGTGGCATCACTTATTAGGAATGTTAGATCCTATTTTATCTTTACAGAGGTATTGTGTGCCATTGTAATCCTGTCTGTGAGATTATACTGAGAGGACTGCTGAGAAGTGTTCTCTTCTAAAAAAAAAACTGCTTACTATTAGTTGTAAAGGTCATTGTGTAGAGAGGGGGAGGAGGTGAGCTGTGCGATCTACTGCTGTTAGATGGATGTAGAGTAATGCATTCTGGTTAAAGGGGTTCTCCGGGAATGACTTAAAATGGCTGCAAGCAACCTGTCCTAGAATGTGAACAGGACTGGTTGCCCCCACTGCCGAGGATGGTGAGCGGGAGGGGTCGGCCTACACACTGCGCCCTGGCACTGCACCCTCGCACCCCTAGGCAGCTCTGCAAGTGGAGACCCAGAGAACCTCTTGAAGTGCATTGATTGGATTTGATGTATATTTGAACAGATACTCTTGAAAGGTCATGATTAGCCATGGCCGGTGGGGCTTCAACACCCCGCACCCCTGACCATCACCTGGTAGATGGGGGTAGATTTGGCACCAGAACAACACAGCTGCTTCCATTGTGTGGTGGCTGCAGCCGGTTTTGGCAGTGCCGTTCCCATTCCCTGGACACTCCCTGGAACTATGTTTCACCTATGTGAAGGACTTGATATGGGCGCCTGAAATAGGACTCCCCGACCAGTCATAATGTGACCGATCTCATGCCGCTTGTCAGTATCTACAGCAACATCATACATGGTGTGAGATGATGGCTAAGAGCTGATTCACACGGCCGCAATCGGCCCGGGAAACATAGTCTGTGCGCTGGACACGTCTCCCGGACCCACTGCGGCTTCCCCGACCCAGACTGACTGTATCGAAGTAAGGTCTGTTTCACACTGACGTTTTTATATCCGGCATTGCCAGAAGCAACCACATCGCCATCCACCCCCATTCACTAAAATGGTGACCGGCGGAGAACCGGTTGCAACTCGGCAAATAGGCCAAGAATCTGCAGGATGAAAACAACTGCGAGCAGCGGTTTTCGGCCGGCTGATTATCAGCATGTTTGCTAGGTTGCAGACGGATCTCCACCTGTCAGATAGCGTCCAGCAGTGCCGGATCCAGACATCTCGGGCAGGCTGCTCCCCTGCCGGTACAGCCTACTAGGGATGCCTAACGCTAGTATGAAGCTAATCTAATGCCACAGTCAGTCTAGTATCTGATCGAGGGGCTATTGCAGTATACTGCATCATGACGTCATCATCACGTCGTCATGTGATAACTCCAATAGCCCTGTGATCAGATACGAACTATCATAAATTTCTAAGCAAAATAATTTTAGACTAGCGCATCCAAAGCCACAGGTGCACATCCATGAAGCTAACATACATAAATTACTATTCCTTGTAGATTGTAAGCCCTCACCGTCACGCTCCTCTTTCCTTCGGTACCAGTTTGTAACTTGCTATCGATCCAGGAGATGCATCCGAAACATGGCCCGTGTTTTCTGGGGCGATTGCGGTCGTGGGTATGAGCCCTAAGGGCTGACCTGTTCTGCTTTGACACATCTTCTTGGCTACAATCCTCCCAGGGATGGGTTCTGTCAACTTTCCTTGCTAGAAACTAAGGCAAGGTTTGGCCTTTATTGAGGAGATATTCGAGACAGAGTTTTATCTAGGAGTCTTCTTCTCCTTCTCTGGATCCAGGTCCTTTCTTGTGAAAACGAAGATGGATTGTTCTTCTGGCAGTTTATTAAAGTTGTTCTTTGTGATTTTGATATTTATGGCTATCCACAAGGTAGGTCATCAACATGAGATCGGTGGGGTCCAACTCCTGCCACCCCCAACAATAGTCTGTATAAAGAAGCTGTAGCTCTCCGTGAGCGCTTAGGCCGCTTCCTAGACCAGTGACGTCACGTACATCACTCACATGGCCAAGGCGCAACTTATGTGAATGGACATGAGCTGCAATACAAAGCACAGCAGCTATTAATATACAGGCTTCAACTTGATAAGCTATGAGGAGGCTGCAGTGCTCAGAGGAGCTCTGGTGAGCCCCACAGCCTCCTCAAACTGCTGACCGATGGGGGTACCGGGAGTCGGACCTCCAATAATTAGATATTGATGAACTATCCTCAGGATAGGCCATTAATATTAAATCTCAGAGAACCTCTTTAATGATATCTTCAGGGGGGTTCTTTACCAGTTTGTCTTGGTCTACCTCATGCTATCCTGATCTTTTCCTGGGATATGATGGCTCATTGACTGCATTTTGCTTTGTCAGAACGCAGTTACCTTTTCTGGTTTTCATAATTTCTTCAGGTCTTCACATGAGGCCAGACAAGGTCTCCACATTCTTGACCTAGCCACAACTTGTTGGTCTCAAGGCTCCTCAGAGGTGCTTCAGTTTTGTGAATTATCTATTAACTTGGATCTCTTGTGTCGTTTCACGTCTGTAACCCAGAAAAGAGTGAATACCCTAAACCAGGCATGCTCAACCTGCGGCCCTCCAGCTGTTGCAAAACTAAAACTCCTAGCATGCCCGAACAGCCTACAGCAGGGCATTGTGGGAGTTGTAGTTTCACAACAGCTGGAGGGTCGCAGGTTGAGCATGCCTGCCCTAAACCATCTTTTTTAAACCTAATTAACCTAAGAAAACACTCCCTTATTTACATTTTCTATAGAGGTAGAACTGCTGTAAATTCTCATCATGAGCGTCTATGCTGCTTTTGATGCATCCCATGATTTTACTTGCCTTGGCAGCAGCTGCCTGGCATTGGTTACTAAAGGTAAGTTTACTGTTCACCAGATGGTGAAACACCCAGTGTTTTACTATTTAGTTCATTATTGTGCATTTGTTTTCTTTATCTCAAGTATAGACGTGCTCCTTCTTAGTGCCTGTGACATTGGTTTTCACTATGGATAGAAGCACAGACTAAAATTAGTCCTTCATGTTTCGGAAGCACAAAGTCATGGACGCTGAGAAGGAGTACTAACATCAAAACTTCTTAGACGTACTCCTGAGGCACTCTTCAGCAACTGCGCACGCTCTATATATACAGTGGGATGCGAAAGTTTGGGCAACCTTGTTAATCGTCATGATTTTCCTGTATAAATCGTTGGTTGTTACGATAAATCTATCATATAGGAGACACACACAGTGATATCTGAGAAGTGAAATGAAGTTTATTGGATTTACAGAAAGTGCTATAATTGTTTAAACAAAATTAGGCAGGTGCATAAATGTGGGCACTGTTGTCATTTTATTGATTCCAAAACCTTTAGAGCTAATTATTGGAATTCGGATTGGCTTGGTAAGCTCAGTGACCCCTGACCTACATACACAGGTGAATCCAATTATGAGAAAGAGTATCTAAGGGGGTCAATTGTAAGTTTCCCTCCTCTTTTAATTTTCCCAAATCATCACCATGACGGCCACAAGGAGATTGACCCATGACCTCTGTGGGGGCAGGAAACAGAGAAGAGGTTAAATTGCCCCCTCCAACCACCACACCTCAGTGTTCCTGTCCCCACTGTGGCCAGGGTCAGAGAAGAGTCTCCCTGCGGTCGGCAGGGAGATGAAGATGGGAAATCGTCTTTTTCCTTCTCCAGGAGGGTCCGAGGACGGTCTCCTGGTTACCTGAAGCTCATCGGAGCTCCCCCAGTCCGCCAGCGGCCGCGTGCTTATGCTGGACTGGGGGATATCGGGAGGTCTCGCTCCGGCTGGTCTGGAGCCTGCTCCCGGGCCGCAATCTCCTCCTCCTCCTCCCCTGTGGGTCCGGGCTGGTAGCGGCCGGCGTGTGCGCACGCCGACGTCGGTCACGTCACTTCCGGGTTCTGTCATGTGACGCAACCCGGAAGTAAAGCGCAGGAGGACAGAGCAGTTTGAATAAAAGGCGCGACGGCCATAGGAACGCTGATCTGAGGTCTGTAAGTACTGCGATTGCACTTCTACTTCAGAATAGGTCAGGTCCTGAATTACAAACTGTTATGGAGCCTGATGCTCCCTTACGGCATACATATTAGGACATCGTCAGACATCATCCACAACTCCATCCTTCGTCAGGCAAAACTCCCTCCTACCTCAGACTTTAGACAAAACTCTGTCCTCCCTCATCCAAAACTCCGTCCTCCCTCAGACATCAGCCAAAACTCCATCAGACCTCAGACATCAGCCAAAACTCCATCAGACCTCAGACATCAGCCAAAACTCAGTCGTCCCTCATCCAAAACTCCGTCGTCCCTCATCCAAAACTCCGTCGTCCCTCATCCAAAACTCCGTCGTCCCTCAGCCAAAACTCTGTCGTCCCTCAGCCAAAACTCCGTCAGACATCAGCCAAAACTCCGTCAGACATCAGCCAAAACTCCGTCAGACATCAGCCAAAACTCCGTCAGACATCAGCCAAAACTCCGTCAGACATCAGCCAAAACTCCGTCCTCCCTAACTCAAAATATGCCCTACTACACACACTCTTTACCTGACAGAGCTGCTAGCTGCTGGAGAGGCAAAGGACCTATGATGATGTCATGACCATGTGGCGAGTCACGTGTGTGGGAGGGGTCAGATGTGCACAGCAGCTGGTAGAGTGTACAGAACTGTAGCCATCAAATAGAGCTCTGTACTAGAGATGTGTGTGTAACCTGCATGTAGCAGTGTTGTGTACTGTGTAGCAGAGCTGTATGTGTAACCTTCATGTAGCAGAGTGGTGTACTGTGTAGCAGAGCTGTATGTGTAACCTGCATGTAGCAGAGCTGTGTACTGTGTAGCAGAGCTGTATGTGTAACCTGCATGTAGCAGAGCGGTGTACTGTGTAGCAGTGCTGTATGTGTAACCTGCATGTAGCAGAGCCATGTACTGTGTAGCAGGGCTGTACGTGTAACCTGCATGTAGCAATGCTGTGTACTGTGTTGCAGAGCTGTATGTGTAACCTGCATGTAGCATTGCTGTTTACTGTGTAGCAGAGCTGTATGTGTAACTTGCATGTAGCAGAGCTGTGTACTGTGTAGCAGAGCTGTGTACTGTGTAGCAGAGCTGTATGTGTAACCTGCATGTAGCAGAGCTGTGTACTGTGTAGCAGGGCTGTATGTGTAACCTGCATGTAGATAAAAAGAAAGAGACAGGAGGCAGCGTCTCGTGTGTAAAACCTGCATGTAGAAGAGATGTGTACTGTGTAGCAGAGCTGTATGTGTAACCTGCATGTAGCAGAGCTGTATGTGTAACCTGCATGTAGCAGAGCTGTGTACTGTGTAGCAGAGCTGTATGTGTAACCTGCATGTAGCATTGCTGTTTACTGTGTAGCAGAGCTGTATGTGTAACTTGCATGTAGCAGAGCTGTGTACTGTGTAGCAGAGCTGTGTACTGTGTAGCAGAGCTGTATGTGTAACCTGCAGGTAGCAGTGCTGTGTACTGTGTAGCAGAGATGTCTGTGTAACCTGCATGTAGCAGAGCTGTGTACTGTGTTACAGAGATGTGTGTGTAACCTGGGAACTATAAAAAAGTGTAAAAAAAATAATAATAATTAGATCATCCCCTTTTCCCAAAATGAAAATAAAAGAACTGAAAAAATACACATCATGGGTGTCGCAATGTGTAAAAACACCCATTGTATAAAAATATATTCCCCATACGGCAAACAGCAGAACAGAAAAAAAAAGAGTCCAAATGTCCGATTCGTCGTTTTTGGTCGCTTCATTTCCTACAATTTTTTTTTATAAAAAGTGATCAAAAAGTCTTAAACACCCCAGAATGGTATCAGTGAAAAGTTCAGATTGCCCTGCAAAAAATGAGCCCCACCCAGCTCCGTACACATAATTACAAAAAAGTTATAGGGGTTAAAATATGGCGACAAAAAAAATTAAGATTCTGGAAATCTCCTGTCACTCCGAGTTACTCAGAATTGGTAGCCCTATTAATAAATACATGCAACATGAATGTATATATGCCGCTTCACACAAAACTAGATCACAAGTGTTAGGCCTCTTGCACATAAACGTTGTTGGTCCATTCCGTGCATTAGGGACAGCAATTTGCAGTCCCCAATGCACGGGCAACGTGCGTGCAGCAGCCAGGACAGATCCAGACCTATTCAACATGAATGGGTCAGTGAGCATGTTCTACTTTTTTGCTGTGCGGAGGCACGGCCAGAAACACCACGGAAGCACTCTGTAGTGCTTCTATGGGGATCCGATCCGTGTTTCCGTTCCGTTCAAGTGAATGGGTCGACATCACGGATGCGGGATGCACACGGCTGGTGCCCTGTGTATTGCGGAACCGCCGTATGTGGTCCACAATACAACAACAGGCACACAGCGGCCATGTGCAAGAGGCCTTACGAAGATGGGATTTATGGTGCACATCCTCTTATGCTTCCCATATTCCACAGATTTATATCACACAGCTACTTACAGTTGTGCTGATAAGTTTACATACCCTTGCAGAATTTATGATTTCTTAAAGGGGTATTCTCATCTTCTCTTTTCATACTTGCCTTTCTTGAGCGCGACGTTCACTTCCTGGATTCTTTTCCCGGCCGGGCCGTGCTTGCGCAGAAGACTGAAGATTTTCTCCCGGCCGGGGCGCTCAATGTCCTGAACGCGCACGCCGCCACGCATGTGCCATAGTGACTTATTCCTGGCCTGTATAGCATAGAGTCGGCGTGCGCGTTCGCGGCTCTGTACTATACTGGCCAGGAAGAAGTCATCCTGGCGCATGCGCGGTGGCATGCGTGTTCAGGACATTGCACAGCCCGGCGGGATTCGACAGGAGAGGTGGCCGTAACCAGGGGAGACCAAAGACAACATCAGGTAAGAGGTGACTTATTTTCTAAAAAAGGGTGGGAATTGGGTAATAAAATGTATTTAGAAAAATGATCACTGTCAAATCATTAACAGATTTAACAGTGATCATTAAGATGAGAATACCCTTTAACCATTGTTCAGAGAATATGAATGATAACACGGACACTTGTCTCTCGCTCATGGTTAGTGGTCGGCTGAAGCCATTTATGTCAAACAACTCTGTTTACTCTTTATAAATCATAATCACAACACAAACTCCCCAAATGACCCTGATCAGAAGTTTACACACCCCAGCTCTTAATACCATGTATTGCCCCCTTTAACATCAATGACAGCTTGAAGTCTTTTGTGGTCGTTGTGGATGAGGCTCTTTATTTTCTCAGATGGTAAAACTGCCCATTCTTCCTGTTGAAAATAAAAAAGCAATTCCACCACAGTTTTGCAGGATTTTTATTTACGACATTCGATGTGCGATAAAACTGACTGGTTACTTTTATTCTACAGGTCAGATCGAATCCGGCAATACCTTATATGTATAGTTTTTCTTGCGTTTTAATAGTGATAAAAAAATTTAATAAAAATCTGATTTCTTTTTTTGTCGCCATATTTTGAGCCCTATAACTTTTTTGCAATTATGTGTACGGAGCTGGGTGGGGGCTCATTATTTGCGGGGCAATCTGAACTTTTCACTGATACCAATCTGGGGTGTTTAAGACTTTTTTATCACCTTTTAATTTAAATTTTTGTAGCAAATGAAGCGACCAAAAACGGCGAATCGGACATTTGGACTCTTTTTTTTTCTGTTTTGCTGTTTGCCTTATGGGGAATATATTTTTATACAATGGGTGTTTTTACACATTGCGAAACCCATGATGTGTATTTTTTTAGTTCTTTTATTTTTATTTTGGGAAAAGGGGGGTGATCTGAATTTTTATGTTTATATTTTTTTTTACACTTTTTTATAGTTCCCAGGTTACACACACATCTCTGTAACACAGTACACAGCCCTGCTACATGCGGTTAGACACACTGCTCTATATACACAGTACACAGCTCTGCTACATGCAGGTTACACATACAGCTCTGCTACACAGTACACAGCACTGCTACATGCAGGGTACACATACAGATCTGCTACACAGTACACAGCACTGCTACATGCGGTTAGACACACTGCTCTATATACACAGTACACAGCTCTGCTACATGCAGGTTACACATACAGCTCTGCTACACAGTACACAGCACTGCTACATGCAGGGTACACATACAGATCTGCTACACAGTACTGCTACATGCAGGTTACACATACAGCTCTGCTACATGCAGGTTACACATACAGCACTGCTACACAGTACACAGCTCTGCTACATGCAGGTTACACATACAGCTCTGCTACACAGTACACAGCTCTGCTACATGCAGGTTACACATACAGCTCTGCTACACAGTACACAGCTCTGCTACAGCCAGGGTACACATACAGCTCTGCTACATGCAGGTTACACATACAGCTCTGCTACACAGTACACAGCACTGCTACATGCAGGTTAAACATAAAGCTCTGCTACATGCAGGTTACACATACAGCTCTGCTACACAGTACACAGCTCTGCTACATGCAGGTTACACATACAGCTCTGCTACACAGTACACAGCCCTGCTACATGCAGGTTACACATACAGCTCTGCTACACAGTACACAGCTGTGCTACATGCAGGTTACAATTACAGTTCTGCTACACAGTACACAGCTCTGCTACATGCAGGTAACACATACAGCTCTGCTACACAGTAAACAGCTGTGCTACATGCAGGTAACACATACAGCTCTGCTACACAGTACACAGCTCTGCTACATGCAGGTTACAAATACAGCTTTGCTACACAGTACACAGCTCTGCTACATGCAGGTTACACATACAGCTCTGCTACATGCAGGTTACACATACAGCTCTGCTACACAGTACACAGCTTTGCTACATGCAGGGTACACATACAGCTCTGCTACACAGTACACAGCTCTGCTACATGCAGGTTACACATACAGCTCTGCTACACAGTACACAGCTCTGCTACATCCAGGGTACACATACAGCTCTGCTACATGCAGGTTACACATGTGCTCTGCTACACAGTACACAGCTCTGCTTCATGCAGGTTACACATACAGCTCTGCTACACAGTACACAGCTCTGCTACATCCAGGGTACACATACAGCTCTGCTACATGCAGGTTACACATACAGCTCTGCTACACAGTACACAGCTCTGCTACATGCAGGTTACACATACAGCTCTGCTACATGCAGGTTACACATACAGCTCTGCTACACAGTACACAGCACTGCTACATGCAGGTTACACATACAGCTCTGCTACATGCAGGTAACACATACAGCTCTGCTACACAGTACACAGCTCTGCTACATGCAGGTTACACATATAGCTCTGCTACACAGTACACAGCTCTACTACATGCAGGTTACACATACAGCTCTGCTACATGCAGGTTACACATACAGCTCTGCTACATGCAGGTTACACATACAGCTCTGCTACACAGTACACAGCTCTACTACATGCAGGTTACACATACAGCTCTGCTACATGCAGGTAACACATACAGCTCTGCTACACAGTACACAGCTCTGCTACATGCAGGTTACACATATAGCTCTGCTACATGCAGGTTACACATACAGCTGTGCTACACAGTACACAGCTTTGCTACATGCAGGGTACACGTACAGCTCTGCTACACAGTACACAGCTCTGCTACATGCAGGTTACACATACAGCTCTGCTACACAGTACACAGCTCTGCTACATCCAGGGTACACATACAGCTCTGCTACATGCAGGTTACACATACAGCTCTGCTACACAGTACACAGCTCTGCTACATGCAGGTTACACATACAGCTCTGCTACATGCAGGTAACACATACAGCTCTGCTACACAGTACACAGCTCTGCTACATGCAGGTTACACATATAGCTCTGCTACATGCAGGTTACACATACAGCTGTGCTACACAGTACACAGCTTTGCTACATGCAGGGTACACATACAGCTCTGCTACACAGTACACAGCTCTGCTACATGCAGGTTACACATACAGCTCTGCTACACAGTACACAGCTCTGCTACATCCAGGGTACACATACAGCTCTGCTACATGCAGGTTACACATACAGCTCTGCTACACAGTACACAGCTCTGCTACATGCAGGTTACACATACAGCTCTGCTACATGCAGGTTACACATACAGCTCTGCTACACAGTACACAGCACTGCTACATGCAGGTTACACATACAGCTCTGCTACATGCAGGTTACACATACAGCTCTGCTACACAGTACACAGCACTGCTACATGCAGGTTACTCATACAGCTCTGCTACACAGTACACAACTCTGCTACATGCAGGTTACACATACAGCTCTGCTACATGCAGATTACACATACAGCTCTGCTACACAGTACACAGCTCTGCTACATGCAGGTTATACATACAGCTCTGCTACACAGTACGCAGCTCTGCTACATGCAGGTTACACATACAGCTCTGCTACATGCAGGTTACACATACAGCTCTTCTACATGCAGGTTACACATACAGCTCTGCTACACAGTACACAACTCTGCTACATGCAGGTTACACATACAACTCTGCTACATGCAGGTAACACATACAACTCTGCTACATGCAGTTAACACATACAGCTCTGCTACACAGTACACAGCTCTGCTACATGCAGGTTACACATACAGCTCTGCTACACAGTACACGGCACTGAAACATGCAGGTTACACATACAGCTCTGCTACATGCAGGTTACACATACAGCTCTGCTACACAGTACACAGCACTGCAACATGCAGGTTATACATACAGCTCTGCTACACAGTACACAGCTCTGCTACATGCAGGTTACACATACAGCTCTGCTACATGCAGGTTACACATACAGCTCTGCTACATGCAGGTTACACTTACAGCTCTGCTACATGCAGGTTATACATACAGCTCTGCTACACAGTACACAGCACTGCTACATGCAGGTTACACATACAGTACACAGCTCTACTACATGCAGGTTACACATACAGCTCTGCTACATGCAGGTTACAAATACAGCTCTGCTACACAGTACACAGCTCTGCTACATGCAGGTTACACATACAGCTCTCCTACATGCAGGTTACAAATACAGCTCTGCTACACAGTACACAGCTCTGCTACATGCAGGTTACACATACAGCTCTGCTACACAATACACAACACTGCTACATGCAGGTTACACACACATCTCTAGTACAGAGCTCTATTTGATGGCTACAGTTCTGTACACTCTACCAGCTGCTGTGCACATCTGACCCCTCCCACACACGTGACTCGTCACATGGTCATGACATCATCATAGGTCCTTTGCCTCTCCAGCAGCTAGCAGCTCTGTCAGGTGAAGAGTGTGTGTAGTAGGGCATATTTTGAGTTAGGGAGGACGGAGTTTTGGCTGATGTCTGACGGAGTTTTGGCTGATGTCTGACGGAGTTTTGGCTGATGTCTGACGGAGTTTTGGCTGATGTCTGACAGAGTTTTGGCTGAGGGACGACGGAGTTTTGGCTGAGGGACGACGGAGTTTTGGCTGAGGGACGACGGAGTTTTGGCTGAGGGACGACGGAGTTTTGGCTGAGGGACGACGGAGTTTTGGATGAGGGACGACGGAGTTTTGGCTGAGGGACGACGGAGTTTTGGCTGAGGGACGACGGAGTTTTGGATGAGGCACGACGGAGTTTTGGATGAGAGACGACAGAGTTTTGGATGAGAGACGACAGAGTTTTGTCTGAGGTCTGATGGAGTTTTGGCTGATGTCTGAGGGAGGACGGAGTTTTGTCTGAGGTCTGATGGAGTTTTGCCTGACGGAGGATGGAGTTGTGGATGATGTCTGATGATGTCCTAATATGTATGCCGTACTCCCTCCCTGCCTCCTGTAAGTATCCCTCTGGGGGTCCGCTTTTTTTTGGCACTGTATTTTCTACTAGGCCTATTTCTGATGACTCTATTCCATATTTATTTTCAGGCCAAAGAGGCTCAAAAAAAGGTTAAAAAACCTCCTCGCTGCATCTCTTGTGCTAAAAGACTGCCTGACTAATATGGAAAGAAGCTTTGTAAGGAGTGTATTTCTGATGTGATCGAGCAGGAACAATCGTCCCTTATGAAGAATATCAGATCTGTGGTTCAGGAAGAAATCAGGGCCGCTAGAGTTGCTCCGTCTGATTCCCAGGACGAGCCCTCTCGCAAGCGTCCGCGTTCTAGGATCATTACCTCTGGATCCGAGGATGCTGACGATAAAGCTTCTACTTCCATGCAGTGGGAGGATGATCTCTCTCTCTCTGAAGGAGAAATCTACGAAAGTAATAGGAAATTTTATTTTTCCTCAGAAGAGATGGGTAACTTACTAAAGGCAGTCAGAGCGACAATGGGGATTGAAGAAACCCCTAGGTCCTTATCCATTCAGGATGAAATGTTCGGGGGACTCAGGGTAAAAAAATCCAAGGTCTTCCCCCTAAACGAACATCAAGAAATCCTTGGGCCTTGGATATCATTCGGCAGGGTTACAGGATCGAGTTCACCTCTCTCCCCCCTCCGAGATTTGTCGTCACAAAGATGCCTACCAGATCCTCCAACCTAAATATTTTCCAAGGAGTCCAGGACTTGGTGAAGAAGGGTGCAGTAATCCCAGTTCCCGCGTCTCAAAGAGGTCGAGGGTACTATTCAACCCTATTTTTAGTAAGAAAGAAGGAAGGAGACTTCCGGACCATTATAAACTTGAAACAACTGAACAAGTTTATTCTTTACAGGAAGTTCAAGATGGAGTCTCTCAGATCCATAGTACCTCTGATAAAGCTAGGGGCATTTATGTGCTCGGTCGACCTGAAAGACGCTTATCTGCATGTCCCCATTCACCCAGATCACCAGAGGTTTCTAAGATTTGCGATCCTAGACCCTTCCAATCGGCTTCTTCATTTCCAATTCATAGCACTACCCTTTGGGATTTCAGCCACTCCAAGGCTTTTCATCAAATTGGTGATAGAAATGATAGCCCCACTCAGACAGGAAGGGTTAAATATAGTGCCGTATCTGGACGACTTTCTAATTATAGCAGACTCAAAAGAACTCCTGCTGTCAGACTTGGTAATATTTCTGTCCCGCCTGTCTCAACTGGGATGGATAGTAAACAAATCCAAGTCAATGTTAGTTCCATCCGCGAAGGTGAGGTTCCTGGGAGTTACACTAGACTCCGTAACTCAGTCAACCTTCCTACCACAGAGCAAGATCCAGTCCCTGGTAAACAAGGTGAGGCGCTTCCAATGCCGGAAGAGATGCTCAGTGAGGGAAGCAATGAGCCTACTCGGCCTCCTAACCTCCTGCATACCTTCTGTCGAGTGGGCGCAGGCTCACTGTCGAGTAATACAGAACTGGCTATTGTCCCACTGGAACAAGAAGAAGGGCTCTCTGGACTCCAAGCTTCCAATCCCAGGATCAGTAAAGAGATCTCTCTCATGGTGGATGAAGGAGAAGAATCTTTCCCAGGGAGTTCCATGGATCAAATCGCCTTCAATTACGATCTTCACGGATGCCAGCCAATCTGGTTGGGGAGCGAAAATCGACAGAGCTTATTTCCAGGGAATGTGGAAACATCTGATATCTGCCCAATCTTCAAATTTCAGGGAGCTGTATGCGGTAAGAGAAGCTCTACTTTCCGCCAGACAGCTGATAAGAGATCAGCACGTGAAAATCCTATCGGACAACGTGACCGTGGTCTCCTATTTGAAACATCAGGGAGGTACTCGACCAAGGAGACTCCAGAGTATCTCAGAGGAAATTTTCTCCTTTGCAGAAAAATAACTAAAATCCATCTCAGTAATGCACCTGAAGGGATCCCAGAATCTAGAAGCTGACTTTTTGAGCAGACAAGTGGTAGATCATACAGAGTGGGCACTGAATCCAGAGGTCTTCAATATGCTAACCCAGAGATGGGGGCTTCCTACAATAGACCTGTTCGCCTCAAGGAAAAATACGAAAGTACAAACATTCTGCTCCCTAAATGCTGGAGATCATCCCTGGAGAATAGATGCCTTCTCCCTAAAATGGTGCTGGGATCTAGGGTACGCATTCCCTCCATTGCCTCTCCTCCCGAGGGTCATTCAGAAGATTCAGGAGGGAAGAACCACAGTAATATTGATCGCTCCGTTCTGGCCGAAGAGAAGTTGGTTCGCTCCTCTCTTGAAACTAGCAATAGACGAACCAGTGAGACTCCCACTCAGAGGGGACATCCTATACCAGGGTCCTTTGCTACATCCTCATCCGGAGTTCCTGAAGCTCACGGCTTGGATCCTGAGGTCTCCCTCTTAAAGTCCCAGGGCCTGTCAGACAAGGTTTAGCCACCTTGAGATGTTCTAGGAAAAATGTAACGTCTGCGATATAGAAATAAAAGGATAAAGTCTCTATTGAAAATACTTGTCCTCTCTAGCGCTGCAAATCCAAAAGACAATGTGGGAAAAGTCTGCTATGTGAGTAAATGTAGGAGAGGATTGCGCTGCAGGAAAGAAATCTTTTTTGTAGATAAAAGTTCCCTTTTGAAAGTCTTCAACCAATGGGATCACAAACCAACCTCACAATCCTTCACTGGTATGGAAACCTGTGGTATAAAGAAAAACGCACTATGGTGTAGCGAGTTCAGGCACCTGACGCACCATGTGAATAGGATATACTCACAAGATTCCAGATAGGTAAGTGCACGTAGAGATCTAAAAGGTGTCTCCTATAGGGCTAGAACTTCACTGGAAAAGTGCATGAAAGGATCCTGACAAAATCTTCACAGACAGCTGGGCAGATCGAACAAGCGGAGGTCCAGGGGCGTCGGTATAGGAAATCCCAAATATCAATCGACAGATTGAATACCTCTACACCTGGATGGCATCGAATCACAGCTTTCAAAAAGATCTCAGTGGAGGAATCGCAGATGTAATACGCACCAAAGGGTCAGATAAAAATATATTTAATAAAAACAAAAATTACAGCTAAAAACCATATAAAATATCTCTGTAAAGCCCGACCCGGGTTTCGCCGTGATGCTTCGTCTGGGGCATTGATCATCAATTTCTACAAAAAGGTCTGGACATAGGCCTCTCTCCATCCACCTTAAAAGTTCAAATTTCGGCATTAAGCGCCTTCTTTGATGCTGACCTGGCAGACCATAGATGGGTCAAACGATTCATAAGAGCCTCCCGTAGACTTAGACCCACGCTAAGATCTCGCAGCCCAACCTGGGACTTAAATTTAGTACTCAACAACCTTATGTGTTCCCCATTTGAGCCATTGGAGAGCTGTTCAATTAAATTGCTTTCATTCAAAACTGCTTTTCTTATAGCAATTACCTCTGCCAAGAGACTAGGAGAGATTCAAGCTCTCTCTATTAGGGAACCATACCTTACCATCACTGACGATAAGATTGTGCTTAAACTAGACCCAGGTTTCCTGCCAAAGGTAGCCTCAGACCGCAACAGAGGCCAGGAGATCTTCCTTCCATCCTTTTTCAACAAACCCAAGGATCAGGAGGAAGAGAAATTTCATTACCTTGATGTTAGGCGTACAGTCCTTAGATACTTAGAAGCCACTAGGGACTTCAGGAAGTCTGACAGCCTGCTTGTCCAATTTGCTGGAAAAAATAAAGGATCCAGGGTCTCAAAATCCTCCATTGCAAGATGGATTAAAGACACCATTACCCTATGTTATAAGAATCAAAATCTGGATCCTCCCTCCAATATTAGAGCTCACTCTAACAGAGCTGTCTCCACTACTTTTGCTGAAAGAGCAGGGGCCTCCCTGGATGATATATGCAGGGCCGCCTCCTGGTCCAGTATTCACACATTTGTGAAGCATTACCGTTTAGATTTATCTGGAACCTCTGGCCTCTCTTTTGGTCGGAAGGTTCTTCAAGCGGTTGCCCCCACCCATAAAAAATAATTTTATAACTCTCCTTGTGGCCGTCATGGTGATGATATGGGAAAACCGGAATTAGAATTACCGGTAATTCAGTTTCCATGAAATCACCATGACGGCCCATATATTCCCTCCCTTTCTTTTGTTTGAAGTTCTTTCACCGGTATTTTTCTGGTATGATGTAATACTGGGAAATACTAATACACTTCTGGCACTTGATATCTTTGGAACACTGAGGTGTGGTGGTGGGAGGGGGCAATTTAACCTCTTCTCTGTTTCCTGCCCCCACAGAGGTCATGGGTCAATCTCCTTATGGCCGTCATGGTGATTTCATGGAAACTGAATTACCGGTAAGTCTAATTCCGGTTTTCTCTGAAGAGTAGCAACATGGGGGTCTCAAAACAACTCTCAAATGACCTGAAGACAAAGATTGTTCACCATCATGGTTTAGGGGAAGGATACAGAAAGCTGTCTCAGAGATTTCAGCTGTCTGTTTCCACAGTTAGGAACATATAGAGGAAATGGAAGACCACAGGCTCAGTTCAAGTTAAGGCTCGAAGTGGCAGACCAAGAAAAATCTCGGATAGACAGAAGCGACGAATGGTGAGAACAGTCAGAGTCAACCCACAGCCCAGCACCAAAGACCTACAACATCATCTTGCTGCAGATGAAGTCACTGTGCATCGTTCAACCATTCGGCGCACTTTACACAAGGAGATGCTGTATGCGAGAGTGATGCAGGGGAAGCCTTTTCTCCACTTGAGGTGGGCTAAAGCACATTTGGACAAGCCAGCTTCATTTTGGAATAAGGTGCTGTGGACTGATGAAACTAAAATTGAGTTATTTGGCCATAACAAGGGGCGTTCCGCATGGAGGAAAAAGAACACAGCATTCCAAGAAAAACACCTGCTACCTACAGTAAAATATGGTGGTGGTTCCATCATGCTGTGGGGCTGTGTGGCCAGTGCAGGAACTGGGAATCTTGTCAAAGTTGAGGGACGCATGGATTCCACTCAGTATCAGCAGATTCTGGAGACCAATGTCCAGGAATCAGTGACAAAGCTGAAGCTGCGCCGAGGCTGGATCTTTCAACAAGACCACGACCCTAAACACTGCGCAAAATCCACTAAGGCATTTATGTAGAGGAACAAGTACAACGTTCTGGAATGGCCATCTCAGTCCCCAGACCTGAAGATAATGGGAAATCTGTGGTGTGACTTAAAGAGAGCTGTCCATGCTCGGAAGCCATCAAACCTGAATGAACTAAAGATGTTTTGTAAATATTGATTTCATTTCTTTTTTGTGGTGCCCAAATTTATGCACCCTTTAATTTTGTTTAAACAATTCTAGCACTTTCTGTAAATCCAATAAACTTCATGTCACTTCTCAGATATCACTGTGTGTGTCTCCTATATGATAGATTTAACTGACATTTTTTATCGTAACAACCAACGATTTATACAGGAATATCATGACGGTTAACAAGTTGCCCAAACTTGCGCATCCCACTGTATTTGAGATTCCTCAGTGGTTTATAACTTTTAATGGCTAACTGAAAATATGACAAAATTGCAGGCTTTCGAGGCTACTTGGGCCTCTTCGTCAGGCATCTCTTAAGACAGTATCTGAAGATTTGCATTGTTATAAATGGTGATGTGAGCTTCGGATCCTATATACAAAGTTCTTTCACTCAAAACTTTAAATTGAAAACCATTTTAAAACAGGAATCAAAGCTAATTTCGGAACCAAGTTTTAAAATGAATTTCAATTTGAAAAATCAAATTCCGAATTTATTCACCAAAGTCCTGGAAGACTTCAGTGATAACTAATTTCCTTTGCTCTTTAACCCCTTAGGGACGCATGACGTACCTATACGGCATGTTTCCCAAGTCCTTAAGGACCCATGAAGTACCGGTATGTCATGGGTTTAAACCGCGATTGCGGCGCGGCGGGGGTTAATCGGGACAGGATGCCCGCTGAAATCATTCAGCGGGCATCCTGTCACAACGCCGGGGGTGGGTCATGTGACCCCCCCCTTATCGGCGATCGCCGCAAACCGCAGAGCTCAATTCAGACCTGCGGTTTGCGGCTTTACCTGCGGTTGCGGCGGCGATCGGGCGGTGCCATCGGGTCCCCATGCAGCTGTGGGGGGGACCCGATGGCATGGAAGGCAGCGCGATGTCTAAGGAAGGCATCGCGCTGCCTTCCGGTGAAGAGCCTGTGAGATCCAACCCCCTGGATCTCACAGGCCGGAAGCTGTATGAGTAATACACACAGTATTACAGAAGTATTGGAATGCCTTTTAAAGGATTAGACCCCCAAAAGTTCAAGTCCCAAAGTGGGACAAAAAATAAAGTGAAAAAATAAAGTTTTCCCCCCCAAAAAATTTAAGTTTCAAGTTAAAATAAACAAAAACTTAATTTTCCCCAAATAAAGTTAAAAAAATTGGTAAAAAATAGGGGAAAAAAAAAAGTATACATTTTTGGTATCGCCGTGTCCATATCGACCGGCTCTATAAACATATCACATGACCTAACCCCTCAGATGAACACCATAAAAAATAAAAACTGTGCTAAATAAACCATTTTTTTGTCACCTTACATCACAAAAAGTACAACAGCAAGCGATCAAAAGGGCGTTTGCCCACCAAAATAGTACCAATCTAACCGTCACCTCATCCCGCAAAAAATGAGCCCCTACCTGAGACAATCGCCTAAAAAATAAAAAAACTATGGCTCAGAATATGGAGACACTAAAACATCATTTTTTTTGTTTGAAAAAAGCTGTTATTGTGTAAAACTTACATAAATAAAAAAAAGTATACATATTTGGTATCGTCGCGTCCGTATCGACCGGCTCTATAAAAATATCACATGACCTAACCTCTCAGATGAACACCGTAAAAAATGTAAAATAAAAACTGTGCTGAATAAACCATTTTTTGTCACCTTACATCACAAAAAGTGCAATAGCAAGCGATCAAAAAGTCACACGCTCCCCAAAATAGTGCCAATAAAACTGTCATCTCATCCTGCAAAAATCATACCCTACCCAAGATAATCGCCCAAAAACTGAAAAAATTATGGCTCTCAGGCTATGGAGACACTAAAACATGATTTTTTTTTGCTTCAAAAATGAAATCATTGTGTAAAACTTACATAAATAAAAAAAAGTATACATATTAGGTATCGCCGCGTCCGTGACAACCTGGACTATAAAAATATCACAGGACGTAACCACTCAGATGAACACCGTAAAAATTTTTAAATAAAAACTGTGCTAAATAAACCATTTTTTGTCACCTTACATCACAAAAAGTGTAATAGCAAGCGATCAAAAAGTCACACGCTCCCCAAAATAGTGCCAATAAAACCGTCATCTCATCCCGCAAAAAAATGAGATGCTACCTAAGATAATCTCCCAAAAACTAAAAAAATTATGGCTCTCAGACTATGGAAACACTAAAACATGATTTTGTTTGCTTCAAAAATGAAATCATTGTGTAAAACTTACATAAGTAAATAAAAAGTATACATATTAGGTATCACCGCATCCGTATCGACCGGCTCTATAAAAATATCACATGACCTAACCTCTCAGATGAACACCGTAAAAAAAGTAAAATAAAAACTGTGCTAAATAAGCAATTTTTGTCACCTTACATCACAAAAAGTGTAATAGCAAGCGATCAAAAAGTCACACGCACCCCAAAATAGTGCCAATAAAACCGTCATCTCATCCCGTAAAATTCATACCCTACCCAAGGTAATCGCCCAAAAACTGAAAAAATTATCTCAGACTATGGAAACACTAAAACATGATTTTTTTTGCTTCAAAAATGAAATCATTGTGTAAAACTTACATAAAAAAAAGTATACATATTAGGGATCGCCGCATCCGTGACAACCTGGTCTATAAAAATATCACATGATCTAACCTGTCAGATGAATGTTGTAAATAACAAAAAATAAAAACGGTGCCAAAACAGCTAATTCTTGTTATCTTGCCTCACAAAAAGTGTAATGTAGAGCGACCAAAAATCATATGTACCCTAAACTAGTACCAACAATACTGCCACCCTATCCCGTAGTTTCTAAAATGGGGCCACTTTTATGGAGTTTCTACTCTAGGGGTGCATCAGGGGGGCTTCAAATGGGACATGGTGTAAAAAAAAACAGTCCAGCAAAACCTGCCTTCCAAAAACCGTATGGCATTCCTTTCCTTCTGCGCCCTGCCGTGTGCCCATACAGCGGTTTACGACCACATATGGGGTGTTTCTGTAAACTAAAGAATCAGGGCAATAAATATTGAGTTTTGTTTGGCTGTTAACCCTTGCTTTGTAACTGGAAAAAAATTATTAAAATGGAAAATCTGCCAAAAAAGTGAATTTTTTAAAATTGTATCTCTATTTTCCATTAATTCTTGTGGAACACCTAAAGGGTTAACGAAGTTTGTAAAATCAGTTTTGAATACCTTGAGGGGTGTAGTTTATAGAATGGCATCATTTTTGGGTGGTTTCTATTATGTAAGCCTCGCAAAGTGACTTCAGACCTGAACTGGTCCCTAAAAATTGGGTTTTTGAAAATTTCTGGAAAATTTCAAGATTTGCTTCTAAACTTCTAAGCCTTGTAACGTCCCCCAAGAATAAAATGTCATTCCCAAAATGATCCAAACATGAAGTAGACATATGGGGATTGTAAAGTAATAACTACTTTTGGAGGTATTACTATGTATTATAGAAGTAGAGAAATTGAAACTTGAAAATTTGCAATTTTTTCAAATTTTGGGTGAATTTGGTATTTTTTTATAAATAAAAATGATTTTTTTTTTACTTCATTTTACCAGTGTCATGAAGTACAATATGTGACAAAAAAAACAATCTTGGAATGGCCTGGATAAGTCAAAGCGTTTTAAAGTTATCAGCACTTAAAGTGACACAGGTCAGATTTGCAAAAAATGGCCAAGTCCTAAAGAGGACCTTTCACCGATCCTGACATTGTGAACTAAGTATCATGACATATACAGCGGCGCCCAGGGATCTCACTGCACTTACTATTATCCCTGGGCGCCGCTCCGTTCTCCCGTTATGTCCTCCGGTATGTTCGGGGACTTGGTTATAGTAGGCGGAGACTTAGGGGACTTGGTTATAGTAGGCGGGTTCTGCTGGGCGTCTCCTTCTCCTAGGCTGTAGCGCTGGCCAATCGCAGCGCAGAGCTCACAGCCTGGGAGGTTTTTTTCTCCCAGGCTGTGAGCTCTGCGATACGATTGGCCAGAATGGGTCCACAAAATCCGTGGGATTTCAATCCATGCTTCCGTTCCGCGAAAAAAATAGAACTTGTTCTATCTTTTTGTGGAACGGACGGATCACGGACCCATTTAAGTTGAATGGGTCTGGATCCGTCCCGGCCACCGCACGGACATTGCCCGTGCATTGGGGACCGCAAATGGTAGCCTTCAGGTAAGAACACAGCAGCAGCCCGGTATACGGAAAGGGGGGTGATTTGAACTTTTATACAGGGTGGGCCATTTATATGGATACACCTTAATAAAATGGGAATGGTTGGTGATATTAACTTCCTGTTTGTGGCACATTAGTATATGTGAGGGGGGAAACTTTTCAAGATGGGTGGTGACCATGGTGGCCATTTTGAAGTCGGCCATTTTGAGTCCAACTTTTTTTTTTTAATAGGAAGAGGGTCATGTGACACATCAAACTTATTGGGAATTTCACAAGAAAAACAATGGTTTGCTTGGTTTTAACGTAACTTTATTCTTTCATGAGTTATTTACAAGTTTCTCTTTGTTTACAGCCATTGACATGTCGCCGAGGTTAACACGTGAGGAGCGGATAGAAATTGTGTTGATGTCTGGTGAACGCAGTAACCGGGTCATTGCAGCAGATTTCAATGCAAGACACCCTACGAGACCACCCATCTCCCATGCTACAGTTAGCAAACTGCTTGCTAAGTTTCGTGAAACTGGTTCAGTGTTGGATTTGCCAAAATGTGGACGCATAAAATCTGTCTCTAATGAAGAAACATCAGTGGCTGTCCTAGCTTCATTCAGCAAGAGCCCACAGCATAGCACTCGCCGCATGTCACTGGAGAGTGGCATTAGTCGAACATCCCTTCGGCGGATATTAGCTACTCACAAATGGCACCCTTACAAACTCCAGCTACTGCAGCATCTCAACCAGGATGACCCAGATCGGCGCACTGAATTTGCAGAATGGGCAAAACAAAGATTGGAACAGGACCCTCAGTTTACGCAGAAAATTTTGTTCAGTGATGAGGCAAACTTTTATATGAATGGTGAAGTTACCAAATAAAACCACCGCTATTGGTCTGACACTAACCCACTGTAATGACCGACGTCACGCACAGGGAGGATAAAAGGGAAAGCCCTGCCCAAGGGAGAGGGAAAGGTGGTGACCCTTGCGGCTGGCACCTGACTGCCCTGACGTCCCTAGACAGGTTCCTCACCCGTGCGGCGATCACGTGCCTAAACCCTGGCTTTCCCTAAAATGAGAGAGGAATATAAGGAGGTTTGGGAGTGCTGGAAAAGGAACAGCTGAGGAGAAGGAGCTACGGATCCCTGAGTAAGCCAAAATGGTTTGCAAAGCAAACCCAGAAAGCTACCATAAGGAAAACAGCCCTATCTTACATAGAGCGTGCAGCCAACCGCTGCGACTTCCTGACCCCGGGTATAACGGAGTCAGGCGTGGTTCTCGATACCCTCGTGACAGTACCCCCCTCTCTACGAGGGGCCTCCGGACACTCAGGACCAGGTCTCTCAGGATGAGAGGCATGAAAAACCCGAACTAGCCTGTCGGCGTTTACCTCAGACGCAGGAACCCACATTCTTTCCTTGGGACCGTAACCTCTCCAATGCACCAGATATTGAAGAGAGCGGCGGACCCGACGAGAATTAACAATTTTGGATATCTGAAATTCTAGATTACCATCCACGACAACAGGAGGGGGTGGCAGCGGTGACGGTTCTAGAGGTGGAACATATTTTTTGAGTAACGACTTATGAAAAACATTATGAATTTTAAAAGTCTGAGGTAACTCCAGGCGAAAAGCCACGGGGTTGATGATGGCTACAATTTTGTAAGGGCCAATAAACCTAGGACCCAGTTTCCAAGAGGGAACCTTCAATTTAATATTCCTAGTAGACAACCACACATAGTCATTCACTCCTAGGTCCGGACCTGGCGACCGTCTCTTATCAGCCATGCATTTATATTTACCTCCCACATTTTTCAAGTTAGCTTGCACCTTCTGCCATACCGATGAAAGAGATGACGAAAACCGTTCCTCTTCGGGAACCCCAGAAGACCCCCCCTCTTTGAAAGTACAGAATTGGGGATGAAAACCATATGCACCAAGAAATGGTGACTTGCCAGTGGATTCCTGACGACGATTATTTATGGCAAACTCAGCTAACGGTAGATATGATGACCACAACTCTTGGTTTTCAGACACAAAACATCTTAGATATGTCTCAAGGTTTTGGTTGGTACGCTCAGTCTGTCCATTTGATTGAGGATGGAAAGCTGAGGAAAAGGACAAGTGTACCCCCAAACGGGAACAAAAAGCTTTCCAAAATTTAGAAATAAACTGGGTACCCCGATCCGAAACAACATCGGAGGGGACCCCGTGAAGCTTCACGATTTCACTGACGAATACCTGAGCAAGAGTCTTAGCATTAGGTAGTGCGGGTAACGCAATGAAGTGTACCATTTTGCTAAACCTGTCCACTACTACCAAAATAACAGTTTTACACGCAGACAAAGGTAAGTCAGTGATAAAATCCATTGACAGATGTGTTCATGGTCTATTGGGAATGACGAGTGGTAATAGAGACCCTGCAGGACGTGTATGTGAAACTTTTGCGCGCGCACAGGTAGAACAAGAAGACACAAAATCCAATACATCCTGACGCAACCTTGGCCACCAAAAACGACGAGACAATAGCTCCAAGGTTGCTTTACTACCCGGGTGTCCAGCAAGTGCCGAACTATGATGTTCCTTTAATAATTCGAAACGTAGGTTCAACGGTACAAACAATTTCTCTGAGGGGCAAGAGACCGGGGCGTCCCCCTGGGCCACTAACACCTTCCCCTCCAGAACAGAGTGTACCGCAGAGACAACCACTCCTCTTTGAAGAATGGGCACCGGATCACTCACATTACCTCCTCCAGGGAAACAACGAGATAATGCATCAGCCTTGGTGTTCTTTGCCCCAGGTCGATAGGTAATCACAAAGTTAAACCTGGTAAAAAATAGCGACCACCTAGCCTGTCTAGGGGTGAGACGCTTAGCTGATTCGAGGTACAGAAGATTTTTGTGGTCCGTAATCACAGTGACGGGGTGGACTGCCCCCTCTAAAAAGTGACGCCACTCCTCAAACGCTAGTTTAATAGCTAACAGTTCCCTATTGCCAATATCGTAGTTCTTTTCTGCTGCAGATAGTTTTTTAGAAAAGAAAGCACAAGGACGCCATTTGCCAGGAGACGGACCCTGAGACAGCACAGCCCCCACTCCCACCTCTGACGCATCGACTTCAACAATAAAAGGCTGAGAGACATCAGGTTGGACTAGTACAGGTGCTGAGGTAAACCTCTCTTTTAGAGAGGAAAAAGCAACTTTAGCGGCGTCAGACCATTTAGAAAAATCAGTCCCCTTCCTAGTCATGTCAGTAAGCGGTTTTACAATAAGTGAATAATTTTTAATGAATTTCCTATAGAAATTCGCGAAGCCCAAGAACCGTTGTAGTGCTTTGAGGTTCTCAGGAAGATCCCAATCTAAAATTGCCTGGACCTTCCTAGGATCCATACGGAAACCTGACGCAGATAAAAAATAACCCAGGAATTGTATCTCCTGAATGGCGAAGACACATTTTTCAATTTTAGCATATAATTTATTCGTCCGTAGGACCTGCAGTACTTGTCTGACATGCACCTCATGTGTTTTCAGATCAGACGAATAAATTAAAATATCATCTATGTATATTACCACAAACCTGCCGATTAGATGATTAAAAATGTCATTAACGAAATGTTGAAAGACGGCAGGAGCATTGGTCAGACCGAAAGGCATAACAAGATTTTCATAATGCCCCTCAGGGGTGTTAAACGCTGTCTTCCACTCATCCCCCTCCTTAATACGAATCAGATTGTAGGCCCCCCCTAAGATCAAGTTTGGAGAACCACCTAGCACCCGCAATCTGGTTAAACAGGTCAGGAATGAGAGGAAGAGGGTATGGGTCTCGGATGGTTATCCGATTTAATTCGCGAAAATCTAGGCAAGGACGCAGGCCCCCATCTTTCTTTTTAACGAAGAAAAACCCTGCTGCCACGGGTGAAGAAGAGGGTCTGATGTGTCCCTTAGCCAAGCTCTCGGAGATATAATCTTTCATGGCTTGTCTCTCTGGACCCGAAAGATTATATAACCTGGTCTTGGGTAATTTTGCACCGGGAATAAGGTTAACCGGGCAATCATAACAACGATGAGGTGGTAACTTCTGACAACCCTTTTCAGAAAAAACATCCTCAAAATCCGAAATAAATGTAGGTAGGGTAGTTATGGAGGCGACTAAGCAATTGTTATTTAAGCAATTTTCTCTGCACTGCTCACTCCACTCCGATATCTCCCTGGCCTGCCAATCCACCACTGGATTGTGCGCTACCAACCAGGGAAGACCCAGCACTACCGGAGTGGGAAGCCCCTCCAGAACGTAACATGAAAGCATCTCGTTATGGTGGTCCCCTACCCGAAGGTGTAAATTATGAACAATGTGGGTGACAGTGGCGTAACTAGAGTGTTATGGGCCCCAGTGCAAACTTTGGATCGGGGCCCCCCCCCCCCCCTTTTTACAAAGAAGCGGCAGATTTTCTTACGAAGGGCTCTTTCCCTTGTGGTTAGTCCGCTGCGTGAATGAGGGCCAAGCCCCGCTCCGGACAGCAGAGACACGGAGCAGTAACATGATTGATAATGCTCTGTGCCTCTCTGTGACCTTTTTACTACAAAATCACAGTGAGATAAAGTGGTCACTGTGAGTTTGTAGCAAAACGATCATAGAGAGGCACAGAGCATTATCAATTATGTTACTGCTCCGTGTCTCTGCTGTCCGGAGCGGGGCTTGGCACTCTTTCACACAGCGGATTAGCCACACGGGATCCGCTCGTGTTAAAGAGCCCTAAGCCCAATGCATGGCTACACTAACCCAGTCCTAATAAAATCTGGTCCTACCTCATCCAGGGTGTCGCTGGCTTCGGCGTGATATCCACTGGATCCAGAACAAGGTCCCTGTGGTGATAGAGAAAAAAATGAATAATCACATAAGGAAGGGATGGTGACTGCCCCTATGAAATCACCAGCAGGGGGCGCTGTGCTGGCCTGGTAGACTGAGCTATGCCAATGTATAGCAGGGTAATTTAGGACATTTCCCCTAAGTTCTACCACACAGTACTAATGCCCACATTGTGGCCCCTCACAGTACTAATGCCCACCTTGTGGCCTTTCACAGTAATTAAGCCCACCTTTGTTCCTGTCACAGTAGTTATGCCCAGATATGTGCCCCCTAACAGTAGATATGCCAAATATGTGCCCCCTAACAGGAGTTATGCCAAATATGTGCCCCCTCACGGTATTTATGCCAGATATGTGCCCCCTTCACAGTAGTTATGCCCAGATATGTGCCCCCTTCACAGTGGATATGCCCAGATATGTGCCCCTCACAGTGGATATGCCCAGATATGTGCCCCTCACAGTGGATATAGCAAGATATGTGCCCCTCACAGTAGTTATGGCCAGATATGTTCCCCCTCACAGTAGTTATGACCAGATATGTGCCCACTCACAGTAGTTATGCCAGATTATTTGCCCCTCACAGTAATGACCAGATACGTGCCCCCCTACAGTGGTTATGCTAGATTATGTGCCCCTCACATTAGATATGCCCACATATGTACCCCTCACAGTGGTTATGCCAGATTATGTGCCCCCCCTCACAGTAGTTGATATATGTGCCCCCTCATAGTAATGCCTTTATATGTGCCCCCCTCACAGTAGTTATGACAGATTAGGTGCCCCCTCAGTAGAGATGCACACTTTTGTGCCCCCCCTTCCCCTTTGCCCCCAGTCTGCAAAAAAAAAAAAAAAACATACTTACCCTCTTCCCTGATGTTTCACTGCCACACTCACATCGCGCTGCTGGCTGTACTGAAGGCAGTTTCCCGGGCCTTCAGAGCTCCTCCCACAGCCAGCAGCGCGATGTGCGGCCAGCAGAGGGAGCGCTAGAGCTCCTGCTTCACTGATGATCTGGAGACAGCCCGGCAGTGACAAGAACTGCCGGGCCGAGTGTATATGAGTGAGTGCGCGCGTCCCCCCTCTTCCTCCTCCCCCTCTCTGCGCAAACCTCCCCCACCTTGCCTCATAATATTAAACGTGTAATGGAGTGGAGCGCCCTGACGGGGCTGGCATTGTCACTGTACTTCATGCCGGGCCCCGTCACAGCTCTTCATTACATGTTAGTACAGCGGGCCCCCTCCCCCCGCCGGGCCCGGTCGCAGTCGCACCCCCTGCGACCGCGATCGTTACGCCCCTGGTGGGTGAGGTTTCTCTGAGCCAGGGGAGCAGAATCAATAGCGAATATGGGAATGGGTCTCTGTAAAGTACAGAGAGACAAACCCAAAGTGCGGGCAAAATGGGCATCTATCAAATTTACCCCTGCTCCACTGTCTAGAAAGAAAGAAATAGTCTCCGTCTTATCACCAAAAATAATAACCGCTGGCAACACAAATTGCGATGTACGTATGGAGGAAACGTATACCCCCCGGCTGACATCCTCCACACAGCCTGGGGTTAGTAGTTTTTCCGACGGTCTTTTGTTTCTGAGGAAAGAAGGACAGACATTAATGAAATGACCCCTCTCCCCACAAAAAAAACAAACCCCACGCCTACGGCGAGCCTCAGGAGGACGGACCTGACGAGTAGTTCCTCCTAGCTGCATAGGCTCGTCTAAGTCCGTACAGACTAACTGCTGCTTGGGAGGGGTTACCAATGGCTCCGGTTTTTTCAACCTGTCCCTAAGGCGTCTCTCTATACGGATAGAAAGGAACATAACCGCATCAAGGGAAAAGGGGGTCTCATATAATGCAAGCGCATCCTTAACCCTTTCGGATAACCCAGAGCAGAACTGACTCCTGAGAGCCGGGTCGTTCCACTGGGTATCCGTAGCCCACCTACGGAAGTCAGAGCAATACTCGTCTACCGGCCGCTCTCCTTGTAAGAGTCTCCGTAATCTTGATTCAGCCAGTGCGACTCGGTCAGGGTCGTCATATATGAGACCCAAAGCCCCGAAAAACTCATCCACTGACCGGAGAGCCTGGGAATCAGAGGGTAAACAGAACGCCCAGGACTGCGGGTCCCCCTGCAGCAGGGAAATAACAACCCCACCCGCTGATCTTCATTACCAGAGGAGTAAGGGCGCAGTTTAAAATATAACTTACAGGCCTCACGGAATGTCAAAAACTTGTCCCTTCCCCCAGAAAATCTGTCAGGGAGAGGGACCTTGGGTTCCGCAACAACCTGGTTACCAGTAGCAACCGCTGGGCTTGCGGTCAGTTGTAATCACTGCTGTTGCTTAAGGACCGACGTCACGCACAGGGAGGATAAAAGGGAAAGCCCTGTCCAAGGGAGAGGGAAAGGTGGTGACCCCTAACTCACCTTGCGGCTGGCACCTGACTGCCCTGACGTCCCTAGACGGGTTCCTCACCCGTGCGGCGATCACGTGCCTAAACCCTGGCTTTCCCTAAAATGAGAGAGGAATATAAGGAGGTTTGGGAGTGCTGGACAAGGAACAGCTGAGGAGAAGGAGCTAAGGATCCCTGAGTGAGCCAAAAGGGTTTGCAAAGCAAACCCAGAAAGCTACCATAAGGAAAACAGCCCTATCTTAAATAGAGCGTGCAGCCAACCGCTGCGACTTCCTGACCCCGGGTATAACGGAGTCAGGCGTGGTTCTCGATACCCTCGTGACACCCACATTGGATAGATCCCTCCAAGACTGTTGGACCAAAAAATTGATGGTATGGTGTGGTATATGGGGTACAAAGATAGTGGGGCCATTCTTCATCAATGGAAACCTCAAGGCCACTGGATATGCGAAATTGCTACATGATGATGTGTTTCCCTCTTTATGCACTGAAGCTGGCACGTTCCCTGAGTTTTTCCAGCAAGATGGTGCACCACCACATTATGGGTGTCAGGTCCGAGCATTCCTAGATGAACAGTTTCCTGGAAAGTGGATTGGTCGTCGTGGGCCAGTTGAATGGCCCCCAAGGTCTCCCAATCTGACCCCCTTAGACTTTTATCTTTGGGGTCATCTGAAGGCAATTGTCTATGCTGTGAACATACGAAATGTGCAGCACCTGAAACTACGGATACTGGAAGCCTGTGCTAACATTTCTCCTGCGGTGTTGCTATCAGTGTGTGAAGAGTGGGAGAAGAGGGTTGCATTGACAATCCAACACAATGGGCAGCACATTGAACACATTTTATAAGTGGTCAGAAACTTGTAAATAACTCATGAAAGAATAAAGTTACATTAAAACCAAGCACACCATTGTTTTTCTTGTGAAATTCCCAATAAGTTTGATGTGTCACATGACCCTCTTCCTATTGAAAAAACAAAAATTGGATTCAAAATGGCAGACTTCAAAATGGCCGCCATGGTCACCACACATCTTGAAAAGTTCCCCCCTTCACATATACTAATGTGCCACAAACAGGAAGTTAATATCACCAACCATTCCCATTTTATTAAGGTGTATCCATATAAATGGCCCACCCTGTAGTGACTAGGTCCTATCCGCAGATCCCAGAGTTTCAAAATCCCCCCATGTTATGTTACAAATGGGCAGGCAATTTAAAAGATAAAATCATTAGAGCGGATATAGGTACCAACAGAAAGGGCCCCCGACAAATGGTATTGTCAACAGTCAGGAAGGGCACCTTCTCTTGTTTAAGCTGCATCCATTGTTGCAGTATAATAAAAGGCCCTTACATCTCACAGCCACACACTGGGGAACAAATCCCAATAAAGGGACACTTCACCTGCAATAGCCCTTTCATTGTATACTTGTTGAAATGTCCACGCGGCCTTTGCTACGTAGGTGAGACTACGATGCGCATGAAGGATCGCTTTGCAAAGCATAAATCAACAATTTGCAATGAAAATTTTCTATTGCCTATCCCGCTGCATTTTCATCAACAGAGACACAATGTGTCTCAACTTCGCTTTCAAATTATCGAAGAAGTATTGCCACCTCGAAGGGGAGGTAATAGAGTTGAGCTGTTACTTAAACGTGAGGCCTACTGGATCCACCGCCTACAAACGATGACACCCAAAGGGTTAAATCGAGAGTATGCGGTGACCAGTTTTTTGTAATGTTTCCCATTCTAATATAAGAGTATTATTGCTTGATACATTTATCTTCTTTGCCCGATTTATGTAACTTATATTCTGTAACGTGTAATTGATTTACTTATCGCGATCATCGATGAAACAGAAGGATCGTAACTATTAATTGTATCTTTGTATGAGATTAGAAGTTAGTAAACCATTTTAGTTACCTTGCCAACATGATGTCAGAATCACATGACTTGAATGCTTCTATCATGTGATCGAGTACATGCCTATGTTCATTTCTATGCAACTTGCTGCTCACTTGTGTTTGACAAAGGCACTTGCACGTGCCGAAACGCGCGTCACTTTTTCTTATGAGTGGCGAATAAAGAATTCACGATTGCATCGCAAGGAGCGCCGGTTCTGTTTTTCTATTGAAGGCTACAAGTTGTGAACAATTCTGGGGGAAGTAGGAAGTGAGCAAATCAGAATAGAATCAGAGAGGAAAGAGGCACAATGTGAAATAGGAATGTGAACAATCTGCTTCTATGAACATGGATGCAACCTCAGAGGCATGCTGGGCCGTGTGGTGCCACTATGATACACAAACTTTCTTATTAATGAGAGAAACGGCGATCAGATGAGAAGGTAGCGATGAGAGAGCCACCCTATTCCATGATAGTCCATGGACTTAGCTTCTGGTATAATTCTGAGGTGCACTTACAGTAAGAGCTACACAGAAAACACTTTAGTAACGTGATATAAAGACCGTGACACAACCTCTTATGGAGAAACCCTCCTGATCGAATATGTAAGTGAGGGATGGATGCAGCTAGATCCACCTGTGGTGCCACAAGTGTACTATGTACAGGGCAAAACTAGAAATACACTAAAAACTGCACATTCAGAAAAAAAAATATAGTTCCTCATTTTCAGCCTAATTTTTGTTCATCACTTTTGTTCTGATTGACTTGATAGGCTCATGTCGTGTGTTAACCGTTTCATGTCTGTCCTGTCACATTCACATGACAGTTGTCATTTTGTTTATCAGAAACTATTTGCTATGATCAATGAGCGGTAAAGATGACTTACAGAAAGGTAGATACTTTTTCACATTATTTTACCACTCCTGCACCCTGCTACTGTCTTTATTGGGCTAACACAGTGCCATCTTATCTATTGCTGTCCAGGTCCTCCACACTGTGCATTCCAATAATGTTGTTATGTAACTGTTCATGTAATGTACCTGGTTCACCAGCAGTTGGCAGCGTTTCTGGAAGAGCTATCTTAGATAGAATGGAACCTTCTATTCCATTCTAACCCCCCTCTGGAGAGGAGTGGGCTAATCCTACTTCCTGCACTAAGGGTGGGGACCAGTTAGTTCCAGTTGTGGTCTTCCCTAGACAGGGGAAGGGTGTGCAGGGACACCAGCCAGAGTACCTTAAGCTCTGCTGTGCATGGAAGCCAAAGCTTAAAGCCTCAGAAGCCTCCAGGCATAACCTAGAGTCAGACTACAGAGAAGAAGTGCAGCATACAGAAGAAGCTGAGTTATACGGCCAACCTGTCAGTACAGCAGAGTCAGAGAGAAACAGAGACATAACAGATTTGAGTTTGCCTGCCAGTTTCATGCTAAAGCCTGCTGGAACCAAGACAAAGCCTGTAAACTGTTTGGAGAAATGTTTATTAAAGTAAAGCTAACATTGAACTTCATCTCAAGGTCTGGACTTAAGTTATTTCTTAAAATCCCTCAATTATTCCCCATATTTATTGCTTCTGAGCCAAAGCCTGGGGTCCAGCTGTATCCATGTAGGAGCACCGTGACACACATAAAGAGACATTTTAGGATGCACTATACCACTCAGCATTCCTACACCTGGGGCGTGGTATAGAGGGCCCTGGGGGGAGGCGCCCATTGCAGTATGCTTTATTTTTGCATAATGATTTTTCTAGTATTTAACTCCGGTCTAAATATCATAATGTACAATTTTGGAAAAAAAATGCAAACAAGCACTCCAGCGCATGAGGTCAATATAGCGAATATCTCCACAGCCACCATATATTTCCCCCTGGTGCTCAGATAAGCCGGGATCATGGACATCCAGACGCTGCAGAACACCAGCATGCTGAAGGTAATGTACTTGGCTTCATTAAAACTGTCCGGTAATGTCCTCACCATGAAAGCAAGAATAAAACCCACAGCTGCCAGGAACCCCAGATAACCCAACATGGAGTAGAACCAGATATCTGAGCCTTCATTGCACTGAATGATAATCTTTCCAGGATAAGAGATATGGTCAAACTCTACATAAGGAGGTGACACCAGCAGCCAAGTAACACAAAGCAGAACTTGTATGAAGGAACATATCACAACTACATAATTAGAGATTTTGAGAGAGACCTTCTTCACCCAAGAGTTGCCTGGTTTGGTAGCTTTGAAGGCGATGCAGACTGTGATAGTCTTCCCAAGAACAGAAGAGACACAGATGGAGAAGAAGACACCAAACAGTGTTTGTCTCAACAAGCAGGTGATGTCCACAGGATGACCAAGAAACAAAAAGACGCAAAGGAAACTCAGCAAGATGGAGACCAGGAGGATGAAGCTCAAAGTCCGGTTATTGGCCTTCACTAGAGGAGTGTCCCAGTAATAAATAAAGCTTCCTAATATAAATAATGTGATTGCAGAGAATAATAAGGACATGACTGAAAATACTGGAACCAGAATATCCATCTGATAGGACAGGAACTCATATGTTTTGGGGACACATTTCACTTTCTTCTCATCAGACCTCTCATCTTCTGGACATTTAAGGCAGATTTCACTGTCTGAAATAAAAAATAAAAAGTGAAGATATCAGTAGTGTCATCGTTACATGTAGGCTTCACTTTTACTTCTATTGTATCTAGTCAATCACTAGAGGCCATCCAGAGATCATTATGTACAGTGCCTTGAAAAAGCTGCTCAGAGTTGATGGGAAGATGGATGGAACTAAATACATAGCAATCTTGGAGAAAAACATAGTAGAGGCTGCAAAACTCTTCAGACGGAGGCAGAGGTTCACCTTCCAGCAGGACAACGACCCTCAACATCCAGCCAAAGCCACAATGGAATGGTTTCGAAAAAAAGGGCAATAAAAGACAAAAAAAGGGCATTTAAAAAATACAGACTTCCGATTTCGGCACACACATGTAAAGGAGGAGGACGACGAAGCTCCGGGACCCACGGCCCAAAAACCGATTCAAAGCCACTCCTAGGGACTGAGTACCCCGCCTGATAACACCCCAGAAGACAAAGGGGCTTTATATGGAGAAATTCCTACACATTTGTCACTCCCGCAAAGAGAAGAAAGACAGCCGCGAGGCAAGGTGGCGGCGGTGATAGAAAAACCACACAGACTCACAAGGTCTGCCTCGCAACCTCCCCGTAGGGATGATGAATTGGCAAGCGCTGGAGCTAAAGAGGAAGAGGTTAGTCCATCACCAGACCTTACTATCTCTTGCCGGACTATGGCCATTGAAGTAGCCAAGTTGTTAGCACCAGACATAAAATCTACTCTGGAGGCCACAGTCTCCTCAGCGCTCCAACAAATACAGAGGGAGTTATCCCAACACTCCATCTAGATCAATGAGCTGGAGCAGAGAGTAAACCTGGTGGAGGAATTAGAAAGGGCCCAAACCCAAATACGTCCTTAGTAATAACCAGGCCCTCAAAGACAAAGTGGAGGATCTGGAGAATCGCTCCAGAAGGAGCAATCTGAGAATAGTGGGACTGCCGGAGCTAATATCATCAAGCCAACTGGTACAAATAAAAGTACTAAATAAAAGACGCATGCTAAAACCTCTAACAGATAACCTACGACACAAGATAATTGCCTTCCACTGGCTTTTCCCCTTCGGTATGCTGATAACCTGGAGGGAAAAAAGATATATCATCAGAACACCAAAGGATTTGCCAGATGTCCTGGCTGCCTTAGAAATAGAGGACATAGATATCCCAGACTGGTCCATTGCTACTGATGTCCTCATCCCTTCAGAGATCCCACCTTCTACCACCTGGGAAACTGTTCTCTCAAGCAAAGCTCAGAAGAACAAGAAAAAGCAGGGGAAGATGACACCTAGACATCTTATCGCTGATGACGACTGAGGTCGTTTGGACTGGCGGTCATAGGTCTTTTCCTCCTCTTAATGGGGATCTCTAGGAGAACTAGATTTCTCCACCTCCTTCTCATTGTGAAGGTAGAATTTGGGTACTCGGTCTCGGTCTGCAGCATGGGCCTCCATCCCTCCCCCTCTCCCTTCCTACCTCTCTTCTTACCATCCCTCCCCCTCCGGAAGGTTCTAGTCTAAATTTTCTTGCAATATATTGAGGGTAGCACCTCTTTTAGACTGAACACGCCCATCTACCTGGGACTTATGAGCAGAGTACGTTTGTAGCTGGTTCCTACACTGCCCTGAATATTGTAGGCTTAAGTAAGTCCAAAGTGAGGCAGTATCTTTAGTAATAGGGACCCATCTGCGGAAGCCACCTTGAAGCCTGGTAGATGGGCCCGACACGTATGTGCGCTAAGAGCTTCCATTATTCATTTCTAGTCGGTATTGTACCACTTTTTTCTAGAATGACCCCCATTTCTTAGCTCTATTTTTTGTATATTTAACGGTGTGCAGCCATTTAGTTTTTTGTACCGTCTCCCAAATGTTTCAGCTGGCAGTTCAATGAGACACTACTTAGCTCCATGAATTTCTCATGTGTAATAACCAAGGAGAGACCTCCCCACAATTCGTGTGGGAAGCTCATAAAGCGGTAATTAGGGGTGAATTTATTTCGCTCGCTTCCAATTTAAACAAAGTAAGGCAAAAAAGAACAGATGAAATACTCACCAAGATCTCTAAGCTAGAATGTTCACATAAACGTCTAAAAAAAAAGAGAGATATCCTAGATAAACTTAATGCAGCCAGAGAAGAATTGAAAACTCATCTTAATGCACAGTCGGCAAAATTATATCTGTCAATAAAGCAAAAATTCTTTGCTCATGGCAATAGGCCTACTAAATTCATGCTGGCCTTATTGCGCCAACGCAAATGCAAATCTAGAATCTCGACCATTAGGACAGGAGGAAAACAACTTTATAGAGGTGACACTTTACGTGACTTCTACTCAGATCTCTACACCATTAATGCAGTAGAATCTGAAGAGGTAAAACGCAAAAAAACTGATCTCACCTCAGATTTTCTACGGAAGCTAAGCCTACCATCTATTAACACTGATTATGTTCACCAATATCTGAGAATGAGGTCATGGATACCCTGAAATCAATTGCCAAAGGAAAGTCACCACAGGCCCCGACGGCCTCCCAGCCATATACTACACAACCTTCAATGATGTACTTACCCCCTACATGGCCCAAGTCTTTAATGCTGTATTAGAAGGGACGCCTTTCGCTCCCCAAACACTGAGCGCTCATATTACACTGATTCCCAAACCCTAAAAAGACCCAGCTCTCTGCTCAAGCTATAGGCCCATTTCTTTATTAAATCTGGATCTTAAAATCTATGCCAGAATCCTGTCAGCTAGAATAAAACCCCTGCTTCAGGACTTGATTCACCCAGACCAATCAGGATTTGTTCCAGGTAGGGAAGGGAAAGATGGTATGTACAAAATTATTAACGCTATCGCTCTAGCCAAATGTCATAGGACCCCCATTGTACTGCTCGGGACAGATGCAGAGAAAGCGTTTGACAGAGTGGCCTGGCCCTTTATCATTAGCACTTTACAAAAATTTGGTTTTCCAGATCCTTTCATTAAGGCATTCTTCTCAATGTGCGCTTCTCCTTGCGCCTACATAAAAGCTAATGATACTCTGTCCCGAGCAGTACATATCAGCAACAGAACTAGACAGGGCTGCCCGTTATCCCCGATTTTATTTATTTTGTCGATAGAGCCTCTGTTGCAATCTATTAGGCAGAACCCTGAGATTAATGGTCTAAGATGCTGTGACTTGGAGATAAAACAAGCAGCATATGCAGATGACCTCCTGCTGGTCGTCTCAAATCCTAAACAGGCATTTCACCATGTTATCGAAACATTTGAGAGATTTGGTGAGATATCCAATTTTAAAATCAATGTCTCCAAGTCACAAGCGATGGGCATACATTACTCTCCCAGGGCCCTTAAGTATCTAGAAAATAGTTCTTCCTTTCAATGGACCAGAAGCTCCTTGAAATTCCTAGGTGTTAATATCCTACCTGATCTCAATAAGTTATATAGCCTAAACTTCTCACCACTTCTAAATTCCCTACCAGATTTATTGAGTTCCTGGACGCCCACCTTTATCTCATGGCTGGGACGCAAAAACATGTTTAATACTTTAATTCTCCCTAAACTCACTTATCTTATACAAGTGCTCCAAATTAAACTTCCAAAACATTTCCAAAAGACCTTTAGGAAAATTTGCTTCAAATATGTTTGGGGTAAAATAAAACCAAGGATCTCCCATAAAATCCTTCAATTAAGCTCTTACCAAAGGAGGGATAGGCCTTCCATCACTATCCAGATATATTACAGCTGTTCACCTTAGCTGGATTATAGATTGGGTGAGACGCCCGAGACATAAACTTTGGATCAAGTTAGAAGAAGAAATATCTAGATACCTGCTAAGAAGTCTAGTCTTCACAGATCCACAAACAGCCCCCGTTATAAATAAAGATAACTTGTTAGTTCATGCGACATTGTCCTTATTGGAGACACTTGTTCAAAATATCCCTCCCACCTACTAAATCTGGGTGACCGTCTTCTCACAGCAGGCGAAGGCTTTAAAACCTTGCCAATACAAGTTCGAAGTGCCAATTCCTCCCCTGCAGACTTTTTAGACCCAGATGGAAGCATTCCTGATCCACAAACTATGAAAGATTGGTTTGGGACCTCACAATTTAATAGCCTTCACCACAACATTATATCAAAAGCTTTAAAAAAAAGTTATGTCCCCAGATTACCAGACACGGGAACCCTCATGGTTTGAGAAATTAATCTCACAGACACAGACCCCCAAAAGGCTTATACACAACATATGCAAAAATCTACTCCAAAATGAGACCCCTAGCTCTTGAGAGAATGGGAGAGAGATTTAAACGTCAAATTCACAAAAGAAGTCCTCAAGATGCTCCAACATTCAAGAAAATACATATAAAGTGATCTCTTACACCTGTCAGATTAAGCCAGATGTATAGTACCACATCAGACATATGCTGGAGATGCCTCAAAGAACGAGGCACCTTCCTACACATTTGGTGGACATGTCCATTACTACAAACGATCTGGACCCAGATTTTTAACAAAATCAACTCTATCCTAAAGAAAGAACAAATGAGGATCCCCAGTTGTCCAGAGGTTGCCCCTTTTAAACATCATACCGAACCACCTGACCTCATCAGAAAAAGGTATTTTAAGAGTCCTTTTAGCTGCATCTAGGCTCCTCATAGATTCTAACTGGAAAACACAAGGTCCTTTGTCTAGCACTCATTGGCAGGACAAAGTTGCCTCAATTTCCAGACTGGAAGAATTATCCCATTGGGAACTGAGGACACATCATAAATACAGCAAAGTCTGGTCCCTCTGGGTTAACTGGCGATCCTCAAAACACAATTCATAGGAGGTTACCCTTAGCTCACTCAAGAACCCAATATGTAATCGCTTTGTATAGCTAGAAGCAGGTTAACGATCTGTTCCGGCAACATATACAGAAATACTCCTCATCACCTCATCACCCTTACCATTGGTACACTCTCCCCCCCCCCCTCTTCTTCCCTCCATCTTCTTTCTTGTTCCTTTCTTTCCAAGTTTTTTTTTCTTTTTTTTCCCTCCTTTATTTCATTTAAATAATATTAATATTTAGGCCTAGATCTCAGGATCTAATGTTGGCAAGAGAGGACCTCCTCCTCCCGCCCTCCTGGCCTTCCTCCTGGGACCTTATGACCATAATTGCCCTTAGTGCAATGTTGGTCTCTAGCTCAGGATGAATGGATATCCGGAGTTCCGGGCCAGAAGGGTAGTTGTTCACTAGGTATTAATAAGACAGGTAGTATTATATGTAAGATTTTCACATTCTTATTTAAGGTCCAGATAAACCAGGAATTTGTAGCTCTTCGATACATCTTTGTGCTTCTCTGGTATTCAAGTCTCGGGCTTGAAAGCCCCATGTTAATGTCATTGCTATTGTTCACTTCACCTGATACTTGTACCTTTGTACCTTGCCTTTATACCGCAAGTATGATCTGCTACTATGATTTGTAACCTTCTTTCTTTGAAAATTAATAAAAAGAATTTGGAAAGAAAAAAGAAAGATGAAACAGGAACTTTGCAGACTTACCTGAAAAAGGTAGTAGATATATTGGGAAAATACTTTGCATCCTTATATAGTTTGTATAGTGGCTCTCCTATCTCATTATCCGTCACCCAGTCACTATAGTAATAAATGGTTCAAAGTTCACAAATAGACTAGTACTCACCATCCAAATCACATCTAAAACCACTTTGATATGAAAGGTAGATTAAAAATTACTGTTTATTTCACACATAAAACTTAAAGATAAAAATAAAATATCTAAAAAAATGTTCTGCTTATAAAGTTGTTATACTCCCCAATTGCAATATTAAAATGTACAAATAATATATATAGATAACGTATATATATACAGGCTGGTCTATGTGAAGACTTATTCTTAGGAAAAAAGGGATTAATATCTTCAGTATTGATAGGAAATATATTGATAAAGAATACATTGATAGGAGAGAGACTGGAGGGGTCCCACCCCGAGGGAAGATCGTGGTGCTGATAAAACAGCCTGACACACGATGTTCCATTAGAGCGGGACCGTCCCATTTATCTATAGAAATCCATATACTTCAAAATATGAATTAAGGCCTCCCGGTTGTATAGTATCGAATTCGTAAATACGTCTTGATTCTTGTCTGGACATCTTAAGGATGTGGTCACCTCCCCTCCAGTGTGTTTTAACTTTCTCTAAAGCTGCAAACTTAATCCCGTAGGGTCTTTGTTATGTGTTTAAAATGAAGGGACAAAGATGATATTAAAATATGAATTATCACATCGCATCGATTGGTTTTCAACTCATCTTTTTATTTATTTATGACTGACACTTCTTATGTGTGTTGGATTTAATATATAAATTATTGCATCTTCTTGATCAGTTTGAACCTTTTTTGGATATTTTACCTATTTATGAAAGGCAAAGACTCAAGTGGACGTTGATTGGACATTATTTGTACATTTTAATATTGCAATTGGGGCAACCTTATAAGCATAACATTTTTTTAAAATATATTTTTAGTTTTTAGTTTTATGTGTGAAATAAACAGTAATTTTTGATCTACCTTTAATATCAAATTAGTTTTAGATTAGATTTGGATGGTGAGTGCTAGTCTATTTGTGAACTTTGCATCCTTATATGCACAGGACTCCTATGCTAAAGCCCGTGCAAATGATCTTTTGCAAAGGGTTAATCTCCCACGACTGTCAGAAGACTCTTTAAATTCCCAAAATCAGACATTTCAGAAGTTGAGTTGAAATTCACATTGGAAACTCTCCAAAATGGGAAAGCTCCAGGCCCTGACGGGTATCCTGCGGAGTTTTATAAGGCCTTGGGGGAAGAGGTTACACCTACACTCACTTCGCTTTTCAACTCTATTCTACAAAGGGGGGAGACTGCCACCCTCGGGTAAGATGGCTTATATAAAGATTCTCCCTAAACAAGGGAAGGATTTAACCTGCCCAGAGTCGTTTAGGCCTCTTTCACACTTGCGTTGTCTGGATCCGGCGTGTACTCCACTTGCCGGAATTACACGCCGGATCCGGAAAAACGCAAGTGTACTGAAAGCATTTGAAGACGGAACCGTCTTCCAAATGCGTTCAGTGTTACTATGGCACCCAGGACGCTATTAAAGTCCTGGTTGCCATAGTAGGAGCGGGGGAGCAGTATACTTACAGTCCGTGCGGCTCCCGGGGCGCTCCAGAGTGACGTCAGAGCGCCCCATGCGCATGGATGACGTGATCCATGTGATCACATGATCCATGCGCTTGGGGTGCCCTGACGTCACTCTGGAGCGCCCGGGGAACCGCACGGACGGTAAGTATACCGCTCCCCCGCTCCCCGCTACACTTTACCATGGCTGTCAGGACTTTAGCGTCCCGGCAGCCATGGTAACCACTCTGAAAAAGCTAAATGTCGGCTCCGGCAATGCGCCGAAACGACGTTTAGCTTAAGGCCGGATCCGGATCAATGCCTTTCAATGGGCATTAATTCCGGATCCGGCCTTGCGGCAAGTGTTCCGGATTTTTGGCCGGAGCAAAAAGCGCAGCATGCTGCGGTATTTTCTCCGGCCAAAAAACGTTCCGTTCCGGAACTGAAGACATCCTGATGCATCCTGATGCATCCTGAACGGATTTCTCTCCATTCAGAATGCATTAGGATAATCCTGATCAGGATTCTTCCGGCATAGAGCCCCGACGACGGAACTCTATGCCGGAAGACAAGAACGCAAGTGTGAAAGAGCCCTTAGACCAATTTCTCTCTTTAACCAAGATATAAAACTAATGTCCAAAATATTGGCCAATAGACTTGCCGCTTTCCTGCCAGACCTGATAGGAAGCCATCAAGTAGGCTTTATAAGAGGACGCTCAGCGGTCACTAACATTAGGAAAGTCTTAGCAGCTCAGGATGGACAGAAGGAGATGGGGCAGACTGATAATCCGGCGCTTCTGGCAATTGACGCGGAAAAAGCCTTCGATAACGTTAGTTGGGAGTGGCTTGGAGAAGTATTGGATGCAGTTGCACTAAGGGGAGCTTATCGAAACTATTTAACAGCTCTATATGAGGATCCACAAGCTAGGGTATACGTGCCCGGACATTTGTCTAACATCAAAAAAAAACTCAAAAAAGGAACTAGACAGGGGTGCCCTTTGTCCCCTTTGATGTAGCCCTCGAGCCGCTTGCACAATTATTTATACAATCCAACGTGTACGAGGGGATTATAATAGGTAAGAAAGAAAGAAAATGAGCATGTTTTGCAGACGACCTCTTGGTATATATGAAGGCCCCGGGCTGCATCTGAAAAAAGATCTTAGACACTTTCCAGTATTATGGCCCAGTCACGGGTTACAAGGTAAATGTGACGAAAAGTCGGAATCAAGGGTAATATCCTAATACCTCATTTGGAGGTGGAAGTGAGGAAGGAGTACATGTCTTACTTGGGAATTAAGATAGGTAGAACCCCAGCATCACTGTATGCCTTAAATTACCCCCCGCTGATACAGAAAATTGAAAAGGAACTTGAAAAGTGGAGAGACCTGCCGCTATCCCTGTGCGGGAGGGCCCACCTTTCAAAAATGATGCGTTTTTATAGGTTATTATATCCCCTATATCCCACTGTTGCTGAAACATGCAGATATAATGAGGCTACAAGCAGCGTTTACTTCTTTCCTCTGGAAAAAAAAAGCGACCTCGCATAGCATATAAGAAACTATGCATGTTGAAATGGGGGGGGGGGGGGGGGTGTTTACAATTGCCGAACATAAGAAACTATAATTTGGCGGCTTTGTCTAGACATATAGACATAGACATAGACATAGAATGTGTCGGCAGATAAGAACCATTTGGCCCATCTAGTCTGCCCAATATACTGAATACTATGGATAGCCCCCGGCCCTATCTTATATGAAGGGTGGCCTTATGCCTATCCCATGCATGCTTAAACCCCTTCACTGTATTTGCAGCTACCACTTCTGCAGGAAGGCTATTCCATGCATCCACTACTCTCTCAGTAAAGTAATACTTCCTTATATTACTTTTAAACCTTTGCCCCTCTAATTTAAAACTGTGTCCTCTTGTGGTAGTTTTTCTTCTTTTAAATATGCTCTCTTCCTTTACCGAGTTGATTCCCTTTATGTATTTAAAAGTTTCTATCATATCCCCTCTGTCTCTTCTTTCTTCCAAGCTATACATATTAAGGTCCTTTAACCTTTCCTGGTAAGTTTTATCCTGCAATCCATGTACTAGTTTAGTAGCTCTTCTCTGAACTCTCTCTAGAGTATCTATATCCTTCTGGAGATATGGCCTCCAGTACTGCGCACAATACTCCAAGTGAGGTCTCACCAGTGTTCTGTACAGCGGCATAAGCACTTCACTCTTTCTACTGCTTATACCTCTCCCTATACATCCAAGCATTCTGCTGGCATTTCGTGCTGCTCTATTACATTGTCTTCCCATCTTTAAGTCTTCTGAAATAATTACTCCTAAATCCCTTTCCTCAGATACTGAGGTCAGGACTGTGTCAAATATTCTATATTCTGCCCTTGGGTTTTTACGCCCCAGGTGCATTATCTTGCACTTATCCACATTAAATTTCAGTTTCCAGAGTTCTGACCATTCTTCTAGTTTTCCTAAATCCTTTTCCATTTGGCGTTTCCCTCCAGGAACATCAACCCTGTTACATATCTTTGTGTCATCAGCAAAAAGACAAACCTTACCAGCGAGGCCTTTTGCAATATCACTTATGAAGATATTAAACAAAATCGGTCCCAGTACAGATCCCTGTGGAACCCCACTGGTAACATGACCTTGTTTTGAATGTTCTCCATTGACTACAACCCTCTGCTGTCTGTCACTCAGCCACTGCCTAATCCACTTAACAATATGGGAGTCCATGCTCAATGACTGCAGTTTATTGATAAGTCTTCTATGTGGGACAGTGTCAAAAGCCTTACTAAAATCTAGATATGCGATGTCTACTGCACCTCCACCGTCTATTATTTTATTCACCCAGTCAAAAAAATCTATAAGATTTGTTTGACATGATCTCCCTGAAGTAAACCCATGTTGTTTTTCATCTTGCAATCCATGGGATTTTAGATGTTCCACAATCCTATCCTTTAATAGGGTTTCCATTAATTTGCCTACTATTGATGTCAGACTCACTGGTCTATAGTTGCTCGATTCCTCCCTACTACCTTTCTTGTGAATGGGCACGACATTTGCCAATTTCCAATCTTCCGGGACGACTCCTGTTACTAATGATTGGTTAAATAAATCTGTTAACGGTTTTGCCAGCTCACCACTAAGCTCTTTTAATAATTTTGGGTGTATCTCATCAGGCCCCTGTGACTTATCTGTCTTCACCTTAGACAGCAAACTTAGAACATCTTCCTCTGTAAAGATACATGCATCAAACGATTTAATAGTCATTCTTTCTAGTGGAGGTCCTTCTCCTTTTTCTTTTGTAAAAACTGAACAGAAGTATTCATTAAGGCAGTCGGCTAGCCCTTTATTCTCTTCTACATACCTTCCGTCCTTTGTTTTTAATTTAGTTATTCCTTGTTTTAATTTCCTTTTTTCATTTATATATCTGAAGAATGTCTTATCCCCTTTTTTCATAGATTGAGCTAGTTTTTCTTCTTCCTGCGCTTTAGTAGTTCTTATAACTTGCTTGGCCTCTCTCTGCCTAATCTTGTAGATTTCCTTATCTTCATTGCTCTGGGTTTTTTTATAATTACAAAATGCTAGCTTTTTATTTTTAATGATTTGGGCCACTTCTGCTGAGTACCACATTGGTCTCCTCCTTTTTTTGCTTTTACTGACAAGTCTAATGCAATTTTCTGTTGCCTTCAATAATGCACCTTTTAAGTAGTCCCATTTCTCCTGGACTCCATGTAATCCGTTCCAGTCTGATAAGGACTCATTTATGACTAATTTCATTTTTGAAAAGTCTGTTTTTCTAAAATCTAAAACTTTTGTTTTTGTGTGGTGGGACTCTTTCACAGTTCTTATATTAAACCACACTGACTGGTGATCACTAGATCCCAAGGTTTCGCCTACAATGACATCATATACCGAATCCCCGTTTGTGAATACCAAATCCAAAATGGCCTCCCTCCGGGTTGGCTCCTCAACCACTTGTTGTAGAGATAACCCCAGTAGGGAATTTAGAATATCTGTACTCCTGGTAGAACTTGCTATTTTGGTTTTCCAGTTTATATCTGGAAGATTGAAATCTCCCATAATGATAACTTCTCCTTTCATTGTCATTTTAGCTATTTCTTCAACTAGTAGATCATCTAGTTCTTTAACTTGACCAGGTGGTCTATATATCACACCTACACGAGTTACTGCATGGTTAGCAAACTGCAACGTAACCCAAACTGACTCTATGTTGGCCTCACCAACTTGTATTAGGTTAGATTTAATGCTATCTTTCACATACAGGGCCACTCCTCCTCCTTTCTTGCCTTCTCTGTCTCTTCTGTATAAAGAGTACCCTGGTATGGTTATGTCCCAGTCATTTCTTTCATTAAACCATGTCTCCGTAACAGCCACTAAATCTACATTCTCAGATGCCATTATTGACCCAAGTTCATTGATTTTTTTACCTAAACTGCGAGCATTTGTAGACAGGACTCTGAGCTTATCATTTCTTAACCTCAGTGCTTCTGGCCTGTTCTGGCATTGTTTCGGGGGGCAATTGGACTCTTTTATTTTCACTCTTTTGCCCCCCCTTCCTAGTTTAAATACTCTTTCGCAAATTCTTGGAGTTGTTCACTAAGTACATTTGTTCCTTTGAGAGAAAGATGCAAACCATCTTTTTTGTACAGTTCCTTTCTATTCCAAGTAGAGCTATCATGAGAAACAAAGCCAAATCCTTGCTCTTGACACCATTTACCAAGCCATATGTTGAACTCCTTTATGCGCCTCTGCCTATCATTCTGAACATTATGCACAGGCAGAACTTCAGAAAATGAAATGGTGGATGCAAAATCCTGTACGTCATTACCAAGTGTGATAAAAGATTTTTTCACCTCTGACACTTCATTGCAAGCCAGGTCATTTGTCCCTAGATGGACAAGAACATCCACGTCCCCTTCCTGCTTTGCTTGCTTAACAATATTAATAATACGTCTTCTATCTCTTCTAGCAGTAGCCCCAGGGAGACATCTCACAAAACCATTTTCTTTAAGCTCCACACTTCTTATGATTGAATCACCCAGCAACAGCTGCATCCTTTGAGACTTCACTTTATCTTTTTTGTTGCATACATTAGACATAGGAGTTGATGGTTTCTCACCCTCTGTGCTTGAATCCATATCCATGTTGTCCTTACATTCTGAGAGTGCTGCAAATGAATTATGGAGAACCACCGACTGTGGGACATGTCTTCTATCCACCACTCTAAGACTTCCAGAACCTACATTAACCCATCTGCCATTTCTGGGGGTCCTCTGTGGCAGTGGCATTGCAGCAGTCCTAGCTGGAGTTTGTTTAACAGATAATTTAAATATTTCAGCTTTCAAAAATGCAATTTCCTGCTGCAGTAAGGAGAAATGTCTACAGATCTGACAGCATCCGAATCTCCAAAGAGTGGAACATGAAATAAATGCACAACAATTCCTGCACTGAACCAAGTCTGCCATTTTAAAGAGGAGAAAAAAATAAAAAAATAAAAAAATAAATTTGTAACTTTAAATCAAACAAATCTTACCTTTTTTTTTTTTGCATTGTTTCCACCTTCCAGCCTACCTCCTGACTATCTCCTGCAATATCTCTTTACTAGTACTTAATGTAGTACTTGAAGCTAGTACTTTCAGCTAATGAATTAGGCCAGCTAATGAGTCTGTCTCTATATATACACACACTCCTTCCCAAACTCCTCCCCCAGCAACAAATGTAGCACCTTAGTGAGCTAGGCTCATTAGCAAACGCACAATAGCAAACAGCTGACCGAATTCCTTACCTCTTCTCAATCAATGATCAGCAAAAACAACACAGATGAGCCAGTTGGAGACTCTAAGCCAATCTCTTGCAGTATCTCTTGAATCTCTTCAGTCTGCTGCAATATCTCTTTACTAGTACTTAATGTAGTACTTGAAGCTAGTACTTTCAGCTAATGAATATAAAGGATTGGATTTAGGAAACCACGTCTTTTTCAGCGGGACAGTTAGAACAAGAATTGGCACATCCTTGGGATCTATCAGCCCTGTTACACACCAGATTAAAGGATATTCCAGCCCAAATCTGTACTTCTCAGGGACACAATTATGGCCTGGGAGGCAATTAGAAATATATATAGACTTCCAATATACTTGTCATCGAAGATGCCGCTATGGTCCCTACCAGCCTATCCCCAGGGGCGTCATAACAGAATGTATAAAGAATGGAAGGGGAAGGGCATCAAGAGATTGCAAGACATGTTAAACACGTCAGGACAGGGACTGATGGGCTGGGACGATTTTAGATCCAAGTACCAACAAGCAACCTCTCATTACCTGCCATTACATTATAAGCCATCATGTAAAAAGTGACAATTTGCCTTCCACAGGCTCTGGATCCTGATGATTGTTACCACAATTGGTTTGTACAGAGTAGGGTATACTCATAAGTACCTGTGATATTGGAGAACTCCCCCTCAGAACACGGGACGCAGTCGTAGCAGCAGACGTGATACCTTCCATTAGGAGCTCTCCTGTGTCCTGGAGAACATCGATCATTACAGCGAGATTGTGGCTTCTTCTACATGTGGAAAATACAGGTTATCAGATGTTAGATGTGAACATGACATGGAAGACAAGAGTGAAGACCAATCACAGACAGGACCTTATCTTGGCCCTTGTCCTATTATTTTCAACAGTTTACTATTAATAAAGATTGACAAGAATGAGAAAGTTATTCCAATAGATGTCACCAAACCTCCAACATATAATGCATCTCCCCCTGGAAGCACAAGCCTGTTCATGTTCTTCGACTGGGTCAGTAGTGCTAGTTGTGGTATCTTGTAGACTTCACATTTTTATGGAGTCTTAAGGTACATTTACACAGCCTGAGAATCAGGCAGATTATTGGGAAGGACCCTTCCTGTGAACGGTCGTTCCCGACATTCTGGCCATATATATATGCCGCCGATCATCCAATGAATGAGCGAAACGCTCGTTCATTGGGTGATCCTGTCGTTCATGCAAGCATCACCGATCATGGCTACTGGGCAGCAGATCATGTGGTTTAAACAGAGATCTACTGCTCAGAAACCATGATTCTGTATGACGACGAGGGATCGCAATAGCGATAACAGTGAAGGAGATCTATGCATATAAATGAACGAACAGCCGACTGTCGGGAAGTAACGCTTCCTTCTCGACAATCGGCTCCTCAGTCGGCCTGTGTAAATCCAGCTTTGTGCACATACCGTACGGCACAAATCTCTGGTTATTGAGATGGTTAGAAGATCTAGGTGATAGCAGTAGATAAAGCCTGCATTTTACCTTCTAATTCTTACAGAATTCTCCAGTAGTATACATTCTCTACAGTTTGCCGGCACCACTTCTGGTTGTACTCAAACTACCAACACTGTCAGCCTTGACAACTACCACCGATTTGTGGAAGGTTTCTCTTTATTTTAGTGGGCATATGTGCATCCTGGGAAATGACATTTGGAGAAAAAAGGATACAGAATATGAGGAGAATGAGAAGAAGAGAGGGAAGGTGTAAAGTGGAGGCATAAAAGTAATAAAAATATAAGGAAAACGAGAAAAAGGAGACAAAAGGGAAATAGAGGAAAGATAAAGGGAGCGCGCTGTATCTTCCCCAACAAATGTGCTGCTCCTACAGATCCTCATCTTATATTGTAGACTTTCCAGATGATTGACATTGGATATCAAGCAGTACATTCAGACCCGCCCCTCCAGCCATGGCCTGAAGAACATGTGACTGCAGAGGGCGGGGCTAAGTGTATTAGCATGGGTAACATGGAGGACAACCTGGAAATGAAGATTAAGTCCTAAAATAAGGAAAAACTATAAATATTTAAAGTGTTGCTATCAGACAGGATCACAATATGCTGAAAATGCAGATACAATTAGATTACACTAGACACCTAGAAGACTACAACCCCCAACATGATCTGACCACTGGAACTTACTACAAGCTCTATAGTGTGCAAGCACCACCACCAATGATGGATTGCAGGGTGGTCGTAACCATAGAAACGAGCAGTCTATAATGTGATGGAAAAATGAATCTAGCCAGCAAAGGAAGTAATATGAACAATCAGAATACATTAGTAAGTGGCTTGTATTAACTTCCTCTACATGATAAATGCTATTTGTTGAAGTTGCCCAGTCACAAAGTGCTGAAGGTGGTAACCGCATGAGGAGTCAGCATACTGTAGTTCCCCAGTCACAGAGTGGTGAAGGTGGAAACTGCACGAGGAGTTAACACAATGGCCCAGTCACAGAGTGGTGAGGGTGGCAACTAGGGATGAGCGAACCTGGACCATAATCTTCGTGTTCGTACCAAACATTACTTTGTCCGGGTACCCACACCCAAACATGGATATTGGGGGGAAAGTCCGTGTTCGGTGTTCGGATCATAGTCACAGAGTGGTGAGTCTCTCCACATTTTGGGTAGAAAGGCGAGTTCTCCTTGGGGTACCTATGCACCCGCCGCACTAAACACCTGTTCTGATGCCACACTACTTGGCGGACAGGAAAGCATGTCCAGGGCAAACTCAGCCAGTTACGGCCACAAATCAAGTTTAGCTTCCTAGTAGTCCAGGGGATCTTGGATGTGGGGTGGCAGGGTGCAGCCCCCGTATGTGACCGCCTGCTGGTTCTGGTTCTGCTCCATGTCCTGCTGCTGCTAGTGGGTGGTTTCTTCAGTAGTCATGTGAAGAAAAGTGCTCATCATAGACTCCAAACTGAAGTGTCTGCTGATGGAGCTTCCCCACCCCCCTCCAGCAATCATGGCAGTGGTGCAGGGGGCCATCCTGGTCAAGCCTTTGTGAGAATGGGTGATGGAGCACATAGACAGCGGCCAACTGACTGCATAGGATGTCTTTATAGTAGTTGAGTTTATCCTTCCCCTCAGTAGGTGAAAAAAGCCCTAAGTTTGGAGCGGTAGCGAGGGTCTAACATGGTGGAGAGCCAGTAGTCATCCTTCTGACGAATAGTGTTGTCCACACAAGCAATTCGACATGCATCTGGGCATTTGCGCAAGAGACTCCACCTTCACTTCATACTGCCACTGTGTGTCAAGATGATCTGCCTGGCCTTTCTCACTGCCCTCCAGTTCCTGCCGCTCCTCTCCTGTCACTTGTGCAGATAAACCACACATTTCTGTATACATTGCTTGTGTGTGAATCTCTTCCTACTCCTCATCCACCAGTTTAGCTTTAACCGGGCTCAGGTAGCCGTGAGATGTAGGCGCCATGTCTCCTGTCCCCTCCTGGTCCAGCCAGATTTATCAGCATCTGCTCCAGGACGTGAAGGAGTGGAATGACGTTATTCATCCCCTAGTCCTGGCGACTGACAAATAAAGTGGTCTCCTCAAAGGACCTGAGCAAATGGTAGGTGTCACACATGAGCTGCCACTGGCTAAGATCACAGTTACACAAGGGAGTTGTCACTGCCTGCCCTGTGAGAGATCTAAGAAGATCGGATAGACTTGCAGCACGTGAGTCTATATGACAGGTCTTGCTATGTCTCCTTTCTGTTTGTTGTTGTGGGCAGGATCCCACCTCTCCACAGGTTCTGCTCATTACCTGTTTAAGAGGCTCTATTTAAGTCTGCCTCTTACTGCTGACTTTGCGGTTTATATTTTCCTTCTGGAGTTCTATACTGGTTGTTTGTGGATCATCTGCTTCCCGCTCATCTCAAGCTACGGTAAGTCCTCCTGTTTTCTCCTTTGTGCGTGTGTTGCTTCCAGGTCTCAGGGAGACGCTGGTCCCTTCACGGTGGAAGGTACCGGCTGTCTCATTTCCCGCTCCCTAAGTTAGAGTTTGCTACAGTGTCAGCAGGGCTTAGGTTCCAGTGTATGAGTTCGTTCACCTTCAGGACTTGCTCATACTGTCAGCAGTCATGGAGAGGCTCAGGGATTGTTAGGAGGTTACCATTCTTTCCTCCCTAGCTTTGGGGCCTAGTCTGTTTACCTGTTGCTGTTTGTTTACTTGGTGTTCCTCTTATCGCCACTTGCTGTGACAGGAGTGCTCCTGTCTGTCTACATCAGCCATCCTCAAACTGCGGCCCTCCAGCTGTTGCAAAACTACAACTCCCAGCATGCCCGAACAGCCTACAGGTATCAGCCTACAGCAGGGCATTGTGGGAGTTGTAGTTTTACAACAGCTGGAGGGCCGCAATTTGAGGATGCCTGGCCTACATCATCAAGAAATCGTTTACGGCCTTCCTCTGGGTGGAAACGTTGAATGTCAGGCGATATTGGGGAAAGCTATTTTGCAGCTCAAGGAGTGCGTTTTTTGCAGTGTAAGAGTGGCTAAAGTGCATGCATAGTTTCCTGGCCATTTTCAGGATGTCTTGAAGTCGGGTGGAAGACTTAAGGAACAGGGTAAAAGACGTGCGCCATCCTTGACGCAGTCCCAACACAATGATCTTCCCATTATCGGTGACCATGGTTCCGATATTCAGTTGGCAAAGAGACAGCCAGGATTCAATTTCCTCTTGAAGGACATGGAGCAGCTCCTCCATGGTGTGACTGTTCACCCAGGCAAACCAGTGTGACACCGCCATGCTCTACATAGGTGGTATGCTGGAGGAGGACTCTAGATTGTGCCTGCAGTGGAGGATGAGGAGGCAGAGGAGGACATTTGTGCAGGACAAACAGCTTGAGAATGTGGAGGCAGCAGTGCCGTCACCTGGCCAAGATGCTAGTGTGGCTGGCCAAGAACCACATTAACCCAGTGGGCCTTAAAGGACATATATTGTCCTTGATGGAAGTTACAGCTCCACATGTTGGTGCTGCCGTTAACTTTAGCAGACACCTACAGGCTCAAGGACTGGCACCCTTTCTGTTCAACATATGTGTGCAGGGCCTTTTTGGAGAACTAATGATGGCTTGGGACTCGGAACAAGCCATCAGTTCTCTGAAAGGTGCAGAGTCCACCACATGGAAAGGGAGGGACTGTAGTACCAACAACTTGGCCAGGAGCACGTTCAGCTTCTGCGCCATTGGATTAGTACATGCATACTGTTGTCTTTTTGCAATCGCCTCGGTGATCGATTGCTGACGAAATGAGTGGCGAGGAGGAGCAGGAGCATCAGGACCAGTAGATGATAGGAAGGAAACACAGCTCCCTTCTGCTGAGGTGGTGGAGCCTTGACTGCTGGAGAAGGGGTGCGGGCCACTGGGTAATGCAGCAGTTGCTGCATCAGGCTGTATCACTACATTAGCCCCACGGTTTTCCCAGGCCATTTTATGGTGATGCTGCATGTGTTGACACAGAGCCCTGGTGCCAACATTGGCAACTTGGCCATTCTTCACCTTCTGCCCACAGGGTCTATAATGCTGACATCCTCTGGCGAATCTATGAAAAATTTCCACACTGGCGAGTATGCCATTTTCCCCCACCACTCCATGCTGATTTCCTTCTGCCGCTGCCTCCGTAAACCCGTGCACCGCTAGTTTTTTCTGGACAGATAGGCTCCTGAGTAGCAGATGGTCTACCCTGGGCACCTTTGGCTCCAGACCTCACACTGCTGCTACCCTGCTGACTCACAGCCACAGTAACACCCTGCTGGCTCAGCCACTACCTCACACGTTAGCTGCCACCCCCACCCCCTGATGATGATAAAGCCCCCTCTTCATTATGCTTCCAGGTTAGATCGGCTACATCATCATCCACTACTGTCTGCACGTCACTGATGTCACCCTGACCAGTCTCAGGGCCGCGTGCCTAACCGCTCGCAACACCCGCTCCCATGTGACTCTCCTTATCACTACTTGCAGCCTACTGGAGGAATCAACTGATATCTCCTCCACACCAGTACCTATGGCTGTACACAAGGTGAGGAACCACTTACTGCATCCGCTAGTGACCAAACATACGTATGAATGCTGGGTAAAAAATGGTAACCTAACGTAGTAATAGCACCTGTGAAAAAACTACTGTAGCGTGCTCTAATCACAAGCTAACATGCGCTGAGGGTATACCATATCTAGGACTATATACTGCCAGAGGGAAGGGAACTGTCAGCCTTAACATGGGTGATCCTCATAAACTGAACACCAGGTGAACAATCCCTAAACGCCCCTCCATGCAGCAAACAGTGAGAGTCCTAACTAATCCAGCAAGCGGCTGTCTGTCCTGAATAGATCACATATGGATGCGCTATGGCCGTACCCTAAACCTAAATAGTAGAGCTCAACGTTTTGCCATATAAGGCTCATCAGGAGCTAGGTTAAGTACAGGACAAACAAACAGGTGCCGTACGCATCGGGTGGTGAGGCGACAGCTCCGGCGCTATGATGGCCACCCGAGGTGTACGGCACCTGTTTGTTAGACAGGTTATCACTATTGTCTGATTGCAAATGAGCATAGGTGATTAAGGTGTTAAATTTGCTGTTGGGGGAGGAGCTTTTGTGGGAGTGTGTGTATATATAGCAACATAGTATTAGCTTGCCTAATTATAGCTTGCTTTTTTTCCAGGTGCTGATTTTTCCAGGTGCTGCAGTGGAGATACTCAGGAGATACTCTGGAGGTGGATACAATCTAAACAAGTAAGATTTGTTTGTTTAAAATCTTTCCCCTCTTTACAATGGCAGACCTGGTTCTGTGCAGGAATTGTTGTGCTTTTATTTCAGGTTCCACTCTTCGGAGGTTTGGATGCTGTCTGATCTGTAGACAGCTCTCCATAATGCAGCAGGAAATTGCATTTTTGAAATATGAGATTTGTAAATTAACCGTTAAACAAACTCAGGCTGGGAATGTTGCAATGCCACTGCTACAGAGGCCCCCTAGAAAGGGAAGATGGGTTACTGTAGGTTCTGGAAGACTTAGAGTTGTGGATAGAAGACATTTCCCACAGTCTGTGGCTCTCCATAATTCATTTGCAGCATTTTCAGAGCGCAAGAGCAACATGGCGGATGGCTCAAGCACAGTGGGTGAGGAACAATCATCTCCCATGCCTAAAGTATGCAAGACTGCAGCCAAAGACAAAAAGGAGAAGGTGAGTGTGGCGAAAGCCACTTCGCCACGGTGTTTTGGAGGGGGCTGTTTGCCCGCCTCCTGCCCCTGGATTACGGCCCTTTAAGATACTTTTACTAACTTTTAAACCCCTGAACCTATTCAAGTGAATTTTGGATAGGTTTGTCCCTAAGTTATACTGGTTAAATTTATATAAGTTATATGTATGTACAATGTAAACTCACAAAGTTGTAACAATTTATAATAAGTGTAACTTGTCAGCTTGGGAGATAGTTGAGTGGATAGACAGAGGGGAGGAATATGCTGGGTGTGTTTCTATTGTGCCATTGTCCCATTGTGTGTTTAAATGGTGATGTCTGTCCTGTTGTCTACACATGTGTATTGGCGATTTCCCTTTGTCCTGAGAGATAATTGGATTGCTCCTCGGTTGTCTCCGGGACAGAGAGGAGGAAACCATGATGCATTGTGGGGATATGTTGTATCTGTCCTGTGTCGCAGTCTCCCTTCTGGTCCTCTGGGGGCGTGAACGATTGGTTGCTGTACTTACATTGTATGTGTTGTAAATTACTGATTGGTTGTATTTCAAAACCCTGTGGGCAGTACTATGTTTGTGGTTTATGAATAAAAGAGGCTGTACTTGAAGTACAGTCAGTTCTGCTTGACCTCAAAACGAAGTGCCGTCTCGTTATTGGGGGAATTGGATTGTGTGCTGATTGCCAGGAGTGTAAGCCGATTGTATGCTTTTCCTGTTCCGCGGTTTCCAGGATTCGTGTAGTTTGCAGTTCGGCAGACTGGTGCTTGCAGTAGCTGCCTGTGCATTGAAAGGAGGATATCGTCTGAACGGAGCTGTGTGCTGAACGGCCTGCTACAGTGAGGACTGATAGTAAGCAGCTGTTGGTGGGCGATTCCATCATAAGAGGTGTGAAGTTTGAGGAAAATGGTGTTGTGAGATGCCTCCCTGGTGCTACCGCTAGCAGGGATAGACGACGGATCCTTAATATTGTTAGGCAAGCAAAGCAGGAAAGGGAAGTGGATGTTCTTGTCCACCTTGGAACAAATGATCTGGCTTGCAATGAGGTTTCAAAGGTGAAAGAATCTTTTGACACACTTGTATACGGGAGGTTGTATCAACTGTTTCATTCTGTGCAGTTTTGCCTGTGCATAACCTTCAGCATGACAGGAAGATGCGCATTAAGGAATTCAATGTATGGCTTGGTGAATGGTGTCTGAACCAAGGGTTTGGCTTTGTGTCTTATGTTAGCTCTCGTTGGAATGGAAAAGAACTGTACAAGAAAGATGGTTTGCATCTTTCTCTCAAGGGAATGAATGTCCTCAGTGAACAGTTCCAAGTATTTGCTAAGGAGCATTTAAACTAGGAAAGGGGGGCAAAAGAGTGATAATCCAGCAGTCCGACTGCCCCCCGGAACAATTCCAGAAGATGCCAGTAGCACAAAATTAAGAGATGACAAGCTCAGATTCTTGTCTACAAATGTTCGCAGTTTAGGGAATAAGATCAATGAACTTGAGGCTATCATGGCATCTGAGAATATAGATGTAGTGGCTGTTACTAAGACGTGGTTCAATGGGAGTAATGACTGGGATATAACAATACCAGGGTTCTCTCTATACAGGAAAGACAGAGAAGGCAAGAAGGGGGAGGGGTGGCCCTGTATGTGAAAGATAGCATAAAATCGAATTTAATACCAGTTAGCGAGAACAATTTAGAGTCAGTTTGGGTTACCTTGCAGCTTGATAATCATAAGGTAACTCGTGTAGGTGTGATATATAGACCACCTAGCCAAGTCAAAGAATTAGATGATCTACTAGTTGAGGAAATAGCTAAAATGACATTAAAAGGGGGAAGTTATCATTATGGGAGACTTCAAACTTCCTGATGTAAACTGGAAAACCAAAATAGCAAGTTCTGCCAGGAGTACAGATATTCTAAATTCCCTACTGGGATTATCTCTACAGCAAGTAGTTGAGGAGCCAACCCGGAAGGAGGCCATTTTAGATTTAGTATTCACAAATGGGAATTTGGTATTTGATATTACTGTAGGGGAAAGCTTATGATCTAGTGATCACGAGTCAGTGTGGTTTCCTATAAGTACAGTGACTGAGTCACACCACACAAAAACAAAAGTTTTAGATTTTAGAAAAACTGACTTTTCTAAAATTAGATTTGTGGTATACGAGTCCCTATCAGACTGGAACAGTTTCAATGGAGTCCAGGAGAAATGGGACTACTTAAAAGTGGCACTATTGAAGGCAACAGAAAATTGCATTAGGCTTGTCAGTAAAAGCAAAAAAAAGGAAGAGACCACTGTGGTACTCAGCAGAAGTGGCCAAAATCATTAAAAACAAAAAGATAGCATTTAGTAATTATAAAAAAAAAAAAAAGAGGATGACAGGCAAATTTATAAGATTAGGCAGAGAGAAGCCAAGCAAGTTATAAGAGCTTCTAAAGAACAGGCAGAAGAGAAATGAGCTCAGTCAGGGAAAAAAGGCGATAAGGCATTCTTCAGATACATAAATGAAAAAAGGAAACTAAAACAAGGAATTACCAAATTTAAAACAAAAGAAGGAAGGTATATGGAAGAAGATAAAGAACTAGCTGACTGCCTCAATGAATACTTCTGTTCAGTTTTTACAAAGGAAAATGAAGGAAAAGGACCTCAGTTAGGAAAGAAGACTAATGAATCTTTTGATGCATGTGTCTTTACAGAGGAAGAGGTTCTAAGTCAGCTGTCTAAGTCAGCTGTCTAAAATTAATACAAATAAGTCACAGGGGGAGTCGTCCCAGAAAATTGGAAATTAGCAAATGGTGTGCCCATTCACAAGAAAGGTAGTAGGGAGGAATCGGGCAACTATAGGCCAGTAAGCCTGACATCAATAGTGGGGAAATTAATGGAAACCATACTTAAAGGGGTATTCTCATCTTAATGATCACTGTTAAATCTGTTAATGATTTAACAGTGATCATTTTTCTAAATATATTTAATTAACCAATTCCCACCCCTTAGAAGTAAATAAACATATACTTACCTGACTGTTGTCTTCCGTCTCCCGGCCGGCCGCGCGCTGTACTGAACGCGCACGCCAAGGCCGCGCATGCGCTATGGTGATTTCTTCCTGGCCAGTATAGTATACTTGCCAGGAAGAAGTCACCAGGGCACATGCGCTGCCTCGGGGCGTGCGTTCAGTACAGCGCGCGGCCCGGCCGGGAGAAGACTTCAATCAAGATGGAGCCCGCCCCCTGCCGAGTGCCGAAACCAGGAAGTGGACAGCGCGCCGGGAGCAGGTAAGTATGAAATAGCGTGTTGAGAATACCCCCTTAAGGAGAGGATTGTGGAACATCTAAAATCCCATGGATTAAAAGATGAATATCAGCATGGGTTTACTTCAGGGAGATCATGTCAAACTAATCTTATTGATTTTTTTGATTGGGTGACTAAAATAATAGATGGCGGAGGTGCAGTAGACATCGCTTATCTGGACTTTAGTAAGGCTTTTGATACTGTCCCACACAGAAGTCTTATCAATAAACTGCAGTCTTTGTGCTTGGACTCCCATATTGTTGAATGGATTAGGCAGTGGCTGAGTGACAGACAACAGAGTGTTGTAGTCAATGGAGTATATTCAGACCATGGTCTTGTTACCAGTGAGGTACCTCAGGGATCTGTTCTCGGACCCATATTGTTTAATATCTTTATCAGCGAAATTGCAGAAGGCCTCGATGGTAAGGTGTGTCTTTTTGCTGATGACACAAAGATTTGTAACAGGGTTGATGTTCCTGGAGGGATGCACCAAATTAAAAAGGATTTAGGAAAACTAGAGGAATGGTCAAAAATCTGTCAACTAAAATGTCATGTTGATCAGTGCAAGATAATGCACCTGGGGCGTAAAAACCCAAGAGCAGAATATACAATCAGTGATACAGTCCTAACCTCAGTATCTGAGGAAAGGGATTTAGGGGTCATTATTTCAGAAGACTTAAAGGTAGGCAGACCATGTCATAGAGCAGCAGGAGATGCTAGCAGAATGCTGGGGTGTATAGGGAGAGGCATTACCAGTAGACAGAGGGGGGCGCTCATGCCGCTCTACAGAGCACTAGTGAGACCTCATCTGGAGTATTGTGCGCAGTACTGGAGACCATATCTCCAGAAGGATATCGATACTTTGGAGAGAGTTCAGAGAAGAGCTACTAAACTGGTCCATGGATTGCAGGATAAAACTTACTAGGAGAGGTTAAAGGACCTTAACATGTAGAGCTTGGAAGAAAGACGAGACAGAGGGGAGATGAGAGAAACTGCTAAATACATAAAGGGAATCAACAAGGTAAAAGAGGAGAGGAGGTTTAAAAGAAGAAAAACTGCTACAAGAGGACATAGTTTTAAATTAGAGGGGCAAAGGTTTAAAAGTAATATCAGGAAGTATTACTTTACTGAGAGAGTAGTGGATGCATGGAATAGCCTTCCTGCAGAAGTGGCAGCTGCAAATACAGTGGAGGAGGTTAAGCATGCATGGGATAGGCATAAGGCCATCCTTCATATAAGATAGGGCCGGGGGCTATCCATAGTATTCAGTATATTGGGCAGACTAGATGGGCCAAATGGTTCTTATCTGCCGACACATTCTAGGTTTCTATGTTTCTAAGCCAAATATCCCTAGTAGTGTAGATGTCTCATGATGGAGCCGAAGACAACGAGGCGTCCGGAGAAGAAGAAAGTGATGATGATGAGAAACCCTATTGCCTAGGGATGCAGGTTGGCCTCCACAAAGAGGACCAGGAGAAGGAGGACAGACTTGTTCTGATTGGAAATGCTGGCCAGTTTTATTTTCTTGCTGTATTGCTTATTTTAATTCTTCAGATCTTGAACACACCTATGATTTTGTGTGCCCACCCTGTGGAGAAAAAAAGCCATATGGAAGACACTTGCGCAGTGCTACAGGCAGCCGAGGTCGGCTTAGGTTTGGCAAGTTTTGGGACTAACCCACACACAGTGTCAGCGGCATCACCGGATCCCAAAGCAGGTGTGGCCCTGACTGTTCTTTGGTAGGTGCGTTGTCTCTGCTCTTTATTGCTGCCACTGCCGCCACCATCCTTATCCACAGATGTAGCCTCCTCATCAGCACCCTGATCTGTCGGCCAGCTTCCGTCCAGCACACAATCGTCATTGGACTCATCACCCTCCCAGCCACTTTTATCAGACTGTGAGATATCATGGTGGGTTCTTTGACCGCCCTCCCCTGCTCTTCATTTTTATTAACTGCCACTGTTTCTGCCCCCACTGCCAATGTCGTGGCTACAGGTGCCTCTATTACTACCACAATCAACACAGTTATGCATGAGGTCCCCAGCCTTCTCCTGAACATCCTCCTCGGGCGGTCCAAATGGTGACTGCTCTCACACAATTTATTAACTGCCATATGATGTGGTGGGATTTTCTTGGCACTTCTTAGGCCCCACTAGGAAGGGCCAGTGAATACAGAGGGGGCTCAACTGAAAGCCTTCCCTGGGGCTGCAAGGAGGAGAAGCTGGAAGAACGCTGTGACCCTTTGGCTCCACAGTACATTGTCACACTTCTAAGTCACCTCCACATCATCCTGCTGCGACTGAGAGGATCTCATTCTCTTTCTCCTCAACTATACTATTGCACTTTTCTGAAGATAGCAGGGACAACTGTGTTCTACTATTACTTCTTCTACTACCTCATGCCGGACATTCTGGCTCTGAGTTTTTCATTTGGAATCCTTCCATAGCCCTGACATTTTTAGGCCTCACAGATAAGTTTGTCCACTTCCCTGTGTATTGGTGTACTGACTGCATATATGCTGGTTTTAATAAAATCAACAACCCCAAAAAATAAATTGGAACCGTGTGGAGACAGAAATAAACGGAAATGGATTTGGGCCTAAATACATTATCACTCACAGATAAAGTTGTGCTCTACCCTATGTATAAGTGTTGTGATCATGCATATGTTGGTTTAAGTAAGTTAACAGCCCTCAAAAAATGGAGACAGTAATTGATTGAGGCCTGACGACTGATATTACGTAATCAGTGACAGAAAATTTTAACCTGTGTATTTGTTTAGTGATCACCTAAATGCTGGTTTTAATAAATTCAATACCCCCCCAAAAAAAATAAAAAAATAAAGTGTTACTGTGTGGAGATAGAAATTAATGGATTTAGCCCTAATATTACTTTATCAATCGCTGATGTTTTTGCCTGCTACCCTGCGTATTTTATATGGTTTTTAAAATGTGAACAAAAAAGTTTGGAGTAGTATTTAATGTGTTTTCACAGATTTTGTTGTACAGGTTTGGGCTTATCCCCTCCAAAAAAAAAAATTCAGTTAAAATTGGAAAAAAATTAAAGTAATGTCTTTGCAGGTAGCTGCTTTTAGGGTGCACTAGTAATTGGGTAGAATTTACAGTTTTGTCAAGGCGAGCACAGAGAAAGTAAGGGACTAGTCATTGTCTCAGATGTTTCATATAGCTTGCTGGCAAGTTCTGCATTACAAAATCCTGCAAGAAACTCATTTTTTTCTGTGTGAACCACCAGCTGTGAACTTGTTTTACTACAACTGAAACTGCATTATTATATCTGTGAAAGTGTTGTATTACTTTAAGTTACCATGTAGTTACAGCAAACACATGTTACTGCAAAAACGTCATTATTATCATTGTAAATTGTCTATACCAGTGTGCAGTGTGTTTGTAGAAGTGTACCAGGGAGTCAACGGTGCACTCCCTGCTTGCAGCACCGCTGGCGTCCCGCTGATAGAGAAGGAGGAGGAGCCGGTGTCAGACGTGGCCGGGGTCCTCATCTCCCTGGTAACAATGGGGTGGGGAGGACCCGGCGGCGCATGCTTCCTCAGCGCGGCCGGCATTCTCCATCCCCTAGGCAACGAGCAGGGCCAGGGACGAGCGCCGACAGATACGAGTTGGCGCTCAGAGTTTTGGCTGGGGCTGACGCAGGGTCACGTGACGCTGGCCACGTCACGTGACCATTCAGTATGGCCTATTTAACAGGCAACTTGCTGGCCACAAGTTGCCTGTGATTGGTCTTACTACTCACTAGCGTTTTCCTGCATGTGTTATTTTGTGAACTCGACCTCCGCTTGTATTTGACCTCGATCTTGTGTAATCCTTTTGTATTGACGTGTTCTCCCGACTCCCGACCTCAATTTGTATTTGACCTTGATACTATGTTATTCCTTTCTACTGATGTGACCTCCTGGCACTTGACCTTGGCTTCCATTGTGTTCTGGTTTTGCTTACGGTTTGTTATTTGCTTGTTTGGTTTCTACCCATCCTGGTAGCTTACCTTTCTGTCTTAGTCTATTGTTTTCTTCCACCTTGTCCCCTTCCTGTAGGCCCCTGCACATACATAAGACAGGGACTGCCGTCCAGTTGTACACCGTCGGTTAGGATGGACCATGCAAGTAGGTAGGGATAGTGGTGTGGGTGGAGCTCAGGGCTGCACTTATCCCTACCGTTTGTGACAAGAAGTATAAGAACATTTAATTACACCACTGTCTCAAAATTCCAAAAAATACACTTGCAATTTTGCTAGTACCATTTAATAATCTGTGTACTGAACCCTTGGCTTATTATTTATAGGCCACATAAAATGTCTGGTAAATGGAAGACTTCAAAATGAAAGACCTATGCCTCATCATCTGAGGGTCAGAATGTGGGTGCAAACAGCCGTATCAGCACTAGCCATCCAGCAAGTAGTACTAGTTGGCCATAGTTCTCCCTATCTTCAGATAGGTGCCATATTATTATTGAGGACAAAGAGGATGATATTGTGGATTTCCCTTTCCTATTGGGGCACCTTCCTTTTTCGTAAAAGGAGGCAACAAAACCCTATGCGCTATGGAAGATAATCAAGATAGTCTCCCTGTTAATGAAATGGGTGAGATCTGTCTGCATTTGGACTGCAATGATAAGGAGATTTAGGTGGAGGTGGGGGACCCCATGCATAGCTGTGTTAGTGGTGGTGGTGGTAGTAGTAGTGGCACTTGCAGCCACAGTGGTCATGGTTGTAGGTGAAGTGGTATTGGCAGTGGCACTCAGGAAAAATACAGAGCAGGGAATAGGGATGGGGCTAAAGAGCCCACAATGACATATCACAGTCTTATAAAAGTGGTGGTGTCACATCTGTGACAGGTCTCAGAAGGTCTGAAAGATTATCTACGCATTAGTGATCTGACAGCCTCTTTTGGTTTCACTTTGTCTGTGTGTTGCTGGTATGTCCACACCTCCTGTTCAGGGGTGGATCACGTGACCTTTACCTCCCCCTATTTAGTCTGACTTTTCCCATCACTCCTTGCTTGGGATAGCTTCATTTGGTCTTGGAAGAGCTGGAGTGTGGTTCGTGTTAAAGTCCTGTTCATCCTTCATCCTCTGAAGTTAAGTGTTCCGCTTGTCGTGTTTTGTCCCCCCCCCCCCCCCGGTTGTTTACTAGGCCACAGTGAGACGCTAGTTCCTTCACCAGGGAAGGAACGGGTGGTCTCTGCCCTGTCAGTATTTTTAGGGCATCTGAGGGTCACCAGGATTTTCTAGGTTCCCGTGTATAGGTATCTCTACCATCGAGAGGTGCCCATACGGATAGGAGATAGGGCCAGGAGCAGGGTTTTATAGGTGGTGACCCTTTTCCTTCCCTAGCGGGGAGGCCTAGTGTCTTTCCCCTTCCTACTTGATTGTCTTTTGGTGTTCTCCAGGGCCGGCTCCAGGTTCATGTGGGCCCTTGGGCGATAAATCCCAGTGGGCCCCCATGAGGCATTTTTTTACATTGACATGTCCCCCTGTGGCTCCTACACGGTATAATGACTACTAGTGGCCCCTATACAGTATAATGACTACTAGTGGCCCTTCACACAGTATAATGAACCCCCAATTCCCCCCCCCCCACTGTATAATGACCACCTGTGGCCCTGCATTCAGAATAATAACCCCCAGTCGCCCCCATTTAGAATAATGACCCCCAGTAGCCCCCACACTGGAGGAATACTGTATGGAGGAGGCTCTGGGGGTATTTATACTGAATGGAGGGTCATTGGTGATCATTACTAAATGGGGGACACTGGGGGTCATTATACTATATAAAGGGCCCTCACAGTATAATGACCCCACAGTGGCCCTCCATTCAGAATAATGACCCCCAGTCGCCCCCACACTGGGGGTTATACTGTATGGAGGGGGCACGAGGGGTTATTATATTTAATGGGGGATCTGGTGGTCATTATGCTAAATGGAGGGTCAATGGGGATCATTATACTAAATGGGGGGCACTGGGAGTCATTATACTGTGTAAGGGACCCTCACAGTGTGATGAATGACCCCCCAGTGGCCCCCTCACATACCTATCATTGCAGGGGAGCTGGTGGTCCTGTCATTCACTAACCGCAGCTCCCTGCGCTCCTTCTCTCCTCCGCTGCAGCAGTGAGCCAGGCCTGGAGGAGAGAAGGAGATGTGCAGTGATGGAGCTAGAACTGACTGGGCCCCACAGCAAAATTTAGTACGCCCCCCTCCCCCCCAATGTGTGTTCACATTACGTTTTTCCTATCGGTTTGATGTATACACATGTGCAGCGCTCCACGTTTTTGTATCCTGCAGAGTCAAGTAAAAAATGCAGACGTTAACGTATATGTTTTTTCTACCATGGAACTGTATGGTGAACGGACGCCGCTGTACGGCATCAGTCTGAGGCATCTGTTAACGCATACATTTTCAGTATGCATTAAATGGATGGCAAAAATGTGATGTGAACCCAGCCCTAGTGTCAGAATAAGCCCCAGTACACAGCGGAGCAGCGTGGCGGAGAGGGGAGGCCGCCATGTACTGACAGAGCGCTGCCTGGTCCTGGTGGTCAGGGATGAGGACTGTGCTTCCCAAGGATCATTATCTACTGGGAAATACAGGGCACAGTATAGTACACTAGAATCTATATAATATAAAGATATTAGCCCCACCCCCCGAATAATCATACGATTAGGGGGTCATTTATTATATAGAAATACGTCTATATTAGGCCTCTTTCACACTTGCGTTGTCCGGATCCGGCGTGTACTCCACTTGCCGGAATTACACTCCGGATCCGGAAAAACGCAAGTGTACTGAAAGCATTTGAAGACGGAACCGTCTTCCAAATGCGTTCAGTGTTACTATGGCACCCAGGACGCTATTAAAGTCCTGGTTGCCATAGTAGGAGCGGGGAGCGGGGGAGCAGTATACTTACCGTCCGTGCGGCTCCCGGGGCGCTCCAGAGTGACGTCAGAGCGCCCCATGCGCATGGATGACGTGATCCATGTGATCACATGATCCATGCGCTTGGGGCGCCCTGACGTCACTCTGGAGCGCCCCGGGAGCCGCACGGACGGTAAGTACACTGCTCCCCGCTCCCCGCTACACTTACCATGGCTGCCAGGACTTTAGCGTCCCGGCAGCCATGGTAACCACTCTGAAAAAGCTAAATGTCGGCTCCGGCAATGCGCCGAAACGACGTTTAGCTTAAGGCCGGATCCGGATCAATGCCTTTCAATGGGCATTAATTCCGGATCCGGCCTTGCGGCAAGTGTTCCGGATTTTTGGCCGGAGCAAAAAGCGCAGCATGCTGCGGTATTTTCTCCGGCCAAAAAACGTTCCGTTCCGGAACTGAAGACATCCTGATGCATCCTGAACGGATTTCTCTCCATTCAGAATGCATTAGGATAATCCTGATCAGGATTCTTCCGACATAGAGCCCCGATGACGGAACTCTATGCCGGAAGAAAAGAACGCAGGTGTGAAAGAGCCCTTAGGCGTATTTCTGACACAGATGTGGCGCAAAGGTCCTTAACACCGCAATCTGTATCTTTTCCCGCTCATGCCAGGTCTAAAAAAAGTGGTGTGGGCAGAAAGGGATACAGTTATGGCCATCCAGTTATTGGATACCACCGCCATATAGTGATAACACCGCCATATAGTGATAACACCGCCATATAGTGATAACACCGCCATACAGTGACCGGATAAAAGGGTATAAGAGGGCACAGTACAGGGAATGACTATGGGCACTGCACAGGGTGTGGTAAGAGGGCACAATGCAGGGTATAAAGGGGCACAGTACGGGGTGGGGGGCACAGTCACATGACCCTGTGATGTTAGAAGGTCCTTATGGTGAATGCGGTTCAGATGCCACCATAATGAGAGGCAGAGGAGTGAGACAGGGGCCCAGGGCCCTGGATGGACAGGAGGGGTGGACACAGCAAGTAGGTGGAAGGGGCTCTGAGGGGGATTCATACAAGTAGTGGCAGGAGGTCTGTGCAGGGCAGCAATAGGAGATAGGAGGGTGGGACAGGAGCCCTGGATACTTGAGGGAGGAATGGAGATAGCGGGGGCTCCATAAGGGTGATATAGGACAGTATATGGGGGGGGGGGGGCAGGTGTCATGGAGGCAATCAGCTTAATAAAACAGTAACACAACTAAATAGAATGAAGCAGCAGTGCCCCCCCCCCCCCCTTTCCTTCTGTCCCACAGAGAAGAGACAGTCACAGTGCAGACTCACTCACAGACTGTCTTCACACTTCTCTGCTCCAGCCGGAGCCGTGCGGTCTCTCTCCAGTCTCCTCAGGCAGCACGTGTCCTGTGTAGAGGGGGCGTGTCCTGTGTAGATGGGGCGTGTCCTGTGTAGAGGGGGCGTGTCCTGTGTAGAGGGGGCGTGTCCTGTGTAGAGGGGGCGTGTCCTGTGTAGAGGGGGCGTGTTCTGAGTCTCTGCAGCTCAGAGGGCCCACCAGAGGGGTACTGCGTATGTGAAATGACAGCAGTGAGAGCTCCCATCTGTATTGATGGAAGTGCTCATAGCAGCTCAGTGGGCCCCCCCAGGAGCATTGGGCCCCGGCACTTGCCCGGGGATGCCGGGTTATGACGCCGGCCCTGGTGTTCTCCCCTACTACATCCGTGACAGGTGGATTATGACGATAATTGTGTGTTGGACAACATTTGGGAGCCTGACTGAGGTGAAGAGGACAAGGTGACATCACAACAAAAACACTCCTATGTACAAGATCTGCAGGATAAAAATGTGTGGTCAGGAAACAATTTTGCAAGCCCAGCAATCTGCTGGTAACATAGTAACATAGTACATAAGGCCGAAAAAAGACATTTGTCCATCCAGTTCGGCCTGTCATCCTGCAAGTTGGTGCGCAAGCTTAACTCCCACCTGGCCAAGTTGTTGATGGTGCAGTCTCTGCCATACCACTTAGTAGAGTCTGCTGCCTTTAGAGATACCTAGCCAGCACTATATATATAAAAAACAAAAGCCATCGATGGCTTGGACTGTCACGTGGCACAGAATGTGGCCGTTCCTTGCAATTCTCACATTGCAGCCCATGAAAAAGATATTATCTATCTATGTCTGTCTGTCTGTCTGTCCAGCATACGTTCTTACTGTGCCATTTTTCCACTTGATTTCTCCTTCATTAATATCAGGAAACTTCTCTTTTCTCGTTTCTTCAAAAGATGCCAAAGGTTTTAATACAAAATCATAGTTGCTTCCATTTTTAAGGATCAGCCAGTTTGCTAGCAGCCACGCAGAAGGCAGATCTCCTTTCTCATTGAAGAAAATGTCTTTCCCATTGTAATCTGTGTAATGGACTTTCTTCATATAGTTATTCATCTGTGGAAAAAATTAAATTATTGATACAATTTTTGTAACTGCAGACACATAACAGTTCCTCCAAAGGCCTCATGCACACGACCGTTGTTGTGTTTCGTTCCGCAAAATGGAGTTCCCTTGTTCCGTGATCCGTTTTTGTTTCCGTGTGTCTTCATTTTTGTAGGACCACCAGACATAAAGGAAGGTAAAAAAAAGTCGAAGACGGGTTTGCCATGCAAATGATAGAAATAAAATGGACACGGACGCGGAGGACAATCTTGTGTGCCTCCGCGTTTTTTAGCAGTCCCATTGACTTGAATGGGTCCGCAAACCGTTTTCCGCAGACAAGAATAGGACAGGTTATATTTTTTGATGGACTGGAAACATGGATCACGGACGCGGATGGCAAACGGTGCACTATCCGCATTTTCAACGTCTCCATAGAAATGAATGGGTCCGCATCTGAAATGCTAAAATCGTCGGAACGGACGCGGAGACAAACAACGGTCGTGTGCATGAGGCCTAAAGGGTTTGTCTGGTTTTCCTATACTGATGACCTATCATTAGGATAGATCATCAGAATCTAATTGGTAGGGTCTATCTCCCGCCACCACTGCAGATTAGAAGGGGTCACAGGGCTCGTACAAGGTTTACCTGGAAGCCAGTGCAGTGTAATTATGCAGCGACCCACCAGGGAGGTGCAGGAGAATGATGAGGGTGATGGTTGTGGCTTAGATGGTGGTGATAGTACTCGACAGTCCCTGATGGCTCTCCCCAGAGCCGTGCAGTGACCATTTCTTCCCTTGGGCACACCATAATATTGGGGCCCCTGCCTGGTGGTGATTGGGGTGCCCGTGATGTTAGGTATTTGGCAGGGTGCAGTGGCTGGTGTATGGTGGAGTCAATAACCAGACTAGTTGGTATCAATAAATAAGTCTGTCTTTACCTAATAGTGTTGGGCGCGAATATTCGAATCGCAAATTTTAATTGCGAATATCACAAGATGTAGAATATAGTGCTATATATTCGTATTCGCGAATATTCTAGATTTTTTTTCATCTGAACTCATGATTCCTCCCTGCTTCTTGCTTGTGGGCCAATGAGAAGGCAGCAATGTCTTTGTCTGAGCTTAGCAACATCCCTAGCAACCAACAGGAAAGTTGCCCCGCCCCTTATATATAAGAACCTCCCCAGCAGTGCTTGTAGGCAGTATTTTGCAGTTCTGATATAGAGACAGCAGTGACATTGCTGAGCTCTCTGCTTTGCTGTGTCATTACATTAGATAGTTAGTTAGTTAGCTCATATACAGTGCCTTGCAAAAGTATTCACCCCCCTGACTTTTTTTGTATTTTGGTGTCTCACAACCTGGAATTCACATGGATTGTTTGAGGATTTGCATCATGTAATTTACAGAACATGCCGACAACTTTGAAGATTTTGTTATTTTTATTGTGAAGCAATCAACAAATAGGACAAAATACCATAAATAGTCAATGTGCAGAACTATTCACCCCCCTAAAGTCAGTACTTCGTAGAGCCGCCTTTTGAGGCAATCACAGCTCCAGGTCTTTTTGGATAAGTCTCTATGAGCAGTCGCCACATCTGACCGTTGGGATTGTTGCCCGTTCCTCCTTGCAGAACGGCTCCGCCTCCTTCAGGTCGGATGTTTGCGCTCGTGAACAGCGATCTTTACGTCTGACCACAGATCTTCTATTGGATTGAGATCTGGGCTGTGACTCGGCCGTTCCAACACATTTACATGTTTGCCCTTAAACCCCTCCAGTGTTGCTTTAGCCGTGTGTTTGGGGTCATTGTCCGGCTGGAAGGTGAACCACTCTGCCATAAAGCCTAACTCTATGGAGCGTACGGCTTATTGTCGTCCTCTGTACAGATCCTCCAGTCTCTGCTGTGGAACTCTGCAGCTCCTCCAGGGTCACCTCAGGTCTCTGTGCTGCCTCTCTGATTAATGCCCTCCTTGCCCGGTCCGTGAGTTTTGGAGGGCGGCCGTCTCTTGGCAGGTTTGCTGTTGCGCCATGTTCTTTCTTTTGGTTATGATAGATTTGATGGCGCTCCTGGGGATCATCAAAGATTCGGATAGTTTTTTATAACCTAACCCTGACTTGTACTTCTCAACAAGATCGTCCCTTACTTTGTTTGGAGAGTTCCTTGGTCTTCATGGCAGTGTTTGGTTAGTGATGCCTCTTGCTTAGGTGTTGCAGCCTCTGGTGTGTATATGTAATGACAGATCATGTGACAGATTGCACACAGGTGACATCATGTCACTAATCATGTGACTTCTGAAGGTAATTGGTTGCACCAGAGATTTTTATGGGCTTCCTAACAAAGGGGGTGAATACATACGCACATGGCAATTTTCTGTTTTCTATTTCTAAACATTAGTTTTATTTATATATTTTTCTCCTTTCACTTCACCGACTTAGACTATTGTGTTCTGATCCGTCACATAACATTCAGAATAACAAAACATTGAACTTAAGGCTGTAATGTACCAAAATATGAAAAAAGTCAAGGGGGGTGAATACTTTTGCAAGGCACTGTATATATATATATATATACAGATAGTTAGTGGGAGATAGTCAGTGTAGGTTATATCCTGATATAGTGGAGCTGATAGGTTCCAGTGCAGGGTGTTAGGCAGTGTGATAGGGATTAGTGTCCATACATACATGCTACAGACATCGTGCTGTGATGTCACAAGAGCACTTAGTGCACCAATCACTAATAAGTAGTCAGACCTGCTAAAATGTGAAGTTGCACGTATTGCGCCAAAATATTTGCATCATTAATTGCCGATTTCGCAATCGTGAATATATATCGGATCACTCTCTCTGCATATAAAGCCATTGTAATGTTCTGCCGTGCCGACCATTGTCTCCAGTCTCAGGAAACTTCTAGCAGCTTGAACAATGTAGCAAAAGTGACCCACGCCTGTATTGTGCGTGCAATACGCGCATATTACTTGCTGATTTTCACAATCAAGAAAATAAATATTGAATTCTCAAATTTGCGAATTTATGACGAATATTCGCCCAAATATTCGCAAATTGGAATATTGCCCCTGCCGCTCATCACTATTACTAAAGTGCTGAATAGGAGAAGTAGTGCATCCAGTAGTATCAAGGCACAGTTTCAAGGCAGATAACACAGGGAAACCCATCCCCAATGAAAATGTATGAACAGTGGTAATGATGGGGGTTGTAGTACTCCTTCTCTCTATCTCTCTGCAGAACCCAAGGCATGCTATGAGGTTTCTGGGAAATATTTCTCTAATTCCAAGCTGAGGGGAGAAGATTTGAGATACGGTTAGCTAAACCGTTTAGAAGTGTGGAAGGTGCACTGACAATGTTCCCTCTCACAGCAGCAAAGTCTCTCTGCCATATACAATTTACAATACCTGGCTGACGGACCCAGATGGTTAGCCTTGCAGATTCTGGACCATCTGACTGCTTCTTTCTCTTTCTATCACTAGAGCACTCTAACTTATCAGTTGTTGCTTTCTTCACTGTTGCATTCTCAGAGCTGATGGTTCTCCGAGCTTGGCCTCAACTCTGAGAGTCAAGCACATTTGGGTCCTCTTAGTTGCACAGCTAGACTCTCACTCCTCACTAACTAACCAAAGGGTGGACCCAGGTCCATTTCCTTGCAATCTAAGGGGATGGGCCAAGATGTTAACCCTTATTTCTCCATACAATGCCTTTAGGTACACAACTACAGTAAGTCACAATATTTCACTTAGGGTCCATTCACACGTCCGCAAATGGGTCCGCAGCCGTTCCACAATATCGGGAACGGGTGCGGACCCATTTATTCTCAATGGGGCAGGAATAGATGCGGAGAGCACACTATGTGCTCTCCGCATCTGCATTTCCGGAGCGCGGCCCGGAACTTCTGGGCTCCGGCCCCGAACTTCTGGGCCACGGCTCCACAAAAAAATAGAACATGTCCTACTCTTGTCCGCAATTGCGGACAAGAATAGGCAGTTCTATGGGGGGTGCCGGCTGGGTGTATTGTGGATCCGCAATACACCACGGACGTGTGAATGGATCCTAAATACCTCTTTGTATTGAGCCTATTCTGAGGTACTGCTCCTACAGATGCGCCGCCCGTTCACTTGAATAGGACGAAGCAGTTGTAGTTACCCTGCACCACTGCTGCAAAGTTATCGGCTTTCAGATAAACTGCTGATCGTTGAGGAGGCTTCTGGGAATCAGATCGTACTGACTTATCATGAAGATAGGTCATCAGAATACGAAAACCAGACACCTTTAAAGTCCTTTTACCAGAACCGATTGAGCAGGAAATTATGGGGAGCTATTAAAACATCACCAATAGTTATGTGATCATCAGAGAGGAAGGATGAATTTACTTGCAGCAATCACCTCTGCCATAGAAAATGATTGTTTCGAGGCTGCAGGTCCTAGTCTACACAACATGTTCTGCTGCATAGGAACAATGATTTTTGGTGCCAGCTCAAAGGTACAATCACCCGAACAAGTGTTCATTGGGTGATCGCTGGCAGCCTTTATACAGGGAAAATATCGGGAACAAGCATTTCTACAAACTCTTATCCCCAATAATTGGTCAGATTAATGGTCCTTGCAAAAGGACTGTTACTTATCTCTACTGATCTTATTTTGTGCTGCTTGAATTAAATGGGTTTTTCGAAATTTTTATAGTGATGACGTATCCTCTGGATAGTTTTTCAAATAGAAGTTGATGGCAGCATTTGCGTCCGAAGATCCCTTATTAGCAGTTAGTCCATGAAAACATGTACAAAAAGCAGCAATGTTTCGACGACCACCTAGTCTTTGTCAAGCTTTGGATGAAAATGTTGCCATCAACTTCTATTTGAAAAATTAGCTATGGAGCACCGTGCATCCGGTGTTCTGGATGAGCTGTTGCATGTCTAAAGGAGTCTAGAAGGTACAGAAGTGCTGCTCTATACACTATTTGTTTCACTATCCTCTGGTTAGGTCATCAGTATCTGATCGGTGGGGGTCCAACACCCAGATGGGGCCTGTGTTCCTAAAAGTGCTGTGGCCATCTTTGTGCTTGGTATCGCGCTCAGCCCCATTCACTTCAAGGCCACGTAATAGATGATCGTTTTGCCACCGGCCTAGTAAAGGCTGATTGTTGAAGGTCCCGGGTATCAGACCCACCAATCAGACACTCAGGATAGGTGATCAGTATAAAAATTTTGGAAAACTATTTTACCGTAGGTGTATATTGCAGCCTGTCTCACATTAAATGGTCAGAGAACAAAAAATATGCCTCTCCCTGCTGTACAGTAAGCTGCCTCTCCCCACTGTACAGTAGACTGCCTCTCCCTGCTGTACAGTAGACTGATTCTTCCTGCTGTACAGTAGACTGCCTCTCCCTGCTGTACAGTAGACTGATTCTTCCTGCTGTACAGTAAGCTGCTTCTCCCCACTGTACAGTAGACTGATTCTTCCTGCTGTACAGTAGACTGATTCTTCCTGCTGTACAGTAGACTGATTATCCCTGCTGTACAGTAAGCTGCTTCTTCCCGCTTTGCAGTAGACTGCCTCCTGCTGCTATACAGTAGACTGCCTCCTGCTGCTATACAGTAGACTGCCGCTACCTGCTGTACAGTAGACTGATTATCCCTGCTGTACAGTAGACTGCTGCTTCCTTTTGTACAGTAGACTGCCTCTTCCTTTTGTACAGTAGACTGCCTATTCCTGCTGTACAGTAGACTGCCTATTCCTGCTGTACAGTAGACTGCCTCTCCCTGCTGTACAGTAGACTGATTCTTCCTGCTTTATAGTAAGCTGATTCTCCCTGCTGTACAGTAGACTTCCTCTCCCTGCTGTACAGTAGACTGATTCTTCCTGCTGTACAGTAGACTGATTATCCCTGCTGTACAGTAAGCTGCTTCTTCCCGCTTTGCAGTAGACTGCCTCCTGCTGCTATACAGTAGACTGCCGCTACCTGCTGTACAGTAGACTGCCTCCTGCTGCTATACAGTAGACTGCCGCTACCTGCTGTACAGTAGACTGATTATCCCTGCTGTACAGTAGACTGCTGCTTCCTTTTGTACAGTAGACTGCCTCTTCCTTTTGTACAGTAGACTGCCTATTCCTGCTGTACAGTAGACTGCCTATTCCTGCTGTACAGTAGACTGCCTCTCCCTGCTGTACAGTAGACTGATTCTTCCTGCTTTATAGTAAGCTGATTCTCCCTGCTGTACAGTAGACTGCCTCTCCCTGCTGTACAGTAGACTAATTCTCCCTGCTGTACAGTAAGCTGATTCTCCCTGCTGTACAGTAGACTGCCTCTCCCTGCTGTACAGTAGAATGATTCTTCCTGCTATACAGTAAGCTGCTTCTCCCCACTGTACAGTAGACAGCCTCTCCCTGCTGTACAGTAGACGGATTCTCCCTGCTGTACAGTAGACTGATTCTCCCTGCTGTACAGTAGACTGCCTCTTCCTTTTGTACAGTAGACTGCCTCTTCCTGCTGTACAGTAGACTGCCTATTCCTGCTGTACAGTGGACTGATTCTTCATGCTGTACAGTAAGTTGCTTTTCCCCGCTGTACAGTAGACTGCCTCTCCCTGCTGTACAGTAGACTAATTTTTCCTGCTGTACAGTAGACTGCCTCTTCCTTTTGTACAGTAGACTGCCTCTTCCTGCTGTACAGTAGACTGCCTCTACCTGCTGTACAGTAGACTGATTCTTCATGCTGTACAGTAAGTTGCTTTTCCCCGCTGTACAGTAGACTGCCTCTCCCTGCTGTATAGTAGACTAATTCTTCCTGCTGTACAGTAAGTTGCTTCTCCCTGCTGTATAGTAGACTGCCTTTCCCTGCTGTACAGTAGAATGATTCTTCCTGCTGTACAGTAAGATGCTTCTCCCCGCTGTACAGTAGACAGCCTCTCCCTGCTATACAGTAGACTGCCTCTCCCCACTGTACACTGTACACCTGCTGTACAGTAGACTGATTCTCCCTGCTGTACAGTAGACTGCCTCTTCCTTTTGTACAGCAGACTGCCTCTTCCTTTTGTACATTAGACTGCCTCTTCCTTTTGTATAGTAGACTGCCTCTTCCCGCTGTACAGTTGACTGCCTCTCCCTGCTGTACAATGGACTGCCTCTCCCTGCTGTAGAGTAGACTGCCTCTCACTTCTGTAAAGTACACTGCCTTTTCTTGCTGTACAGTAGACTGATTCTCCCTGCTTTACTATAGATTGCCCCTCCCTGCTATACAGTAGACTGCCTTTCCCTACTGTACAGTAGACTGCCTCTCCCTGCTGTACAATAGACTGCCTCTACCTGCTGTAGAGTAGACTGTCTCTCCCTGCTGTATAGTACACTGCCTCTCTCTTCTGTACAGTAGACTGCCTCTCCCCACTGTACAGTACACTACCGCTTCCCATTATACAATAGACTGCCGCTCCCAGATGTACAGTAGACTGCCTCTCTCTGCTGTACAGTAGACTGTCACTTTCCTATATACAGTAGATTGGCTATCCCTGCTGTACAGTATACTGCCTCTCCATGCTGTACAGTAGACTGCCTTACTCTTCTGTACAATAGACTGCCTCTACCTGCTGTAGAGTAGACTGTCTCTCCCTGCTGTACAGTAAACTGCCTCTCTCTTCTGTACAGTAGACTGCCTCTTCCCTCTGCACAGTACACTACCTCTTCCCGCTATACAATAGATTGCCTCTTCCAGCTGTACAGTAGACTGCCTCTCCCTGCTGTACAGTAGACTGTCACTTTCCTATATACAGTAGATTGGCTATCTCTGCTGTACAGTAGACTGCCTCTCCCTGCTCTACAGTAGACTTATTCTCCCTGCTGTACAGTAGACTGCCTCTTCCTTTTATACAGTAGACTGCCTCTTCCTTTTGTACATTAGACTGCCTCTTCCCGCTGTACAGTAGACTGCCTCTCCCTGCTGTACAATGGACTGCCTCTCCCTGCTGTACAGTAGACTGCCGCTCATTTCTGTACAGTACATTGCCTTTTCTTGCTGCACAGTAGACTGATTCTCCCTGCTTTACTGTAGACTACATCTTCCCGCTATACAGTAGACTGCATCTCCCTGCTGTACAGTAGACTGCCCCTCCCTACTGTACAGTACACTGCCCCTCTGTGCTATACAGTAGACTGCCTATCCCCACATTACAGTAGACTGTCTCTCCCCGCTATACACTAGATTGCCTCTCCCAGCTGTAGAGTAGACTGCCTCTCCCCACTGTATAGTACACCACCTCTACCCACTATATAATAGACTGCCTCTCCCAGCTGTACAATAGACTTCCTCTCCCTGCTGTACAGTAGACTGTCTCTTTTTTATATACAGTAGACTGGATCTCCCCACTATACAGTATACTGACTCTCCCTACTGTACAATGGACTGCCTCTCCCTTCTGTACAGTAGACTGATTCTCCCTGCTGTACAATAGGCTGCTTCTCCCCACTGTACAGTAGACTGCCTCTCCCTGCTGTACAGTAGGCTGCCTCTTCCTGCTGTACAGTAGACGTCTGCCTCTCCCTTCTGTTCAGTAGACTGCCTCTCTCTTCTGTACAGTAGACTGCCTCTCTCCCTGCTGTACAGTAGACTGTCTCTCCCTGCTATACAGTAGACTACATCTCCCTCTATACAGTAGACTGCATATCCATGCTGTATAGTAGATTGTCTCTTTCTGATATACAGTAGACTGGCTCTCTCCACTATACAGTAGACTGCCTCTCCCTGCTGTACAGTTGACTGCCTCTCCCTGCTTTACAATTAACTGCCTCTCCCTTCTGTACAGTAGAGTGCTTCTCCCTGCTGTACAGTAGACTGCATCTCCCTGCTGTACAGTAGACTGCCTCTCCATGCTGTACAGTAGACTGCCTCTCCCTACTGTACAGTAGACTGCTTTTCCCTGCTGTACAGTAGACTGCCTCTCCCTGCTGTACAGTGGATTGCCTTTCCACGCTGTACAGTAGACTGTCTCTCCCTGCTGTACAGTAGACTACATCTCCCTGCTATACGGTAGGCTGCCTCTCCCTGCTGTACAGTAAACTGTCTCTCCCCGCTATACAGTAGACTGCCTCTCCCCGCTATACAGTATAATGCCTCTCCCTGCTGTACAGTTGACTGCCTCTCCCTGCTTTACAATTAACTGCCTCTCCCTTCTGTACAGTAGAGTGCCTCTCCCTGCTGTACAGTAGACTGCATCTCCCTGCTGTACAGTAGACTGCCTCTCCATGCTGTACAGTAGACTGCCTCTCCCTACTTTACAGTAGACTGCTTTTCCCTGCTGTACAGTAGACTGCCTCTCCCTGCTGTACAGTGGATTGCCTTTCCACGCTGTACAGTAGACTGTCTCTCCCTGCTATACGGTAGGCTGCCTCTCCCTGCTGTACAGTAGACTGCCTCTCCCCACTGTATAGTAGACTGCCTCTCCCCACTGTACAGTAGACTGCCTCTCCCCACTGTATAGTAGACTGCCTCTCCCCACTGTACAGTAGACTGCCTCTCACTGCTGTACAATAGACTGCCTCTCCTTTCTGTACAATAGACTGCCTCTCACTTCTCTACAGTACAAATGGTCAACTTGTCATACGCTATGCGAGGTCTTTTTTTTTTCCCATACAAAAGTTGTGAATGCCGATTGTATTTTCCTAATATCAGAATGCTTTAATAGTAATGGTATTGTCTGTAAGGGGGACAGTAGCCTCAAAAAGCTTATCATTTTCAGAAGATAAGCTCCCATTCAAGGATAGATGCAAATCTCTCCATTGCTCCAACTCCCTTTCTATCTTCTAAATTAGTGGGGGTAGTTGAGTGAATAAATGGAATTTTATGACCTCCCTATCTTTACCCCCAGGTAGGTGATGTAGTCATGTCTCACTTCTACCTCGTATTGTTGTCTAATGCCTCCCCTTATAGGATGAAAGAATAAAATCGGACTTTTAGCCACATTTATCTTGTAACCTGTTACCCTGCCGTAGTAGAGGAGAGTGCCTAAAATCTGTTTTAAATGTTTATCTGGTGATTGTATATAAATCAATAGATAATCCGTGAAACAGGCCAATTTTATCTCCCTACTGCCCACCTTAATCCCGTCATATACAGTACAGACCAAAAGTTTGGACACACCTTCTCATTCAAAGAGTTTTCTTTATTTTCATGACTATGAAAATTGTAGATTCACACTGAAGGCATCAAAACTAATTAACACATATGGAATTATATACATAACAAACAAGTGTGAAACTTCAAAGTAGCCACCTTTTGCTTTGATTACTGCTTTGCACACTCTTGGCATTCTCTTGATGAGCTTCAAGAGGTAGTCCCCTGAAATGGTCTTCACTTCACCGGTGAGCCCTGTCAGGTTTAATAAGTGGGATTTCTTGCCTTATAAATGGGGTTGGGACCATCAGTGGCGTTGAGGAGAAGTCAGGTGGATACACAGCTGATAGTCCTACTGAATAGACTGTTAGAATTTGTATTATGGCAAGAAAAAAGCAGCTAAGTAAAGAAAAACGAGTGGCCATCATTACTTTAAGAAATGAAGGTCAGTCAGTCAGCCGAAAAATTGGGAAAACTTTAAAAGTAAGGGCTATTTGACCATGAAGGAGAGTGATGGGGTGCTGCGCCAGATGACCTGGCCTCCACAGTCACTGGACCTGAACCCAATCGAGATGGTTTGGGGTGAGCTGGACCGCAGAGTGAAGGCAAAAGGGCCAACAAGTGCTAAGCATCTCTGGGAACTCCTTCAAGACTGTTGGAAGACCATTTCAGGGGACTACCTCTTGAAGCTCATCAAGAGAATGCCAAGAGTGTGCAAAGCAGTAATCAAAGCAAAAGGTGGCTACTTAGAAGAACCTAGAATATGACATATTTTCAGTTGTTTCACACTTGTTTGTTATGTATATAATTCCACATGTGTTAATTCATAGTTTTGATGCCTTCATAGTCATGAAAATAAAGAAAACTCTTTGAATGAGAAGGTGTGTCCAAACTTTTGGTCTGTACTGTATATCAGTCTGTATCAAGAGTTGGGCTAGAGGCTCTAGGGCCATGTTAAACAACATAGGGGATAATGGGCACCCCTGTCTAGTCCACTTCTTAAGATCTATTTTGTCCGATAAGAAACCTGGAGTATACTGTATATTTTGGGGTTGTTCATATATAGCCATCAAGTAATTATGAAAGTCGTCTCTAAGGCCCATCGTATCCATGACATCATCCAGCCAGGCCCAACTAACATTGTCAAAGGCCTTTTCGGCGTCTATTGCTAAAAGTGCTGAATTGTACTTTTGATTCCTGCCCTTTTGCCTATCTTGAGCTGCTAAAACATGTCTAATGTTCATGACCGCTGAGCGGCCCTTAACAAAGCCAACTTGGTGAGACCCAATTAGGTCCAGCAATACCTCTGCTAGTCTATTAGACAATGTTTTCAACAATATTTTTATATCTTGAGTTATAAGGGATATTGACCGAAATGACCCCGGTTGAGTTAAATCTTTTCCTTGTTTTGGAAGAATCTTAATGTAAGCCATCTTCCCTGAGGTTGGTAGCACATTACCTTTCAGTATGGAATTGAATAATGATGTCAGTGTTGGTGCAATTTCTCCTTGTAGTCCCTTATAGAATTCTGCTGGGAACCCATCAGGCCCCGGTGCTTTCCCGTTTGAGAGACTTTTAATTGTGGAGCACAATTCCTTGTCCGTTATCTCTTTATTAATGGAGTATAGTGACTCCGCTGATATCTTTGGCAGATTGATTTTCCCTAAGAGTTCTTTGGGTCTCTCTTTATCATATGGGTCTTGGGCATATAGAGATCTAAAATAATCCCCCAGAATCTCCATTATCTCCTTGGGATGAGTGTGTAGGACACCCGCCCTACCCTTTAAGGGGTGCAAGTGAGGCTGTTTAGTGAATGGTCTCAACAAATTCGACAGTAACTTGCCTGCCTTATTGCCATGTCTAAAGACAAACCGGATTCCAAAAAAGTTGGGACACTAAACAACTGAATGCAATGATGTGGAGATGGCAAATGTCAATATTTTATTTGTAATAGAACGTAGATGACAGATCAAACGTTTAATCCGAGTAAATGTATCATTTTAAAGGAAAAATACGTTGATTCAAAATTTCAACCCTGTGTCAACAAATCCCCAAAAAGTTGGGACAAGTAGCAATAAGAGGCTGGAAAAAGTAAATTTGAGCATAACGAAGAGCTGGAAGACCAATGAACACTAATTAGGTCAATTGGCAACATGATTGGGTATAAAAAGAGCTTCTCAGAGTGGCAGTGTCTCTCAGAAGCCAAGATGGGTAGAGGATCACCAATTCCCACAATGTTGCGCAGAAAGATAGTGGAGCAATATCAGAAAGGTGTTACCCAGCGAAAAATTGCAAAGACTTTGCATCTATCATCATCAACTGTGCATAACATCATCCGAAGATTCAGAGAATCTGGAACAATCTCTGTGCGTAAGGGTCAAGGCGGTAAAACCATACTGGATGCCCGTGATCTCCGGGCCCTTAAACGACACTGCACCACAAACAGGAATGCTACTGTAAAGGAAATCCCAGAATGGGCTCAGGAATACTTCCAGAAACCATTGTCAGTGAACACAATCCACCGTGCCATCCGCCGTTGCCAGCTGAAACTCTACAGTGCAAAGAAGAAGACATTTGTAAGCAAGATCCACAAGCTCAGGCGTTTTCACTGGGCCAGGGATCATTTAAAATGGAGTGTGGCAAAATGGAAGACTGTTCTGTGGTCAGATGAGTCACGATTCGAAGTTCTTTTTGGAAATCTGGGACGCCATGTCATCCGGACCAAAGAGGACAAGGACAACCCAAGTTGTTATCAACGCTCAATTCAGAAGCCTGCATCTCTGATGGTATGGGGTTGCATGAGTGCGTGTGGCATGGGCAGCTTGCATGTCTGGAAAGACACCATCAATGCAGAGAAATATATTCAGGTTCTAGAACAACATCTGCTCCCATCCAGACGTCATCTCTTTCAGGGAAGACCCTGCATTTTTTAACAAGATAATGCCAGACCACATTCTGCATCAATCACAACATCATGGCTGCGTAGGAGAAGGATCCGGGTACTGAAATGGCCAGTCTGCAGTCCAGATCTTTCACCTATAGAGAACATTTGGCGCATCATAAAGAGGAAGGTGCAACAAAGAAGGCCCAAGACGATTGAACAGTTAGAGGCCTGTATTAGACAAGAATGGGAGAGCATTCCTATTTCTAAACTTGAGAAACTGGTCTCCTCGGTCCCCAGGCGTCTGTTGAGTGTTGTAAGAAGAAGGGGAGATGCCACACAGTGGTGAAAATGGCCTTGTCCCAACTTTTTGGGGATTTGTTGACACCATGAAATTCTGATTCAACATATTTTTCCCTTAAAATGGTACATTTTCTGAGTTTAAACTTTTGTTCCGTGATTTATGTCCTATTCTGAATAAAATATTAGAAGTTGGCGCCTCCACATCATTGTATTCAGTTTTTATTCACGATTTGTATAGTGTCCCAACTTTTTTGGAATCCGGTTTGTAGATCTGCCTTCTTGCGTTCCCCAAACCACCTCCTTTCCATATAATAGTCAAAGATATGTTTTGCCGTTACCCAGAACACTTTATTTATCTCCGTTGGGACCTGGACATAAGTAGTGTATGTCTCCCTAAAGGTTTTTACAGCTTCTTCGTACTTTTTTTGTGTCTCTTAATTTTTCCTGCTGAATAGGCTATTCAATACTCAATACTGCTTTTGCCATGTCCCAGAATAGTTTAGCGTTCTGTTTGTGGGATTCAGTATCCTGAGAAAATTCCCACCACCATCCCCGTAATCTATCTACAAAGTCTTCATCCGTTGCCAAGTCGTATGGCAGTCTCCAGATATAGTCTGTTCCTTTCGGAACATCCTACCTCACTTCCAGTATCACCAGAGCATGGTCTGATATGACCAAGTCGGATATCTCTACACTTTGGACCTTTGATAGAAGGTCGGGAGACAATAGAAAATAATCCAATCGCGACCATGAAGACTGAGAGTGGGAAAAATGGGAATACTCTCTCCCAGCCGGGTGGAGGTGTCTCCACACATCAGTCAGGCCTGTTGATTGCAGGAACAGAAAGAGGGTATGTGCGCCTCTCAGGTAAAGACGTGTTATGGGAACTTGACTTTGCCTATCTTCCCGTTCGTCGTGCACCCTGTTACAATCACCTGCTACCAGCAGTTGACCTTTCCCCTCCTGTAGTATGGCCGTCTTTAATCTGCGGTAAATACCGTGTTGAGCTGTGTTGGGTGAGTAGATGTTGTAGATAGTAATTGACCCCGATGGCGACTCTAGCTGTATTTTTATTAATCGTCCCTCTCTATCTGCCGTGGTAGATTTGACTATGCCTTGCAAGTTTTTGCATAGAAGAATAATGACACCTGCTCTATTCCCCAATGAAGGAGAGCCTGTCACCTGTCCCACCCATAGTTTTTGAAGTCTCCAGAAATCTTGCTCCTCTAGGTGTGTCTACTGCAGAAGAGCCACATCGACTTTTAGTTTTTGTAATTGTCTCAGTACGGTCGTACGTTTGAATTGGGAGCGCAAGACTTTCACATTCCAAGTGGTGATTCTCATGATATCGCTGTCATGCTGATCTCTTCAGGATACACCCCCCGACAAAAAAGGTCTGGCCTCCCGGATCCCATATTTGAGTTACCTTCTTCACCATGGAATAAAGATATATCCCCTGCCCCACCTTCCCTCCCCATTCCCCCTCCCCTGAACATAAAACTCCAACAGTTTAAACACAACGATAACGTCAACTCTCTGGACCTCACTTTTTTCGCACATACTTGGGTATAGTCATTGTCACTACCCATCCCTGAAATCAGACTATAAACATTCTACTCCGTCGCCTTCTAAGCCCTTTAGGTGCAACAAACATTTTTGTCATCCCGGCATTATTTGCCCGCGATTGCAGAACTGCTTATTGCTGGGTACAGCTTGTAATCACAGTAGCTCACTCCTTCATATTCTAAATTAGAATCTTCAGTTAAACCCCATCAGAGAACAAGACCCTTCATGAGAAACTAACATCTTTCCCCTTAAACATCTCACGTATCCCGTCTATGACAGAGTCCTCCGTCAGTCCCACTCTGATCCTTGGTTCGGGAGTTGCAAATATTCCGATCTGTCGGCTACACTGGGTAGCTTTGGGGATCCGCGTCGCCCTGATTTTTTCTCACGTCTTCCTCTCCCGAGAAAGAGTTCCACTGTGACGGACTGGCCTGGGATGTAGGAAGATCATTCTCCAATTCCAGTGCCTCTAATGCATCCTTAGGAGTAAGGAAAGTCTCTATACAACCATCCGGGCGGAAAACTCATAGTGTAGCTGGATATAACAGCGCAAACCTAGTGTTCTTCTTGACCAGGGTAGAGCAGATGTATGAGAAGGCTCTTCTGCACCTTGTTACTTCAGCTGAATAGTCGCTGAACAGCAGTAACTTGTTGCCCCGCACTGTCAGCGGTTGTGTACCACTTCTGTATTTGCTTAGAATGGCTTCTTTTGCCGCATAGTTCAAATATTTCACAATGACGAATCTTGGTCTGGAAAGTCCTGGATCTTGGTCCAGATGTTTCAGCGGCCCCAGTCTGTGAGCTATCTCTACTGTGAACTGGCCTTTTAGTCCTAGGGCCTGTGGTATTTCTGCCGCACAAATCTTGGCCAGCTGATTTGGTGAAACTGATTCTGATAGGCCCACAATTCTTACGTTATTTCGCTTCCAGTGTGGCTTTTATGTCTGGTGCCAGGAGCTTGGCCACTTCTATTGCCATGGTTTTCCAGGATAGAGGTAAGTCCTGGTCAGGAGACAGTGAGCCATCATCCTCCTGTATATCAGCAACCATCGATTCCTTCTGGCGCTGAGGAGGTTGTGAGGCTGACCTCATGAGCCTGCTTGCTTGTTCCATCACGGTCGCCATCTTGCCCCGCTGCTGCTTATCTGCGCGCCGCAGAAGTGACTGGTGTGGAGTTTGCGAGCCGCACCTAAGTAGGAATTTCTCCATGCAGAGTTCCCAGATCAGTTGGGGTAGTTTTGAGAGGGGTTGTTGGCCCCTAGATGTGCGGGCTACCCTATTTTCGGGCTGTAGGTCCCGGAGCTTTTCACTCTTCCGTCCTCACATGTGCGCGCCGGAATTAGAAGTTGTGGAAAGGTTTATAAATGATGTTGAGAAGCAATAGATCAGTGCATGGCATGTGGATGGTGATCCATATATTTTTCTCTACAGTCTGCCATTGAATAACTACTGTAAAAAAAATCAGCATAATGAGTGAGTGGGCATTGTAAGTAATGTAAGTAGTTCTTACATTATTCTTGGTGTTTTTCAGCTCATACTTTAAGTTTTGTCTGGGACTGTGGTACACGTTAACCCACGGCAGCTGGTGGATGACTGCACTGCTTATATTGGTCTAAGGGCATGTTTATTCTTGACACTTCCCCCACGGGTCTTTACAAACACCAATGAGCGATATAGACGGGGAAGGGGGGCAGTTGATTTGACTTTAAAAGTTAAAGAGTCTGTTACCAGGCAGTTCAGTCTCAGCTCAGTCACAGCATCTTGTAGGGCTAGCTCATCTTAATGTAACGATCCCTGTCCTTATTCTGGAGAAGTACTCAAAATTGTGATGAGAAGTTATAGTTAATAAATATGTATATATACTGTAGTTGGTCTCTGTGGCTCCTCAACATACGCAACTACTTGAAATCTACATATCTAGCGAGCACTTACTTTTTGTCCTATCGGGTATGCTCTTCCTTTGCCACTCTTTAGGTTTATTGTGTGTATGACATGGGCCAGAATATATACTACATTGTATGTATAATACGATTTTGTATCTTGTATGCCATGAAATGATGAGGGAAAACGATACATCCTGGTGCAGTTCACTCCAGAAAACTTAAACTGGAATTGGTTAACATCATTTTTAATTTTAATTGGGGAAAGACAGTGGAAGAGCTGGATCCAGAGATCCTCCAGCAGAGGGTCCCATGGACGGTTGGATGGGTTGATACCACTGATCATTTCATTGATTTTTGGAATGTTTCTTTTGGGCAACATAAAAATGAAGCTACAATTGACCATTGGAAAGAAGTTTTTTTCTGCATATTTCACATTCAGCCAGGACTCATGAAGGATCAGAGTAAAGTTTTCTCGAATAGCTTCAGATCTATCAAAAACTCCAATGTACCAAGCTGAGAATATACCACATATGACTAGGACCCGCGCAGAGTACTTGTCGATCTCAGCCATCTTCTGTATATTAACGCTCACATCAGTGTGCAGCTTAATGACAAACTCAATGCAGATCTCATGCTGGACCATCATTGCACTCAGCTCTCTATATTCCATCTCTCCGCTCCCATCACTTGATATAATGATCCCAATCCAATTCCATCCAAAGTACTTAAGACACTGAATAATAGCTGAATATCGGACCCGGTCATTAGGAACAACCCGGTAAAAAGTTGGATATAATTCTCTGTCATTAAAAATGGGATCAGTCACTTGATAATTGACCTAGAGAAATAAAATATGCTTAGAGTGATATCTATCAAATTTCTAGGCATCATGTATACTCTGATATCTGTCTATTTATCGGCATTCTACATTGGGGCTACCGAGACATAAGTTGTTTTGAAGTTTTCAGGTTTTAAAGTCGGGGCCTTCATACACAGCTGACATCTCTTTTGGGTTTTTATACAGGGCTCTGTGGTTTTCACTTTGTCTGGGGCCACCATAAGTGTCCAGCAGCCTCTATATCCTGTCAATCAGCAGTGTGTTCCTTTCTGTAACTGGAAACCTTGATTTGGCCTGACCTGAATCCATAAAGTCACAAATTTCCTCCTTAACTGTCTTCTAACCTATCGATATCTTGATGGCACCTTCTATATCCAGGTCCAAGGGACAGCAATGGGCACCAAATTCGCACCATCATATGTGTGGCGAAACCAACCTCGCCACTGGGTTTTGGAGGGGCCTAGTTGCCAGCCTCTTGCCCCAGGATTATGGCCCATACTAACTTTGAAGGAGAAGACAAGAAGCCATGCTTGCGGTCGGCCAAATGTGACTTCCATGGAATTCGGGAACCCCTGCTTGGATCTGGGTGGTTTTTGGATATGTGGTTCACCCTGATCAGAGCTATCCATGGATGTATACATTATGGGGATATGTGGGGTTTTGAGGTGTGTGGCAGAACCATCTGTCTTTGGAATTGTAGTGTATGTTATGTGAGGGTACCCAGATAGCTAATTTTAATTGTCCTGAGAGATAATTGAATTACTCCTTGAGTGTCTCCAGGGCAGAGAGGAGGAAACCATGATGCATTGTGGGGATGTATTGTGTCTGTGTATCCTGAATTGCTGCATATCTGTCCTGTGTCACAGTCTTCCATCTGGTCCCCTATGGGAGTGTCCACCAGATGGGGACCTGCATAAATACGGGCGGGTAGCCCTCAATAAAGAGTTCCTGTTTTACCCTTTATCATGTTGAGGCTGGTGTTTGGGTAACTGATCGACACTGGGGATTGCTATACGCTGAAGATTTGCTATACTCCCCTGGCTATAACTACTAGCTCTTGTAAGAGCTGTTCCTGCTCTCTGGATGAAGGAGAGGTTCACCCACTGGAGCCTTGTCGTAGGTCCAGGGTGGGTAGGAGACGTTGAGGTCTCAACCAAGCTTCGGCGGTTTGTGGGGTCTGCAGCTCTTACGGTGTCAAGTGGAGTGCTTGGAGACCTCGGGAAGCACTAGGAGCACCTATCGACGGATGTACCCGGTCGGGGTGCTAGGAGATCCGTTACATTGGTGGCAAGCAGTGGGATGGCGTCCTAGTGAGAGGAGAAGCAGCTCGGAGACACTATTCGTGGATTTACAAAATTGAGGGCAATGCTAGTATACGTACAGCGCCCCTGAATACAGCAGGATGAAATCAACTAGTCTTCGGACAGCGTTCTATGACGAGTAGGATGAGGCAGCCGAAGACTACAGGGATGCAGACAGAAAGGAAGTCTGGTATGATGCCCTGGAAAATGCCCAGCGGCGGCGAGGTGAGAGTCTCCCCAGTTATGAGCAGCAGCTACAGAAGCGTGTGGCGATGCGGATGGGTCTCTTGGGAGAGCAGCCCCTGGATGACTGAGTAACAGAGCTCCAGAGCCTGGTATGTAAGGAGCTTTGGCTAGAGGATGCTTACCAGGCCCTAAGGTGGCATGTCATTCAACATTCCCCCTGGGCAGCTGAGCATGACAAGCCAGAGGGAGAGGAGTTTTATGGTCCTGGCTTGTTATGGGAGTCTTTTGCAGAGCCCTGCACAGTCCAGACTTCAAAACATTTTCTACGAGAGGGAGGCTAGGCTGGATTGGGATGACCCCCACGAGGTAGAGAAAGACCTTGCTCACCTAGCAACCCTGGAGTGGGAACTGGAGCAGGACTACCAAGATCTCTTTCACTCCATTGAGAGGGCTCAGCAAAAGAGCAGAGTGTCAGACCCAGGTCCAGAGCCCTTCAGCTGGCAGGATATTGTGGAGGTGTACTGGGGAGACCCGACTGAAGTATCCCCTGCTTCAGTACCAGCTACAGAGGTAGGGGACCTCATAAACTGGTCCTGGGGGGAAACCCATATGGCAGGTAGAGATGGGACCGAGATCTCTCCACCGGCCCTACAGGGATGCTGGGCAGTCGGCCCAGATCCCCAACGGCAGCCGGAGTTTCAGGGAGTAGGGACAGTTGGTCCTCCCCAGCGGCAGTATGTTTTGCTGGGAGAGGAGAGCATCGTCTCCATTCCCCAGCGGCAGTGTACTTTGAAGGGAGAGGAGACATCCGGTCTCTCTCCCCAACCACAGGGGGACAGCACCCCTAACTCCAATGGTGCCGATGGGACTGCAGTCTCTGCACCAGGCCTACCGGGATGCTGGACGGCCGGTACAGATTCCCAACCAACCCCACAAGAATGCCAGGAGGAGGAGGTAAGCGATCCCTCCTCTCCACAGCTGATCCGCAACAAGGTCCTAGGGGTAGGATTCCCTGACCCCATCCCAGCGGAAGAGCTGGCATCTGGGCAGAGCGCAGTTGGCCTCTGCCCTCCTCTATCCTCTTCTCCAGAGGCTGACTCCACACCGACTTCCCCAGCGGAAGAGCTGGCATCGGGGCAGAACACAGTTGGCCTCTGCCCTCCCCTATCCCTTTCTCCAGAGCCGGACTTCCCACAGGCTACCCCAGCGGAAGAGCTGGCATCTGGGCAGAGCGCAGTTGGCCTCTGCCCTCCTCTATCCTCTTCTCCAAAGGCTGACTCCACACAGGCTTCCCCAGCGGAAGAGCTGGCATCGGGACAGAACACAGTTGGCCTCTGCCCTCCCCTATCCTCTTCTCCAGAGCCGGACTTCCCACAGGCTACCCTAGCGGAAGAGCTGGCATCTGGGCAGAGCGCAGTCGGCCTCTGCCCACCAAGTACCTACAGCTTCAAGCTAGAGAACCACAAGGAAGCAAGGAGTAGCAGATGCCCACTCAACAGCTGGGGACATACAGAACAGAGCCAGGCCCCAAAATTCAACAGGTCCAGTATTGGGTTGTGGGTGGACTGCCAGACTAACTCAGGTACCGACCGTCGTGAGGTCAGGTATCTGGTTAGTCTTCCCTGGGAGGGGGAGATGTGTGGCGAAACCAACCTCGCCACTGGGTTTTGGAGGGGCCTGGTTGCCAGCCTCTTGCCGCAGGATTATGGCCCATACTAACTTTGAAGGAGAAGACAGATCGGCCGCACAGCTTAAATCTGTGGAACTGTTTTGGGCAGGAAAGCCATGCTTGCGGTCGGCCAAATGTGACTTCCATGGAATTCGGGAACCCCTGCTCGGATCTGGGTGGTTTTTGGATATGTTGTTCACCCAGATCAGAGCTATCCATGGATGTATACATTATGGGGATATGTGGGGTTTTGAGGTGTGTGACAGAACCATCTGTCTTTGGAATTGTAGTGTATGTTATGTGAGGGTACCCAGATAGCTAATTTTATTGTATTCGTGTAGTCTGAGTGCCATTCACCTAATAATATGCACTCAGACTTGAGCTATCTGGGGATATGTTAAATGTCTGTGTTTACTGTAAGGGTTGTGACATTGTATGTTTAAATGGTGATTTCTATCCTGTTGTCCCCACATGTGTATTGGCGATTTCCCTTTGTCCTGAGAGATAATTGAATTACTCCTCGGGTGTCTCCAGGGCAGAGAGGAGGAAACCATGATGCATTGTGGGGATGTATTGTGTCTGTGCATCCTGAATTGCTGCATATCTGTCCTGTGTCACAGTCTTCCATCTGGTCCCCTAGGGGAGTGTCCACCAGATGGGGACCTGCATAAATACGGGCGGGTAGCCCTCAATAAATAGTTCCTGTTTTACCCTTTATCATGTTGAGGCTGGTGCTTGGGTAACTGATCGACACTGGGGTTTGCTATACGCTGAAGATTTGCTATACTCCCCTGGCTATAACTACTAGCTCTTGTAAGAGCTGTTCCTGCTCTCTGGATGTAGGAGAGGTTCACCCACTGGAGCCTGGAGCCTTGTCGTAGGTCCAGGGTGGGTAGGAGACGGTGAGGCCTCAACCAAGCTTTGGCGGTTCGTGGGGTCTGCAGCGCTTACGGTGTCAAGTGGAGTGCTTGGAGACCTCGGGAAGCACTAGGAGCATCTATCGCTGGAGGTACCCGGTCGGGGTGCTAGGAGATCCGTTACAATATGCAAATCTTTTATGGGTACCTTTGAAGACAATTTGGTTTACTGTCACATCCTAGGATAAAGTTCTACCGTAGATTAATTGATGACATCATTTTTATCTGGCAAGGAGAAGCTGTAGAACTCTGCCAATATATTGAAATTATCAATTCAAATTATTGGAACCTGTCATGTACTCTTGAGTATGACCCTACAAAAGTAGTATTTTTAGACTTACATCTTACAATTGAGAACAAAAAGATAGTCACTAAGACCCACTTCAAGAGTGTGGATACTAATACACGTAGTTATTTGGACTACAAGAGTTGTCACCACCCCAAGTTGAAGCAAAATATTCCTTATAGTTAGATGAAGATGATCAGGAGGAACTGTTCGGATATTCAGACTATGAGAAATCAGATAGATCTGCCAAAAAATAGGTTTAGGGAAAGGGATATCCCAAGAGACTATTAGAGGACTCCACTAGGGGAATTTCCAACATCTCCCAAAAAGAAAGTTTATTACCTAAAACACACAGGGACAAAAATAAGAGTTCATTTCATCACCTTGGTCTGGTTACTAGATATAACTCCCAACACACTTTGATCATAAAAACTTTGATTAAAAAAATTGGCCGATCCTAATGAAATACCCTATTTATATATTTCAAAATAATTCCTCCAGCCCCTATCATCATATTTCGAAGAGCGAAGACCCTAAAAAACCTACTAGCCCTCTCATGCCCTAAATTAAGAAAGGAATTGAGAAAAACTGTGATAAAAAAAGATCCAGGAATTTCCAAGTGTAGAATAAACAGATGCAAATGTTGCAACATGATTACACACGGAATAAATGAAATTACAATTCCCTCTAGTGGAGCCAATTTCGCTATTAAACATAGAATGGACTGTGGGACCACAAATGTCATTTACCTTCTCCGGTGTCCATGTTTTCTCCCCTATGTTGGACGTACAATTCAGTCCTTACGAGAGAGGATGAATGAACATACCATATTTTTTGCCCTATAAGACGCACCTGCCCATAAGACACACCTAGGTTTTTGACGAGGAAAATAAGATTTTTATTTTTTTTACCAAAAGGTGTACTTTTGGTGGGTTTTGAACTAATGATGGTCTGTGGATTACACTATTATGGTGGATCTGTGGATGACACTGTTATGGAGGGGATCTGTGGATGACACTGTTATGGAGGGGATCTGTGGATGACACTGTTATGGAGGGGATCTGTTTGACAAAGACACCTGCGAGTGTCGAAACGCGTCACAGGATATTGGATTATGTGACAATAAACAAGAGTTTTGCAGACGACTTCAGTGAGTGCCGGTCCTTACTGTTCTTGCTTTATGGGATGCCAATCCTAGGATGCGAGCACTACAAACTACCTAACCAGCAGTGCCGACTATTGGACTTTATATTTAACTGTTAAGGGGGCATCTGTGGATTAGAGATGTCGCGGGCATAAAATTTTCCGTTCGCGAACGGCGAACGCGAGTTTCCGCAAATGTTTGCGAACGGGCGAATAAAAAAAAATTCTATTTAATATTTTTCTGTGATATAATCACATTTGCAAGCCCGTGTGTGTCAGGCCCACACAGACTGTACTGTGCCCACTGCCCACCACTTATATAGGGTGGCACAGTACCATGCACGCATAGTAACACTTAACTAATAAAAAATGACAGGCAGAGGCAGGCCATCCCGCAGGGGCCGTCGTGGTCGTGGTGCTGTGATTTTCACTGGCCCTAGAATAATGTCCAGTGTTCAGAGGCCACGTACCCTGAACCCAAAAAATTCGTAGAAAATAGTTGACTGGCTTACACAGGACACCCAATCTTCAACAGCTTCCGCTAAGAACCTTGACGCACCATCCTCCTCCAGCTCAGCTTTGGTCACCTGCTCTCCCACCCGCCGCCACCACCACCACTACCACCACAGCCACCACAGCCGCTTCACTTGATCCCTCAGAGGAGTTATTTACACATCAGTTGGATGAAATTAGTGATGCGCAACCATTATTGCCAGAGGATGGAGATAACAGGGATATGTCTCAGTCAGGCAGCATTACACACATGGACGTACGGTGTGATGATGATGATGATGTACCCGCTGCTGCTTCCTTTGCTGAGGTGTCAGATACAAGTGAAGTGGTTGATGATGACGATGTGTCCGTGAATGCCACGTGGGTGCCTGCTCGAAGAGAAGAAGAACAGGGGGAAAGTTCAGATGGGGAGACAGAGAGGAGGAGGAGACGAGTTGGAAGCAGGGAGAGGTCGTCGCAAGGAGCTAGTGGCACAGTCAGACAGCATGCATCGGCACCCGGGGTCAGCCAGACAGCACGCCAATCAACGCATGCTGTTGCCACCACCAGAATGCCGTCATTGCAAAGCTCAGCAGTGTGGCATTTCTTTTTGTGTGTCTGCCTCTGACAACAGCGATGCCATTTGCAACCTGTGCCAAAAGAAACTGAGTCGTGGGAAATCCAACACCCACCTAGGTACAACTGCTTTGCGAAGGCACATGATCGCACATCACAAACGCCTATGGGATCCACACATGATGACGAGTAGAAGCAGCACACAAGCTCAAAGCCACCATCCTCCTCCTGGTCCAGCATCTTCAGCCACGTCAACCACTGCTGTCCTCCTTGCCCCCTCTCAACCACCCGCCACTCCGCCTCTCACCTTCAGCAGTTCCATTTCATCTGCCCACAGTCAGGTGTCTGTAAAGGAAATGTTTGAGCGTAGGAAGCCAATGTCACAGAGTCACCCCCTTGCCCGACGTCTGACAGCTGGCTTGACAGAACTCTTAGCCTGCCAGCTTTTACCATACCAGCTGGTGGAGTCTAAGGCCTTCAAAAAATTTGTCGCTATTGGGACACCACAGTGGAAGGTACCCGGACGAATTTTTTTTTCAAAAAAGGCAATCCCAAACCTCTACTCAGTGATTGAAAAGGAAGTAATGGCATCTCTGGCATACAGTGTTGGGGCAAGGGTCCATCTGACCACTGATACCAGGTCTGAAAAGCACGGTCAGGGCAGGTATATCACCTACACTGCACATTGGGTAAACCTGCTGACGGCTGACAAGCATGGAATGCGTGGCTCTGCAGAGGAGTTGGTGACACCGCCACGACTTGCAGGTAGGCCTACTGCCACCTCCTCTACTCCTCCTACTCCATCCTCTTCGATAACCTCCTCGGCTGAGTCCTCTTCTGCTGCGGCGTCTGGCTGCATATCAACTGCACCCCCCCAGCTCCCCAGGGGCTATTCCACATCCCGGATACGACAGTGTCACGCCGTCTTGGGGTTGACTTGCCTGAAAGCAGAGAGCCACACCGGACCAGCACTCCTGTCCGCCCTGAACGCACAGGTGGATCAGTGGCTGACCCCGCACCAACTGGAGATCGGCAAAGTGGTGTGTGACAATGGAAGCTATTTGTTGGCGGCATTGAATTTGGGCAAGTTGTCACATGTGCCGTGAATTTCATCGTACAGCGCTTTGCGTCTAAGTACCCAGGCTTACAGGACATCCTCAGGCAGGCCAGGAAGGTGTGTGGCCATTTCAGGCGTTCCTACACGGCCATGGCGCACTTTTCAGACATTCAGCGCCGAAACAACATGCCAGCGAGGCGCTTGATTTGCGACAGCCCGACACGTTGGAGTTCAACACTCCTAATGTTCGACCGCCTGCTCCAACAAGAAAAATTCGTCAACGAGTATTTGTATGACCGGGGTGCTAGGACAGCCTCTGCGGAGCTGGGAATTTTTTTGCCACGTTACTGGACGCTCATGCGCAATGCCTGTAGGCTCATGCGTCCTTTTGAGGAGGTGACAAACCTAGTCAGTCGCACCGAAGGCACCATCAGTGACCTCATCCCATTTGTTTTCTTCCTGGAGCGTGCCCTGCAAAGAGTGCTGGATCAGGCTGTAGATGAGCGTGAAGAGGAAGAGTTGTGGTCGCCATCACCACCAGAAACAGCCTTGTCATCATCGCTGCAAGAGGAGTCTGAGGAAGAGGAGTCAGAGGAAGAATGTGGCTTTGAGGAGGAGGAAGACCAACCACAGCAGGCATCCCAGGGTGCTCGTTGTTGTCACCTTTCGGGGACCCTTGGTTTTGTACGTGGCTGGGTGGAGGAAGAAACCTTCAATAACATCAACGGGACATGGCTAGCTTGGTATCCAACCTTGTGCAAATGGGAACTTTGTGGTTGAGCTAATGAACTGTTTGCGGTTGTTTGCCGTGCATTAAAAGGGGAGTCTGGTCTGTCAATGTCTGTGAAGCGGGCGTAACCCTTACACTACCTGATCGATAGAACATCATACCTGATCGTATACACACACTGGATGTTTTAAACCACGTTGTTCAAAAAAAAAAATGGATTGTTAAGTGATTTATGCCCTTTATGGATTAAAATCCAACTCTGCGTCAACTATGTAATTTTCCATGGGAGTTTTGCCATGGATCCCCCTTCGACATGCCACAGTCCAGGTGTTAGTCCCCTTGAAACAACTTTTCCATCACTACTGTGGCTAGAAAGAGTCCCTGTGGGTTTTAAAATTCGCCTGCCTATTGAAGTCTATGGTGGTTCGCCCGGTTCGCCCGTTCGCGAATATTTGCAGAAATTCACTGAAAATTTTGTGTTCGCGACATCTCTACTGTTATGGGGAGGGGGATCTTTGGATGACACTGTTATGGGGAGGGGGATCTTTGGATGACACTGTTATGGGGAGGGGGATCTTTGGATGACACTGTTATGGGGAGGGGGATCTGTGGATTACACTGCTATGGGGGGATCTGTGAATGACACTATATAGCATCTTATGCTATATGTGTCATGCACAGATCCCCCCATTACAGTGTCCCCCAATACACCGGGCCCCGCTGCTCACAGCAGTATACATCTAAACAGTAATCCTTAACCTCCAGTAACTTTAAAGCAGCGCTATCCTGTTTGTTTACTACTTACAATCAAGCTCCGGTAACAGGCAGCGCCTGAACAGGTAAAGGCCTGCTTCATTCATAAAGTGGGAGGAGCAGGCGCGTGACATGAGTGAGTGACGTTACACCGCCGCCCGCTCTGCCCGTTACCGGAGCTTGATTGTAAGTAGTAAACAAACAGGATAGCGCTGCTTTAAAGTTGCTGTAGGTTAAGGATTAGTGTTTAGATATGTATACTGCTGTGAGCAGCGGGGCCCGGTGTAAGAGTACAGTTACTGCACCGGGAGTCCAAGTTGCCGGCCTCCAGTCCCTCCTCCCTCCCCGCTGATACATCGCTGCGCTGTGCGATGTATCAGTGTTAGCGATGTAAAAATTGCAGTATTTGCCCCATAAGATAAAAAATGGGCTAGGTCCAATATAACTAGGAAGATTACAACCGATAGTGTTTTCTGACATTTCTTAATAGCCCATAATGGGGGCCCGTCATCCCCACGAGTCACTCTGATCGAATGTGACACACGTTCTTACCAATCCTTGTGTCGTAGAGAGATGTATTGGATTTTTTGTCTCAACACTCTGACTCTTGTATTTATTGGTGATGTGACTGCTGACAAAAGCAGCAGGATGGATTCTGAAGTGTTTCGGGCAATATTATCTGCTCATATTCAGCCAAATGCTTCAGAACTCATTGGACGGCGCTTCACAGTGCAGATGGACAATGACCCAAAGCATACTGCAAAAGCAACCAAAGAGTTTAAGGGAAAGAAGTGGAATGTTCTGCAATGGCCGAGTCAATCCCCGGACCTGAATCCTATTGAGCATTTCACTTGCTGAAGACAAAACTTAAGGGAAAATGCCCCAAGAACAAGCAGGAACTGAAGACAGTGGCAGTAGAGGCCTGGCAGAGCATCACCAGGGATGAGACCCAGCGTCTGGGGATGTCTATGCGTTCCAGACTTCAGGCTGTAATTGACTGCAAAGGATTTGTAACCAAGTATTAAAAAGTGACAGTTTGATTTATGATTATTATTCTGTCCCATTACTTTTGGTCCCTTAAAGGGACACTGACAGGGCCAAAAAGCATATTAGGGTATACAGTACAGACCAAAAGTTTGGACACACCTTCTCATTCAAAGAGTTTTCTTTATTTTCATGACTATGAAAATTTTAGATTCATACTGAAGGCATCAAAACTATGACTTAACACATGTGGAATTATATACATAACAAACAAGTGTGAAACAACTGAAACTATGTCATATTCTAGGTTCTTCAAAGTAGCCACCTTTTGCCTTGATTACTGCTTTGCACACTCTTGGCATTCTCTTGATGAGCTTCAAGAGGTAGTCCCCTGAAATGGTCTTCACTTCACAGGTGTGCCCTGTCAGGTTTAATAAGTGGGATTTCTTGCCTTATAAATGGGGTTGGGACCATCAGTTGCGTTGAGGAGAAGTCAGGTGGATACACAGCTGATAGTCCTACTGAATAGACTGTTAGAATTTGTATTATGGCAAGAAAAAAGCAGCTAAGTAAAGAAAAACGAGTGGCCATCATTACTTTAAGAAATGAAGGTCAGTCAGTCAGCCGAAAAATTGGGAAAACTTTGAAAGTAAGGGCTATTTGACCATGAAGAAGAGTGATGGGGTGCTGCGCCAGATGACCTGGCCTCCACAGTCACCGGACCTGAACCCAATCGAGATGGTTTGGGGTGAGCTGGACCGCAGAGTGAAGGCAAAAGGGCCAACAAGTGCTAAGCATCTCTGGGAACTCCTTCAAGACTGTTGGAAGACCATTTCAGGGGACTACCTCTTGAAGCTCATCAAGAGAATGCCAAGAGTGTGCAAAGCAGTAATCAAAGCAAAAGGTGGCTACTTTGAAGAACCTAGAATATGACATATTTTCAGTTGTTTCACACTTGTTTGTTATGTATATAATTCCACATGTGTTAATTCATAGTTTTGATGCCTTCATAGTCATGAAAATAAAGAAAACTCTTTGAATGAGAAGGTGTGTCCAAACTTTTGGTCTGTACTGTATATATGACCGTACAGGTCTTATAAAGTGTATAAGAATCATGTAAGTATCCCCCCTGTCCACCTTATAACTACAGTAATGTGAAGTTTTATAACCTGCTGGAATCGGGTTCAATCTGCCCAAGGGGCGGTGTTTCACCTCAGCTTGCGCCCAGCCAGCCTCGCCACAACTGCCGTTTGAAGCGCCGCCCAGCTCATCAATATTCACTTCGCTGGGCGGCTACTAGTGTCCCCGGCTATCTTCAGCGCATGCGCCCGGCACCCTCACTGGCCGGGATCGCATCACGCCTGCGCACAGTCTCATTCTCAGAGGCAGCCCAGTGAGGGTGCCGGGCGCATGCGCTGAAGATAGCCGGGGACACTAGTAGCCGCCCAGCGAAGTGAATATTGATGAGCTGGGCGGCGCTTCAAACGGCAGTTGTGGCGAGGCTGGCTGGGCGCAAGCTGAGGTGAAACACCGCCCCTTGGGCAGATTGAACCCGATTCCAGCAGGTTATAAAACTTCACATTACTGTAGTTAAAGGGTGGACAGGGGGGATACTTACATGATTCTTATACACTTTATATGACCTGTACGGTCATATATATACCTTAATATGCTTTTTGGCCCTGTCAGTGTCCCTTTAACAAGTGGGAGGCACAGAAGCAAACTGCTGTAATTCCTGCACCGTTCACCTGGTTTGGATGTAAATCCCCTCAGATTACAGCTGACAGTCTGCAGGTAAAGCACATCTTGTTAGTTTCATTTCAAATCCATTGTGGTGGTGTATAGAGCCAGAAATGTTAGAAATGTATTAATGTCCCAATATTTATGGACCTGACTGTATATTGTATACGAATGTGTATATATATATATTGTATATGGATGTGGATAGACAGCTTAATGACATAAACCATAAGGTGTGAGCTGGGATACATATTTTTTATACATATAGTTGCAAGAAAAGGTAAGTGAACCCTTTGGAATGATATATGGATTTCTGGACAAATTGGTCATAAAATGTGATCTGATCTTCATCTAAGTCACAACAATAGACAATCACAGTCTGCTTAAACTAATGACACACAAAGAATTAAATGTTACCATGTTTTTATTGAACACACCATGTAAACATTCACAGTGCAGGTGGAAAAAGTATGTGAACCCCTAGACTAATGACATCTCCAAGAGCTAATTGGAGTGAGGTGTCAGCCAACTGGAGTCCAGTCAATGAGATGAGATTGGAGGTGTTGGTTACAGCTGCCCTGCCCTATAAAAAACACACACCAGTTCTGGGTTTGCTTTTCACAAGAAGCATTGCCTGATGTGAATGATGCCTCGCACAAAAGAGCTCTCAGAAGACCTACGATTAAGAATTGTTGACTTGCATAAAGCTGGAAAGGGTTATAAAAGTATCTCCAAAAGCCTTGCTGTTCATCAGTCCACGGTAAGACAAATTGTCTATAAATGGAGAAAGTTCAGCACTGCTGCTACTCTCCCTAGGAGTGGCCGTCCTGTAAAGATGACTGCAAGAGCACAGCGCAGACTGCTCAATGAGGTGAAGAAGAATCCTAGAGTGTCAGCTAAAGACTTACAAAAGTCTCGGGCATATGATAACATCCCTGTTAGCGAATCTACGATACGTAAAACATTAAACAAAAATGGATTTCATGGGAGGACACCACAGTGGAAGCCACTGCTGTCCAAAAAAACCACATTGCTGCACGTTTACAGTTTGCACAAGAGTACCTGGATGTTCCACAGCAGTACTGGCAAAATATTCTGTGGACAGATGAAACCAAAGTTGAGTTGTTTGGAAGAAACACACAACACTATGTGTGGAGAAAAAGAGGCACAGCACACCAACATCAAAACCTCATCCCAACTGTGAAGTATGGTGGTGGGGGCATCATGGTTTGGGGCTGCTTTGCTGCGTCAGGGCCTGGACGGATTGTTATCATCGAAGGAAAAATGAATTCCCAAGTTTATCAAGACATTTTGCAGGAGAACTTAAGGCGATCTGTCCACCAGCTGAAGCTCAACAGAAGATGGGTGTTGCAACAGGACAACGACCCAAAGCATAGAAGTAAATCAACAACAGAATGGCTTAAACAGAAGAAAATACGCCTTCTGGAGTGGCCCAGTCAGAGTCCTGACCTCAACCCGATGGAGATGCTGGGGCATGACCTCAAGAAAGCGCGTCACATCAGACATCCCAAGAATATTGCTGAACTGAAACAGTTCTGTAAAGAGGAATGGTGAAGAATTACTCCTGACCGTTGTGTCCGTCTGATCTGCAACTACAGGAAACGTTTGGTGGAAGTTATTGCTGCCAAAGGAGGTTCAACCAGTTATTAAATCCAAGGGTTCACATACTTTTTCCACCTGCACTGTGAATGTTTACATGGTGTGTTCAATAAAAACATGGTAACATTTAACTCTTTGTGTGTTATTAGTTTAAGCCGACTGTGATTGTCTATTGTTGTGACTTAGATGAAGATCAGATCACATTTTATGACCAATTTGTGCAGAAATCCATATAATTCCAAAGGGTTCACATACTTTTTCTTGCAACTGTATTTTCTTACACCTTATACATTTATTTTCCACGTTATATAAAATTGATATGCAAAAGTGCTTTCCATTCATTTTACTCACCTTTGAGGCTATGTATGATTGTTATGGGGAGTTCCCTTTTTTTCAACTATATATTTACCTTTTACGTAAGTGGACCTGAATTTGGGTGGGAGCGGACCCACTCAACTTTATTGTTTTTTAATATCTTCCTATATCTATTCCATTAAATTGTATTAATGACTTTTAATGTTTTACTCCACTTATGTCCTCCATTTTACCTATCCCCATATAAAGAATTTTTATACTTATATATAAGTTTTTTTTATGGACAGAATGAGATACCTACCTCCGCATAAAGAATCTTTATACCTATATATATTTTTTATGCCTACATATCTTTATATTATTGTTCTATATATATCCCTATTATGGCTATAGTATATATAGCTGCCCCAAATATCTTATCTAAACACCCCTTCCTCTCCATGGACTGAATGAGTCATCAAAATATGCCATGGGAGGTGCACTCCACGCTGGAACGCACTGCCAGATCCACAGAATAAGGAGGTTAGGCTTGTGCGTCCCGTGGTGGAACGCATACGTGAGATGCGTCCCCCAATGGAGCGCAGGAGGCGAGGACAGAAAGAAGATGGCGGTGCGTTCCACGGTGGAACGCACTGCCCAGTAAATAGGATGAGCCATCCCTAGAACCCAGCGGCTCCCTATTACTATATAGACTTATACTGATAAGACCACTGGGGGGAAGAACCCCCTCCCCTTCCAAATATATAAAAATAAATACAAATATATATACACTCACCTAAAGAATTATTAGTGCCCCCATACTAATACGGTGTTGGACCCCCTTTTGCCTTAATTCTACGTGGCATTGATTCCACAAGGTGCTGATAGCATTCTTTAGAAATGGTGGCCCATATTGATAGGATAGCATCTTGCAGTTGATGGAGATTTGAGGGATGCACATCCAGGGCACGAAGCTCCCGTTCCACCACATCCCAAAGACGCTCTATTGGGTTGAGATCTGGTGACTGTGGGGCCATTTTAGTGCAGTGAACTCATTGTCATGTTCAAGAAACCAATGTGAGATGATTGGAGCTTTGTGACATGGTGCATTATCCTGCTGGAAGTAGCCATCAGAGGATGGATACATGTTCTCATTCTGTTTACGCCAAATTCGGACTCTACCATTTGAATGTCTCAGCAGAAATCGAGACTCATCAGACCAGGCAACATTTTTCCAGTCTTCAACAGTCCAGTTTTGGTGAGCTTGTGCAGATTGTAGCCTCTTTTCCCTATTTGTAGTGGAGATGAGTGGTACCCGGTGGGGTCTTCTGCTGTTGTAGCCCATCCGCCTCAAGGTTGTGCGTGTTGTGGCTTCACAAATGCTTTGCTGCAGACCTCGGTTGTAACGAGTGGTTATTTCAGCCAACGTTGCTCTTCTATCAGCTTGAATCAGTCGGCCCATTCTCCTCTGACCTCTAGCATCCACAAGGCATTTTTGCCGACAGGACGGCCGCATACTGGATGTTTTTCCCTTTTCACACCATTCTTTGTAAACCCTAGAAATGGTTGTGCGTGAAAATCCCAGTAACTGAGCAGATTGTGAAATACTCAGACCGGCCCGTCTGGCACCAACAGCCATGCCACGCTCAAAATTGCTTAAATCACCTTTCTTTCCCATTCTGACATTCAGTTTGGAGTTCAGGAGATTGTCTTGACCAGGACCACAACCCTAAATGCATTGAAGCAACTGCCATGTGATTGGTTGACTAGATAATCGCATTAATGAGAAATAGAACAGGTGTTCCTAATAATTCTTTAGGTGAGTGTATATATATATATACTTAGGAATATATCCCTTCTAGAATCTGGAATTGGGAAACGGAAGTGAGGACACTTCCGGCCTAAACTTCCCGGCTTTTTCTCCATGTGCCATTTAGCAGTGTATATAAGGCACTGAAGAGTGCCGTATACTTTAGAGACCATTTTTATCTACTGGTCTGGTTATATAAGTAGTAGTGATGATCGAGCACCTTAGTGCTCGGGTGCTCTGGCCGAACACATCGAGCACCAGAGTATAATGGAAGTCAATGGGAGGACCCGAGTATTAAACCAGGCAGCCCCTGCTCTGAAGAGGGGAGGGTGTCTGGTTCATATGAAAAGTTCAATAATTGATGGAAACACCACTGAAACGGTTCGGGAACAGCACGGGGAGGATGTCTGGATGCATCTTGGACTCCCAGGTCACTGCTGGGAGCGATGTTGTCCGAATAGTACTCCACTTTTATAGACTGACAATAATACGCACAAAACCAAAGATAAAATTGATTGTAGAGTAAAAATTGTTAGGAAACATATTTTACTGTATATTTACTTGTCTATAAAATGCAAGTTCAGCCAAAAATTGTCTTAATTTTCGGAACTGGGGCCATGATTAAGAGGGATGGCCGGTGGCACCCATATTGTACCGCCAGAGGTGAAATTCTTGGACCGGCGCAAGACGAACCACAGCCAAAGCATTTGTTGCCACAAATGTTTTCATTAATCAACAATGAAAGTCGGAGGTTCGAAGACGATCCCACAGGCGATCCGACGGCGTTATTCCCATTACCCGATGAGCATTTTCTGGGAAAACAAACTCTTTGGGTTCCGGGGGGAGTATGCTTGCAAAGCTGAAACTTAAACTAATTGACGGAAGGGCACCACCAGGAGTGGAGCCTGCGGCTTAATTTTACTATGCACGGGAAACCTCACCCGGCCCGGACACGGAAAGGATTGACAGATTGATACCTCTTTCTCGATTCTGTGGGTGGTGGTGCATGGCCGTTGTGAGCGGGTGGATCGAGACGATTTGTGTGGTTCATTGCCATAACCAACGATACTCCTCCATGCTAAGTAGTTACGTGACCCACGGTGGTGAGGATTGTGTTGACCAGACCCTTGGATAGTGAGACTGGACTTGTAGGTGAGGGCCTGCTGGTGATCTGACCCTGTAAAAGATTGTAGGTGAGGGCCTGCTGGTGATCTGACCCTGTAAAAGATTGTAGGTGAGGGCCTGCTGGTGAGATGACCCTGTAATACATTATATGCGAGGGCCTGCTGGTGATCTGACCCTGTAAAAGATTGTAGGTGAGGGCCTGCTGGTGAGATGACCCTGTAAAAGATTGTAGGTGAGGGCCTGCTGGTGAGATGACCCTGTAAAAGATTGTAGGTGAGGGCCTGCTGGTGATCTGACCCTGTAAAAGATTGTAGGTGAGGGCCTGCTGGTGATCTGACCCTGTAAAAGATTGTAGGTGAGGGCCTGCTGGTGATCTGACCCTGTAAAAGATTGTAGGTGAGGGCCTGCTGGTGATCTGACCCTGTAAAAGATTGTAGGTGAGGGCCTGCTGGTGAGATGACCCTGTAAAAGATTGTAGGTGAGGGCCTGCTGGTGAGATGACCCTGTAAAAGATTGTAGGTGAGGGCCTGCTGGTGATCTGACCCTGTAAAAGATTGTAGGTGAGGGCCTGCTGGTGAGATGACCCTGTAAAAGATTGTAGGTGAGGGCCTGCTGGTGAGATGACCCTGTAAAAGATTGTAGGTGAGGGCCTGCTGGTGAGATGACCCTCTCAAACATTATGTGCAAGGGCCTGCTGCCGCTTTGTTGACTCTAGATAACTTCTGGGTGATCGCACGTCCCTGTGATGTCGACAATCCATTTGGATGTCTGCCCTATCAACTTTCAATGTTCTTTTATGCGCCTACCATGGTCACCATGGGTAACGGGGAATGAGGGTTCGCTTCCGGAGAGGGAGCCTGAGTAACGGCTACGCCTACCACTTCCAAGAAAGGTAGGCGGGGGCGCGCAAATTACCCACTCCCGACTCAGGGAGGTAGTGACGATAAATAACAATACAGGACTCTTAAGAGGCCCTGTCATTGGAATGAGTACTAAAAAATTACAAGGAATGTCATAGGTATTTAGAATGAGGAAATATACAGGAGAGGTACCACAGGTAATGACACTGTTCGCAGCGTCTACGGTAAAGGTACACTGTATCTCACAGATATACGAGGGCCTGCAGGTGAGCTGACCCTCGAAAAGATTTCCGCTGAGGGCCTGCTGGTGAGCTGACTCTCTAATAGATTTCCGCTGAGGGCCTGCAGGAGAGCTGACCCTCTAATAGATTTCCGCTGAGGGCCTGAAGGTGAGCTGACCCTCTAATAGATTTCCGCTGAGGGCCTGCTGGTGAGCTGACCTTCTTAAAGGTTTCATTTTTTAGATCCACACACTTTACACAGCAGATGTGGCGTGGATAATTTAACTGTCTGCAGCAGACACCGTCTACGCAAAAAGTATGATTGATGGCCTGCTCGTGACCCTCAAAAACATTATGGGTGAGGGTCTTCTGCTGAGCTGACTATCTAAAACATTATGAGTGAGGGCATGCTGGTGAGCTTACCCTCTAAAAGATTTTTGCTGAGGGCCTGCGGGTGAGCTGACCCTGTAAAAAATGATATGCAAGGGCATATATACGAGGGCATTATATGCGACGAATAAGCATGTTGATATTATTGAAGAGGAGGAGGAGAAAAGGAAGATTTAACCATATACCCTTTTTTGTAGTGGAAGGTGTTCATGAGAATACAGAATATTCAGAACATAGAAACATAAAATGTGTTAGTAATTTATTGTTGTTTTTAGCTCCATGTATCTCTCCCCACAGAGACTCCACATGTCCGTGTCCCTCACTTATATCTTCTCGGACTGTGGGCTTTAGACAAGACTTTACATAAAGGCAGACCCCTCCCCCTCTCCGGTTTTGACGATCCTTTCTAAACAGACTGTAACCCTGTACATTAACCGCCCAGTCATAGCTATCATCCAGCCGTGTCTCAGTTATTCCCACTGTCATAGCTATCATCTAGCCATGTCTCAGTTATTCCCACTGTCATAGCGATCATCCAGCCATGTCTCAGTTATTCCCACTGTCATAGCTATCATCCAGCCGTGTCTCAGTTATTCCCACTGTCATAGCTATCATCCAGCCATGTCTCAGTTATTCCCACTGTCATAGCTATCATCCAGCCATGTCTCAGTTATTCCCACTGTCATAGCTATCATCCAGCCGTGTCTCAGTTATTCCCACTGTCATAGCTATCATTCAGCCGTGTCTCAGTTATTCCCACTGTCATAGCTATCATCCAGCCATGTCTCAGTTATTCCCACTATGTCATAGCTATCATCCAGCCATGTCTCAGTTATTCCCACTGTCATAGTTATCATCCAGCCGTGTCTCAGTTATTCCCACTGTCATAGCTATCATCCAGCCATGTCTCAGTTATTCCCACTGTCATAGCTATCATCCAGCCATGTCTCAGTTATTTCCACTGTCATAGCTATCATCCAGCCGTGTCTCAGTTATTCCCACTGTCATAGCTATCATCCAGCCATGTCTCAGTTATTCCCACTGTCATAGCTATCATCCAGCCGTGTCTCAGTTATTCCCACTGTCATAGCTATCATCCAGCCATGTCTCAGTTATTCCCACTGTCATAGCTATCATCCAGCCGTGTCTCAGTTATTCCCACTGTCATAGCTATCCTCCAGCCATGTCTCAGTTATTCCCACAGTCAAAGCTATCATCCAGCCATGTCTCAGTTATTCCCACTGTCATAGCTATCATCCAGCCATGTCTCAGTTATTCCCACTGTCATAGCTATCATCCAGCCGTGTCTCAGTTATTCCCACTGTCATAGCTATCATCCAGCCATGTCTCAGTTATTCCCACTGTCTTTGCTATCATCCAGCCATGTCTCAGTTATTCCCACTGTCATAGCTATCATCCAGCCATGTCTCAGTTATTCCCACTGTCTTTGCTATCATCCAGCCATGTCTCAGTTATTCCCACTGTCATAGCTATCCTCCAGCCATGTCTCAGTTATTCCCACTGTCATAGCCATCATCCAGCCATGTCTCAGTTATTCCCACTGTCATAGCTATCATCCAGCCGTGCCTCAGTTATTCCCACTGTCATAGCTCTCATCCAGCCATGTCTCAGTTATTCCCACTGTCATAGCTATCATCCAGCCGTGTCTCAGTTATTCCCACTGTCATAGCTATCATCCAGCCATGTCTCAGTTATTCCCACTGTCATAGCTATCATCAAGCCATGTCTCAGTTATTCCCACTGTCATAGCTATCATCCAGCCATGTCTCAGTTATTCCCACTGTCATAGCTATCATCCAGCCGTGTCTCAGTTATTCCCACTGTCATAGCTATCATCCAGCCATGTCTCAGTTATTCCCACTGTCATAGCTATCATCCAGCCGTGTCTCAGTTATTCCCACTGTCATAGCTATCATCCAGCCATGTCTCAGTTATTCCCACTGTCATAGCTATCATCCAGCCATGTCTCAGTTATTCCACTGTCATAGCTATCATCCAGCCGTGTCTCAGTTATTCCCACTGTCATAGCTATCATCCAGCCATGTCTCAGTTATTCCCACTGTCATAGCTATCATCCAGCCATGTCTCAGTTATTCCCACAGTCATAGCTATAATCCAGCCATGTCTCAGTTATTCCCACTGTCATAGCTATCATCCAGCCATGTCTCAGTTATTCCCACTGTCATAGCTATCATCCAGCCATGTCTCAGTTATTCCCACTGTCTTTGCTATCATCCAGCCATGTCTCAGTTATTCCCACTGTCATAGCTATCATCCAGCTGTGTCTCAGTTATTCCCACTGTCATAGCTATCATCCAGCCGTGTCTCAGTTATTCCCACTGTCATAGCTATCCTCCAGCCATGTCTCAGTTATTCCCACTGTCATAGCCATCATCCAGCCATGTCTCAGTTATTCCCACTGTCATAGCTATCATCCAGCCGTGCCTCAGTTATTCCCACTGTCATAGCTCTTATCCAGCCATGTCTCAGTTATTCCCACTGTCATAGCCATCATCCAGCCATGTCTCAGTTATTCCCACTGTCATAGCTATCATCCAGCCATGTCTCAGTTATTCCCACTGTCATAGTTATCATCCAGCCGTGTCTCAGTTATTCCCACTGTCATAGCTATCATCCAGCCATGTCTCAGTTATTCCCACTGTCATAGCTATCATCCAGCCGTGTCTCAGTTATTCCCACTGTCATAGCTATCATCCAGCCGTGTCTCAGTTATTCCCACTGTCATAGCTATCATCCAGCCATGTCTCAGTTATTCCCACTGTCATAGCTATCATCAAGCCATGTCTCAGTTATTCCCACTGTCATAGCTATCATCCAGCCATGTCTCAGTTATTCCCACTGTCATAGCTATCATCCAGCCGTGTCTCAGTTATTCCCACTGTCATAGCTATCATCCAGCCGTGTCTCAGTTATTCCCACTGTCATAGCTATCATCCAGCCGTATCTCAGTTATTCCCACTGTCATAGCTATCATCCAGCCGTGTCTCAGTTATTCCTACTGTCATATCTATCATCCAGCCGTGTCTCAGTTATTCCCACTGTCATAGCTATCATCCAGCCGTGTCTCAGTTATTCCCACTGTCATAGCTATCATTCAGCCATGTCTCAGTTATTCCCACTGTCATAGCTATCATCCAGCCATGTCTCAGTTATTCCCACTGTCATAGCTATCATCCAGCCGTGTCTCAGTTATTTCCACTATGTCATAGATATCATCCAGCCATGTCTCAGTTATTCCCACTGTCATAGCTATCATCCAGCCGTGTCTCAGTTATTCCCACTGTCATAGTTATCATTCAGCCATGTCTCAGTTATTCCTACTGTCATAGCTATCATCCAGCCGTGCCTCAGTTATTCCCACTGTCATAGTTATCATCCAGCCGTGTCTCAGTTATTCCCACTGTCATAGTTATCATCCAGCCGTGTCTCAGTTATTCCCACTGTCATTGCTATCATCCAGCCATGTCTCAGTTATTCCCACTGTCATAGCTATCATCCAGCCATGTCTCAGTTATTCCCACTGTCATAGCTATCATCCAGCCGTGTCTCAGTTATTCCCACTGTCATAGCTATCATCCAGCCATGTCTCAGTTATTCCCACTGTCATAGCTATCATCCAGCCGTGTCTCAGTTATTCCCACTGTCATAGCTATCATCCAGCCATGTCTCAGTTATTCCCACTGTCTTTGCTATCATCCAGCCATGTCTCAGTTATTCCCACTGTCATAGCTATCATCCAGCCATGTCTCAGTTATTCCCACTGTCTTTGCTATCATCCAGCCATGTCTCAGTTATTCCCACTGTCATAGCTATCATCCAGCTGTGTCTCAGTTATTCCCACTGTCATAGCTATCATCCAGCCATGTCTCAGTTATTCCCACTGTCATAGCTATCCTCCAGCCATGTCTCAGTTATTCCCACTGTCATAGCCATCATCCAGCCATGTCTCAGTTATTCCCACTGTCATAGCTATCATCCAGCTGTGCCTCAGTTATTCCCACTGTCATAGCTCTCATCCAGCCATGTCTCAGTTATTCCCACTGTCATAGCTATCATCCAGCCGTGTCTCAGTTATTCCCACTGTCATAGCTATCATCCAGCCATGTCTCAGTTATTCCCACTGTCATAGCTATCATCAAGCCATGTCTCAGTTATTCCCACTGTCATAGCTATCATCCAGCCATGTCTCAGTTATTCCCACTGTCATAGCTATCATCCAGCCATGTCTCAGTTATTTCCACTGTCATAGCTATCATCCAGCCGTGTCTCAGTTATTTCCACTGTCATAGCTATCATCCAGCCATGTCTCAGTTATTCCCACTGTCATAGCTATCCTCCAGCCATGTCTCAGTTATTTCCACTGTCATAGCTATCATCCAGCCATGTCTCAGTTATTCCCACTGTCATAGCTATCATCCAGCCATGTCTCAGTTATTTCCACTGTCATAGCTATCATCCAGCCGTGTCTCAGTTATTCCCACTGTCATAGCTATCATCCAGCCGTGTCTCAGTTATTCCCACTGTCATAGCTATCATCCAGCCATGTCTCAGTTATTCCCACTGTCATAGCTATCATCCAGCCATGTCTCAGTTATTCCCACAGTCATAGCTATCATCCAGCCATGTCTCAGTTATTCCCACTGTCATAGCTATCATCCAGCCATGTCTCAGTTATTCCCACTGTCATAGCTATCATCCAGCCATGTCTCAGTTATTCCCACTGTCTTTGCTATCATCCAGCCATGTCTCAGTTATTCCCACTGTCATAGCTATCATCCAGCTGTGTCTCAGTTATTCCCACTGTCATAGCTATCATCCAGCCGTGTCTCAGTTATTCCCACTGTCATAGCTATCCTCTAGCCATGTCTCAGTTATTCCCACTGTCATAGCCATCATCCAGCCATGTCTCAGTTATTCCCACTGTCATAGCTATCATCCAGCCGTGCCTCAGTTATTCCCACTGTCATAGCTCTCATCCAGCCATGTCTCAGTTATTCCCACTGTCATAGCCATCATCCAGCCATGTCTCAGTTATTCCCACTGTCATAGCTATCATCCAGCCATGTCTCAGTTATTCCCACTGTCATAGCTATCATCAAGCCATGTCTCAGTTATTCCCACTGTCATAGCTATCATCCAGCCATGTCTCAGTTATTCCCACTGTCATAGCTATCATCCAGCCGTGTCTCAGTTATTCCCACTGTCATAGCTATCATCCAGCCGTGTCTCAGTTATTCCCACTGTCATAGCTATCATCCAGCCGTATCTCAGTTATTCCCACTGTCATACCTATCATCCAGCCGTGTCTCAGTTATTCCTACTGTCATAGCTATCATCCAGCCGTGTCTCAGTTATTCCCACTGTCATAGCTATCATTCAGCCATGTCTCAGTTATTCCCACTGTCATAGCTATCATCCAGCCATGTCTCAGTTATTCCCACTGTCATAGCTATCATCCAGCCGTGTCTCAGTTATTTCCACTATGTCATAGATATCATCCAGCCATGTCTCAGTTATTCCCACTGTCATAGCTATCATCCAGCCATGTCTCAGTTATTCCCACTGTCATAGCTATCATCCAGCCGTGTCTCAGTTATTCCCACTGTCATAGTTATCATTCAGCCATGTCTCAGTTATTCCTACTGTCATAGCTATCATCCAGCCGTGCCTCAGTTATTCCCACTGTCATAGTTATCATCCAGCCGTGTCTCAGTTATTCCCACTGTCATAGTTATCATCCAGCCGTGTCTCAGTTATTCCCACTGTCATTGCTATCATCCAGCCATGTCTCAGTTATTCCCACTGTCATAGCTATCATCCAGCCATGTCTCAGTTATTCCCACTGTCATAGCTATCATCCAGCCGTGTCTCAGTTATTCCCACTGTCATAGCTATCATCCAGCCATGTCTCAGTTATTCCCACTGTCATAGCTATCATCCAGACATGTCTCAGTTATTCTCACTGTCATAGCTATCATCCAGCCATGTCTCAGTTATTCCCACTGTCATAGTTATCATCCAGCCGTGTCTCAGTTATTCCCACTGTCATTGCTATCATCCAGCCATGTCTCAGTTATTCCCACTGTCATAGCTATCATCCAGCCATGTCTCAGTTATTCCCACTGTCATAGCTATCATCCAGCTGTATCTCAGGTATTCCCACTGTCATAGCCGTCATCCAGCCATGTCTCAGTTATTCCCACTGTCATAGCTATCATCCAGCCGTGTCTCAGTTATTCCCACTGTCATAGCTATCATCCAGCCATGTCTCAGTTATTCCCACTGTCATAGCTATCATCCAGCTGTGTCTCAGTTATTCCCACTGTCATAGTTATCATCCAGCCATGTCTCAGTTATTCCCACTGTCATAGCTATCATCCAGCCGTGTCTCAGTTATTCCCACTGTCATAGTTATCATTCAGCCATGTCTCAGTTATTCCTACTGTCATAGCTATCATCCAGCCGTGCCTCAGTTATTCCCACTGTCATAGTTATCATCCAGCCGTGTCTCAGTTATTCCCACTGTCATAGTTATCATCCAGCCGTGTCTCAGTTATTCCCACTGTCATTGCTATCATCCAGCCATGTCTCAGTTATTCCCACTGTCATAGCTATCATCCAGCCATGTCTCAGTTATTCCCACTGTCATAGCTATCATCCAGCCGTGTCTCAGTTATTCCCACTGTCATAGCTATCATCCAGCCATGTCTCAGTTATTCCCACTGTCATAGCTATCATCCAGACATGTCTCAGTTATTCTCACTGTCATAGCTATCATCCAGCCGTGTCTCAGTTATTCCCACTGTCATAGCTATCATCCAGCCATGTCTGTTATTCCCCCTGTCATAGCTATCATCCAGCCATGTCTCAGTTATTCCCCCTGTCATAGCTATCATCCAGCCATGTCTCAGTTATTCCCACTGTCATAGCTATCATCCAGCCATGTCTCAGGTATTCCCACAGTCATAGTTATCATCCAGCCGTGTCTCAGTTATTCCCACTGTCATAGCTATCATCCAGCCATGTCTCAGTTATTCCCACTGTCATAGCTATCATCCAGCCATGTCTGTTATTCCCCCTGTCATAGCTATCATCCAGCCATGTCTCAGTTATTCCCCCTGTCATAGCTATCATCCAGCCATGTCTCAGTTATTCCCACTGTCATAGCTATCATCCAGCCATGTCTCAGGTATTCCCACAGTCATAGTTATCATCCAGCCGTGTCTCAGTTATTCCCACTGTCATAGCTATCATCCAGCCATGTCTCAGTTATTCCCACTGTCATAGCTATCATCCAGCCGTGTCTCAGTTATTCCCACTGTCATAGCTATCATCCAGCCATGTCTCAGTTATTCCCACTGTCATAGCTATCATCCAGCTGTATCTCAGGTATTCCCACTGTCATAGCTATCATCCAGCCGTGTCTCAGTTATTCCCACTGTCATATCTATCATCCAGCCATGTCTCAGTTATTCCCACTGTCATAGCTATCATCCAGCCATGTCTGTTATTCCCACTGTCATAGCTATCATCCAGCCGTGTCTCAGTTATTCCCCCTGTCATAGCTATCATCCAGCCGTGTCTCAGTTATTCCCACTGTCATAGCTATCATCCAGCTGTGTCTCGGTTATTCCCACTGTCATAGCTATCATCCAGCCATGTCTCAGTTATTCCCACTGTCATAGCTATCATCCAGCCGTGTCTCAGTTATTCCCACAGTCATAGCCGTCATCCAGCCATGTCTCAGTTATTCCCACTGTCATAGCTATCATCCAGCCGTGTCTCAGTTATTCTCACTGTCATAGCTATCATCCAGCCATGTCTCAGTTATTCCCACTGTCATAGCTATCATCCAGCCGTGTCTCAGTTATTCCCACTGTCATAGCTATCATCCAGCCGTGTCTCAGTTATTCTCACTGTCATAGCTATCATCCAGCCATGCCTCAGTTATTCCCACTGTCATAGCTCTCATCCAGCCGTGTCTCAGTTATTCCCACTGTCATAGCTATCATCCAGCCATGTCTCAGTTATTCCCACTGTCATAGCTATCATCCAGCCGTGTCTCAGTTATTCCCACAGTCATAGCTATCATCCAGCCGTGTCTCAGTTATTCCCACTGTCATAGCTATCATCCAGCCGTGTCTCAGTTATTCCCACTGTCATAGCTATCATCCAGCTGTGTCTCGGTTATTCCCACTGTCATAGCTATCATCCAGCCATGTCTCAGTTATTTCCACTGTCATAGCTATCATCCAGCCGTGTCTCAGTTATTCCCACAGTCATAGCCGTCATCCAGCCATGTCTCAGTTATTCCCACTGTCATAGCTATCATCCAGCCGTGTCTCAGTTATTCTCACTGTCATAGCTATCATCCAGCCATGTCTCAGTTATTCCCACTGTCATAGCTATCATCCAGCCGTGTCTCAGTTATTCCCACTGTCATAGCTATCATCCAGCCGTGTCTCAGTTATTCTCACTGTCATAGCTATCATCCAGCCATGCCTCAGTTATTCCCACTGTCATAGCTCTCATCCAGCCGTGTCTCAGTTATTCCCACTGTCATAGCTATCATCCAGCCATGTCTCAGTTATTCCCACTGTCATAGCTATCATCCAGCCATGTCTCAGTTATTCCCACTGTCATAGCTATCATCCAGCCATGTCTCAGTTATTCCCACTGTCATAGCTATCATCCAGCCGTGTCTCAGTTATTCCCACTGTCATAGCTATCATCCAGCCGTGTCTCAGTTATTCCCACTGTCATAATTATCATCCAGCCATGTCTCAGTTATTCCCACTGTCATAGCTATCATCCAGCCATGTCTCAGTTATTCCCACTGTCATAGCTATCATCCAGCCGTGTCTCAGTTATTCCCACTGTCATAGCTATCATCCAGCCATGTCTCAGTTATTCCCACTGTCATAGCTATCATCCAGCCGTGTCTCAGTTATTCCCACTGTCATAGTTATCATCCAGCCATGTCTCAGTTATTTCCACTGTCATAGCTATCATCCAGCCATGTCTCAGTTATTCCCACTGTCATAGCTATCATCCAGCCATGTCTCAGTTATTCCCACTGTCATAGCTATCATCCAGCCATGTCTCAGTTATTCCCACTGTCATAGCTATCATCCAGCCGTGTCTCAGTTATTCCCACTGTCATAGCTATCATCCAGCCGTGTCTCAGTTATTCCCACTGTCATAGCTATCATCCAGCCGTGTCTCAGTTATTCCCAGTGTCATAGCTATCATCCAGCCGTGTCTCAGTTATTCCCACTGTCATAGCTATCATCCAGCCATGTCTCAGTTATTCCCACTGTCATAGCTATCATCCAGCCATGTCTCAGTTATTCCCACTATGTCATAGCTATCATCCAGCCATGTCTCAGTTATTCCCACTGTCATAGCTATCATCCAGCCATGTCTCAGTTATTCCCCCTGTCATAGCCGTCATCCAGCCATGTCCCAGTTATTCCCCCTGTCATAGCCGTCATCCAGCCATGTCTCAGTTATTCCCACTGTCATAGCTATCATCCAGCCATGCCTCAGTTATTCCCACTGTCATAGCCATCATCCAGCCATGTCTCAGTTACTCCCACTGTCATAGCTATCATCCAGCCATGTCTCAGTTATTCCCCCTGTCATAGCCGTCATCCAGCCATGTCTCAGTTATTCCCACTGTCATAGCTATCATCCAGCCGTGTCTCAGTTATTCCCACTGTCATAGCTATCATCCAGCCATGTCTCAGTTATTCCCACTGTCATAGCTATCATCCAGCCATGTCTCAGTTATTCCCACTGTCATAGCGATCATCCAGCCATGTCTCAGTTATTCCCACTGTCATAGCTATCATCCAGCCATGTCTCAGTTATTCCCACTGTCATAGCTATCATCCAGCCGTGTCTCAGTTATTCCCACTGTCATAGCTATCACTCAGCCGTGTCTCAGTTATTCCCACTGTCATAGCTATCATCCAGCCATGTCTCAGTTATTCCCACTGTCATAGCTATCATCCAGCTATGCCTCAGTTATTCCCACTGTCATAGCTATCATCCAGCCATGTCTCAGTTATTCCCACTGTCATAGCTATCATCCAGCCATGTCTCAGTTATTCCCACTGTCATAGCTATCATCCAGCCATGTCTCAGTTATTCCCACTGTCATAGCTATCATCCAGCCGTGTCTCAGTTATTCCCACTGTCATAGCTATCATCCAGCCATGTCTCAGTTATTCCCACTGTCATAGCTATCATCCAGCCGTGTCTCAGTTATTCCCACTGTCATAGCTATCATCCAGCCGTGTCTCAGTTATTCCCACTGTCATAGCTATCATCCAGCCGTATTTCAGTTATTCCCACTGTCATAGCTATCATCCAGCCGTGTCTCAGTTATTCCCACTGTCATAGCTATCATCCAGCCGTATTTCAGTTATTCCCACTGTCATAGCTATCATCCAGCCGTGTCTCAGTTATTCCCACTGTCATAGCTATCATCCAGCCGTGTCTCAGTTATTCCCACTGTCATAGCTATCATCCAGCCGTGTCTCAGTTATTCCCACTGTCATAGCTATCATCCAGCCGTGTCTCAGTTATTCCCACTGTCATAGCTATCATCCAGCCATGTCTCAGTTATTCCCACGGTCATAGCTATCATCCAGCCATGTCTCAGTTATTCCCACTGTCATAGCTATCATCCAGCCATGTCTCAGTTATTCCCACTGTCATAGCTATCATCCAGCCGTGTCTCAGTTATTCCCACTGTCATAGCTATCATTCAGCCATGTCTCAGTTATTCCCACTGTCATAGCTATCATCCAGCCATGTCTCAGTTATTCCCACTGTCATAGCTATCATCCAGCCGTGTCTCAGTTATTTCCACTATGTCATAGATATCATCCAGCCATGTCTCAGTTATTCCCACTGTCATAGCTATCATCCAGCCGTGTCTCAGTTATTCCCACTGTCATAGTTATCATTCAGCCATGTCTCAGTTATTCCTACTGTCATAGCTATCATCCAGCCGTGCCTCAGTTATTCCCACTGTCATAGTTATCATCCAGCCGTGTCTCAGTTATTCCCACTGTCATAGTTATCATCCAGCCGTGTCTCAGTTATTCCCACTGTCATTGCTATCATCCAGCCATGTCTCAGTTATTCCCACTGTCATAGCTATCATCCAGCCATGTCTCAGTTATTCCCACTGTCATAGCTATCATCCAGCCGTGTCTCAGTTATTCCCACTGTCATAGCTATCATCCAGCCATGTCTCAGTTATTCCCACTGTCATAGCTATCATCCAGCCGTGTCTCAGTTATTCCCACTGTCATAGCTATCATCCAGCCATGTCTCAGTTATTCCCACTGTCTTTGCTATCATCCAGCCATGTCTCAGTTATTCCCACTGTCATAGCTATCATCCAGCCATGTCTCAGTTATTCCCACTGTCTTAGCTATCATCCAGCCATGTCTCAGTTATTCCCACTGTCATAGCTATCATCCAGCTGTGTCTCAGTTATTCCCACTGTCATAGCTATCATCCAGCCATGTCTCAGTTATTCCCACTGTCATAGCTATCCTCCAGCCATGTCTCAGTTATTCCCACTGTCATAGCCATCATCCAGCCATGTCTCAGTTATTCCCACTGTCATAGCTATCATCCAGCTGTGCCTCAGTTATTCCCACTGTCATAGCTCTCATCCAGCCATGTCTCAGTTATTCCCACTGTCATAGCTATCATCCAGCCGTGTCTCAGTTATTCCCACTGTCATAGCTATCATCCAGCCATGTCTCAGTTATTCCCACTGTCATAGCTATCATCAAGCCATGTCTCAGTTATTCCCACTGTCATAGCTATCATCCAGCCATGTCTCAGTTATTCCCACTGTCATAGCTATCATCCAGCCATGTCTCAGTTATTTCCACTGTCATAGCTATCATCCAGCCATGTCTCAGTTATTCCCACTGTCATAGCTATCATCCAGCCGTGTCTCAGTTATTCCCACTGTCATAGCTATCATCCAGCCATGTCTCAGTTATTCCCACTGTCATAGCTATCATCAAGCCATGTCTCAGTTATTCCCACTGTCATAGCTATCATCCAGCCATGTCTCAGTTATTTCCACTGTCATAGCTATCATCCAGCCATGTCTCAGTTATTCCCACTGTCATAGCTATCATCCAGCCATGTCTCAGTTATTTCCACTGTCATAGCTATCATCCAGCCGTGTCTCAGTTATTCCCACTGTCATAGCTATCATCCAGCCGTGTCTCAGTTATTCCCACTGTCATAGCTATCATCCAGCCATGTCTCAGTTATTCCCACTGTCATAGCTATCATCCAGCCATGTCTCAGTTATTCCCACAGTCATAGCTATCATCCAGCCATGTCTCAGTTATTCCCACTGTCATAGCTATCATCCAGCCATGTCTCAGTTATTCCCACTGTCATAGCTATCATCCAGCCATGTCTCAGTTATTCCCACTGTCTTTGCTATCATCCAGCCATGTCTCAGTTATTCCCACTGTCATAGCTATCATCCAGCTGTGTCTCAGTTATTCCCACTGTCATAGCTATCATCCAGCCGTGTCTCAGTTATTCCCACTGTCATAGCTATCCTCCAGCCATGTCTCAGTTATTCCCACTGTCATAGCCATCATCCAGCCATGTCTCAGTTATTCCCACTGTCATAGCTATCATCCAGCCGTGCCTCAGTTATTCCCACTGTCATAGCTCTCATCCAGCCATGTCTCAGTTATTCCCACTGTCATAGCCATCATCCAGCCATGTCTCAGTTATTCCCACTGTCATAGCTATCATCCAGCCATGTCTCAGTTATTCCCACTGTCATAGCTATCATCAAGCCATGTCTCAGTTATTCCCACTGTCATAGCTATCATCCAGCCATGTCTCAGTTATTCCCACTGTCATAGCTATCATCCAGCCGTGTCTCAGTTATTCCCACTGTCATAGCTATCATCCAGCCGTGTCTCAGTTATTCCCACTGTCATAGCTATCATCCAGCCGTATCTCAGTTATTCCCACTGTCATACCTATCATCCAGCCGTGTCTCAGTTATTCCTACTGTCATATCTATCATCCAGCCATGTCTCAGTTATTCCCACTGTCATAGCTATCATCCAGCCGTGTCTCAGTTATTCCCACTGTCATAGCTATCATTCAGCCATGTCTCAGTTATTCCCACTGTCATAGCTATCATCCAGCCATGTCTCAGTTATTCCCACTGTCATAGCTATCATCCAGCCGTGTCTCAGTTATTTCCACTATGTCATAGATATCATCCAGCCATGTCTCAGTTATTCCCACTGTCATAGCTATCATCCAGCCATGTCTCAGTTATTCCCACTGTCATAGCTATCATCCAGCCGTGTCTCAGTTATTCCCACTGTCATAGTTATCATTCAGCCATGTCTCAGTTATTCCTACTGTCATAGCTATCATCCAGCCGTGCCTCAGTTATTCCCACTGTCATAGTTATCATCCAGCCGTGTCTCAGTTATTCCCACTGTCATAGTTATCATCCAGCCGTGTCTCAGTTATTCCCACTGTCATTGCTATCATCCAGCCATGTCTCAGTTATTCCCACTGTCATAGCTATCATCCAGCCATGTCTCAGTTATTCCCACTGTCATAGCTATCATCCAGCCGTGTCTCAGTTATTCCCACTGTCATAGCTATCATCCAGCCATGTCTCAGTTATTCCCACTGTCATAGCTATCATCCAGACATGTCTCAGTTATTCTCACTGTCATAGCTATCATCCAGCCATGTCTCAGTTATTCCCACTGTCATAGTTATCATCCAGCCGTGTCTCAGTTATTCCCACTGTCATTGCTATCATCCAGCCATGTCTCAGTTATTCCCACTGTCATAGCTATCATCCAGCCATGTCTCAGTTATTCCCACTGTCATAGCTATCATCCAGCTGTATCTCAGGTATTCCCACTGTCATAGCCGTCATCCAGCCATGTCTCAGTTATTCCCACTGTCATAGCTATCATCCAGCCGTGTCTCAGTTATTCCCACTGTCATAGCTATCATCCAGCCATGTCTCAGTTATTCCCACTGTCATAGCTATCATCCAGCTGTGTCTCAGTTATTCCCACTGTCATAGTTATCATCCAGCCATGTCTCAGTTATTCCCACTGTCATAGCTATCATCCAGCCGTGTCTCAGTTATTCCCACTGTCATAGTTATCATTCAGCCATGTCTCAGTTATTCCTACTGTCATAGCTATCATCCAGCCGTGCCTCAGTTATTCCCACTGTCATAGTTATCATCCAGCCGTGTCTCAGTTATTCCCACTGTCATAGTTATCATCCAGCCGTGTCTCAGTTATTCCCACTGTCATTGCTATCATCCAGCCATGTCTCAGTTATTCCCACTGTCATAGCTATCATCCAGCCATGTCTCAGTTATTCCCACTGTCATAGCTATCATCCAGCCGTGTCTCAGTTATTCCCACTGTCATAGCTATCATCCAGCCATGTCTCAGTTATTCCCACTGTCATAGCTATCATCCAGACATGTCTCAGTTATTCTCACTGTCATAGCTATCATCCAGCCATGTCTGTTATTCCCCCTGTCATAGCTATCATCCAGCCATGTCTCAGTTATTCCCCCTGTCATAGCTATCATCCAGCCGTGTCTCAGTTATTCCCACTGTCATAGCTATCATCCAGCCATGTCTGTTATTCCCCCTGTCATAGCTATCATCCAGCCATGTCTCAGTTATTCCCCCTGTCATAGCTATCATCCAGCCATGTCTCAGTTATTCCCACTGTCATAGCTATCATCCAGCCATGTCTCAGGTATTCCCACAGTCATAGTTATCATCCAGCCGTGTCTCAGTTATTCCCACTGTCATAGCTATCATCCAGCCATGTCTCAGTTATTCCCACTGTCATAGCTATCATCCAGCCATGTCTGTTATTCCCCCTGTCATAGCTATCATCCAGCCATGTCTCAGTTATTCCCCCTGTCATAGCTATCATCCAGCCATGTCTCAGTTATTCCCACTGTCATAGCTATCATCCAGCCATGTCTCAGGTATTCCCACAGTCATAGTTATCATCCAGCCGTGTCTCAGTTATTCCCACTGTCATAGCTATCATCCAGCCATGTCTCAGTTATTCCCACTGTCATAGCTATCATCCAGCCGTGTCTCAGTTATTCCCACTGTCATAGCTATCATCCAGCCATGTCTCAGTTATTCCCACTGTCATAGCTATCATCCAGCTGTATCTCAGGTATTCCCACTGTCATAGCTATCATCCAGCCGTGTCTCAGTTATTCCCACTGTCATATCTATCATCCAGCCATGTCTCAGTTATTCCCACTGTCATAGCTATCATCCAGCCGTGTCTGTTATTCCCACTGTCATAGCTATCATCCAGCCGTGTCTCAGTTATTCCCCCTGTCATAGCTATCATCCAGCCGTGTCTCAGTTATTCCCACTGTCATAGCTATCATCCAGCTGTGTCTCGGTTATTCCCACTGTCATAGCTATCATCCAGCCATGTCTCAGTTATTCCCACTGTCATAGCTATCATCCAGCCGTGTCTCAGTTATTCCCACAGTCATAGCCGTCATCCAGCCATGTCTCAGTTATTCCCACTGTCATAGCTATCATCCAGCCGTGTCTCAGTTATTCTCACTGTCATAGCTATCATCCAGCCATGTCTCAGTTATTCCCACTGTCATAGCTATCATCCAGCCGTGTCTCAGTTATTCCCACTGTCATAGCTATCATCCAGCCGTGTCTCAGTTATTCTCACTGTCATAGCTATCATCCAGCCATGCCTCAGTTATTCCCACTGTCATAGCTCTCATCCAGCCGTGTCTCAGTTATTCCCACTGTCATAGCTATCATCCAGCCATGTCTCAGTTATTCCCACTGTCATAGCTATCATCCAGCCGTGTCTCAGTTATTCCCACAGTCATAGCTATCATCCAGCCGTGTCTCAGTTATTCCCACTGTCATAGCTATCATCCAGCCGTGTCTCAGTTATTCCCACTGTCATAGCTATCATCCAGCTGTGTCTCGGTTATTCCCACTGTCATAGCTATCATCCAGCCATGTCTCAGTTATTCCCACTGTCATAGCTATCATCCAGCCGTGTCTCAGTTATTCCCACAGTCATAGCCGTCATCCAGCCATGTCTCAGTTATTCCCACTGTCATAGCTATCATCCAGCCGTGTCTCAGTTATTCTCACTGTCATAGCTATCATCCAGCCATGTCTCAGTTATTCCCACTGTCATAGCTATCATCCAGCCGTGTCTCAGTTATTCCCACTGTCATAGCTATCATCCAGCCGTGTCTCAGTTATTCTCACTGTCATAGCTATCATCCAGCCATGCCTCAGTTATTCCCACTGTCATAGCTCTCATCCAGCCGTGTCTCAGTTATTCCCACTGTCATAGCTATCATCCAGCCATGTCTCAGTTATTCCCACTGTCATAGCTATCATCCAGCCATGTCTCAGTTATTCCCACTGTCATAGCTATCATCCAGCCATGTCTCAGTTATTCCCACTGTCATAGCTATCATCCAGCCATGTCTCAGTTATTCCCACTGTCATAGCTATCATCCAGCCGTGTCTCAGTTATTCCCACTGTCATAGCTATCATCCAGCCGTGTCTCAGTTATTCCCACTGTCATAATTATCATCCAGCCATGTCTCAGTTATTCCCACTGTCATAGCTATCATCCAGCCATGTCTCAGTTATTCCCACTGTCATAGCTATCATCCAGCCGTGTCTCAGTTATTCCCACTGTCATAGCTATCATCCAGCCATGTCTCAGTTATTCCCACTGTCATAGCTATCATCCAGCCGTGTCTCAGTTATTCCCACTGTCATAGTTATCATCCAGCCATGTCTCAGTTATTTCCACTGTCATAGCTATCATCCAGCCATGTCTCAGTTATTCCCACTGTCATAGCTATCATCCAGCCATGTCTCAGTTATTCCCACTGTCATAGCTATCATCCAGCCATGTCTCAGTTATTCCCACTGTCATAGCTATCATCCAGCCGTGTCTCAGTTATTCCCACTGTCATAGCTATCATCCAGCCATGTCTCAGTTATTCCCACTGTCATAGCTATCATCCAGCCATGTCTCAGTTATTCCCACTGTCATAGCTATCATCCAGCCATGTCTCAGTTATTCCCACTGTCATAGCTATCATCCAGCCGTGTCTCAGTTATTCCCACTGTCATAGCTATCATCCAGCCATGTCTCAGTTATTCCCACTGTCATAGCTATCATCCAGCCGTGTCTCAGTTATTCCCACTGTCATAGCTATCATCCAGCCGTGTCTCAGTTATTCCCACTGTCATAGCTATCATCCAGCCGTGTCTCAGTTATTCCCACTGTCATAGCTATCATCCAGCCGTATTTCAGTTATTCCCACTGTCATAGCTATCATCCAGCCGTGTCTCAGTTATTCCCACTGTCATAGCTATCATCCAGCCGTGTCTCAGTTATTCCCACTGTCATAGCTATCATCCAGCCGTGTCTCAGTTATTCCCACTGTCATAGCTATCATCTAGCCGTGTCTCAGTTATTCCCACTGTCATAGCTATCATCCAGCCATGTCTCAGTTATTCCCACGGTCATAGCTATCATCCAGCCATGTCTCAGTTATTCCCACTGTCATAGCTATCATCCAGCCATGTCTCAGTTATTCCCACTGTCATAGCTATCATCCAGCCATGTCTCAGTTATTCCCCCTGTCATAGCCATCATCCAGCCGTGTCTCAGTTATTCCCACTGTCATAGCTATCATCCAGCCGTGTCTCAGTTATTCCCACTGTCATAGCTATCATCCAGCCATGTCTCAGTTATTCCCACTGTCATAGCTATCATCCAGCCATGTCTCAGTTATTCCCACTGTCATAGCTATCATCCAGCCATGTCTCAGTTATTCCCCCTGTCATAGCCATCATCCAGCCGTGTCTCAGTTATTCCCACTGTCATAGCTATCATCCAGCCGTGTCTCAGTTATTCCCACTGTCATAGCTATCATCCAGCCGTGTCTCAGTTATTCCCACTGTCATAGCTATCATCCAGCCGTGTCTCAGTTATTCCTACTGTCATAGCTATCATCCAGCCGTGTCTCAGTTATTCCCACTGTCATAGCTATCATCCAGCCGTGTCTCAGTTATTCCCACTGTCATAGCTATCATCCAGCCATGTCTCATTTATTCCCACAGTCATAGCTATCATCCAGCCGTGTCTCAGTTATTCCCACTGTCATAGCTATCATCCAGCCGTGTCTCAGGTATTCCCACTGTCATAGCTATCATCCAGCCATGTCTCAGTTATTCCCACTGTCATAGCTATCATCCAGCCGTGTCTCAGTTATTCCCACTGTCATAGCTCTCATCCAGCCGTGTCTCAGTTATTCCCACTGTCATAGCTATCATCCAGCCATGTCTCAGTTATTCCCACTGTCATAGCTATCATCCAGCCGTGTCTCAGTTATTCCCACTGTCATAGCTATCATCCAGCCATGTCTCAGTTATTCCCACTGTCATAGCTATCCTCCAGCCATGTCTCAGTTATTCCCACTGTCATAGCTATCATCCAGCCATGTCTCAGTTATTCTTACAGTCATAGTTATCATCCAGCCGTGTCTCAGTTATTCCCACTGTCATAGCTATCATCCAGCCGTGTCTCAGTTATTCCCACTGTCATAGCTATCCTCCAGCCATGTCTCAGTTATTCCCACTGTCATAGCTATCATCCAGCCGTGTCTCAGTTATTCCCACTGTCATAGCTATCCTCCAGCCATGTCTCAGTTATTCCCACTGTCATAGCTATCATCCAGCCGTGTCTCAGTTATTCCTACTGTCATAGCTATCATCCAGCCATGTCTCAGTTATTCCCACTGTCATAGCTATCGTCCAGCCGTGTCTCAGTTATTCCCACTGTCATAGCTATCATCCAGCCATGTCTCAGTTATTCCTACTGTTATAGCTATCATCCAGCCGTGTCTCAGTTATTCCCACTGTCATAGCTATCACCCAGCCGTGTCTCAGTTATTCCCACTGTCATAGCTATCATCCAGCCATGTCTCAGTTATTCCCACTGTCATAGCTATCATCCAGCCATGTCTCAGTTATATCTACTGTCATAGCTATCATCCAGCCATGTCTCAGTTATTCCCACTGTCATAGCTATCATCCAGCCGTGTCTCAGTTATTACCACTGTCATAGCTATCATCCAGCCATGTCTCAGTTATTCCCACTGTCATAGCTATCATCCAGCCGTGTCTCAGTTATTCCCACAGTCATAGCTATCATCCAGCCGTGTCTCAGTTATTCCCACTGTCATAGCTATCATCCAGCCATGTCTCAGTTATTCCCACTGTCATAGCTATCATCCAGCCGTGTCTCAGTTATTCCCACTGTCATAGCTATCACTCAGCCGTGTCTCAGTTATTCCCACTGTCATAGCTATCATCCAGCCATGTCTCAGTTATTCCCACTGTCATAGCTATCATCCAGCTATGCCTCAGTTATTCCCACTGTCATAGCTATCATCCAGCCATGTCTCAGTTATTCCCACTGTCATAGCTATCATCCAGCCATGTCTCAGTTATTCCCACTGTCATAGCTATCATCCAGCCATGTCTCAGTTATTCCCACTGTCATAGCTATCATCCAGCCGTGTCTCAGTTATTCCCACTGTCATAGCTATCATCCAGCCATGTCTCAGTTATTCCCACTGTCATAGCTATCATCCAGCCGTGTCTCAGTTATTCCCACTGTCATAGCTATCATCCAGCCGTGTCTCAGTTATTCCCACTGTCATAGCTATCATCCAGCCGTATTTCAGTTATTCCCACTGTCATAGCTATCATCCAGCCGTGTCTCAGTTATTCCCACTGTCATAGCTATCATCCAGCCGTATTTCAGTTATTCCCACTGTCATAGCTATCATCCAGCCGTGTCTCAGTTATTCCCACTGTCATAGCTATCATCCAGCCGTGTCTCAGTTATTCCCACTGTCATAGCTATCATCCAGCCGTGTCTCAGTTATTCCCACTGTCATAGCTATCATCCAGCCGTGTCTCAGTTATTCCCACTGTCATAGCTATCATCCAGCCATGTCTCAGTTATTCCCACGGTCATAGCTATCATCCAGCCATGTCTCAGTTATTCCCACTGTCATAGCTATCATCCAGCCATGTCTCAGTTATTCCCACTGTCATAGCTATCATCCAGCCGTGTCTCAGTTATTCCCACTGTCATAGCTATCATTCAGCCATGTCTCAGTTATTCCCACTGTCATAGCTATCATCCAGCCATGTCTCAGTTATTCCCACTGTCATAGCTATCATCCAGCCGTGTCTCAGTTATTTCCACTATGTCATAGATATCATCCAGCCATGTCTCAGTTATTCCCACTGTCATAGCTATCATCCAGCCGTGTCTCAGTTATTCCCACTGTCATAGTTATCATTCAGCCATGTCTCAGTTATTCCTACTGTCATAGCTATCATCCAGCCGTGCCTCAGTTATTCCCACTGTCATAGTTATCATCCAGCCGTGTCTCAGTTATTCCCACTGTCATAGTTATCATCCAGCCGTGTCTCAGTTATTCCCACTGTCATTGCTATCATCCAGCCATGTCTCAGTTATTCCCACTGTCATAGCTATCATCCAGCCATGTCTCAGTTATTCCCACTGTCATAGCTATCATCCAGCCGTGTCTCAGTTATTCCCACTGTCATAGCTATCATCCAGCCATGTCTCAGTTATTCCCACTGTCATAGCTATCATCCAGCCGTGTCTCAGTTATTCCCACTGTCATAGCTATCATCCAGCCATGTCTCAGTTATTCCCACTGTCTTTGCTATCATCCAGCCATGTCTCAGTTATTCCCACTGTCATAGCTATCATCCAGCCATGTCTCAGTTATTCCCACTGTCTTTGCTATCATCCAGCCATGTCTCAGTTATTCCCACTGTCATAGCTATCATCCAGCTGTGTCTCAGTTATTCCCACTGTCATAGCTATCATCCAGCCATGTCTCAGTTATTCCCACTGTCATAGCTATCCTCCAGCCATGTCTCAGTTATTCCCACTGTCATAGCCATCATCCAGCCATGTCTCAGTTATTCCCACTGTCATAGCTATCATCCAGCTGTGCCTCAGTTATTCCCACTGTCATAGCTCTCATCCAGCCATGTCTCAGTTATTCCCACTGTCATAGCTATCATCCAGCCGTGTCTCAGTTATTCCCACTGTCATAGCTATCATCCAGCCATGTCTCAGTTATTCCCACTGTCATAGCTATCATCAAGCCATGTCTCAGTTATTCCCACTGTCATAGCTATCATCCAGCCATGTCTCAGTTATTCCCACTGTCATAGCTATCATCCAGCCATGTCTCAGTTATTTCCACTGTCATAGCTATCATCCAGCCGTGTCTCAGTTATTCCCACTGTCATAGCTATCCTCCAGCCATGTCTCAGTTATTTCCACTGTCATAGCTATCATCCAGCCATGTCTCAGTTATTCCCACTGTCATAGCTATCATCCAGCCATGTCTCAGTTATTTCCACTGTCATAGCTATCATCCAGCCGTGTCTCAGTTATTCCCACTGTCATAGCTATCATCCAGCCGTGTCTCAGTTATTCCCACTGTCATAGCTATCATCCAGCCATGTCTCAGTTATTCCCACTGTCATAGCTATCATCCAGCCATGTCTCAGTTATTCCCACAGTCATAGCTATCATCCAGCCATGTCTCAGTTATTCCCACTGTCATAGCTATCATCCAGCCATGTCTCAGTTATTCCCACTGTCATAGCTATCATCCAGCCATGTCTCAGTTATTCCCACTGTCTTTGCTATCATCCAGCCATGTCTCAGTTATTCCCACTGTCATAGCTATCATCCAGCTGTGTCTCAGTTATTCCCACTGTCATAGCTATCATCCAGCCGTGTCTCAGTTATTCCCACTGTCATAGCTATCCTCCAGCCATGTCTCAGTTATTCCCACTGTCATAGCCATCATCCAGCCATGTCTCAGTTATTCCCACTGTCATAGCTATCATCCAGCCGTGCCTCAGTTATTCCCACTGTCATAGCTCTCATCCAGCCATGTCTCAGTTATTCCCACTGTCATAGCCATCATCCAGCCATGTCTCAGTTATTCCCACTGTCATAGCTATCATCCAGCCATGTCTCAGTTATTCCCACTGTCATAGCTATCATCAAGCCATGTCTCAGTTATTCCCACTGTCATAGCTATCATCCAGCCATGTCTCAGTTATTCCCACTGTCATAGCTATCATCCAGCCGTGTCTCAGTTATTCCCACTGTCATAGCTATCATCCAGCCGTGTCTCAGTTATTCCCACTGTCACAGCTATCATCCAGCCGTATCTCAGTTATTCCCACTGTCATACCTATCATCCAGCCGTGTCTCAGTTATTCCTACTGTCATATCTATCATCCAGCCATGTCTCAGTTATTCCCACTGTCATAGCTATCATCCAGCCGTGTCTCAGTTATTCCCACTGTCATAGCTATCATTCAGCCATGTCTCAGTTATTCCCACTGTCATAGCTATCATCCAGCCATGTCTCAGTTATTCCCACTGTCATAGCTATCATCCAGCCGTGTCTCAGTTATTTCCACTATGTCATAGATATCATCCAGCCATGTCTCAGTTATTCCCACTGTCATAGCTATCATCCAGCCATGTCTCAGTTATTCCCACTGTCATAGCTATCATCCAGCCGTGTCTCAGTTATTCCCACTGTCATAGTTATCATTCAGCCATGTCTCAGTTATTCCTACTGTCATAGCTATCATCCAGCCGTGCCTCAGTTATTCCCACTGTCATAGTTATCATCCAGCCGTGTCTCAGTTATTCCCACTGTCATAGTTATCATCCAGCCGTGTCTCAGTTATTCCCACTGTCATTGCTATCATCCAGCCATGTCTCAGTTATTCCCACTGTCATAGCTATCATCCAGCCATGTCTCAGTTATTCCCACTGTCATAGCTATCATCCAGCCGTGTCTCAGTTATTCCCACTGTCATAGCTATCATCCAGCCATGTCTCAGTTATTCCCACTGTCATAGCTATCATCCAGACATGTCTCAGTTATTCTCACTGTCATAGCTATCATCCAGCCATGTCTCAGTTATTCCCACTGTCATAGTTATCATCCAGCCGTGTCTCAGTTATTCCCACTGTCATTGCTATCATCCAGCCATGTCTCAGTTATTCCCACTGTCATAGCTATCATCCAGCCATGTCTCAGTTATTCCCACTGTCATAGCTATCATCCAGCTGTATCTCAGGTATTCCCACTGTCATAGCCGTCATCCAGCCATGTCTCAGTTATTCCCACTGTCATAGCTATCATCCAGCCGTGTCTCAGTTATTCCCACTGTCATAGCTATCATCCAGCCATGTCTCAGTTATTCCCACTGTCATAGCTATCATCCAGCTGTGTCTCAGTTATTCCCACTGTCATAGTTATCATCCAGCCATGTCTCAGTTATTCCCACTGTCATAGCTATCATCCAGCCGTGTCTCAGTTATTCCCACTGTCATAGTTATCATTCAGCCATGTCTCAGTTATTCCTACTGTCATAGCTATCATCCAGCCGTGCCTCAGTTATTCCCACTGTCATAGTTATCATCCAGCCGTGTCTCAGTTATTCCCACTGTCATAGTTATCATCCAGCCGTGTCTCAGTTATTCCCACTGTCATTGCTATCATCCAGCCATGTCTCAGTTATTCCCACTGTCATAGCTATCATCCAGCCATGTCTCAGTTATTCCCACTGTCATAGCTATCATCCAGCCGTGTCTCAGTTATTCCCACTGTCATAGCTATCATCCAGCCATGTCTCAGTTATTCCCACTGTCATAGCTATCATCCAGACATGTCTCAGTTATTCTCACTGTCATAGCTATCATCCAGCCATGTCTGTTATTCCCCCTGTCATAGCTATCATCCAGCCATGTCTCAGTTATTCCCCCTGTCATAGCTATCATCCAGCCGTGTCTCAGTTATTCCCACTGTCATAGCTATCATCCAGCCATGTCTGTTATTCCCCCTGTCATAGCTATCATCCAGCCATGTCTCAGTTATTCCCCCTGTCATAGCTATCATCCAGCCATGTCTCAGTTATTCCCACTGTCATAGCTATCATCCAGCCATGTCTCAGGTATTCCCACTGTCATAGTTATCATCCAGCCGTGTCTCAGTTATTCCCACTGTCATAGCTATCATCCAGCCATGTCTCAGTTATTCCCACTGTCATAGCTATCATCCAGCCATGTCTGTTATTCCCCCTGTCATAGCTATCATCCAGCCATGTCTCAGTTATTCCCCCTGTCATAGCTATCATCCAGCCATGTCTCAGTTATTCCCACTGTCATAGCTATCATCCAGCCATGTCTCAGTTATTCCCACAGTCATAGTTATCATCCAGCCGTGTCTCAGTTATTCCCACTGTCATAGCTATCATCCAGCCATGTCTCAGTTATTCCCACTGTCATAGCTATCATCCAGCCGTGTCTCAGTTATTCCCACTGTCATAGCTATCATCCAGCCATGTCTCAGTTATTCCCACTGTCATAGCTATCATCCAGCTGTATCTCAGGTATTCCCACTGTCATAGCTATCATCCAGCCGTGTCTCAGTTATTCCCACTGTCATATCTATCATCCAGCCATGTCTCAGTTATTCCCACTGTCATAGCTATCATCCAGCCGTGTCTGTTATTCCCACTGTCATAGCTATCATCCAGCCGTGTCTCAGTTATTCCCCCTGTCATAGCTATCATCCAGCCGTGTCTCAGTTATTCCCACTGTCATAGCTATCATCCAGCTGTGTCTCGGTTATTCCCACTGTCATAGCTATCATCCAGCCATGTCTCAGTTATTCCCACTGTCATAGCTATCATCCAGCCGTGTCTCAGTTATTCCCACAGTCATAGCCGTCATCCAGCCATGTCTCAGTTATTCCCACTGTCATAGCTATCATCCAGCCGTGTCTCAGTTATTCCCACTGTCATAGCTATCATCCAGCCATGTCTCAGTTATTCCCACTGTCATAGCTATCATCCAGCCGTGTCTCAGTTATTCCCACTGTCATAGCTATCATCCAGCCGTGTCTCAGTTATTCTCACTGTCATAGCTATCATCCAGCCATGCCTCAGTTATTCCCACTGTCATAGCTCTCATCCAGCCGTGTCTCAGTTATTCCCACTGTCATAGCTATCATCCAGCCATGTCTCAGTTATTCCCACTGTCATAGCTATCATCCAGCCGTGTCTCAGTTATTCCCACAGTCATAGCTATCATCCAGCCGTGTCTCAGTTATTCCCACTGTCATAGCTATCATCCAGCCGTGTCTCAGTTATTCCCACTGTCATAGCTATCATCCAGCTGTGTCTCGGTTATTCCCACTGTCATAGCTATCATCCAGCCATGTCTCAGTTATTCCCACTGTCATAGCTATCATCCAGCCGTGTCTCAGTTATTCCCACAGTCATAGCCGTCATCCAGCCATGTCTCAGTTATTCCCACTGTCATAGCTATCATCCAGCCGTGTCTCAGTTATTCTCACTGTCATAGCTATCATCCAGCCATGTCTCAGTTATTCCCACTGTCATAGCTATCATCCAGCCGTGTCTCAGTTATTCCCACTGTCATAGCTATCATCCAGCCGTGTCTCAGTTATTCTCACTGTCATAGCTATCATCCAGCCATGCCTCAGTTATTCCCACTGTCATAGCTCTCATCCAGCCGTGTCTCAGTTATTCCCACTGTCATAGCTATCATCCAGCCATGTCTCAGTTATTCCCACTGTCATAGCTATCATCCAGCCATGTCTCAGTTATTCCCACTGTCATAGCTATCATCCAGCCATGTCTCAGTTATTCCCACTGTCATAGCTATCATCCAGCCATGTCTCAGTTATTCCCACTGTCATAGCTATCATCCAGCCGTGTCTCAGTTATTCCCACTGTCATAGCTATCATCCAGCCGTGTCTCAGTTATTCCCACTGTCATAATTATCATCCAGCCATGTCTCAGTTATTCCCACTGTCATAGCTATCATCCAGCCATGTCTCAGTTATTCCCACTGTCATAGCTATCATCCAGCCGTGTCTCAGTTATTCCCACTGTCATAGCTATCATCCAGCCATGTCTCAGTTATTCCCACTGTCATAGCTATCATCCAGCCGTGTCTCAGTTATTCCCACTGTCATAGTTATCATCCAGCCGTGTCTCAGTTATTCCCACTGTCATAGCTATCATCCAGCCATGTCTCAGTTATTCCCACTGTCATAGCTATCATCCAGCCATGTCTCAGTTATTCCCACTGTCATAGCTATCATCCAGCCATGTCTCAGTTATTCCCACTGTCATAGCTATCATCCAGCCGTGTCTCAGTTATTCCCACTGTCATAGCTATCATCCAGCCATGTCTCAGTTATTCCCACTGTCATAGCTATCATCCAGCCATGTCTCAGTTATTCCCACTGTCATAGCTATCATCCAGCCATGTCTCAGTTATTCCCACTGTCATAGCTATCATCCAGCCGTGTCTCAGTTATTCCCACTGTCATAGCTATCATCCAGCCATGTCTCAGTTATTCCCACTGTCATAGCTATCATCCAGCCGTGTCTCAGTTATTCCCACTGTCATAGCTATCATCCAGCCGTGTCTCAGTTATTCCCACTGTCATAGCTATCATCCAGCCGTGTCTCAGTTATTCCCACTGTCATAGCTATCATCCAGCCGTATTTCAGTTATTCCCACTGTCATAGCTATCATCCAGCCGTGTCTCAGTTATTCCCACTGTCATAGCTATCATCCAGCCGTGTCTCAGTTATTCCCACTGTCATAGCTATCATCCAGCCGTGTCTCAGTTATTCCCACTGTCATAGCTATCATCTAGCCGTGTCTCAGTTATTCCCACTGTCATAGCTATCATCCAGCCATGTCTCAGTTATTCCCACGGTCATAGCTATCATCCAGCCATGTCTCAGTTATTCCCACTGTCATAGCTATCATCCAGCCATGTCTCAGTTATTCCCACTGTCATAGCTATCATCCAGCCATGTCTCAGTTATTCCCCCTGTCATAGCCATCATCCAGCCGTGTCTCAGTTATTCCCACTGTCATAGCTATCATCCAGCCGTGTCTCAGTTATTCCCACTGTCATAGCTATCATCCAGCCATGTCTCAGTTATTCCCACTGTCATAGCTATCATCCAGCCATGTCTCAGTTATTCCCACTGTCATAGCTATCATCCAGCCATGTCTCAGTTATTCCCCCTGTCATAGCCATCATCCAGCCGTGTCTCAGTTATTCCCACTGTCATAGCTATCATCCAGCCGTGTCTCAGTTATTCCCACTGTCATAGCTATCATCCAGCCGTGTCTCAGTTATTCCCACTGTCATAGCTATCATCCAGCCGTGTCTCAGTTATTCCTACTGTCATAGCTATCATCCAGCCGTGTCTCAGTTATTCCCACTGTCATAGCTATCATCCAGCCGTGTCTCAGTTATTCCCACTGTCATAGCTATCATCCAGCCATGTCTCATTTATTCCCACAGTCATAGCTATCATCCAGCCGTGTCTCAGTTATTCCCACTGTCATAGCTATCATCCAGCCGTGTCTCAGGTATTCCCACTGTCATAGCTATCATCCAGCCATGTCTCAGTTATTCCCACTGTCATAGCTATCATCCAGCCGTGTCTCAGTTATTCCCACTGTCATAGCTCTCATCCAGCCGTGTCTCAGTTATTCCCACTGTCATAGCTATCATCCAGCCATGTCTCAGTTATTCCCACTGTCATAGCTATCATCCAGCCGTGTCTCAGTTATTCCCACTGTCATAGCTATCATCCAGCCATGTCTCAGTTATTCCCACTGTCATAGCTATCCTCCAGCCATGTCTCAGTTATTCCCACTGTCATAGCTATCATCCAGCCATGTCTCAGTTATTCTTACAGTCATAGTTATCATCCAGCCGTGTCTCAGTTATTCCCACTGTCATAGCTATCATCCAGCCGTGTCTCAGTTATTCCCACTGTCATAGCTATCCTCCAGCCATGTCTCAGTTATTCCCACTGTCATAGCTATCATCCAGCCGTGTCTCAGTTATTCCCACTGTCATAGCTATCCTCCAGCCATGTCTCAGTTATTCCCACTGTCATAGCTATCATCCAGCCGTGTCTCAGTTATTCCTACTGTCATAGCTATCATCCAGCCATGTCTCAGTTATTCCCACTGTCATAGCTATCGTCCAGCCGTGTCTCAGTTATTCCCACTGTCATAGCTATCATCCAGCCATGTCTCAGTTATTCCTACTGTTATAGCTATCATCCAGCCGTGTCTCAGTTATTCCCACTGTCATAGCTATCACCCAGCCGTGTCTCAGTTATTCCCACTGTCATAGCTATCATCCAGCCATGTCTCAGTTATTCCCACTGTCATAGCTATCATCCAGCCATGTCTCAGTTATATCTACTGTCATAGCTATCATCCAGCCATGTCTCAGTTATTCCCACTGTCATAGCTATCATCCAGCCGTGTCTCAGTTATTACCACTGTCATAGCTATCATCCAGCCATGTCTCAGTTATTCCCACTGTCATAGCTATCATCCAGCCGTGTCTCAGTTATTCCCACAGTCATAGCTATCATCCAGCCGTGTCTCAGTTATTCCCACTGTCATAGCTATCATCCAGCCATGTCTCAGTTATTCCTACTGTCATAGCTATCATCCAGCCATGTCTCAGTTATTCCTACTGTCATAGCTATCATCCAGCCGTGTCTCAGTTATTCCCACTGTCATAGTCCTCCTCACACATCACTAGTTCCAGTCCCCGGTTTATTAGTCAGGCTTCTGCCATTAGTATACATACAATTAGGAGGTTTATGTATATTTTTTACCCTACACCTTTCCTTCTGAACTGTTCTAGTCCCTCCTTGCATTCCTCCCCCAGTCCCACTACCTGCCCCCGGTCTCTATCTGCACTATCTTCCCCTCCTATAACGTAATTACCCCCCCCCCCCAGTCCCTAGTTTAAACCCTCCTCCAACCTTCTAGCCATCTTCTCCCCAGCACAGCTGCCCCTTCCCCATTGAGGTGCAGCCCGTCCCTACGATAGAGCCTGTAGCCGACAGAGAAGTCGCCCAGTTCTCCAGGAACCCAAACCCCTCCATCCTGCACCAGTTCCTGAGCCACTTGTTAATCTCCTTAATCTCCCGCTGCCTTTCTTGTGTGGCTCGTGGTACAGTCAGTACTGTATTTCGGAAAATACTACCTTTGAGGCCCTAAGCTTGTGACCTAAATCCCTAAAATCAATTTTAAAGACGCTCCACCTACCTCTAACTAAGTCATTGGTTCCGATATGGACCATAACCGCTGTATCTTCTCCAGCCCCTCCAGATCGCCCTTTCTGTACCCCTAATAATGGAGTCTCCCACTACCAGCACCCGTCTGCCCCGCTCTCCTGGTCCTCTGCTTACTGGAGCGGACATTCCCCTGACTGGCAGAGGAAGTGTCCGGCTGCAGCAGTGCCGTCCCTGGACTGACATCCCCCTCATCTGCCAACCTTGTGTCAGATCAGGGCTAGCCTCCCCGCACTCTTCCCTCTACCCTGCTTTCTAACCGTTATCCAGCTAGCTCCACACTACCACCCTTCTCCACATCTGCCCCATAGAGCGCTTGCTCAGTGAACAGCAAACTCTTTTCCATATGGTCAACGCTCCTCAGTGTCGACACTTACCCGGTTAGATACTTGATGTGCGATTCCAAACTGGCAATTTGCTCACATTTTGAACAAATATATGCACCCTCAAACGGCTGTTCCAGGACTGCATACATTAGACAAGATGCGCGCTGGACTGCGTTGTCAATAATGGAACACATATTAATGGGGATTACGGAAGAAATTAGAAAAAATACAATATAGTGCAGTGATCAGTATATAACTTACTGTAGCCCCCTCCTAAAGTCCCTGAATCGGAAGTCACGTAATCTAAAGTCACGCACTTAATACAAACACGCGAATGCTCACAAACTCGCGTTGTTTGTCTGCTTGTATAAGTGCAGCTCTCAAACCAGACTGCTTTTTTCCTCTGGATTCAAAGGGGTGTCCTCCACTGATGAGCAGGAACACTTCCTTCCCCACAATCGCCTGCTGAATTGTCCCATCTAAAGGGACCTTTACTAGCCACACTTGAATCTGTTTGTGAGATTTAGAGAAGATGTCTTGAAGTCTATGATGACTTTGCTTTTCATTTGGTCTAAAAAGAATCGGGGAAAGAAAGTTTCCATAATGAATTTAGGAAGGTGAAACTATAAAGATATTCAGCTGTATCTCCTTAACAGTCTATTCACCTGATGTTCTTAGGCTGCTTTCACACTTGCGTTGTTGTTTTCCGGTATTGAGATCCGGCAGAGGATGACGATAGGTCTTCAATAGTAAAAGCCCGGACAACCCCTTTTAGACCGTCCGATCTTAATAAATGTGCCCCTCTGTGTTTTTATGCTAGAAATGTCTGAACATGTCTTTAGACCCTACTTTCAAGCAAAAGCTCTTGGGGCACATTTATTAAGACTGGCGCTTTAGATATCGGTTACCTTGTACCTGGCGGTGGATCCGCCGGTGTTATGAAGAGGCGCAGGCCTATACATAACTTCAGTGGATCCTTCACAGCTTCTGAGCTTCCTTGCTGTCTTAGATTTACAGGGAGTGCAGAATTATTAGGCAAGTTGTATTTTTGAGGATTAATTTTATTATTGAACAACAACCATGTTCTCAATGAACCCAAAAAACTCATTAATATCAAAGCTGAATATTTTTGGAAGTAGTTTTTAGTTTGTTTTTAGTTTTAGCTATTTTATGGGGGATATCTGTGTGTGCAGGTGACTATTACTGTGCATAATTATTAGGCAACTTAACAAAAAACAAATATATACCCATTTCAATTATTTATTTTTACCAGTGAAACCAATATAACATCTCAACATTCACAAATATACATTTCTGACATTCAAAAACAAAACAAAAACAAAACAGTGACCAATATAGCCACCTTTCTTTGCAAGGACACTCAAAAGCCTGCCATCCATGGATTCTGTCAGTGTTTTGATCTGTTAACCATCAACATTGCGTGCAGCAGCAACCACAGCCTCCCAGACACTGTTCAGAGAGGTGTACTGTTTTCCCTCCTTGTAAATCTCACATTTGATGATGGACCACAGGTTCTCAATGGGGTTCAGATCAGGTGAACAAGGAGGCCATGTCATTAGATTTTCTTCTTTTATACCCTTTCTTGCCAGCCACGCTGTGGAGTACTTGGACGCGTGTGATGGAGCATTGTCCTGCATGAAAATCATGTTTTTCTTGAAGGATGCAGACTTCTTCCTGTACCACTGCTTGAAGAAGGTGTCTTCCAGAAACTGGCAGTAGGACTGGGAGTTGAGCTTGACTCCATCCTCAACCCGAAAAGGCCCCACAAGCTCATCTTTGATGATACCAGCCCAAACCAGTACTCTACCTCCACCTTGCTGGCGTCTGAGTCGGACTGGAGCTCTCTGCCCTTTACCAATCCAGCCACGGGCCCATCCATCTGGCCCATCAAGACTCACTCTCATTTCATCAGTCCATAAAACCTTAGAAAAATCAGTCTTGAGATATTTCTTGGCCCAGTCTTGACGTTTCAGCTTGTGTGTCTTGTTCAGTGGTGGTCGTCTTTCAGCCTTTCTTACCTTGGCCATGTCTCTGAGTATTGCACACCTTGTGCTTTTGGGCACTCCAGTGATGTTGCAGCTCTGAAATATGGCCAAACTGGTGGCAAGTGGCATCTTGGCAGCTGCACGCTTGACTTTTCTCAGTTCATGGGCAGTTATTTTGCGCCTTGGTTTTTCCACACGCTTCTTGCGACCCTGTTGACTATTTTGAATGAAACGCTTGATTGTTCGATGATCACGCTTCAGAAGCTTTGCAATTTTAAGAGTGCTGCATCCCTCTGCAAGATATCTCACTATTTTTGACTTTTCTGAGCCTGTCAAGTCCTTCTTTTGACCCATTTTGCCAAAGGAAAGGAAGTTGCCTAATAATTATGCACACCTGATATAGGGTGTTGATGTCATTAGACCACACCCCTTCTCATTACAGAGATGCACATCCCCTAATATGCTTAATTGGTAGTAGGCTTTCGAGCCTATACAGCTTGGAGTAAGACAACATGCAGAAAGAGGATGATGTGGTCAAAATACTCATTTGCCTAATAATTCTGCACGCAGTGTAGACCATTTTCTACACCTAAAACAGGAGTAGAAAATGGTAAATAAGATGGGCCTACCAGCCCGTCCCCTTTCCACGCCTACTTTTTTAAACCAGGTGTGACCGGGGAAAAGTCACAGATTGCGACGCAAAGAACCTTCGTGCTGCAATCTGCGCCAGAAATATGCCTAATTGTTTTCTAGTGCTTACAACTGAAAAAGGTTTTGTTCTTGGTAAAGAAAGGTGTTTCCATTTACAGTACAAACCAAAAGTTTGGACACACCTTCTCATTCAAAGAGTTTTCTTTATTTTCATGACTATGAAGGCATCAAAACTATGAATTAACACATGTGGAATTATATACATAACAAACAAGTGTGAAACAACTGAAAATATGTCATATTCTAGGTTCTTCAAAGTAGCCAACTTTTGCTTTGATTACTGCTTTGCACACTCTTGGCATTCTCTTGATGAGCTTCAAGAGGTAGTCCCCTGAAATGGTCTTCCAACAGTCTTGAAGGAGTTCCCAGAGATGCTTAGCACTTGATGGCCCTTTTGCCTTCACTCTGCGGTCCAGCTCACCCCAAACCATCTCGATTGGGTTCAGGTCCGGTGACTGTGGAGGCCAGGTCATCTGGCGCAGCACCCCATCACTCTCCTTCATGGTCAAATAGCCCTTACTTTCAAAGTTTTCCCAATTTTTCGGCTGACTGACTGACCTTCATTTCTTAAAGTAATGATGGCCACTCGTTTTTCTTTACTTAGCTGCTTTTTTCTTGCCATAATACAAATTCTAACAGTCTATTCAGTAGGACTATCAGCTGTGTATCCACCTGACTTCTCCTCAACGCCACTGATGGTCCCAACCCCATTTATAAGGCAAGAAATCTCACTTATTAAACCTGACAGGGCACACCTGTGAAGTGAAGACCATTTCAGGGGACTACCTCTTGGAGCTCATCAAGAGAATGCCAAGAGTGTGCAAAGCAGTAATCAAAGCAAAAGGTGGCTACTTTGAAGAACCTAGAATATGACATATTTTCAGTTGTTTCACACTTGTTTGTTATGTATATAATTCCACATGTGTTAATTCATAGTTTTGATGCCTTCATAGTCATGAAAATAAAGAAAACTCTTTGAATGAGAAGGTGTATCCAAACTTTTGGTCTGTACTGTATATGAAACGTATGACCCTTTGCATAAGCATATTATCTTAGAGGAACAATCCTATGGAGATCTCCTTACCTGTGTATATTTATACAGATTAAGGAACTGAGCCATGGTATGACTTGTAAGAAACCCAGAGTCACCTATGAAAGCTGCCACTTCACCCCGCCTCATACAGGAATAATTAGGAGTCTCTGTGCGTCCTCCTGACAGTATTCGGAGAATAAAGTATATGGTTTTCTTGGGATCTGAACATGTATCAAATATGTGATAACCCAAGGTAATATTGGGCAGAAGATTGGGGTCCTGGTTAATTTCCTCAACAGCAAAGATGAAGGCCAGGATGGCTCTATAGTCATCAATGTTAATGCTGTAAAATAAGCACAAATAAATGACAAAGTGAGGCTGTAAAGCTCCATAAATGCTTGGACTTTATAAGTGATGGTTGAGTCACATTGGATTTGTTTTTTGTTCTATTCTTGACAAGCGAGTAAAATATATTTTAGATGTATTCCGTATGAAGAAATGACCACCATTATCCTTTAATAACAAGGTTCTCAACTAGAGATGAGGAAAAGTCCTATTCGTCGAATTTGTCAAAAAATTGGATTTGTGGCTGAATCGTTCTACAGTGGTCTAATTGGCCTGAACAATTGTATATGACACTCTGAGGTCTCCTAGGATTTTGTCTCTCTTGTTAAAATGTTTTTTTTTCTTAAAATTTTTGTTTTCTCTCCCCCTCCCCCCAGGTTTTAAGCTCTTGAATGCAATGGCAACAATAGCAGCTAACACTGACATACATAGCTTATCAGGGCAGATGGTGTTATCAGAAAAAAACAATTCCAAAATGATGTCTTAATAGGGGCAGAATGCCTGCCCTTGTTTATACATACACATGTTAACGTCAGAAGTAAGAGTCACCTGCTCTGCACAAGCACACAAAAATGATGCTTTAATGGGGCAGAATGGTTGCCAGTATTAATACACGCACAAGTGTTTGTTGTCAGAACAAAACTGTGACTTGTTCTGAACTAGTCTGGGAAAAATGTTCCTTTTTTGGGGAACTGCTTGGGTTATGGAAGTGGTAAGGTGTGTAGGGGTGATAGTGGCAGCAATAGTAGTGCCAGCAGTAGCGGTAATGGAAGTGGAACTATGGGGATTTGCAGCAGAGCTAAGGCTATGGCGGCAGAGCCAGCCAGGTGGTACGGAACATGATGGTAGGCAGGCAGACAGCAGCAGTGGCATGATGGGGCTATGTCAGCAATGATAGAAGACGTGTGAAAATCCTCACAGATCCTTGCCTTGTTCATTTTGACTAAAGTGATGTTTTGTACGCTGGTGTTGATGATAGCACCTGTACCTAATGCCTGAATGGTCTTATATACTTTTTTGTCTCAATCATAATTATTTTTGGTTTGATGATAGGTTATATTTACAGTTGACGGGGACAGCGATGGGGGCGAAATTCACCCCCAGATTTGCTAATCTATTTATGGCTGCATGGGAAAAAGAAAACATTGCTCCGAAAGTACATGATGATCATGAAATGGGAGACCTATTATTTTGGAAGAGATATATAGATGATTGCCTTATGATATGGAAAGAGGGAATTCCTGATTTGGAGGATTTTTCTTAATACATATATCAATTCCAATCAATGGAACCTTGCATTTACTGATTATGGAATAATTTTTTAGATCTTACAATATTTATTGAGGAGGAGACTATTAAAATATATTTTAAACCTATGGATGTCAATGAGTTGTCATTATGCCCCTTGGATACGTAACATCCCCAAAGGATTAAAAAGACTACACAGTTACTATACTAACTCACGAGATTTTATAAACAGAGTGAACTTATACAAAATAGGTTTTTGGAAAAAAGGATATAAAAAAAAAGGATTTAGAGTTATGAAAAAACAAACAAGTAGAAGGGACAACAGAGACCGTTCATAAACACCAATAAATAAATAGCAATTTTAATTTATCTTTTTTTACACAGTATAGTAGGGTAAAGAATGAAAAATGCTATTTAAAAATAGTGTTACTATACTATTGTATTTAAGAAAGCACCAAATATGAAGGATCTCTTGGTGCATAGTTGTTTACCGCCAGATAAACATACCGAGTGAGGCATATATTCACATGGTGCGGGTTCTGTTCACCATGCAGAAACCAACAAAAAAGTATAAGAAAGCAAAGAATAAGTGCGGTTATCTCAAACTGAAGTGCCTCAAGTTCAAAGGTAAAAGGGGAAATAAGTTATGAATATTGTGGAGTTGTTTATATGCTGGTGTGCCCGCGCGGGCTACAGTACGCGGGTCAGACAATGAGTAAATTGAAAACCTGCAGACAAGAACATATCCGGAATATCAAAAAAGGTCTGGAGACCCATAGTGTCTTGCTACATTTTAAGAAATATCATGATAAACATCCGAAGGGTCTATTATTTGTGGGTTTAGAAGTAGTTGAAGAGAAATGGCAAGGGATAGATCTGGTAGCGAAAATTTGTAAAAAGGAAGTTGAAAGGATCTACCGGTTGGGTACTCATCAACCATAAGGTTTAAATGTTAAATTTGATCACAACCCCTGTTTACTATAGCACCCTCCCAGAGTGTTACTGACAAGGTGCTATCTAAGAGACTACCTTTAGGATGATTTCTGACAAAGGTGAAGATGAAATATAACTGTGGTGGTGGATATTGAAGTCCCGTTCTGTTATGATAATGCCTGAATGGTCTTATATTGAAAAGCGCTATATGATCGATCAGGAGCGCATGAATTGAGGAGTAGTATTGTGTGACGGAGGAAATATTATGATAATGCCTCAATGGTCTTATATTGAAAAGCGCTATATGATAATTCTATGAGGGATATGTAGTGGATGTTTTAGGGCTGTAGTAATGATGTGGTGTCACGTTCCAGAGGCCCAAGGTAGACCTCCAGGACATCTTGCAAACAGGACACAGGCAAGATTCAGGCCAGGGACCAAAAGAGTAATTTATTACACAAGTAATAAATAAACATGACAGTAAAGAAGAAGCAGGTAAGGGTAATAGAGGTTGCTCTACCACAGAAACAAGTGCACCGGCAGACCAGAAGCAAAACCCCCGAAAGCAAGGAGCCAGTGAGTCCCGTTCTTCACAGAGCCTCTGGTGGTGGGGATGAACTGGGTCGGGGGCTCACTGGTCGCACCTCCAAGAAGGTCCCGGTACACTTGGCCGCTACCTGCAGAGAACCACAAACACAGGACATGGATCAGACAACAAACGGGAACCTATACTGTGTAAGCTGGTCGGCACTCCTAGTCGAGTAAGGGTGGGGCTCAGTGGTAGGCGATTCACAAAATCTGGTTTGATAAAACCACTGCACTCAAAGATTGTCATGTAGATTATTTATTCCATCTGAAAAAATGTACAAAAAGTGACCGTACAAAAAGTGAGTGCCATGGTTTCATCAAAACAAACGGGAACCAGCACAGAAGCAGATGTCTGGACCCCAAGCAGAACAGAAGCATGGCGGTCACAAGCAGAGCTGCACACAGACAAGAGATCCTCTCTCCAGAGAACCTAGGAGCCTACTGACGAAGGCAGGACAAACACAGGAACAGAAGCAGTAGGCACTGGAAGACAGACATGGATCAGAAGCAGTAGGCACTGCAAGACAGACATGGATCAGAAGCAGTAGGCACTGCAAGACAGACATGGATCAGAAGCAGTAGGCACTGCAAGACAGACATGGATCAGAAGCAGTAGGCACTGCAAGACAGACATAGATCAGAAGCAGTAGGCACTGCAAGACAGACATGGATCAGAAGCAGTAGGCACTGCAAGACAGACATGGATCAGAAGCAGTAAGGCACTGCAAGACAGACATGGATCAGAAGCAGTAGGCACTGCAGGACTGACATGGATCAGAAGCAGTAGGCACTGCAAGACAGTCATGGATCAGAAGCAGTAGGTACTGCAGGACTGACATGGATCAGAAGCAGTAGGTACTGCAGGACAGAAGGAACAGACTAGATCAGTAGCAGTAGGAACTGCCAGGCTGGACATAGAACAGGCAGGATCAGAAGCAGTTTAGCTCTACCAGGCAATCAGACGCAGTTAGAGCACTACTCGGCTAAACAGAGTAGATCAAGACACAGAACAGGTACAGAGAACAGACAAAGCAACGACAACACATTACCAGGCAACACCACAAACAAGGGCAGATAGCAAAACCCTCTGGGTCAGCAGCAAGGGGCTCCACCAAGCAAGGCCCAAGACAGATTAACCCCAAGCCCTACAGCTCACAGATGGATATACAGTTGCAAGAAAAAGTATGTGAACCCTTTGGAATGAAAAGGATTTCTGCACAAATTGGTCATAAAATGTGATCTGATCTTCATCTAAGTCACAACAATAGACAATCACAGTCTGCTTAAACTAATAACACACAAAGAATTAAATGTGACCATGTTTTTATTGAACACACCATGTGAACATTCACAGTGCAGGTGTAAAAAGTATGTGAACCCCTAGACTAATGACATCTCCAAGAGCTAATTGGAGTGAGGTGTCAGCCAACTGGAGTCCAATCAATGAGATGAGATTGGAGGTGTTGCTTACAGCTGCCCTATAAAAAAAAAAACACACACACACACACACCAGTTCTGGGTTTGCTTTTCACAAGAAGCATTGCCTGATGTGAATGATGCCTCGCACAAATTAGCTCTCAGAAGACCTACGATTAAGAATTGTTGACTTGCATAAAGCTGGAAAGGATTATAAAAGTATCTCCAAAAGCCTTGCTGTTCATCAGTCCACGGTAAGACAAATTGTCTATAAATGGAGGACGTTCAGCACTGCTGCTACTCTCCCTAGGAGTGGCCATCCTGTAAAGATGACTGCAAGAGCACAGCGCAGACTGCTCAATGAGGTGAAGAAGAATCCTACAGTGTCAGCTAAAGACTTACAAAAGTCTCTGGCATATGCTGACATCCCTGTTAGTGAATCTACGATACGTAAAAACACTAAACAAGAATGGATTTCATGGGAGGACACCACAGGGGAAGCCACTGCTGTCCCAAAAAAATTGCTGCACGTTTACAGTTTGCACAAGAGCACCTGGATGTTCCACAGCAGTACTGGCAAAATATTCTGTGGACAGATGAAGCCAAAGTTGAGTTGTTGGGAAGAAACACACAACACTATGTGTGGAGAAAAAGAGGCACAGCACACCAACCTCAAAACCTCATCCCAACTGTGAAGTATGGTGGTGGAGGCATCATGGTTTGGGGCTGCTTTACTGTGTCAGGGCCTGGATGGATTGCTATCATCGAAGGAAAAATGAATTCCCAAGTTTATCAAGACATTTTGCAGGAGAACTTAAGGCCATCTGTCCACCAGCTGAAGCTCAACAGAAGATGGGTGATGCAACAGGACAACGACCCAAAGCATAGAAGTAAATCAACAACAGAAGGGCTTAAACAGAAGAAAATCCGCCTTCTGGAGTGGCCCAGTCAGAGTCCTGACCTCAACCCGATGGAGATGCTGTGGCATGACCTCAAGAAAGCGATTCACACCAGACATCCCAAGAGTATTGCTGAACTGAAACAGTTCTGTAAAGAGGAATGGTGAAGAATTACTCCTGACCGTTGTGCACGTCTGATCTGCAACTACAGGAAACGTTTGGTTGAAGTTATTGCTGCCAAAGGAGGTTCAACCAGTTATTAAATCCAAGGGTTCACATACTTTTTCCACCTGCACTGTGAATGTTTACATGGTGTGTTCAATAAAAACATGGTAACATTTAATTCTTTGTGTGTTATTAGTTTAAACAGACTGAAAGCGACGGAATGAGGCGCAGCCATAATGTAGTGCGGATTGACTTAGGGGGAAGACCGCAGGATAGCAAAGGGTTAATGTCTGTATGCTTGGCTAGGGGTTGGTTTAAGGGAGGAAGGGGAGGATTGGCAGATTGGCGGGCAGTATATATTGGCAGTAGGAGGGGCGTCGGTCAGTGGTAGAGTAGAGCAAGTGCGTTTAGCAGTTTGGCCCAAGATGTCGTCGCTTGAGGATTTATTGGAGGCGGTTAGGGCGGCTGTACAGGTACACGGTGCTGCACGTTTGCAAGAGACCATGCAGTCGGTCCTGAACCCCGTTGAGGCTGCGCGTCCCTGCAGGGCTAGGCGCTCGGTTCCCCCGGAACGCCTGAGCCCTGAGACTACTCCTAGATTGCGTCGGCGAATGCGGAGCCCCCCCAGGCACCCTCCGCTGCAGTCTGCGCTGCCCGTTTCTGATTCGGCGCGCAGACGCAGCGGGAGGACAGCAGCAAGAGATGGTAGGCTGGCGGGAGAGGGACGGTCTGGTGCGGGTCCCGTCTCCCGGTCTCTGAGAGGGAGAGGTCAGGTGCGCACGGCTGTCTCCCCGCGAGAGGCCTTGCGGGGGGCGCGAGCCAGGGCAGACTTACCTGCAGACTGTGGTGGTGTTGCTGCAGCCGGGTCGCTTGCCGGCCTGGGCCTTCTGGACGGCGGTGAGGGAGTGTTGCCTGCGTCGCGGTCAGTTTCCTCTGATCGGCGACATCATCGTGGTGGGCCTGAGGCGCAGAGTGGCGGTGCTGGAAGGGAGAGTGCGTCGCGGCCCCTGGCGGTGGGCCGGCGGCATTGCATCTTATCAGGAGCTGTGGCGGTAATTGAGCCCCCTGAACTGCGGCATGAGAATGCGGCTCACAGTGCCTCTGCTGTGGAGCCTGGATTGCTGGGAGTCGCTGGGATGAGAAGTTTGCGGCCAGGTGTGAGGGCCTCTGCGTCACAGGGGGCTGCGGATGTCAGCCCTATGCAACCGGAGTCTGAAGGGGAGTTGTCGCAGCTGGAGGACGGTGAAGTGGATCCAGGAGAAGAGTCAGCGGCTGGCGGTATGGACGACGCTGGGCCATCTGGGAGTGACGTCTCGTTGGTGATACTCGAGGGGAGGTCTGCGGCTGCCGGCGACATCGTCCGGGGACGGCCAGGTGAGAGAACGCCGTGTCAGATTCCTGTTGGGGGGGTTGGGAATTCAGTGGTACATAGTGAGGGGGGTTCTGAGGCTTTGGCGAGGGATGTATTGTCTGGTATGCTCACTTTGCTATCACGGTTGGGCTCGGGTTCTGCTGGGTCTCCGGCGGCTGTGTGGTCGTCGGCTCCGGATTTGGCGCTGGTTCAAGGGGCGGTGCAGGGTTTGTTGGGGGAGAGTGGCGGCTCGGCGGCTGGTGGGTAGAGATGGCCCGAACTATCCGACGGCGAACAGTTCCCGGCGAACATAGCTTGTTCGCGTTCGCCTCTGCCGGGCGAACACATGCGATGTTCGGTCCGCCCCCTATACATCATCATTGAGCAAACTTTGACCCTGTACCTCACAGTCAGCAGACACATTCCAGCCAATCAGCAGCATACCCTCCCTCCCAGACCCTCCCACCTCCTGCACAGCATCCATTTTAGATTCATTCTGAAGCTGCAGTCTTAGTGAGAGGAGGGAGACTGTAACTGCTGCTGATTTAATTGGGAAATCGATAGCTAGGCTAGTGAATTCAGTGTCCACTCCAGTCCTGAAAGACTCATCTGATCTCTGCTGTAAGGACAGCGTCCTGACAGCACCCCAAAAAGCCCTTTTTAGGGCTGCAACATTAGTCTGCTTTTTTTTTTTCCTTTATATACATATTGCAGTTGCCTGGCCTGCCTGTGTGTGAGGAGCTGCAGGCCCACAGACTGTAGTGTGCCCACTGCCAGTGCTCACCCCTCTCATTCCGTGTGGCACAGGACTTTGCTTAAAAAAAGGCACTTAATTTTTACACTTTAATCTAAGGTTAGTTGCCTGCCAGTGTGTGTCAGGCTGACTTCCACTGACTGTAGTGTGCCCACTGCCAGTGCCCACCACTCATACCGGCTGGCACAGGACTTTGCATAAAAAAGGCATTTAATTTTTACACTTTAGTGTAATTTCAGCTGCTTGCCTGCTGCTAGTGTGTGTCAGGCCGACTTCAACTGACTGTAGTGTGCCCACTGCCAGTGCCCACCCCTGTCATCCCGTGTGGCACAGGACTTTGCTTAAAAAAAAGGCACTTCATTTTTACACTTTAATCTAAGGTTAGTTGCCTGCCAGTGTGTGTCAGGCTGACTTCCACTGACTGTAGTGTGCCCACTGCCAGTGCCCACCCCTGTCATCCCGAGTGGCACAGGACTTTGCTTAAAAAATAGGCACTTAATTTTTACACTTTAATCTAAGGTTAGTTGCCTGCCAGTGTGTGTCAGGCTGACTTCCACTGACTGTAGTGTGCCCACTGCCAGTGCCCACCACTCATACCGGCTGGCACAGGACTTTGCATAAAAAAGGCATTTAATTTTTACACTTTAGTGTAATTTCAGCTGCTTGCCTGCTGCTAGTGTGTGTCAGGCCGACTTCAACTGACTGTAGTGTGCCCACTGCCAGTGCCCACCCCTGTCATCCCGTGTGGCACAGGACTTTGCTTAAAAAAAAGGCACTTCATTTTTACACTTTAATCTAAGGTTAGTTGCCTGCCAGTGTGTGTCAGGCCGACTTCAACTGACTGTAGTGTGCCCACTGCCAGTGCCCACCACTCATACCGGCTGGCACAGGACTTTGCATAAAAAAGGCATTTAATTTTTACACTTTAGTGTAATTTCAGCTGCTTGCCTGCTGCTAGTGTGTGTCAGGCCGACTTCAACTGACTGTAGTGTGCCCACTGCCAGTGCCCACCCCTGTCATCCCGTGTGGCACAGGACTTTGCTTAAAAAAAAGGCACTTCATTTTTACACTTTAATCTAAGGTTAGTTGCCTGCCAGTGTGTGTCAGGCTGACTTCCACTGACTGTAGTGTGCCCACTGCCAGTGCCCACCCCTGTCATCCCGAGTGGCACAGGACTTTGCTTAAAAAATAGGCACTTAATTTTTACACTTTAATCTAAGGTTAGTTGCCTGCCAGTGTGTGTCAGGCTGACTTCCACTGACTGTAGTGTGCCCACTGCCAGTGCCCACCACTCATACCGGCTGGCACAGGACTTTGCATAAAAAAGGCATTTAATTTTTACACTTTAGTGTAATTTCAGCTGCTTGCCTGCTGCTAGTGTGTGTCAGGCCGACTTCAACTGACTGTAGTGTGCCCACTGCCAGTGCCCACCCCTGTCATCCCGTGTGGCACAGGACTTTGCTTAAAAAAAAGGCACTTCATTTTTACACTTTAATCTAAGGTTAGTTGCCTGCCAGTGTGTGTCAGGCTGACTTCCACTGACTGTAGTGTGCCCACTGCCAGTGCCCACCACTCATACCGGCTGGCACAGGACTTTGCTTAAAAAAGGCATTTAATTTTTACACTTTAATGTAATTTCAGCTGCTTGCCTGCTGCTAGTGTGTGTCAGGCCGACTTCAACTGACTGTAGTGTGCCCACTGCCAGTGCCCACCCCTGTCATACCGAGTGGCACAGGACTTTGCTTAAAAAATAGGCACTTAATTTTTACACTTTAATCTAAGGTTAGTTGCCTGCCAGTGTGTGTCAGGCTGACTTCCACTGACTGTAGTGTGCCCACTGCCAGTGCCCACCACTCATACCGGCTGGCACAGGACTTTGCATAAAAAAGGCATTTAATTTTTACACTTTAGTGTAATTTCAGCTGCTTGCCTGCTGCTAGTGTGTGTCAGGCCGACTTCAACTGACTGTAGTGTGCCCACTGCCAGTGCCCACCCCTGTCATCCCGTGTGGCACAGGACTTTGCTTAAAAAAAAGGCACTTCATTTTTACACTTTAATCTAAGGTTAGTTGTCTGCCAGTGTGTGTCAGGCCGACTTCAACTGACTGTAGTGTGCCCACTGCCAGTGCCCACCCCTGTCATCCCGAGTGGCACAGGACTTTGCTTAAAAAATAGGCACTTAATTTTTACACTTTAATCTAAGGTTAGTTGCCTGCCAGTGTGTGTCAGGCTGACTTCCACTGACTGTAGTGTGCCCACTGCCAGTGCCCACCACTCATACCGGCTGGCACAGGACTTTGCTTAAAAAAGGCATTTAATTTTTACACTTTAGTGTAATTTCAGCTGCTTGCCTGCTGCTAGTGTGTGTCAGGCCGACTTCAACTGACTGTAGTGTGCCCACTGCCAGTGCCCACCCCTGTCATCCCGTGTGGCACAGGACTTTGCTTAAAAAAAAGGCACTTCATTTTTACACTTTAATCTAAGGTTAGTTGTCTGCCAGTGTGTGTCAGGCCGACTTCAACTGACTGTAGTGTGCCCACTGCCAGTGCCCACCCCTGTCATCCCGAGTGGCACAGGACTTTGCTTAAAAAATAGGCACTTAATTTTTACACTTTAATCTAAGGTTAGTTGCCTGCCAGTGTGTGTCAGGCTGACTTCCACTGACTGTAGTGTGCCCACTGCCAGTGCCCACCACTCATACCGGCTGGCACAGGACTTTGCATAAAAAAGGCATTTAATTTTTACACTTTAGTGTAATTTCAGCTGCTTGCCTGCTGCTAGTGTGTGTCAGGCCGACTTCAACTGACTGTAGTGTGCCCACTGCCAGTGCCCACCCCTGTCATCCCGTGTGGCACAGGACTTTGCTTAAAAAAAAGGCACTTCATTTTTACACTTTAATCTAAGGTTAGTTGCCTGCCAGTGTGTGTCAGGCTGACTTCCACTGACTGTAGTGTGCCCACTGCCAGTGCCCACCACTCATACCGGCTGGCACAGGACTTTGCTTAAAAAAGGCATTTAATTTTTACACTTTAATGTAATTTCAGCTGCTTGCCTGCTGCTAGTGTGTGTCAGGCCGACTTCAACTGACTGTAGTGTGCCCACTGCCAGTGCCCACCCCTGTCATACCGAGTGGCACAGGACTTTGCTTAAAAAATAGGCACTTAATTTTTACACTTTAATCTAAGGTTAGTTGCCTGCCAGTGTGTGTCAGGCTGACTTCCACTGACTGTAGTGTGCCCACTGCCAGTGCCCACCACTCATACCGGCTGGCACAGGACTTTGCATAAAAAAGGCATTTAATTTTTACACTTTAGTGTAATTTCAGCTGCTTGCCTGCTGCTAGTGTGTGTCAGGCCGACTTCAACTGACTGTAGTGTGCCCACTGCCAGTGCCCACCCCTGTCATCCCGTGTGGCACAGGACTTTGCTTAAAAAAAAGGCACTTCATTTTTACACTTTAATCTAAGGTTAGTTGCCTGCCAGTGTGTGTCAGGCTGACTTCCACTGACTGTAGTGTGCCCACTGCCAGTGCCCACCACTCATACCGGCTGGCACAGGACTTTGCTTAAAAAAGGCATTTAATTTTTACACTTTAATGTAATTTCAGCTGCTTGCCTGCTGCTAGTGTGTGTCAGGCCGACTTCAACTGACTGTAGTGTGCCCACTGCCAGTGCCCACCCCTGTCATACCGAGTGGCACAGGACTTTGCTTAAAAAATAGGCACTTAATTTTTACACTTTAATCTAAGGTTAGTTGCCTGCCAGTGTGTGTCAGGCTGACTTCCACTGACTGTAGTGTGCCCACTGCCAGTGCCCACCCCTGTCATACCGAGTGGCACAGGACTTTGCTTAAAAAATAGGCACTTAATTTTTACACTTTAATCTAAGGTTAGTTGCCTGCCAGTGTGTGTCAGGCTGACTTCCACTGACTGTAGTGTGCCCACTGCCAGTGCCCACCACTCATACCGGCTGGCACAGGACTTTGCTTAAAAAAGGCATTTAATTTTTACACTTTAATGTAATTTCAGCTGCTTGCCTGCTGCTAGTGTGTGTCAGGCCGACTTCAACTGACTGTAGTGTGCCCACTGCCAGTGCCCACCCCTGTCATACCGAGTGGCACAGGACTTTGCTTAAAAAATAGGCACTTAATTTTTACACTTTAATCTAAGGTTAGTTGCCTGCCAGTGTGTGTCAGGCTGACTTCCACTGACTGTAGTGTGCCCACTGCCAGTGCCCACCACTCATACCGGCTGGCACAGGACTTTGCATAAAAAAGGCATTTAATTTTTACACTTTAGTGTAATTTCAGCTGCTTGCCTGCTGCTAGTGTGTGTCAGGCCGACTTCAACTGACTGTAGTGTGCCCACTGCCAGTGCCAACCACTGATACCGGGTGGCACAGTAGCTTGCCGATAAATAAGGCATTTAATTTTTAGACAGTAGTCTAAATTCAGTTGCTTGCCTGCTGCCAGTGTGTGTCAGGCCCGCTTCCACTGACTGTAGTGTGCCCACTGCCAGTGCCAACCACTGATACCGGGTGGCACAGTAGCTTGCCGATAAATAAGGCATTTAATTTTTAGACAGTAGTCTAAATTCAGTTGCTTGCCTGCTGCCAGTGTGTGTCAGGCCCTCTTCCACTGACTGTAGTGTGCCCACTGCCAGTGCCAACCACTCATACCGGGTGGCACAGTAGCTTGCCGATAAATAAGGCATTTAATTTTTACACTTTAGTGTAATTTCAGTTGCTTGCCTGCTGCCAGTGTGTGTCAGGCCCGCTTCTACTGACTGTAGTGTGCCCACTGCCAGTGCCAACCACTGATACCATCTCCCCGTTCGAAAAATCTATTCAATAAATGGCACCCAGATTGGGGACGTTAGAGGGATTAAACTGATGAGAATAGTACTACAGAAAATACCACTCATATCGGGTGTGACAGTAAATTGCACGGCGCAGACGCAGTCACCGTGGATAAAAACAAAGGGGAGGGAGCCAGCGTTTTTTTAACCATCTCCCCGTTCGAAAAATCAATTCAATTGACCTTTCGGGGACCCTTGGTGTTGTACGTGGCTGGGTGGAGGAAGAAACCTTCAATGACATCACCGGGACGTGGCTAGCTTGGTATCCAACCTTGTGCAAATGGGGAGTTTGCGGTTGTGCAAATGAACTGTTTGCGGTGCATTAAAAGGGGAGTTTGGTCTGTCAATGTCTGTGATGCGGGCGTAACCCTTACACTACCTGATCGATACAACATCATACCTGATCGTATACACACACTGGATGTTTTAAAGCACGTTATTCCAAACAATTTAGGAATGTTAGTTGATTTATGCCCTTTATGGATTAAAACCCGACTCTGCGTCCACTACGTAATTTTCCATGGGAGTTTTGCCATGGATCCCCCTCCGGCATGCCACAGTCCAGGTGTTAGACCCCTTGAAACAACTTTCTCATCACTATTGTGGCCAGAAAGAGTCCCTGTGGGTTTTAAAATTCGCCTGTCTATTGAAGTCTATGGCGGTTCGCCCGGTTCGCCAGTTCGCGAACATTTGCGGAAGTTCTCGTTCGCTGTTCGCGAACTGAAAATTTTTATGTTCGCGACATCACTACTGGTGGGCAGGCCTGTGGTTCTGGGCTAGCAGCGGGGGCAAAAGGTGATGTGGTGGATGGTGTTAGGTTGGCGGATTCAGCGAAGGGTGAGATTTACGTGTGTTTTGAGGGGCCGCTGGGGGCTCATTTGAAGCAGGAGGTCAGGGAGAAAATATGGAAGGATGAATATGTGGAACTTTTCTCGTTGCTTCCTTTGGAAAAATTTAATTTGGATAGGGGTAAGCTGGACGAGAGTAAGAAGGAGGAGGAAGAAAGGAGGAGGTTTAGGTTGATTCCGCGCACTTTTCAGAATTGGTTGCAGGCCTTTGCAATTTTGGCCAGCGTCGTTGGGGAAAAAGCGCCTGAGCACTGCTCGGCCCTTTTTTGCTATATGAATGCTATTGGGGAGGCTCATCGGACGTATGGGGGTGTGGCGTGGCTTAGGTACGATGAGCAGTTCCGGCAGCGGAAGGCGGTCAGGCCTAGCATTCGTTGGGACCATAAAGATATTGGTCTGTGGATGCGGTTGATGGCGGCACCCCGAGGTGGGGGGTCTCAGCCCTTTCGTGGAGCGGCCGGGGGTGCCTCGGCTGCGGAGTCTCAGGTTGGGGGCAGAAGGGGTTGTTGCTGGCAGTTCAACGAAGGACATTGCCGGTTCTTGTCCGACTGCAGGTTCAAGCATGAGTGCTCCGGTTGCGGAGGTTCCCATAGCCTGTCTTGGTGCTTCCGGAGGGGGAAGGGTAAGGGATCCGAGGTTATGCAAAAAAGGGGTGACACCGGTGAGGGTGGAAGAGATGGAGCCATATTTAAGGATGTACCCAAATAGGGAGACGGCTCGGTTGTTGTTGGAGGGGTTTAACGTGGGGTTTGTTATCCCGTGTAGTTTGGTTGGGACGAGGGTTGCGTCCCGGAATTTGACTTCAGCTTTGCGCTACCCTGATGTGGTGAGGGATAAGATTGTGAAGGAGGTTGCGGCTGGCAGGGTGGTCGGCCCCTTTTCGGAGTGTCCTTTGCCGGATTTGTGGGTATCCCCGTTGGGTTTAGTTCCTAAAAAGGAGCCCAATAAGTTCAGGCTCATTCATCATTTGTCCTATCCGCTTGGTGGGTCGGTGAATGATGGGATAGCAGACGAGTTATGCTCGGTGTCATACACGTCTTTTGATGAGGCAGTGCGTTGGGTGCGGCGTTTCGGGCAGGGAGCCCTGCTTGCTAAGACTGATATTGAGGCTGCGTTTCGATTGTTGCCCATTCACCCTGACAGTTTGCATTTGCTTGGTTTTCAGTGGGAGGGTTGTTTCTATGTTGATTGTTGTCTGCCTATGGGGTGCGCGATCTCGTGCTCTTTGTTTGAGTCGTTTAGTTGTTTTTTAGAATGGGTGGTGAAGCAGGAGGCGGGATGGAGCTCGGTTTTGCACTACCTGGATGATTTCTTGTTTCTGGGTCCCGCTGGATCCAGGGTGTGTGCTGTTTTGCTGCATACGATGGAAAGGGTGGCGGCGCGTTTTGGAACCCGTTGGCGGTGGATAAGACGGAAGGCCCGGTCACGGTCATCAAGTTCTTAGGTATTGAGATCGACAGTTTGGCTATGGAGTGTCGTTTGCCTGATGATAAGGTGCTTGATCTCTTGCACGAGGTTGTGTTTTTAAGAAAGGCTAAGAAGGTGCAACTTAAGCGGGTTCAATCGGTTTTGGGTAAATTGAATTTTGCTTGTCGCATCTTGCCAATGGGGCGGGTTTTTTGCCGTCGCTTGGCGTTAGCCACTGCGGGCATTACTGCGCCTTTTCATTATTTACGGTTGCCGGGGGCTGTGAAGGATGATTTGGTGGTGTGGGAGAATTTTTTGTTGGATTATAATGGTCGGTCGGTGTGGATGGAAGCGGTGGTTAGTAATGTGGACTTGGAGTTGTTTTTGGATGCGTCTGGTTCTTGTGGATATGGTGTTTTTTGTAGGGGTCAATGGAGTGCAGGGGTTTGGCCGGCTGAATGGAGGCAGGCTGGTTTCCTTTCTAACTTGGTATTGTTGGAGCTTTTTCCTATTGTTCTGGCTACTGAGTTGTGGGGGGACTGGTTTAGGAATCGGCGGGTGCGTTTTTACTGCGATAACATGGGTGTTGTACAAGTGATTAACAGCCAGTCGGCTAATTCACCGCCGGTGTTGAATTTGCTGAGGCATTTGGTATTGAGGGGTTTGCGATTGAATGCATGTTTTGTTGCGGTACATGTCCCTGGAGTAGATAACTCATTGGCTGATTCCCTTTCTCGTTTTCAGTGGGAGCGTTTCCGCGGCTTGGCGCCGGGAGCCGAAATCCGGGGGTTGCCCTGTCCTCAGTGGCTCTGGAGCGTGGCCTTGGGGTGTCAGCGGGCCTGATTAGGCGGTCACTTAGTAACGGTACGTGGGCTGCTTACTCTTCAGTGTGGTCTTTGTGGGAGGATTTGATTGAGCAGGTGGGAGGTTGTAGCTCGCTGGAGGATTTTCGAACGCTATTGGTCTTTTGGTTAGGAACGTTTTATGCTGCGGGTTTGTCCTTTTCGGTGGCGTCAAAGAGGTTAGCGGCGGTTGCCTTTTGGTTGCGGTTGCGAGGCATGGCCGATGTGTCTAAGTGTTTTATGGTGCGGCAGGCATTGAAGGGTTACCGCCGTTGCGGGGTACGGAGGGACACTCGCAGGCCGGTTTCGTTTGCGGTGTTGCAGATTTTGTGGACAGAGGCGGGATCGGTTTGTGTGTCAGCATTTGAAGTGTGTCTGTTTAGGGCGGCTTTTTCTCTGGCCTTTTTCGGAGCATTTCGCATCTCAGAGTTGGTGGCAGCGAGTCGCACGGGCGATGGGGGTGTGTTATGGGAAGACGTTGGATTGGTGGATGGTGTCTTGCGGTGTTTCATTCGCAGGTCTAAGACGGATCAGGAGGGTAAAAGGGTTGTTTTGTGATGAGACCGTTGGGGGGGGTCAGTACTTGCGGTGTGTGGAGGAGTTCTTGGATGTGAGGCCTGGCGGCAGGGGGACATTGCTGATTCATCAGGATGGTTCGCGGTTGTCTCGTTTCCAATTTGTCACTGTTTTCAGGAAGTGTTTGTTGGCTGCTGGTTTGCCCGCTAAGGAGTATGCATCTCACTCTTTTCGTATTGGGGCCGCAACCGAGGCGGCTAGGTGGGGCTTAGGTGAGGAGGTTATTCGGCGTATCGGACGCTGGGAGTCAGATTGTTTTCGATCTTATATCCGGCCCCATCTGTTGTGAATGTCTGGTTAAGGGCTGAGAAGGGGTGGGGTGTTGCTAATTATTTGACATTTTGGATGTGGTTTAATTTTGTTTGTTTTGTTGCAGGGTTGGCGCCTTGTTTGGCTTGGATATTCGGGCACTCATATGTTCATTGGGGGGCCTTGCGTGCGGACGTCAGGCGGAACGGACGCCAATTAGGCTTTTCGGCGGAAGACATGCAGATTAGGTGGATTGGTTTGCGGGGGCTTCTTTGGGGGCGGGTTTTGCCTGAGATTCATTTGAATGTTAGGTTGGATCGTCCGCCGGATGTGTTGGTGCTTCATGTCGGCGGAAATGATTTGGGGGTCCGTCGGTCCCGGGATGTGATTCGGGATATTAAGCTGGATGTATTGCGTTTGTTGGCGGATTTTCCTGAGATTTTGTTGGTTTGGTCGGAGGTGGTGGCGAGAAGTAGTTGGAGGTTTGCCAGGTCTGTGGAGCGGATTAACAAGGCGCGGGCTAAATTGAACAAGGAGGTGGGGCACTTTGTTCGCAGGCAAGGTGGGATAGTTGTGCGCCATCGGGAATTGGAGGCGGCGTCGCCTCAGTTCTTGAGAGCTGATGGTGTGCACCTTAATGATGTCGGTATTGACATGTGGGCTTTGGGCATTCAGGAGGGTTTGGAGACGGCCCTGAGGGTTTGGCGGGACGCCCACAGGTGAGGTGTCACCGGTGGTCTTCTCGTGGCTGATTGTTATGGGATCCTGGGGGAGCGATTCAATGGTTAAGAGATGCGGGACATGTTGGAGCCTGCATCTCTGTGGTTTGTGAATGCCGAGGATGGGGGTGTCACAGCCAGACAGCTGAGAAGCGCTCACAGGAGCTTCTCAGATCCTCCTCCTTGAATTTCTTTGTTTTGGTTTAGTTTCTCATCTCGTTAGTCTATCTCAGCTGTCATGCAGTCAGACTGATCGCTACCCTTTAAGTTCCTCCCCATAATGCAGTAGTGTGCGGCTGATACAACTTCCTGGAGTGTGTGTGCATGCTGTTCCCAGTTCCCAGTTCCCAGTCCTCAGTCGTCTGCAGATAAGTGCTGTTTATGTATTTATGTTTTTGTCTTTTCTGGATCCAGGTGACCCTGACTCCCTCCGTGTCAGTGTAGGGAGCCGGTGGTCGTGTCCCTTCACTATTGTAGGGTCTTCAGGTAATAGATAGCCGAGGTACGTGGATATGCGGCCATCCACCTTTGGGGTGTTCGCATAGGCTGAGCAGTGAGGGAGAGCGGCAGGTCTATTGCAGGGGTCTCCCTTTGTTCCTTAGTTGTGGATCTAGAGAGACATTGTTTATATGGTTTTGTCTTGTTTCCTGTACACCATCCGTGACATTATCAGCCGCCAAAACCGTCTCAAGCATGGATCCGGTTTCACTTTTGGCTGAACACCTCCAGGGTCTTTCATTGGAGGTAGCTGATCTCCGTAGGATTTTTTCTCAGTTTCAAGTGACCGGTTCAGCTTGCGTTCATGGAGTTTGTGCTGAGCCCAAGGTCTCGCTCCCGGATACGTTCTCTGGGGGTAGTGAGAATTTTGTGCGTTTTAAAGAGGCTTGCAAACTCCATTTTCGCCTTCTTCCCCATTCTTCTGGTGATGAAGAACGGAGGGTGGGGATCATTATATCGCTGCTCAGGGGTAACGCTCAGTCTTGGGCCTTTTCGCTACCGGAGGGGGCACAGCCCCTCCGCTCAGTGGATGAATTCTTTTTAGCCCTGGGTCAGATATATGATGATCCGGATCATATTGCTCTGGCTGAGTCTAGACTACGTCTGTTATGCCAGGGTAAACAATCCGCAGAGATATACTGCTCCGAATTTCGGAGATGGGCAGCTGATACTGGTTGGAATGATGCTGCACTCCGAAGTCAATTTTGCCATGGTCTTTCAGAGGGATTGAAAGATGCATTTTCCTTTCATGAGAGGCCTATCTCCTTGGACTCTGCTATGTCTCAGGCCGTTCGTATTGACAGGCGTCTTAGAGAGAGACGAGAGATCTCTCCTTCCTGTCCTATTCAGTCTCGGAACAGTGCAGCGGTCTCATTCTGTGCGCAGGGGTCTCAGTCGCTGTCAGCCCCTTCTGAGCAGGAGCCCATGCAGCTGGGGTTGATTGCCTCTGACAATAGAAGATTCAGCCCGCATGGGAGGGTTTGTTTTTGTTGTGGAGGTATAAATCATTTGGCAAATGTTTGTCCCTCAAGGAGATTCAGGTAGTTTTCTGGGAGTAATAAAGAGACAAAAAGGAAAAAATCTCTTAAAAATGTTCCGTCTGTTACTATTGGCAGGGTTGAGGCGGAAATTGAAGGTTTTCCGTTTGCTTGTAGTTCCCGTTTTGTCCTGCCTGCTAGGGTGGCGCTAGAGAGCAAGAGCATTTTTTGTGAGATTTTTGTGGATAGTGGAGCAGCTGTCAACCTCATTGATAATCAATTTGCAATAACTCATGGTTTCCAGGTATGCACTTTGGGAAGGGATATTCCTGTTTTTGCTATTGATTCAGCTCCACTTTCTCAGAAATCATTAAAGGGCATAGTTCACAATATCCGTTTAATTGTGAGTGATGCTCATGTTGAGGATGTGTCATGTTTCGTCCTTAGCGGTTTGCCTACTCCTCTAGTGTTGGGGCTACCCTGGCTCACTAAACATAACCCCACCATTGATTGGCAAGCGAGGCAAATAAATGGTTGGAGTGACTTTTGCAGAGAGAATTGCCTCATAACATCTGTTTCTGAGGTTTCTACTAAGACTGTACCACCTTTCCTCTCTGAATTTTTGGATGTCTTCTCTGAGAGTGGAGTTCAGGGTTTGCCTCCGCACAGGGAGTATGATTGCCCTATTAATCTCATCCCAGGCGCCAAGCTGCCGAAATCTCGTTTATACAATCTCTCCCAACCTGAGAGGGTCGCTATGCGTGCTTTTATCTCTGAGAGTTTGAGAAAAGGACACATACGACCCTCCAAGTCACCTGTTGCCGCTGGTTTTTTCTTTGTTAAGAAAAAAGATGGTTCTTTAAGACCTTGTCTGGATTTCAGGGAGCTGAACAGTATCACTATTCGTGATCCTTATCCGCTTCCTCTGATTCCGGACCTGTTTAACCAGGTTGTTGGGGCTAAAGTCTTTTCCAAATTAGACCTAAGAGGGGCATACAACCTGGTTAGGGTCAGAGAAGGAGACGAATGGAAGACGGCTTTCAATACCCCTGAGGGCCATTTTGAGAATTTGGTTATGCCTTTTGGTTTGATGAATGCCCCAGCCATTTTTCAGCATTTCGTCAACAGCATTTTTTATCATTTAATGGAAAAATTTGTATTAGTGTATTTGGATGACATTTTGATTTTTTCTCCTGATTTCAAAACTCATAAGGAACACTTACGTCAGGTCTTGCTCATTCTGCGGGAGAATAAATTATTTGCGAAACTGGAAAAATGTGTGTTTGCGGTTCCAGAAATCCAATTTCTGGGGTTTCTTGTCTCCGCTTCTGGTTTTCGCATGGACCCCGAGAAGGTCCGCGCTGTGCTTGAGTGGGAGCTTCCTGAGAACCAGAAGGCGCTGATGCATTTTTTGGGCTTTGCCAATTATTACAGGAAATTTATTTTGAATTATTCCTCTGTTGTTAAACCACTCACGGATATGACCAGAAAGGGGGTAGATTTTTCTTCCTGGTCGGTAGAGGCGCGTAAGGCCTTTTCTAATATCAAGGAGAGTTTTGCTTCCGCTCCCATCCTGGTACAACCTGATATTTCTTTACCCTTCATAGTTGAGGTTGATGCTTCTGAGGTAGGGGTGGGTGCGGTCTTGTCTCAGGGTTCCTCTCCTGCCAAATGGCAACCGTGTGCCTTTTTCTCAAAGAAACTCTCCTCCGCAGAGAGAAATTATGATGTGGGAGATAGGGAATTGTTGGCCATCAAGTTGGCTTTTGAGGAATGGCGCCATTGGCTAGAGGGAGCCAGACACCCTATTACCGTGTTTACTGACCATAAAAATCTGGCCTATTTGGAGTCAGCCAAGCGTCTGAACCCGAGACAGGCCAGATGGTCTTTGTTCTTTTCAAGGTTTAATTTTGTTGTTACGTTCCGCCCTGGGGTTAAGAATGTGAAGGCAGATGCCCTGTCACGTTGTTTTCCAGGAGGTGGGAATTTTGAAGACCCGGGTCCCATTTTGGCTGAAGGTGTGGTGGTCTCTGCTCTTTTTCCTGAATTGGAGGCAGAGGTGCAGGCAGCCCAGTCAGAAGCTCCTGATCTTTGTCCTCCTGGGAGGTTGTTTGTGCCTCTCGCTTTGAGACACAAGATTTTTAAAGAACACCACGACACGGTCCTTGCTGGGCACCCGGGGGCAAGAGCCACACTGGATCTCATCGCTCGGAGATTCTGGTGGCCTGCGCTTCGTAAGTCGGTTGCGGGTTTTGTGGCAGCTTGTGAGACTTGCGCTCGTGCCAAGGTCCCTCATTCACGGCCATCAGGTCCTCTCCTTCCTTTGCCCATTCCTTCCCGTCCTTGGACACATCTGTCCATGGACTTCATAACGGACTTGCCTCGTTCCTCGGGGAAGTCTGTGATTCTGGTGGTGGTGGACCGTTTTAGCAAAATGGTGCATTTTATCCCTTTCCCTGGTTTGCCCAATGCTAAGACGCTGGCGCAGGCATTTATTGACCACATTGTCAAATTGCATGGCATTCCTTCAGACATAGTCTCTGATAGGGGCACGCAGTTTGTTTCCAGATTCTGGAAGGCTTTCTGTTCTCGCTTGGGGGTTCGGTTGTCATTCTCTTCTGCTTTCCATCCGCAGTCGAATGGCCAGACAGAGCGCGTCAATCAGAATCTGGAGACATATCTGCGCTGTTTTGTGGCGGAGAATCAGGAGGATTGGTGTTCTTTTTTGTCCCTTGCTGAGTTTGCTTTAAATAACCGTCGTCAGGAGTCCTCTGATAAGTCACCATTTTTTGGTGCATATGGGTTCCATCCGCAGTTTGGGACTTTCTCGGGAGAGGGCTCTTCTGGTTTGCCTGATGAGGACAGATTCTCCTCGTCTTTGTCATCTATTTGGCAAAAGATTCAGGATAATCTAAAGAGCATGAGTGAGAGATATAAGCGTGTGGCAGATAAGAGACGTGTGCCTGGTCCGGACCTGAATGTTGGTGATCTGGTGTGGTTGTCTACCAAGAATATCAAATTGAAGGTTCCCTCCTGGAAGTTGGGTCCTAGGTTTATTGGGCCTTACAAGATCCTGTCTGTCATCAATCCTGTTGCCTACCGTCGTGACCTTCCTCAGACTTGGAAGATCCATAATGTTTTTCATAAGTCCTTATTGAAACCTTATGTTCAACCTATTGTACCCTCGCCTTTGCCTCCTCCTCCGATTATGGTTGATGGAAATCTTGAATTTCAGGTCTCTAGGATTGTGGATTCTCGTCTTGTCCGCGGTTCCCTCCAGTACCTCGTTCATTGGGAGGGTTATGGTCCTGAGGAGAGGATGTGGGTCCCAGTGACGGACATTAAGGCCTCTCGTCTCATCAGGGCTTTCCATAGGTCCCATCCTGAGAAGGTGGGCCCTGAGTGTCCGGAGTCCACTCCTAGAGGGAGGGGTACTGTCACAGCCAGACAGCTGAGAAGCGCTCACAGGAGCTTCTCAGATCCTCCTCCTTGAATTTCTTTGTTTTGGTTTAGTTTCTCATCTGGTTAGTCTATCTCAGCTGTCATGCAGTCAGACTGATCGCTACCCTTTAAGTTCCTCCCCATAATGCAGTAGTGTGCGGCTGATACAACTTCCTGGAGTGTGTGTGCATGCTGTCCCAGTTCCCAGTTCCCAGTTCCCAGTCCTCAGTCGTCTGCAGATAAGTGCTCTTTATGTATTTATGTTTTTGTCTTTTCTGGATCCAGGTGACCCTGACTCCCTCCGTGTCAGTGTAGGGAGCCGGTGGTCGTGTCCCTTCACTATTGTAGGGTCTTCAGGTAATAGATAGCCGAGGTACGTGGATATGCGGCCATCCACCTTTGGGGTGTTCGCATAGGCTGAGCAGTGAGGGAGAGCGGCAGGTCTATTGCAGGGGTCTCCCTTTGTTCCTTAGTTGTGGATCCAGAGAGACATTGTTTATATGGTTTTGTCTTGTTTCCTGTACACCATCCGTGACAGGGGGCTCCTGTTTGGGCTAAAAGGCATACAGGAGGAGATACTTGAATACTTCAAGGATTTGGTGCTCTTGGGTCGGTGAGTGCGGCCGAGGGTAAGCTTGAAGTACAAGGTGAGACGGTTAAGGAAGATGCCGCTGGTTTGGGTTGCCCTCCAGGATCCTTGTTACGGTGCAGTGGGTCATAACGTTGAAGGTTGTGTTAAAGTGCCTGTTGTTATTATTATTATTATATGTGAATAATAAAGTTCGGCCATCATGGTCAATTTCTCCAAAAACAAGATGGTGTCGGTGTGGTTATTGAAGGGTCAGGTTAGTGGGAATAAACGGAGGAAATTCTTCCATCCTATTAAGTCATGTGATTGTCTATTGTTGTGACTTAGATGAAGATCAGATCACATTTTATGACCAATTTGTGCAGAAATCCAGATCATTCCAAAGGGTTCACATACTTTTTCTTTCAACTGTAGCTGCGATAACAAGGGCAGCTGATAAGCCACACCCAGGCCAAGATCAGGGAAAGTTAACCCAATCAGAACCAGGAGTACCAGAACATTAGAACATACAGTCGTGGCCAAAAGTTTTGAGAATGACACAAATCTTAGTTTTCACAAAGTTTGCTGCTAAACTGCTTTTAGATCTTTGTTTCAGTTGTTTCTGTGATGTAGTGAAATATAATTACACGCACTTCATACGTTTCAAAGGCTTTTATCGACAATTACATGACATTTATGCAAAGAGTCAGTATTTGCAGTGTTGGCCCATCTTTTTCAGGACCTCTGCAATCCGACTGCGCATGCTCTCAATCAACTTCTGGGCCAATTCCTGACTGATACAACCCATTCTTTCACAATCACTTCTTGGAGTTTGTCAGAATTAGTGGGTTTTTGTTTGTCCACCCGCCTCTTGAGGATTGACCACAAGTTCTCAATGGGATTAAGATCTGGGGAGTTTCCAGGCCATGGACCCAACTGGCCAGACACAACCTGGATGCAACTGGCCAGGTTGTGTCTGGATGGAAGGGTGGCTTCACAGGGTACCTCACTGCAGTAAAGTCTTAACAGCTTTTGGCAGCAGGTTATCTTACTGACTCCAATGCTCAGCCATGCAGACTCAAGGTCCTCAAATTGTCTTAACCCTCCCCTTCATGCAGACATTGGTGAGTCTCTGTAGATTTTTGGGCCTAAGAAGAAGGAACTCAACTTTTAGCTTCTTTCCTGTACAAACTCTCAACTCCCATAGTTAAGGGTAGGGCCAGCCCACACCTAACCTGCATGGGCTGACCCAGGATTGTTAACCCTGGCTGTGCCTGTCAGGTAGAAGCCAATTTTCCCCACTTTAGGGGTATAAAAAATTCCTTCCCGACTCCAATCAGGCAACAGAATAACTCCCTGGATCAACGACCCCTCTCTAGTAGCTATAGCCTGTAATATTATTACGCTCCAGAAATACATCCAGGCCCCTCTTGAATTCCTTTATTGTACTCACCATCACCACCTCCTCAGGCAGAGAGCTCCATAGTCTCACTGCTCTTACCGTAAAGAGTCCATAGTCTCACTGCTCTTACCGTAAAGAGTCCATAGTCTCACTGCTCTTACAGTATAGAGTCCATAGTCTCACTGCTTTTACCGTAAAGAGTCCATAGTCTCACTGCTCTTACAGTAAAGAGTCCATAGTCTCACTGCTCTTACAGTAAAGAGTCCATAGTCTGACTGCTCTTACAGTATAGCGTCCATAGTCTCACTGCTCTACAGTAAAGATTCCATAGTCTCACTGCTCTTACAGTAAAGAGTCCATAGTCTCACTGCTCTTACAGTATAGAGTCCATAGTCTCACTGCTCTTACAGTAAAGAGTCCATAGTCTCACTGCTCTTACAGTAAAGAGTCCATAGTCTCACTGCTCTTACAGTATAGAGTCCATAGTCTCACTGCTCTTACAGTATAGAGTCCATAGTCTCACTGCTCTTACAGTATAGAGTCCATAGTCTCACTCCTCTTACAGTAAAGAGTCCATAGTCTCACTGCTCTTACAGTAAAGAGTCCATAGTCTCACCGCTGTTACAGTAAAGAGTCCATAGTCTCACTGATCTTACAGTAAAGTGTCCATAGTCTCACTGCTCTTACAGTACAGAGTCCATAGTCTCACTGCTCTTACAGTAAAGAGTCCATAGTCTCACTGTTCTTACAGTATAGAGTCCATAGTCTCACTGCTCTTACCGTAAAGAGTCCATAGTCTCACTGCTCTTACAGTATAGAGTCCATAGTCTCACTGCTCTTACCGTAAAGAGTCCATAGTCTCACTGCTCTTACAGTAAAGAGTCCATAGTCTCACTGCTATTACAGTATAGAGTCCATAGTCCCACTGCTCTTACAGTAAAGAGTCCATAGTCTCACTGCTCTTACAGTAAAGAGTCCATAGTCTCACTGCTCTTACAGTAAAGAGTACATAGTCTCACTGCTCTTACAGTATAGAGTCCATAGTCTCAATGCTCTTACAGTAAAGAGTCCATAGTCTCACTGCTCTTACAGTAAAGAGTCCATAGTCTCACTGCTCTTACAGTAAAGAGTCCATAGTCTCACTGCTCTTACAGTATAGAGTCCATAGTCTCACTGCTCTTACAGTAAAGAGTCCATAGTCTCACTGGTCTTAAAGTAAAGAGTCCATAGTCTCACTGCTCTTACAGTAAAGAGTCCATAGTCTCACTGCTCTTACAGTAAAGACTCCATAGTCTCACTGCACTTACAGTAAAGAGTCCATAGTCTCACTGCTCTTACAGTAAAGAGTCCATAGTCTCACTGCTCTTACAGTAAAGAGACCATAGTCTCACTGCTCTTACAGTATAGAATCCATAGTCTCACTGCTCTTACAGTAAAGAGTCCATAGTCTCACTGCTCTTACAGTAAAGAGTCCATAGTCTCACTGCTCTTACAGTAAAGAGTCCATAGTCTCACTGCTCTTACCGTAAAGAGTCCATAGTCTCACTGCTCTTACAGTAAAGAGTCCATAGTCTCACTGCTCTTACAGTATAGAGTCCATAGTCTCACTGCTCTTACCGTAAAGAGTCCATAGTCTCACTGCTCTTACAGTAAAGAGTCCATAGTCTCACGGCTCTTACAGTATAGAGTCCATAGTCTCACTGCTCTTACAGTATAGAGTCCACAGTCTCACTGCTCTTACAGTAAAGAGTCCATAGTCTCACTGCTCTTACAGTAAAGAGTCCATAGTCTCACTTCTCTTACAGTAAAGAGTCTATAGTCTCACTGCTCTTACAGTATAGAATCCATAGTCTCACTGCTCTTACCGTAAAGAGTCCATAGTCTCACTTCTCTTACAGTAAAGAGTCCATAGTCTCACTGCTCTTACAGTAAAGAGTACATAGTCTCACTGCTCTTACCGTAAAGAGTCCATAGACTCACTGCTCTTACCATAAAGAGTCCATAGTCTCACTCCTCTTACCGTAAAGAGTCCATAGTCTCACTGCTCTTACCGTAAAGAGTCCATAGTCTCACTGCTCTTACAGTATAGAATCCATAGTATCACTGCTCTTACCGTAAAGAGTCCATAGTCTCACTGCTCTTACAGAAAAGAGTCCATAGTCTCACTGCTCTTACAGTAAAGAGTCCATAGTCTCACCGCTCTTACAGTAAAGAGTCCATAGTCTCACTTCTCTTACAGTAAAGAGTCCATAGTCTACCTGCTCTTACCGTAAAGAGTCCATAGTCTCACTGCTCTTACAGTAAAGAGTCCATAGTCTCACTGCTCTTACAGTAAAGAGTCCATAGTTTCACTGCTCTTACAGTAAAGAGTCCATAGTCTCACTGCTCTTACAGTAAAGAGTCCATAGTCTCACTGCTCTTACAGTAAAGAGTCCATAGTCTCACTGCTCTTACAGTAAAGAGTCCATAGTCTCATTGCTCTTACAGTAAAGAGTCCATAGTCTCACTCCTTTTTACAGTAAAGAGTCCATAGTCTCACTGCTCTTACAGTAAAGAGTCCATAGTCTCACTCCTCTTACAGTAAAGAGTCCATAGTCTCACTGCTCTTACAGTAAAGAGTCCATAGTCTCACTGCTCTTACTGTAAAGAGTCCATAGTCTCACTGCTCTTACAGTAAAGAGTCCATAGTCTCACTGCTCTTACAGTATAGAGTCCATAGTCTCACTGCTCTTACAGTAAAGAGTCCATAGTCTCACTGCTCTTACAGTAAAGAGTCCATAGTCTCACTGCTCTTACAGTAAAGAGTCCATAGTCTCACTGCTCTTACAGTAAAGAGTCCATAGTCTCACTGCTCTTACAGTAAAGAGTCCATAGTCTCACTGCCCTTACCGTAAAGAGCTCCATAGTCTCACTGCTTTTACAGTAAAGAGTCCATAGTCTCACTGATCTTACAGTAAAGTGTCCATAGTCTCACTGCTCTTACAGTATAGAGTCCATAGTCTCACTTCTCTTACTGTAAAGAGTCTATAGTCTCACTGCTCTTACAGTAAAAAGTCCATAGTCTCACTGCTCTTACAGTATAGAGTCCATAGTCTCACTGCTCTTACAGTAAAGAGTCCATAGTCTCACTGCTCTTACAGTAAAGAGTCCATAGTCTCACTGCTCTTACAGTAAAGAGTCCATAGTTTCACTGCTCTTACAGTAAAGAGCCCATAGTCTCACTGCTCTTACAGTAAAGAGTTCATAGTCTCACTGCTCTTACAGTAAAGAGTCCATAGTCTCACTGCTCTTGCAGTAAAGAGTCCATAGTCTCACTGCTCTTACAGTATAGAATCCATAGTCTCACTGCTCTTACAGTATAGAGTCCATAGTCTCACTGCTCTTACAGTAAAGAGTCCATAGTCTCACTGCTCTTACAGTAAAGAGTCCATAGTCTCACTGCTCTTACAGTAAAGAGTCCATAGTCTCACTGCTCTTACAGTATAGAGTCCATAGTCTCACTGCTCTTACAGTAAAGAGTCCATAGTCTCACTGCTCTTACAGTATAGAGTCCATAGTCTCACTGCTCTTACAGTAAAGAGTCCATAGTCTCACTGCTCTTACAGTAAAGAGTCCATAGTCTCACTGCTCTTACAGTATAGAGTCTATAGTCTCACTGCTCTTACAGTAAAGAGTCCATAGTCTCACTGCTCTTACCGTATAGAGTCCATAGTCTCACTGCTCTTACAGTAAAGAGTCCATAGTCTCACTGCTCTTACAGTAAAGAGTCCATAGTCTCACTGCTCTTACAGTACAGAGTCCATAGTCTCACTGCTCTTACAGTATAGAGTCCATAGTCTCACTGCTCTTACAGTAAAGAGTCCATAGTCTCACCGCTCTTACAGTAAAGAGTCCATAGTCTCACTGCTCTTACAGTATAGAGTCCATAGTCTCACTGCTCTTACAGTAAAGAGTCCATAGTCTCACTGCTCTTACAGTATAGAGTACATAGTCTCACTGCTCTTACAGTAAAGAGTCCATAGTCTCACTGCTCTTACAGTAAAGAGTCCATAGTCTCACTGCTCTTACAGTATAGAGTCCATAGTCTCACTGCTCTTACAGTAAAGAGTCCATAGTCTCACTGCTCTTACCGTATAGAGTCCATAGTCTCACTGCTCTTACAGTAAAGAGTCCATAGTCTCACTGCTCTTACAGTAAAGAGTCCATAGTCTCACTGCTCTTACAGTACAGAGTCCATAGTCTCACTGCTCTTACAGTAAAGAGTCCATAGTCTCACTGCTCTTACCGTATAGAGTCCATAGTCTCACTGCTCTTACAGTAAAGAGTCCATAGTCTCACCGCTCTTACAGTAAAGAGTCCATAGTCTCACTGCTCTTACAGTACAGAGTCCATAGTCTCACTGCTCTTACAGTAAAGAGTCCATAGTCTCACTGCTCTTACAGTAAAGAGTCCATAGTCTCACTGCTCTTACAGTAAAGAGTCCATAGTCTCACTGCTCTTACAGTAAAGAGTCCATAGTCTCACTGCTCTTACAGTATAGAGTCCATAGTCTCACTGCTCTTACAGTAAAGAGTCCATAGTCTCACTGCTCTTACGGTATAGAGTCCATAGTCTCACTGCTCTTACAGTAAAGAGTCCATAGTCTCACTGCTCTTACAGTAAAGAGTCCATAGTCTCACTGCTCTTACAGTATAGAGTCTATAGTCTCACTGCTCTTACAGTATAGAATCCATAGTCTCACTGCTCTTACTGTAAAGAGTCCATAGTCTCACTGCTCTTACAGTAAAGAGTCCATAGTCTCACTGCTCTTACAGTATAGAGTCCATAGTCTCACTGCTCTTACAGTATAGAGTCCACAGTCTCACTGCTCTTACAGTAAAGAGTCCATAGTCTCACTGCTCTTACAGTAAAGAGTCCATAGTCTCACTTCTCTTACAGTAAAGAGTCTATAGTCTCACTGCTCTTACAGTATAGAATCCATAGTCTCACTGCTCTTACCGTAAAGAGTCCATAGTCTCACTTCTCTTACAGTAAAGAGTCCATAGTCTCACTGCTCTTACAGTAAAGAGTACATAGTCTCACTGCTCTTACCGTAAAGAGTCCATAGACTCACTGCTCTTACCATAAAGAGTCCATAGTCTCACTCCTCTTACCGTAAAGAGTCCATAGTCTCACTGCTCTTACCGTAAAGAGTCCATAGTCTCACTGCTCTTACAGTATAGAATCCATAGTATCACTGCTCTTACCGTAAAGAGTCCATAGTCTCACTGCTCTTACAGAAAAGAGTCCATAGTCTCACTGCTCTTACAGTAAAGAGTCCATAGTCTCACCGCTCTTACAGTAAAGAGTCCATAGTCTCACTTCTCTTACAGTAAAGAGTCCATAGTCTACCTGCTCTTACCGTAAAGAGTCCATAGTCTCACTGCTCTTACAGTAAAGAGTCCATAGTCTCACTGCTCTTACAGTAAAGAGTCCATAGTTTCACTGCTCTTACAGTAAAGAGTCCATAGTCTCACTGCTCTTACAGTAAAGAGTCCATAGTCTCACTGCTCTTACAGTATAGAGTCCATAGTCTCACTGCTCTTACAGTAAAGAGTCCATAGTCTCACTGCTCTTACAGTAAAGAGTCCATAGTCTCACTGCTCTTACAGTAAAGAGTCCATAGTCTCACTGCTCTTACAGTAAAGAGTCCATAGTCTCACTGCTCTTACAGTAAAGAGTCCATAGTCTCACTGCTCTTACAGTATAGAGTCCATAGTCTCACTGCTCTTACAGTAAAGAGTCCATAGTCTCACTGCTCTTACAGTAAAGAGTCCATAGTCTCACTGCTCTTACAGTATAGAGTCTATAGTCTCACTGCTCTTACAGTAAAGAGTCCATAGTCTCACTGCTCTTACCGTATAGAGTCCATAGTCTCACTGCTCTTACAGTAAAGAGTCCATAGTCTCACTGCTCTTACAGAAAAGAGTCCATAGTCTCACTGCTCTTACAGTATAGAGTCCATAGTCTCACTGCTCTTACAGTAAAGAGTCCATAGTCTCACCGCTCTTACAGTAAAGAGTCCATAGTCTCACTGCTCTTACAGTATAGAGTCCATAGTCTCACTGCTCTTACAGTAAAGAGTCCATAGTCTCACTGCTCTTACAGTATAGAGTACATAGTCTCACTGCTCTTACAGTAAAGAGTCCATAGTCTCACTGCTCTTACAGTAAAGAGTCCATAGTCTCACTGCTCTTACAGTATAGAGTCCATAGTCTCACTGCTCTTACAGTAAAGAGTCCATAGTCTCACTGCTCTTACCGTATAGAGTCCATAGTCTCACTGCTCTTACAGTAAAGAGTCCATAGTCTCACTGCTCTTACAGTAAAGAGTCCATAGTCTCACTGCTCTTACAGTACAGAGTCCATAGTCTCACTGCTCTTACAGTAAAGAGTCCATAGTCTCACTGCTCTTACCGTATAGAGTCCATAGTCTCACTGCTCTTACAGTAAAGAGTCCATAGTCTCACCGCTCTTACAGTAAAGAGTCCATAGTCTCACTGCTCTTACAGTACAGAGTCCATAGTCTCACTGCTCTTACAGTAAAGAGTCCATAGTCTCACTGCTCTTACAGTAAAGAGTCCATAGTCTCACTGCTCTTACAGTAAAGAGTCCATAGTCTCACTGCTCTTACAGTAAAGAGTCCATAGTCTCACTGCTCTTACAGTATAGAGTCCATAGTCTCACTGCTCTTACAGTAAAGAGTCCATAGTCTCACTGCTCTTACGGTATAGAGTCCATAGTCTCACTGCTCTTACAGTAAAGAGTCCATAGTCTCACTGCTCTTACAGTAAAGAGTCCATAGTCTCACTGCTCTTACAGTATAGAGTCTATAGTCTCACTGCTCTTACAGTAAAGAGTCCATAGTCTCACTGCTCTTACCGTATAGAGTCCATAGTCTCACTGCTCTTACAGTAAAGAGTCCATAGTCTCACTGCTCTTACAGTAAAGAGTCCATAGTCTCACTGCTCTTACAGTACAGAGTCCATAGTCTCACTGCTCTTACAGTAAAGAGTCCATAGTCTCACTGCTCTTACCGTATAGAGTCCATAGTCTCACTGCTCTTACAGTAAAGAGTCCATAGTCTCACCGCTCTTACAGTAAAGAGTCCATAGTCTCACTGCTCTTACAGTATAGAGTCCATAGTCTCACTGCTCTTACAGTAAAGAGTCCATAGTCTCACTGCTCTTACAGTATAGAGTCCATAGTCTCACTGCTCTTACAGTAAAGAGTCCATAGTCTCACTGCTCTTACAGTAAAGAGTCCATAGTCTCACTGCTCTTACAGTATAGAGTCCATAGTCTCACTGCTCTTACAGTAAAGAGTCCATAGTCTCACTGCTCTTACCGTATAGAGTCCATAGTCTCACTGCTCTTACAGTAAAGAGTCCATAGTCTCACTGCTCTTACAGTAAAGAGTCCATAGTCTCACTGCTCTTACAGTACAGAGTCCATAGTCTCACTGCTATTACAGTAAAGAGTCCATAGTCTCACTGCTCTTACCGTATAGAGTCCATAGTCTCACTGCTCTTACAGTAAAGAGTCCATAGTCTCACCGCTCTTACAGTAAAGAGTCCATAGTCTCACTGCTCTTACAGTACAGAGTCCATAGTCTCACTGCTCTTACAGTAAAGAGTCCATAGTCTCACTGCTCTTACAGTAAAGAGTCCATAGTCTCACTGCTCTTACAGTAAAGAGTCCATAGTCTCACTGCTCTTACAGTAAAGAGTCCATAGTCTCATTGCTCTTACAGTAATGAGTCCATAGTCTCACTCCTTTTTACAGTAAAGAGTCCATAGTCTCACTGCTCTTACAGTAAAGAGTCCATAGTCTCACTCCTCTTACAGTAAAGAGTCCATAGTCTCACTGCTCTTACAGTAAAGAGTCCATAGTCTCACTGCTCTTACTGTAAAGAGTCCATAGTCTCACTGCTCTTACAGTAAAGAGTCCATAGTCTCACTGCTCTTACAGTAAAGAGTCCATAGTCTCACTGCTCTTACAGTAAAGAGTCCATAGTCTCACTGCTCTTACAGTAAAAAGTCCATAGTCTCACTGCTCTTACCGTAAAGAGTTCATAGTCTCACTGCTCTTACAGTATAGAGTCCATAGTCTCACTGCTCTTACAGTATAGAGTCCATAGTCTCACTGCTCTTACAGTAAAGAGTCTATAGTCTCACTGCTCTTACAGTATAGAGTCCATAGTCTCACTGCTCTTACAGTATAGAGTCCATAGTCTCACTGCTCTTACAGTAAAGAGTCCATAGTCTCACTGCTCTTACAGTATAGAGTCCATAGTCTCACTGCTCTTACAGTATAGAGTCCATAGTCTCACTGCTCTTACACTATAGAGTCCATAGTCTCACTGCTCTTACAGTATAGAGCCCATAGTCTCACTGCTCTTACAGTATAGAGTCCATAGTCTCACTGCTCTTACAGTAAAGAGTCCATAGTCTCACTGCTCTTACAGTAAAGAGTCCATAGTCTCACTGCTCTTACAGTAAAGAGTCCATAGTCTCACTGCTCTTACAGTAAAGAGTACATAGTCTCACTGCTCTTACAGTAAAGAGTCCATAGTCTCACTGCTCTTACAGTAAAGAGTCCATAGTCTCACTGCTCTTACAGTATAGAGTCCATAGTCTCACTGCTCTTACAGTATAGAGTCCATAGTCTTACTGCTCTTACAGTAAAGAGTCCATAGTCTCACTGCTCTTACAGTAAAGAGTCCATAGTCTCACTGCTCTTACAGTAAAGAGTCCACAGTCTCACTGCTCTTACAGTAAAGAGTCCATAGTCTCACTGCTCTTACAGTAAAGAGTCCATAGTCTCACTGCTCTTACAGTAAAGAGTCCATAGTCTCACTGCTCTTACAGTAAAGAGTCCATAGTCTCACTGCTCTTACAGTAAAGAGTCCATAGTCTCACTGCTCTTACAGTATAGAGTCCATAGTCTCACTGCTCTTACAGTAAAGAGTCCATAGTCTCACTGCTCTTACAGTAAAGAGTCCATAGTCTCACTGCTCTTACAGTACAGAGTCCATAGTCTCACTGCTCTTACAGTAAAGAGTCCATAGTCTCACTGCTCTTACCGTATAGAGTCCATAGTCTCACTGCTCTTACAGTAAAGAGTCCATAGTCTCACCGCTCTTACAGTAAAGAGTCCATAGTCTCACCGCTCTTACAGTACAGAGTCCATAGTCTCACTGCTCTTACAGTAAAGAGTCCATAGTCTCACTGCTCTTACAGTAAAGAGTCCATAGTCTCACTGCTCTTACAGTAAAGAGTCCATAGTCTCACTGCTCTTACAGTAAAGAGTCCATAGTCTCACTGCCCTTACCGTAAAGAGTTCATAGTCTCACTGCCCTTACAGTATAGAGTCCATAGTCTCACTGCTCTTACAGTAAAGAGTCCATAGTCTCACTGCTCTTACAGTAAAGAGTCCATAGTCTCACTGCTCTTACAGTAAAGAGTCCATAGTCTCATTGCTCTTACAGTAAAGAGTCCATAGTCTCACTCCTTTTTACAGTAAAGAGTCCATAGTCTCACTGCTCTTACAGTAAAGAGTCCATAGTCTCACTCCTCTTACAGTAAAGAGTCCATAGTCTCACTGCTCTTACAGTAAAGAGTCCATAGTCTCACTGCTCTTACTGTAAAGAGTCCATAGTCTCACTGCTCTTACAGTAAAGAGTCCATAGTCTCACTGCTCTTACAGTATAGAGTCCATAGTCTCACTGCTCTTACAGTACAGAGTCCATAGTCTCACTTCTCTTACTGTAAAGAGTCTATAGTCTCACTGCTCTTACAGTAAAGAGTCCATAGTCTCACTGCTCTTACAGTAAAGAGTCCATAGTCTCACTGCTCTTACAGTATAGAGTCCATAGTCTCACTGCTCTTACAGTAAAGAGTCCATAGTCTCACTGCTCTTACAGTAAAGAGTCCATAGTCTCACTGCTCTTACAGTACAGAGTCCATAGTCTCACTGCTCTTACAGTAAAGAGTCCATAGTCTCACTGCTCTTACCGTATAGAGTCCATAGTCTCACTGCTCTTACAGTAAAGAGTCCATAGTCTCACCGCTCTTACAGTAAAGAGTCCATAGTCTCACCGCTCTTACAGTACAGAGTCCATAGTCTCACTGCTCTTACAGTAAAGAGTCCATAGTCTCACTGCTCTTACAGTAAAGAGTCCATAGTCTCACTGCTCTTACAGTAAAGAGTCCATAGTCTCACTGCTCTTACAGTAAAGAGTCCATAGTCTCACTGCCCTTACCGTAAAGAGTTCATAGTCTCACTGCCCTTACAGTATAGAGTCCATAGTCTCACTGCTCTTACAGTAAAGAGTCTATAGTCTCACTGCTCTTACAGTATAGAGTCCATAGTCTCACTGCTCTTACAGTATAGAGTCCATAGTCTCACTGCTCTTACAGTAAAGAGTCTATAGTCTCACTGCTCTTACAGTATAGAGTCCATAGTCTCACTGCTCTTACAGTATAGAGCCCATAGTCTCACTGCTCTTACAGTATAGAGTCCATAGTCTCACTGCTCTTACAGTAAAGAGTCCATAGTCTCACTGCTCTTACAGTAAAGAGTCCATAGTCTCACTGCTCTTACCGTATAGAGTCCATAGTCTCACTGCTCTTACAGTAAAGAGTCCATAGTCTCACCGCTCTTACAGTATAAAGTCCATAGTCTCACTGCTCTTACAGTATAGAGCCTATAGTCTCACTGCTCTTACAGTATAGAGTGCATAGTCTCACTGCTCTTACAGTAAAGAGTCCATAGTCTCACTGCTCTTACAGTACAGAGTCCATAGTCTCACTGCTCTTACAGTAACGAGTCCATAGTCTCACTGCTCTTACAGTAAAGAGTCCATAGTCTCACTGTTCTTACAGTAAAGAGTCCATAGTCTCACTGCTCTTACAGTAAAGAGTCCATAGTCTCACAGTTCTTACCGTAAAGAGTTCATAGTCTGACTGCCCTTACTGTATAGAGTCCATAGTCTCACTGCTCTTACAGTAAAGAGTCTATAGTCTCACTGCTCTTACAGTATAGAGTCCATAGTCTCACTGCTCTTACAGTATAGAGTCCATAGTCTCACTGCTCTTACAGTAAAGAGTCCATAGTCTCACTGCTCTTACAGTAAAGAGTCCATAGTCTCACTGCTCTTACAGTATAGAGTCCATAGTCTCACTGCTCTTACAGTATAGAGTCCATAGTCTCACTGCTCTTACAGTAAAGAGTCCATAGTCTCACTGCTCTTACAGTAAAGAGTCCATAGTCTCACTGCTCTTACAGTAAAGAGTCCACAGTCTCACTGCTCTTACAGTAAAGAGTCCATAGTCTCACTGCTCTTACAGTAAAGAGTCCATAGTCTCACTGCTCTTACAGTAAAGAGTCCATAGTCTCACTGCTCTTACAGTAAAGAGTCCATAGTCTCACTGCTCTTACAGTAAAGAGTCCATAGTCTCACTGCTCTTACAGTAAAGAGTACATAGTCTCACTGCTCTTACAGTAAAGAGTCCATAGTCTCACTGCTCTTACAGTAAAGAGTCCATAGTCTCACTGCTCTTACAGTATAGAGTCCATAGTCTCACTGCTCTTACAGTATAGAGTCCATAGTCTTACTGCTCTTACAGTAAAGAGTCCATAGTCTCACTGCTCTTACAGTAAAGAGTCCATAGTCTCACTGCTCTTACAGTAAAGAGTCCACAGTCTCACTGCTCTTACAGTAAAGAGTCCATAGTCTCACTGCTCTTACAGTAAAGAGTCCATAGTCTCACTGCTCTTACAGTAAAGAGTCCATAGTCTCACTGCTCTTACAGTAAAGAGTCCATAGTCTCACTGCTCTTACAGTAAAGAGTCCATAGTCTCACTGCTCTTACAGTATAGAGTCCATAGTCTCACTGCTCTTACAGTAAAGAGTCCATAGTCTCACTGCTCTTACAGTAAAGAGTCCATAGTCTCACTGCTCTTACAGTAAAGAGTCCATAGTCTCACTGCTCTTACAGTACAGAGTCCATAGTCTCACTGCTCTTACAGTAAAGAGTCCATAGTCTCACTGCTCTTACCGTATAGAGTCCATAGTCTCACTGCTCTTACAGTAAAGAGTCCATAGTCTCACCGCTCTTACAGTAAAGAGTCCATAGTCTCACCGCTCTTACAGTACAGAGTCCATAGTCTCACTGCTCTTACAGTAAAGAGTCCATAGTCTCACTGCTCTTACAGTAAAGAGTCCATAGTCTCACTGCTCTTACAGTAAAGAGTCCATAGTCTCACTGCTCTTACAGTAAAGAGTCCATAGTCTCACTGCCCTTACCGTAATGAGTTCATAGTCTCACTGCCCTTACAGTATAGAGTCCATAGTCTCACTGCTCTTACAGTAAAGAGTCTATAGTCTCACTGCTCTTACAGTATAGAGTCCATAGTCTCACTGCTCTTACAGTATAGAGTCCATAGTCTCACTGCTCTTACAGTAAAGAGTCTATAGTCTCACTGCTCTTACAGTATAGAGCCCATAGTCTCACTGCTCTTACAGTATAGAGCCCATAGTCTCACTGCTCTTACAGTATAGAGTCCATAGTCTCACTGCTCTTACAGTAAAGAGTCCATAGTCTCACTGCTCTTACAGTAAAGAGTCCATAGTCTCACTGCTCTTACCGTATAGAGTCCATAGTCTCACTGCTCTTACAGTAAAGAGTCCATAGTCTCACCGCTCTTACAGTATAAAGTCCATAGTCTCACTGCTCTTACAGTATAGAGCCTATAGTCTCACTGCTCTTACAGTATAGAGTCCATAGTCTCACTGCTCTTACAGTAAAGAGTCCATAGTCTCACTGCTCTTACAGTACAGAGTCCATAGTCTCACTGCTCTTACAGTAAAGAGTCCATAGTCTCACTGCTCTTACAGTAAAGAGTCCATAGTCTCACTGTTCTTACAGTAAAGAGTCCATAGTCTCACTGCTCTTACAGTAAAGAGTCCATAGTCTCACAGTTCTTACCGTAAAGAGTTCATAGTCTGACTGCCCTTACTGTATAGAGTCCATAGTCTCACTGCTCTTACAGTAAAGAGTCTATAGTCTCACTGCTCTTACAGTATAGAGTCCATAGTCTCACTGCTCTTACAGTATAGAGTCCATAGTCTCACTGCTCTTACAGTAAAGAGTCCATAGTCTCACTGCTCTTACAGTAAAGAGTCCATAGTCTCACTGCTCTTACAGTATAGAGTCCATAGTCTCACTGCTCTTACAGTATAGAGTCCATAGTCTCACTGCTCTTACAGTAAAGAGTCCATAGTCTCACTGCTCTTACAGTAAAGAGTCCATAGTCTCACTGCTCTTACAGTAAAGAGTCCACAGTCTCACTGCTCTTACAGTAAAGAGTCCATAGTCTCACTGCTCTTACAGTAAAGAGTCCATAGTCTCACTGCTCTTACAGTAAAGAGTCCATAGTCTCACTGCTCTTACAGTAAAGAGTCCATAGTCTCACTGCTCTTACAGTAAAGAGTCCATAGTCTCACTGCTCTTACAGTAAAGAGTCCATAGTCTCACTGCTCTTACAGTAGAGAGTCCATAGTCTCACTGCTCTTACAGTAAAGAGTCCATAGTCTCACTGCTCTTACAGTAAAGAGTCCATAGTCTCACTGCTCTTACAGTATAGAGTCCATAGTCTCACTGCTCTTACAGTAAAGAGTCCATAGTCTCACTGCTCTTACCGTATAGAGTCCATAGTCTCACTGCTCTTACAGTAAAGAGTCCATAGTCTCACTGCTCTTACAGTAAAGAGTCCATAGTCTCACTGCTCTTACAGTACAGAGTCCATAGTCTCACTGCTCTTACAGTAAAGAGTCCATAGTCTCACTGCTCTTACAGTAAAAAGTCCATAGTCTCACTGCTCTTACCGTAAAGAGTTCATAGTCTCACTGCTCTTACAGTATAGAGTCCATAGTCTCACTGCTCTTACAGTATAGAGTCCATAGTCTCACTGCTCTTACAGTAAAAGGTCTATAGTCTCACTGCTCTTACAGTATAGAGTCCATAGTCTCACTGCTCTTACAGTATAGAGTCCATAGTCTCACTGCTCTTACAGTAAAGAGTCTATAGTCTCACTGCTCTTACACTATAGAGTCCATAGTCTCACTGCTCTTACAGTATAGAGCCCATAGTCTCACTGCTCTTACAGTATAGAGTCCATAGTCTCACTGCTCTTACAGTAAAGAGTCCATAGTCTCACTGCTCTTACAGTAAAGAGTCCATAGTCTCACTGCTCTTACAGTAAAGAGTCCATAGTCTCACTGCTCTTACAGTAAAGAGTACATAGTCTCACTGCTCTTACAGTAAAGAGTCCATAGTCTCACTGCTCTTACAGTAAAGAGTCCATAGTCTCACTGCTCTTACAGTATAGAGTCCATAGTCTCACTGCTCTTACAGTATAGAGTCCATAGTCTTACTGCTCTTACAGTAAAGAGTCCATAGTCTCACTGCTCTTACAGTAAAGAGTCCATAGTCTCACTGCTCTTACAGTAAAGAGTCCACAGTCTCACTGCTCTTACAGTAAAGAGTCCATAGTCTCACTGCTCTTACAGTAAAGAGTCCATAGTCTCACTGCTCTTACAGTAAAGAGTCCATAGTCTCACTGCTCTTACAGTAAAGAGTCCATAGTCTCACTGCTCTTACAGTAAAGAGTCCATAGTCTCACTGCTCTTACAGTATAGAGTCCATAGTCTCACTGCTCTTACAATAAAGAGTCCATAGTCTCACTGCTCTTACAGTAAAGAGTCCATAGTCTCACTGCTCTTACAGTACAGAGTCCATAGTCTCACTGCTCTTACAGTAAAGAGTCCATAGTCTCACTGCTCTTACCGTATAGAGTCCATAGTCTCTCTGCTCTTACAGTAAAGAGTCCATAGTCTCACCGCTCTTACAGTAAAGAGTCCATAGTCTCACCGCTCTTACAGTACAGAGTCCATAGTCTCACTGCTCTTACAGTAAAGAGTCCATAGTCTCACTGCTCTTACAGTAAAGAGTCCATAGTCTCACTGCTCTTACAGTAAAGAGTCCATAGTCTCACTGCTCTTACAGTAAAGAGTCCATAGTCTCACTGCCCTTACCGTAAAGAGTTCATAGTCTCACTGCCCTTACAGTATAGAGTCCATAGTCTCACTGCTCTTACAGTAAAGAGTCTATAGTCTCACTGCTCTTACAGTAAAGAGTCTATAGTCTCACTGCTCTTACAGTATAGAGTCCATAGTCTCACTGCCCTTACAGTATAGAGTCCATAGTCTCACTGCTCTTACAGTAAAGAGTCTATAGTCTCACTGCTCTTACAGTATAGAGTCCATAGTCTCACTGCTCTTACAGTATAGAGTCCATAGTCTCACTGCTCTTACAGTAAAGAGTCCATAGTCTCACTGCTCTTACAGTAAAGAGTCCATAGTCTCACTGCTCTTACTGTATAGAGTCCATAGTCTCACTGCTCTTACAGTAAAGAGTCCGTAGTCTCACTGCTCTTACAGTAAAGAGTCCATAGTCTCACTGTTCTTACAGTAAAGAGTCCATAGTCTCACTGCTCTTACAGTAAAGAGTCCATAGTCTCACTGCTCTTACAGTAAAGAGTCCATAGTCTCACTGCTCTTACAGTATAGAGTCCATAGTCTCACTGCTCTTACAGTAAAGAGTCCATAGTCTCACTGCTCTTACAGTAAAGAGTCCATAGTCTCACTGCTCTTACAGTAAAGAGTCCATAGTCTCACTGCTCTTACAGTAAAGAGTCCATAGTCTCACTGCTCTTACAGTAAAGAGTCCCATAGTCTCACTGCTCTTACAGTATAGAGTCCATAGTCTCACTGCTCTTACAGTAAAGAATCCATAGTCTCACTGCTCTTACAGTAAAGAGTCCATAGTCTCACTGCTCTTACAGTATAGAGTCCATAGTCTCACTGCTCTTACAGTAGAGTCCATAGTCTCACTACTCTTACAGTAAAGAGTCCATAGTCTCACTGCTCTTACAGTAAAGAGTCCATAGTCTCACTGCTCTTACAGTATAGAGTCCATAGTCTCACTGCTCTTACAGTAAAGAGTCCATAGTCTCACTGCTCTTACAGTAAAGAGTCCATAGTCTCACTGCTCTTACAGTATAGAGTCCATAGTCTCACTGCTCTTACAGTATAGAGTCCATAGTCTCACTGCTCTTACAGTAAAGAGTCCATAGTCTCACTGCTCTTACAGTAAAGAGTCCATAGTCTCACTGCTCTTACAGTAAAGAGTCCATAGTCTCACTGCTCTTACAGTAAAGTCCATAGTCTCACTGCTCTTACAGTATAGAGTCCATAGTCTCACTGCTCTTACAGTATAGAGTCCATAGTCTCACTGCTCTTACAGTAAAGAGTCCATAGTCTCACTGCTCTTACAGTAAAGAGTCCATAGTCTCACTGCTCTTACCGTAAAGAGTTCATAGTCTCACTGCCCTTACAGTATAGAGTCCATAGTCTCACTGCTCTTACAGTAAAGAGTCTATAGTCTCACTGCTCTTACAGTATAGAGTCCATAGTCTCACTGCTCTTACAGTATAGAGTCCATAGTCTCACTGCTCTTACAGTAAAGAGTCTATAGTCTCACTGCTCTTACAGTATAGAGTCCATAGTCTCACTGCTCTTACAGTATAGAGCCCATAGTCTCACTGCTCTTACAGTATAGAGTCCATAGTCTCACTGCTCTTACAGTAAAGAGTCCATAGTCTCACTGCTCTTACAGTAAAGAGTCCATAGTCTCACTGCTCTTACCGTATAGAGTCCATAGTCTCACTGCTCTTACCGTATAGAGTCCATAGTCTCACTGCTCTTGCAGTAAAGAGTCCATAGTCTCACCGCTCTTACAGTATAGAGTCCATAGTCTCACTGCTCTTACAGTATAGAGCCCATAGTCTCACTGCTCTTACAGTATAGAGTCCATAGTCTCACTGCTCTTACAGTACAGAGTCTATAGTCTCACTGCTCTTACAGTAAAGAGTCCATAGTCTCACTGCTCTTACAGTAAAGAGTCCATAGTCTCACTGCTCTTACAGTAAAGAGTCCATAGTCTCACTGCTCTTACAGTACAGAGTCCATAGTCTCACTGCTCTTACAGTAAAGAGTCCATAGTCTCACTGCTCTTACAGTAAAGAGTACATAGTCTCACTGCTCTTACAGTATAGAGTCCATAGTCTCACTGCTCTTACAGTAAAGAGTCCATAGTCTCACTGCTCTTACAGTAAAGAGTCCCATAGTCTCACTGCTCTTACAGTATAGAGTCCATAGTCTCACTGCTCTTACAGTAAAGAATCCATAGTCTCACTGCTCTTACAGTAAAAAGTCCATAGTCTCACTGCTCTTACAGTAGAGTCCATAGTCTCACTGCTCTTACAGTAGAGAGTCCATAGTCTCACTGCTCTTACAGTAAAGAGTCCATAGTCTCACTGCTCTTACAGTATAGAGTCCATAGTCTCACTGCTCTTACAGTAGAGAGTCCATAGTCTCACTGCTCTTACAGTAAAGAGTCCATAGTCTCACTGCTCTTACAGTATAGAGTCCATAGTCTCACTGCTCTTACAGTATAGAGTCCATAGTCTCACTGCTCTTACAGTAAAGAGTCCATAGTCTCACTGCTCTTACAGTAAAGAGTCCATAGTCTCACTGCTCTTACAGTAAAGAGTCCATAGTCTCACTGCTCTTACAGTAAAGAGTCCATAGTCTCACTGCTCTTACAGTAAAGAGTCCATAGTCTCACTGCTCTTACAGTAAAGAGTCCATAGTCTCACTGCTCTTACAGTAAAGAGTCCATAGTCTCACTGCTCTTACAGTAAAGAGTCCATAGTCTCACTGCTCTTACAGTATAGAGTCCATAGTCTCACTGCTCTTACAGTATAGAGTCCATAGTCTCACTGCTCTTACAGTAAAGAGTCCATAGTCTCACTGCTCTTACAGTAAAGAGTCCATAGTCTCACTGCTCTTACCGTAAAGAGTCCATAGTCTCACTGCCCTTACAGTATAGAGTCCATAGTCTCACTGCTCTTACAGTAAAGAGTCCATAGTCTCACTGCTCTTACAGTATAGAGTCCATAGTCTCACTGCTCTTACAGTAGAGTCCATAGTCTCACTACTCTTACAGTAAAGAGTCCATAGTCTCACTGCTCTTACAGTAAAGAGTCCATAGTCTCACTGCTCTTACAGTATAGAGTCCATAGTCTCACTGCTCTTACAGTAAAGAGTCCATAGTCTCACTGCTCTTACAGTAAAGAGTCCATAGTCTCACTGCTCTTACAGTATGGAGTCCATAGTCTCACTGCTCTTACAGTAAAGAGTCCATAGTCTCACTGCTCTTACAGTAAAGAGTCCATAGTCTCACTGCTCTTACAGTAAAGAGTCCATAGTCTTACTGCTCTTACAGTATAGAGCCCATAGTCTCACTGCTCTTACCGTAAAGAGTTCATAGTCTCACTGCCCTTACAGTATAGAGTCCATAGTCTCACTGCTCTTACAGTAAAGAGTCTATAGTCTCACTGCTCTTACAGTAAAGAGTCCATAGTCTCACTGCTCTTACAGTATAGAGTCCATAGTCTCACTGCTCTTACAGTAAAGAGTCTATAGTCTCACTGCTCTTACAGTATAGAGTCCATAGTCTCACTGCTCTTACAGTATAGAGCCCATAGTCTCACTGCTCTTACAGTATAGAGTCCATAGTCTCACTGCTCTTACAGTAAAGAGTCCATAGTCTCACTGCTCTTACAGTATAGAGTCCATAGTCTCACTGCTCTTACAGTATAGAGTCCATAGTCTCACTGCTCTTACAGTAAAGAGTCCATAGTCTCACTGCTCTTACAGTAAAGAGTCCATAGTCTCACTGCTCTTACAGTAAAGAGTCCATAGTCTCACTGCTCTTACAGTATAGAGTCCATAGTCTCACTGCTCTTACAGTATAGAGTCCATAGTCTCACTGCTCTTACAGTAAAGAGTCCATAGTCTCACTGCTCTTACAGTAAAGAGTCCATAGTCTCACTGCTCTTACCGTAAAGAGTTCATAGTCTCACTGCCCTTACAGTATAGAGTCCATAGTCTCACTGCTCTTACAGTAAAGAGTCTATAGTCTCACTGCTCTTACAGTATAGAGTCCATAGTCTCACTGCTCTTACAGTATAGAGTCCATAGTCTCACCGCTCTTACAGTAAAGAGTCCATAGTCTCACTGCTCTTACAGTAAAGAGTCCATAGTCTCACTGCTCTTACAGTATAGAGTCCATAGTCTCACCGCTCTTACAGTACAGAGTCCATAGTCTCACTGCTCTTACAGTAAAGAGTCCATAGTCTCACTGCTCTTACAGTAAAGAGTCCATAGTCTCACTGCTCTTACAGTAAAGAGTCCATAGTCTCACTGCTCTTACAGTAAAGAGTCCATAGTCTCACTGCCCTTACCGTAAAGAGTTCATAGTCTCACTGCCCTTACAGTATAGAGTCCATAGTCTCACTGCTCTTACAGTAAAGAGTCTATAGTCTCACTGCTCTTACAGTATAGAGTCCATAGTCTCACTGCTCTTACAGTATAGAGTCCATAGTCTCACTGCTCTTACAGTAAAGAGTCTATAGTCTCACTGCTCTTACAGTATAGAGTCCATAGTCTCACTGCTCTTACAGTATAGAGCCCATAGTCTCACTGCTCTTACAGTATAGAGTCCATAGTCTCACTGCTCTTACAGTAAAGAGTCCATAGTCTCACTGCTCTTACAGTAAAGAGTCCATAGTCTCACTGCTCTTACCGTATAGAGTCCATAGTCTCACTGCTCTTACAGTAAAGAGTCCATAGTCTCACCGCTCTTACAGTATAAAGTCCATAGTCTCACTGCTCTTACAGTATAGAGCCTATAGTCTCACTGCTCTTACAGTATAGAGTCCATAGTCTCACTGCTCTTACAGTAAAGAGTCCATAGTCTCACTGCTCTTACAGTACAGAGTCCATAGTCTCACTGCTCTTACAGTAACGAGTCCATAGTCTCACTGCTCTTACAGTAAAGAGTCCATAGTCTCACTGTTCTTACAGTAAAGAGTCCATAGTCTCACTGCTCTTACAGTAAAGAGTCCATAGTCTCACAGTTCTTACCGTAAAGAGTTCATAGTCTGACTGCCCTTACTGTATAGAGTCCATAGTCTCACTGCTCTTACAGTAAAGAGTCTATAGTCTCACTGCTCTTACAGTATAGAGTCCATAGTCTCACTGCTCTTACAGTATAGAGTCCATAGTCTCACTGCTCTTACAGTAAAGAGTCCATAGTCTCACTGCTCTTACAGTAAAGAGTCCATAGTCTCACTGCTCTTACAGTATAGAGTCCATAGTCTCACTGCTCTTACAGTATAGAGTCCATAGTCTCACTGCTCTTACAGTAAAGAGTCCATAGTCTCACTGCTCTTACAGTAAAGAGTCCATAGTCTCACTGCTCTTACAGTAAAGAGTCCACAGTCTCACTGCTCTTACAGTAAAGAGTCCATAGTCTCACTGCTCTTACAGTAAAGAGTCCATAGTCTCACTGCTCTTACAGTAAAGAGTCCATAGTCTCACTGCTCTTACAGTAAAGAGTCCATAGTCTCACTGCTCTTACAGTAAAGAGTCCATAGTCTCACTGCTCTTACAGTAAAGAGTACATAGTCTCACTGCTCTTACAGTAAAGAGTCCATAGTCTCACTGCTCTTACAGTAAAGAGTCCATAGTCTCACTGCTCTTACAGTATAGAGTCCATAGTCTCACTGCTCTTACAGTATAGAGTCCATAGTCTTACTGCTCTTACAGTAAAGAGTCCATAGTCTCACTGCTCTTACAGTAAAGAGTCCATAGTCTCACTGCTCTTACAGTAAAGAGTCCACAGTCTCACTGCTCTTACAGTAAAGAGTCCATAGTCTCACTGCTCTTACAGTAAAGAGTCCATAGTCTCACTGCTCTTACAGTAAAGAGTCCATAGTCTCACTGCTCTTACAGTAAAGAGTCCATAGTCTCACTGCTCTTACAGTAAAGAGTCCATAGTCTCACTGCTCTTACAGTATAGAGTCCATAGTCTCACTGCTCTTACAGTAAAGAGTCCATAGTCTCACTGCTCTTACAGTAAAGAGTCCATAGTCTCACTGCTCTTACAGTAAAGAGTCCATAGTCTCACTGCTCTTACAGTACAGAGTCCATAGTCTCACTGCTCTTACAGTAAAGAGTCCATAGTCTCACTGCTCTTACCGTATAGAGTCCATAGTCTCACTGCTCTTACAGTAAAGAGTCCATAGTCTCACCGCTCTTACAGTAAAGAGTCCATAGTCTCACCGCTCTTACAGTACAGAGTCCATAGTCTCACTGCTCTTACAGTAAAGAGTCCATAGTCTCACTGCTCTTACAGTAAAGAGTCCATAGTCTCACTGCTCTTACAGTAAAGAGTCCATAGTCTCACTGCTCTTACAGTAAAGAGTCCATAGTCTCACTGCCCTTACCGTAATGAGTTCATAGTCTCACTGCCCTTACAGTATAGAGTCCATAGTCTCACTGCTCTTACAGTAAAGAGTCTATAGTCTCACTGCTCTTACAGTATAGAGTCCATAGTCTCACTGCTCTTACAGTATAGAGTCCATAGTCTCACTGCTCTTACAGTAAAGAGTCTATAGTCTCACTGCTCTTACAGTATAGAGCCCATAGTCTCACTGCTCTTACAGTATAGAGCCCATAGTCTCACTGCTCTTACAGTATAGAGTCCATAGTCTCACTGCTCTTACAGTAAAGAGTCCATAGTCTCACTGCTCTTACAGTAAAGAGTCCATAGTCTCACTGCTCTTACCGTATAGAGTCCATAGTCTCACTGCTCTTACAGTAAAGAGTCCATAGTCTCACCGCTCTTACAGTATAAAGTCCATAGTCTCACTGCTCTTACAGTATAGAGCCTATAGTCTCACTGCTCTTACAGTATAGAGTCCATAGTCTCACTGCTCTTACAGTAAAGAGTCCATAGTCTCACTGCTCTTACAGTACAGAGTCCATAGTCTCACTGCTCTTACAGTAAAGAGTCCATAGTCTCACTGCTCTTACAGTAAAGAGTCCATAGTCTCACTGCTCTTACAGTAAAGAGTCCATAGTCTCACTGCTCTTACAGTAAAGAGTCCATAGTCTCACAGTTCTTACCGTAAAGAGTTCATAGTCTGACTGCCCTTACTGTATAGAGTCCATAGTCTCACTGCTCTTACAGTAAAGAGTCTATAGTCTCACTGCTCTTACAGTATAGAGTCCATAGTCTCACTGCTCTTACAGTATAGAGTCCATAGTCTCACTGCTCTTACAGTAAAGAGTCCATAGTCTCACTGCTCTTACAGTAAAGAGTCCATAGTCTCACTGCTCTTACAGTATAGAGTCCATAGTCTCACTGCTCTTACAGTATAGAGTCCATAGTCTCACTGCTCTTACAGTAAAGAGTCCATAGTCTCACTGCTCTTACAGTAAAGAGTCCATAGTCTCACTGCTCTTACAGTAAAGAGTCCACAGTCTCACTGCTCTTACAGTAAAGAGTCCATAGTCTCACTGCTCTTACAGTAAAGAGTCCATAGTCTCACTGCTCTTACAGTAAAGAGTCCATAGTCTCACTGCTCTTACAGTAAAGAGTCCATAGTCTCACTGCTCTTACAGTAAAGAGTCCATAGTCTCACTGCTCTTACAGTAAAGAGTCCATAGTCTCACTGCTCTTACAGTATAGAGTCCATAGTCTCACTGCTCTTACAGTAAAGAGTCCATAGTCTCACTGCTCTTACAGTAAAGAGTCCATAGTCTCACTGCTCTTACAGTATAGAGTCCATAGTCTCACTGCTCTTACAGTAAAGAGTCCATAGTCTCACTGCTCTTACCGTATAGAGTCCATAGTCTCACTGCTCTTACAGTAAAGAGTCCATAGTCTCACTGCTCTTACAGTAAAGAGTCCATAGTCTCACTGCTCTTACAGTACAGAGTCCATAGTCTCACTGCTCTTACAGTAAAGAGTCCATAGTCTCACTGCTCTTACAGTAAAAAGTCCATAGTCTCACTGCTCTTACCGTAAAGAGTTCATAGTCTCACTGCTCTTACAGTATAGAGTCCATAGTCTCACTGCTCTTACAGTATAGAGTCCATAGTCTCACTGCTCTTACAGTAAAAGGTCTATAGTCTCACTGCTCTTACAGTATAGAGTCCATAGTCTCACTGCTCTTACAGTATAGAGTCCATAGTCTCACTGCTCTTACAGTAAAGAGTCTATAGTCTCACTGCTCTTACACTATAGAGTCCATAGTCTCACTGCTCTTACAGTATAGAGCCCATAGTCTCACTGCTCTTACAGTATAGAGTCCATAGTCTCACTGCTCTTACAGTAAAGAGTCCATAGTCTCACTGCTCTTACAGTAAAGAGTCCATAGTCTCACTGCTCTTACAGTAAAGAGTCCATAGTCTCACTGCTCTTACAGTAAAGAGTACATAGTCTCACTGCTCTTACAGTAAAGAGTCCATAGTCTCACTGCTCTTACAGTAAAGAGTCCATAGTCTCACTGCTCTTACAGTATAGAGTCCATAGTCTCACTGCTCTTACAGTATAGAGTCCATAGTCTTACTGCTCTTACAGTAAAGAGTCCATAGTCTCACTGCTCTTACAGTAAAGAGTCCATAGTCTCACTGCTCTTACAGTAAAGAGTCCACAGTCTCACTGCTCTTACAGTAAAGAGTCCATAGTCTCACTGCTCTTACAGTAAAGAGTCCATAGTCTCACTGCTCTTACAGTAAAGAGTCCATAGTCTCACTGCTCTTACAGTAAAGAGTCCATAGTCTCACTGCTCTTACAGTAAAGAGTCCATAGTCTCACTGCTCTTACAGTATAGAGTCCATAGTCTCACTGCTCTTACAATAAAGAGTCCATAGTCTCACTGCTCTTACAGTAAAGAGTCCATAGTCTCACTGCTCTTACAGTACAGAGTCCATAGTCTCACTGCTCTTACAGTAAAGAGTCCATAGTCTCACTGCTCTTACCGTATAGAGTCTATAGTCTGTCTGCTCTTACAGTAAAGAGTCCATAGTCTCACCGCTCTTACAGTAAAGAGTCCATAGTCTCACCGCTCTTACAGTACAGAGTCCATAGTCTCACTGCTCTTACAGTAAAGAGTCCATAGTCTCACTGCTCTTACAGTAAAGAGTCCATAGTCTCACTGCTCTTACAGTAAAGAGTCCATAGTCTCACTGCTCTTACAGTAAAGAGTCCATAGTCTCACTGCCCTTACCGTAAAGAGTTCATAGTCTCACTGCCCTTACAGTATAGAGTCCATAGTCTCACTGCTCTTACAGTAAAGAGTCTATAGTCTCACTGCTCTTACAGTAAAGAGTCTATAGTCTCACTGCTCTTACAGTATAGAGTCCATAGTCTCACTGCCCTTACAGTATAGAGTCCATAGTCTCACTGCTCTTACAGTAAAGAGTCTATAGTCTCACTGCTCTTACAGTATAGAGTCCATAGTCTCACTGCTCTTACAGTATAGAGTCCATAGTCTCACTGCTCTTACAGTAAAGAGTCCATAGTCTCACTGCTCTTACAGTAAAGAGTCCATAGTCTCACTGCTCTTACTGTATAGAGTCCATAGTCTCACTGCTCTTACAGTAAAGAGTCCGTAGTCTCACTGCTCTTACAGTAAAGAGTCCATAGTCTCACTGTTCTTACAGTAAAGAGTCCATAGTCTCACTGCTCTTACAGTAAAGAGTCCATAGTCTCACTGCTCTTACAGTAAAGAGTCCATAGTCTCACTGCTCTTACAGTATAGAGTCCATAGTCTCACTGCTCTTACAGTAAAGAGTCCATAGTCTCACTGCTCTTACAGTAAAGAGTCCATAGTCTCACTGCTCTTACAGTAAAGAGTCCATAGTCTCACTGCTCTTACAGTAAAGAGTCCATAGTCTCACTGCTCTTACAGTAAAGAGTCCCATAGTCTCACTGCTCTTACAGTATAGAGTCCATAGTCTCACTGCTCTTACAGTAAAGAATCCATAGTCTCACTGCTCTTACAGTAAAGAGTCCATAGTCTCACTGCTCTTACAGTATAGAGTCCATAGTCTCACTGCTCTTACAGTAGAGTCCATAGTCTCACTACTCTTACAGTAAAGAGTCCATAGTCTCACTGCTCTTACAGTAAAGAGTCCATAGTCTCACTGCTCTTACAGTATAGAGTCCATAGTCTCACTGCTCTTACAGTAAAGAGTCCATAGTCTCACTGCTCTTACAGTAAAGAGTCCATAGTCTCACTGCTCTTACAGTATAGAGTCCATAGTCTCACTGCTCTTACAGTATAGAGTCCATAGTCTCACTGCTCTTACAGTAAAGAGTCCATAGTCTCACTGCTCTTACAGTAAAGAGTCCATAGTCTCACTGCTCTTACAGTAAAGAGTCCATAGTCTCACTGCTCTTACAGTATAGAGTCCATAGTCTCACTGCTCTTACAGTATAGAGTCCATAGTCTCACTGCTCTTACAGTAAAGAGTCCATAGTCTCACTGCTCTTACAGTAAAGAGTCCATAGTCTCACTGCTCTTACCGTAAAGAGTTCATAGTCTCACTGCCCTTACAGTATAGAGTCCATAGTCTCACTGCTCTTACAGTAAAGAGTCCATAGTCTCACTGCTCTTACAGTATAGAGTCCATAGTCTCACTGCTCTTACAGTATAGAGTCCATAGTCTCACTGCTCTTACAGTAAAGAGTCTATAGTCTCACTGCTCTTACAGTATAGAGTCCATAGTCTCACTGCTCTTACAGTATAGAGCCCATAGTCTCACTGCTCTTACAGTATAGAGTCCATAGTCTCACTGCTCTTACAGTAAAGAGTCCATAGTCTCACTGCTCTTACAGTAAAGAGTCCATAGTCTCACTGCTCTTACCGTATAGAGTCCATAGTCTCACTGCTCTTACCGTATAGAGTCCATAGTCTCACTGCTCTTGCAGTAAAGAGTCCATAGTCTCACCGCTCTTACAGTATAGAGTCCATAGTCTCACTGCTCCTACAGTATAGAGCCCATAGTCTCACTGCTCTTACAGTATAGAGTCCATAGTCTCACTGCTCTTACAGTACAGAGTCTATAGTCTCACTGCTCTTACAGTAAAGAGTCCATAGTCTCACTGCTCTTACAGTAAAGAGTCCATAGTCTCACTGCTCTTACAGTAAAGAGTCCATAGTCTCACTGCTCTTACAGTAAAGAGTCCATAGTCTCACTGCTCTTACAGTAAAGAGTCCATAGTCTCACTGCTCTTACAGTAAAGAGTCCATAGTCTCACTGCTCTTACAGTAAAGAGTCCATAGTCTCACTGCTCTTACAGTAAAGAGTCCATAGTCTCACTGCTCTTACAGTAAAGAGTCCATAGTCTCACTGCTCTTACAGTATAGAGTCCATAGTCTCACTGCTCTTACAGTAAAGAGTCCATAGTCTCACTGCTCTTACAGTAAAGAGTCCATAGTCTCACTGCTCTTACAGTATAGAGTCCATAGTCTCACTGCTCTTACAGTAAAGAGTCCATAGTCTCACTGCTCTTACAGTAAAGAGTCCATAGTCTCACTGCTCTTACAGTAAGAGTCCATAGTCTCACTGCTCTTACAGTAGAGAGTCCATAGTCTCACTGCTCTTACAGTAAAGAGTCCATAGTCTCACTGCTCTTACAGTATAGAGTCCATAGTCTCACTGCTCTTACAGTAGAGAGTCCATAGTCTCACTGCTCTTACAGTAAAGAGTCCATAGTCTCACTGCTCTTACAGTATAGAGTCCATAGTCTCACTGCTCTTACAGTATAGAGTCCATAGTCTCACTGCTCTTACAGTAAAGAGTCCATAGTCTCACTGCTCTTACAGTAAAGAGTCCATAGTCTCACTGCTCTTACAGTAAAGAGTCCATAGTCTCACTGCTCTTACAGTAAAGAGTCCATAGTCTCACTGCTCTTACAGTAAAGAGTCCATAGTCTCACTGCTCTTACAGTAAAGAGTCCATAGTCTCACTGCTCTTACAGTAAAGAGTCCATAGTCTCACTGCTCTTACAGTAAAGAGTCCATAGTCTCACTGCTCTTACAGTATAGAGTCCATAGTCTCACTGCTCTTACAGTATAGAGTCCATAGTCTCACTGCTCTTACAGTAAAGAGTCCATAGTCTCACTGCTCTTACAGTAAAGAGTCCATAGTCTCACTGCTCTTACCGTAAAGAGTTCATAGTCTCACTGCCCTTACAGTATAGAGTCCATAGTCTCACTGCTCTTACAGTAAAGAGTCCATAGTCTCACTGCTCTTACAGTATAGAGTCCATAGTCTCACTGCTCTTACAGTAGAGTCCATAGTCTCACTACTCTTACAGTAAAGAGTCCATAGTCTCACTGCTCTTACAGTAAAGAGTCCATAGTCTCACTGCTCTTACAGTATAGAGTCCATAGTCTCACTGCTCTTACAGTAAAGAGTCCATAGTCTCACTGCTCTTACAGTAAAGAGTCCATAGTCTCACTGCTCTTACAGTATGGAGTCCATAGTCTCACTGCTCTTACAGTAAAGAGTCCATAGTCTCACTGCTCTTACAGTAAAGAGTCCATAGTCTCACTGCTCTTACAGTAAAGAGTCCATAGTCTCACTGCTCTTACAGTATAGAGTCCATAGTCTCACTGCTCTTACCGTAAAGAGTTCATAGTCTCACTGCCCTTACAGTATAGAGTCCATAGTCTCACTGCTCTTACAGTAAAGAGTCTATAGTCTCACTGCTCTTACAGTATAGAGTCCATAGTCTCACTGCTCTTACAGTATAGAGTCCATAGTCTCACTGCTCTTACAGTAAAGAGTCTATAGTCTCACTGCTCTTACAGTATAGAGTCCATAGTCTCACTGCTCTTACAGTATAGAGCCCATAGTCTCACTGCTCTTACAGTATAGAGTCCATAGTCTCACTGCTCTTACAGTAAAGAGTCCATAGTCTCACTGCTCTTACAGTATAGAGTCCATAGTCTCACTGCTCTTACAGTATAGAGTCCATAGTCTCACTGCTCTTACAGTAAAGAGTCCATAGTCTCACTGCTCTTACAGTAAAGAGTCCATAGTCTCACTGCTCTTACAGTAAAGAGTCCATAGTCTCACTGCTCTTACAGTATAGAGTCCATAGTCTCACTGCTCTTACAGTATAGAGTCCATAGTCTCACTGCTCTTACAGTAAAGAGTCCATAGTCTCACTGCTCTTACAGTAAAGAGTCCATAGTCTCACTGCTCTTACCGTAAAGAGTTCATAGTCTCACTGCCCTTACAGTATAGAGTCCATAGTCTCACTGCTCTTACAGTAAAGAGTCTATAGTCTCACTGCTCTTACAGTATAGAGTCCATAGTCTCACTGCTCTTACAGTATAGAGTCCATAGTCTCACCGCTCTTACAGTAAAGAGTCCATAGTCTCACTGCTCTTACAGTAAAGAGTCCATAGTCTCACTGCTCTTACAGTATAGAGTCCATAGTCTCACTGCTCTTACAGTATAGAGCCCATAGTCTCACTGCTCTTACAGTATAGAGTCCATAGTCTCACTGCTCTTACAGTATAGAGTCCATAGTCTCACTGCTCTTACAGTATAGAGCCCATAGTCTCACTGCTCTTACAGTATAGAGTCCATAGTCTCACTGCTCTTACAGTAAAGAGTCCATAGTCTCACTGCTCTTACAGTAAAGAGTCCATAGTCTCACTGCTCTTACCGTATAGAGTCAATAGTCTCACTGCTCTTACCGTATAGAGTCCATAGTCTCACTGCTCTTACAGTAAAGAGTCCATAGTCTCACCGCTCTTACAGTATAGAGTCCATAGTCTCACTGCTCTTACAGTATAGAGCCCATAGTCTCACTGCTCTTACAGTATAGAGTCCATAGTCTCACTGCTCTTACCGTATAGAGTCCATAGTCTCACTGCTCTTACAGTAAAGAGTCCATAGTCTCACCGCTCTTACAGTATAGTGTCCATAGTCTCACTGCTCTTACAGTAAAGAGTCCTTAGTCTCACTGCTCTTACAGTAAAGAGTCCATAGTCTCACTGCTCTTACAGTACAGAGTCCATAGTCTCACTGCTCTTACAGTAAAGAGTCCATAGTCTCACTGCTCTTACAGTAAAGAGTACATAGTCTCACTGCTCTTACAGTATAGAGTCCATAGTCTCACTGCTCTTACAGTAAAGAGTCCATAGTCTCACTGCTCTTACAGTAAAGAGTCCCATAGTCTCACTGCTCTTACAGTATAGAGTCCATAGTCTCACTGCTCTTACAGTAAAGAATCCATAGTCTCACTGCTCTTACAGTAAAAAGTCCATAGTCTCACTGCTCTTACAGTAGAGTCCATAGTCTCACTGCTCTTACAGTAGAGAGTCCATAGTCTCACTGCTCTTACAGTAAAGAGTCCATAGTCTCACTGCTCTTACAGTATAGAGTCCATAGTCTCACTGCTCTTACAGTAGAGAGTCCATAGTCTCACTGCTCTTACAGTAAAGAGTCCATAGTCTCACTGCTCTTACAGTATAGAGTCCATAGTCTCACTGCTCTTACAGTATAGAGTCCATAGTCTCACTGCTCTTACAGTAAAGAGTCCATAGTCTCACTGCTCTTACAGTAAAGAGTCCATAGTCTCACTGCTCTTACAGTAAAGAGTCCATAGTCTCACTGCTCTTACAGTAAAGAGTCCATAGTCTCACTGCTCTTACAGTAAAGAGTCCATAGTCTCACTGCTCTTACAGTAAAGAGTCCATAGTCTCACTGCTCTTACAGTATAGAGTCCATAGTCTCACTGCTCTTACAGTATAGAGTCCATAGTCTCACTGCTCTTACAGTAAAGAGTCCATAGTCTCACTGCTCTTACAGTAAAGAGTCCATAGTCTCACTGCTCTTACAGTAAAGAGTCCATAGTCTCACTGCTCTTACAGTAAAGAGTCCATAGTCTCACTGCTCTTACAGTATAGAGTCCATAGTCTCACTGCTCTTACAGTAAAGAGTCCATAGTCTCACTGCTCTTACAGTAAAGAGTCCATAGTCTCACTGCTCTTACAGTAAAGAGTCCATAGTCTCACTGCTCTTACAGTAAAGAGTCCATAGTCTCACTGCTCTTACAGTAAAGAGTCCATAGTCTCACTGCTCTTACAGTAAAGAGTCCATAGTCTCACTGCTCTTACAGTATAGAGTACATAGTCTCACTGCTCTTACAGTATAGAGTCCATAGTCTCACTGCTCTTACAGTAAAGAGTCCATAGTCTCACTGCTCTTACAGTAAAGAGTCCATAGTCTCACTGCTCTTACAGTAAAGAGTCCATAGTATCACTGCTCTTACAGTAAAGAGTCCATAGTCTCACTGCTCTTACAGTAAAGAGTCCATAGTCTCACTGCTCTTACAGTAAAGAGTCCATAGTCTCACTGCTCTTACAGTAAAGAGTCCATAGTCTCACTGCTCTTACAGTAAAGAGTCCATAGTCTCACTGCTCTTACAGTAAAGAGTCCATAGTCTCACTGCTCTTACAGTAAAGAGTCCATAGTCTCACTGCTCTTACAGTATAGAGTCCATAGTGTCACTGCTCTTACAGTAAAGAGTCCATAGTCTCACTCCTCTTACAGTAAAGAGTCCATAGTCTCACCGCTCATACAGTAAAGAGTCCATAGTCTCACTGCTCTTACAGTAAAGAGTCCATAGTCTCACTGCTCTTACAGTAAAGAGTCCATAGTCTCACTGCTCTTACAGTAAAGAGTCCATAGTCTCACTGCTCTTACAGTAGAGTCCATAGTCTCACTGCTCTTACAGTAAAGAGTCCATAGTCTCACTGCTCTTACAGTAAAGAGTCCATAGTCTCACTGCTCTTACAGTATAGAGTCCATAGTCTCACTGCTTTAACAGTAAAGAGTCCATAGTCTCACTGCTCTTACAGTATATGGTCCATAGTCTCACTGCTCTTACAGTAAAGAGTCCATAGTCTCACTGCTCTTACAGTATAGAGTCCATAGTCTCACTGCTCTTATCGTATAGAGTCCATAGTCTCACTGCTCTTACAGTATAGAGTCTATAGTCTCACTGCTCTTACAGTAAAGAGTCCATAGTCTCACTGCTCTTACAGAATAGAATCCATAGTCTCACTGCTCTTACAGTATAGAGTCCATAGTCTCACTGCTCTTACAGTAAAGAGTCCATAGTCTCACTGCTCTTACAGTAAAGAGTCCATAGTCTCACTGCTTTTACAGTAAAGAGTCCATAGTCTCACTGCTCTTACAGTATAGAGTCCATAGTCTCACTGCTCTTACAGTAAAGAGTCCATAGTCTCACTGCTTTTACAGTAAAGAGTCCATAGTCTCACTGCTCTTACAGTAAAGAGTCCATAGTCTCACTGCTCTTACAGTATAGAGTCCATAGTCTCACTGCTCTTACAGTATAGAGTCCATAGTCTCACTGCTCTTACAGTAAAGAGTCCATAGTCTCACTGCTCTTACAGTAAAGAGTCCATAGTCTCACTGCTCTTACAGTAAAGAGTCCATAGTCTCACTGCTCTTACAGTAGAGTCCATAGTCTCACTGCTCTTACAGTAAAGAGTCCATAGTCTCACTGCTCTTACAGTAAAGAGTCCATAGTCTCACTGCTCTTACAGTATAGAGTCCATAGTCTCACTGCTTTAACAGTAAAGATTCCATAGTCTCACTGCTCTTACAGTATATGGTCCATAGTCTCACTGCTCTTACAGTAAAGAGTCCATAGTCTCACTGCTCTTACAGTATAGAGTCCATAGTCTCACTGCTCTTACCGTATAGAGTCCATAGTCTCACTGCTCTTACAGTATAGAGTCCATAGTCTCACTGCTCTTACAGTAAAGAGTTCATAGTCTCACTGCTCTTACAGTATAGAATCCATAGTCTCACTGCTCTTACAGTAAAGAGTCCATAGTCTCACTGCTCTTACAGTAAAGAGTCCATAGTCTCACTGCTCTTACAGTAAAGAGTCCATAGTCTCACTGCTCTTACAGTATAGAGTCCATAGTCTCACTGCTCTTACAGTAAAGAGTCCATAGTCTCACTGCTTTTACAGTAAAGAGTCCATAGTCTCACTGCTCTTACAGTAGGGAGTCCATAGTCTCACTGCTCTTACAGTAAAGAGTCCATAGTCTCACTGCTCTTACAGTAAAGAGTCCATAATCTCACTGATCTTACAGTATAGAGTCCATAGTCTCACTGCTCTTACAGTAAAGAGTCCATAGTCTCACTGCTCTTTCAGTAAAGAATCTATAGTCTCACTTCTATTACAGTAAAGAGTCTATAGTCTCACTGCTCTTACAGTAAAGAGTCCATAGTCTCACTGCTCTTACAGTAGAGAGTCCATAGTCTCACTGCTCTTACAGTAAAGAGTCCATAGTCTCACTGCTCTTACAGTATAGAGTCCATAGTCTCACTGCTCTTACAGTAGAGAGTCCATAGTCTCACTGCTCTTACAGTAGAGAGTCCATAGTCTCACTGCTCTTACAGTAAAGAGTCCATAGTCTCACTGCTCTTACAGTATAGAGTCCATAGTCTCACTGCTCTTACAGTAAAGAGTCCATAGTCTCACTGCTCTTACAGTAAAGAGTCCATAGTCTCACTGCTCTTACAGTATAGAGTCCATAGTCTCACTGCTCTTACAGTAAAGAGTCCATAGCCTCACTGCTCTTACAGTATAGAGTCCATAGTCTCACTGCTCTTACGGTAAAGAGTCCATAGTCTCACTGCTCTTACAGTATAGAGTCCATAGTCTCACTGCTCTTACAGTAAAGAGTCCATAGTCTCACTGCTCTTACAGTAAAGAGTCCATAGTCTCACCGCTCTTACAGTATAGAGTCCATAGTCTCACTGCTCTTACAGTAAATAGTCCATAGTCTCACTGCTCTTACAGTATAGAATCCATAGTCTCACTGCTCTTACAGTAAAGAGTCCATAGTCTCATTGCTCTTACAGTATATAGTCCATAGTCTCACTGCTCTTACAGTATAGAGTCCATAGTCTCACTGCTCTTACAGTAAAGAGTCCATAGTCTCATTGCTCTTACAGTATATAGTCCATAGTCTCACTGCTCTTACAGTATAGAGTCCATAGTCTCACTGCTCATACAGTAAAGAGTCCATAGTCTCACTGCTCTTACAGTAAAGAGTCCATAGTCTCACTGCTCTTACAGTATAGAGTCCATAATCTCACTGCTCTTACCGTATAGAGTGCATAGTCTCACTGCTCTTATAGTAAAGAGTCCCATAGTCTCACTGCTCTTATAGTAAAGAGTCCATAGTCTCATTGCTCTTACAGTATATAGTCCATAGTCTCACTGCTCTTACAGTATAGAGTCCATAGTCTCACCGCTCTTACAGTATAGAGTGCATAGTCTCACTGCTCTTATAGTAAAGAGTCCCATAGTCTCACTGCTCTTATAGTAAAGAGTCCATAGTCTCATTGCTCTTACAGTATATAGTCCATAGTCTCACTGCTCTTACAGTATAGAATCCATAGTCTCACTGCTCTTACAGTAAAGAGTCCATAGTCTCATTGCTCTTACAGTATATAGTCCATAGTCTCACTGCTCTTACAGTATAGAGTCCATAGTCTCACTGCTCTTACAGTAAAGAGTCCATAGTCTCACTGCTCTTACAGTAAAGAGTCCATAGTCTCACTGCTCTTACAGTATAGAGTCCATAATCTCACTGCTCTTACAGTATAGAGTCCATAGTCTCACTGCTCTTACGGTAAAGAGTCCATAGTCTCACTGCTCTTACAGTAAAGAGTCCATAGTCTCACTGCTCTTACAGTAAAGAGTCCATAGTCTCACTGCTCTTACAGTAAAGAGTCCATAGTCTCACTGCTCTTACAGTATAGAGTCCATAGTCTCACTGCTCTTACAGTAAAGAGTCCATAGTCTCACTGCTCTTACAGTATAGAGTCCATAATCTCACTGCTCTTACAGTATAGAGTCCATAGTCTCACTGCTCTTACGGTAAAGAGTCCATAGTCTCACTGCTCTTACAGTAAAGAGTCCATAGTCTCACTGCTCTTACAGTAAAGAGTCCATAGTCTCACTGCTCTTACAGTATAGAGTCCATAGTCTCACTGCTCTTACAGTAAAGAGTCCATAGTCTCACTGCTCTTACAGTAAAGAGTCCATAGTCTCACTGCTCTTACAGTATAGAGTCCATAGTCTCACTGCTCTTACAGTAAAGAGTCCATAGCCTCACTGCTCTTACAGTATAGAGTCCATAGTCTCACTGCTCTTACGGTAAAGAGTCCATAGTCTCACTGCTCTTACAGTAAAGAGTCCATAGTCTCACCGCTCTTACAGTATAGAGTCCATAGTCTCACTGCTCTTACAGTAAATAGTCCATAGTCTCACTGCTCTTACAGTATAGAATCCATAGTCTCACTGCTCTTACAGTAAAGAGTCCATAGTCTCACTGCTCTTACAGTATATAGTCCATAGTCTCACTGCTCTTACAGTATAGAGTCCATAGTCTCACTGCTCTTACAGTAAAGAGTCCATAGTCTCACTGCTCTTACAGTAAAGAGTCCATAGTCTCACTGCTCTTACAGTAAAGAGTCCATAGTCTCACTGCTCTTACAGTATAGAGTCCATAATCTCACTGCTCTTACCGTATAGAGTCCATAGTCTCACTGCTCTTATAGTAAAGAGTCCCATAGTCTCACTGCTCTTATAGTAAAGAGTCCATAGTCTCACTGCTCTTACAGTATAGAGTCCATAGTCTCACTGCTCTTACAGTATAGAGTCCATAGTCTCACTGCTCTTACAGTAAATAGTCCATAGTCTCACTGCTCTTACAGTATAGAATCCATAGTCTCACTGCTCTTACAGTAAAGAGTCCATAGTCTCATTGCTCTTACAGTATATAGTCCATAGTCTCACTGCTCTTACAGTATAGAGTCCATAGTCTCACTGCTCTTACAGTAAAGAGTCCATAGTCTCATTGCTCTTACAGTAAAGAGTCCATAGTCTCACTGCTCTTACAGTAAAGAGTCCATAGTCTCACTGCTCTTACAGTAAAGAGTCCATAGTCTCACTGCTCTTACAGTATAGAGTCCATAGTCTCACTGCTCTTACAGTAAAGAGTCCATAGTCTCACTGCTCTTACAGTAAAGAGTCCATAGTCTCACTGCTCTTACCGTATAGAGTCCATAGTCTCACTGCTCTAACAGTAAAGAGTCCATAGTCTCACTGCTCTTACAGTACAGAGTCCATAGTCTCACTGCTCTTACAGTAAAGAGTCCATAGTCTCACTGCTCTTACAGTAAAGAGTCCATAGTCTCACTGCTCTTACAGTAAAGAGTCCATAGTCTCACTGCTCTTACAGTAAAGAGCTCCATAGTCTCACTGCTCTTACCGTATAGAGTCCATAGTCTCACTGCTCTTACAGTATAGAGTCCATAGTCTCACTGCTCTTACAGTATAGAGTCCATAGTCTCACTGCTCTTACAGTAAAGAGTCCATAGTCTCACTGCTCTTACAGTAAAGAGCCCATAGTCTCACTGCTCTTACAGTATAGAGTCCATAGTCTCACTGCTCTTACAGTATAGAGTCCATAGTCTCACTGCTCTTACAGTAAAGAGTCCATAGTCTCACTGCTCTTACAGTGAAGAGTCCATAGTCTCACCGCTCTTACAGTAAAGAGTCCATAGTCTCACTGCTCTTACAGTAAAGAGTCCATAGTCTCACTGCTCTTACAGTAAAGAGTCCATAGTCTCACTGCTCTTACAGTAAAGAGTCCATAGTCTCACTGCTCTTACAGTAAAGAGTCCATAATCTCACTGCTCTTACCGTATAGAGTCCATAGTCTCACTGCTCTTATAGTAAAGAGTCCCATAGTCTCACTGCTCTTATAGTAAAGAGTCCATAGTCTCACTGCTCTTACAGTATAGAGTCCATAGTCTCACTGCTCTTACAGTATAGAGTCCATAGTCTCACTGCTCTTACAGTATAGAGTCCATAATCTCACTGCTCTTACAGTATAGAGTCCATAGTCTCACTGCTCTTACAGTATAGAGTCCATAGTCTCACTGCTCTTACAGTAAAGAGTCCATAGTCTCACTGCTCTTACAGTATAGAGTCCATAATCTCACTGCTCTTACCGTATAGAGTCCATAGTCTCACTGCTCTTATAGTAAAGAGTCCCATAGTCTCACTGCTCTTATAGTAAAGAGTCCATAGTCTCACTGCTCTTACAGTATAGAGTCCATAGTCTCACTGCTCTTACAGTAAATAGTCCATAGTCTCACTGCTCTTACAGTATAGAATCCATAGTCTCACTGCTCTTACAGTAAAGAGTCCATAGTCTCATTGCTCTTACAGTATATAGTCCATAGTCTCACTGCTCTAACAGTAAAGAGTCCATAGTCTCACTGCTCTTACAGTACAGAGTCCATAGTCTCACTGCTCTTACAGTAAAGAGTCCATAGTCTCACTGCTCTTACAGTAAAGAGTCCATAGTCTCACTGCTCTTACAGTAAAGAGTCCATAGTCTCACTGCTCTTACAGTAAAGAGCTCCATAGTCTCACTGCTCTTACCGTATAGAGTCCATAGTCTCACTGCTCTTACAGTAAAGAGTCCATAGTCTCACTGCTCTTACAGTAAAGAGTCCATAGTCTCACTGCTCTTACAGTATAGAGTCCATAGTCTCACTGCTCTTACAGTATAGAGTCCATAGTCTCACTGCTCTTACAGTAAAGAGTCCATAGTCTCACTGCTCTTACAGTAAAGAGCCCATAGTCTCACTGCTCTTACAGTATAGAGTCCACAGTCTCACTGCTCTTACAGTAAAGAGTCCATAGTCTCACTGCTCTTACAGTATAGAGTCCATAGTCTCACTGCTCTTACAGTATAGAGTCCATAGTCTCACTGCTCTTACAGTAAAGAGTCCATAGTCTCACTGCTCTTACAGTAAAGAGCCCATAGTCTCACTGCTCTTACAGTATAGAGTCCATAGTCTCACTGCTCTTACAGTATAGAGTCCATAGTCTCACTGCTCTTACAGTAAAGAGTCCATAGTCTCACTGCTCTTACAGTGAAGAGTCCATAGTCTCACCGCTCTTACAGTAAAGAGTCCATAGTCTCACTGCTCTTACAGTAAAGAGTCCATAGTCTCACTGCTCTTACCGTAAAGAATCCTCTTCTATGTTTGTGTACAAACCTTCTTTCCTCCAGACGCAGAGGATGTCCCCTCGTCACAGTCCTGGGGATAAATAGATGATGGGGGTGATCTCTGTACTGTCCCCTGATATATTTATACATAGTAATTAGATCTCCCCTCAGTCGTCTTTTTTCTAAAGTGAATAACCCTAATTTTGAATAACTTTCTTGGACCTGTAGTCCGTTCATTGCCCTCCTCTGAACACACAAATTCCGCAGGAGTACAACAATGGCTGTGTGCAGCCGGTATACCTCTCTAATCTGTCTAAGGTACGGACAAGTCCTGTGGGATCCCTTCCTGGTTCATTTTAATCAATGTGAGCTTGTACACATTGGCTGTGGACAGGTGAATGCGCCTGTCCATGATCGCCCCCCTGCAGTGCTAAACACACGTTCGGACAATACACTTGCCGCAGGCCAGCACCTCCAAGGCGTAAAGAGCAAGCTCAGGCCATGTGTTCAAAATGAAGACCTAGAAGTAAAATGGGGCAGACCCGTCAGTCAGTACATGCAGACGCGTGCACATGTACTGTTCCACCATGTTGCTGAGACGCTGTCTCCTGCTCAGCTGGTGGTGCTGGTTGTTGTGGCGTGCAGACAAAGCTTTTCCACATGTCGGCCATGCTAACCCTGCCTTCTGAGGTGCTGAAGATGCCCCAGCTGCGTTGGAGACCTCTTCCTCCTCCTCTGCCTTCACCTTGTGCTTCCACTGTGCCCCGCCATCTGGTGGGAACGGCATCAGTAGCGCGTCTACTAGTGTACGCTTGTACTCGCCCATAACGGAAGTAAGGACGGCAATTTGTCCTTGTAGCAGGGATCCAGCAGGGTGGCCACCCAGTAATCAGCACTGGTAAGAATGAGGGAAACTTGGCGGTCGTTGCTCAGGCACTGTAGCATGTAGCATGTAATTCTTCATGTGTGCCAGGCTGCCCAGAGGCAACAACAAGCTGTCCTTGGTGGGCAGTGTATCGTCTGTGCCCTCTGTATCCCCCAGCCACGCTCCAGTGATGCCCGTGAGCGGATTTGGGTGCCACCCTTCTGTGAACACAGATCATCCTCCTTATCCTCCAAAACTGTGCCCTGGCTGGAAAGTTCTTTACCTGGCAGCTGTTGGTCCAGGAACCCACCCTCCGAGCCACCTGTGGACGACTGGCCTGATAAACATGGGAATGACCCCTCTTCCTCCTCCTCCTCCTCCTGTGCCACATCCTCTTCCATCATTGCCCGAAGCGTTTTTTCAAAGAAACATAGAAGTGGGATAATAGGGCTGAGGACGGTGTCATCGGCACTGGCCATGTTGGTGGAGTACTCGATACAGCGCAACAGGGCACACACGTCCCGCATGGAGGCCCAGTCATTGGTGGTGAAGTGGGGCTGATCCGCAGTGCGACTGACCCGTGCGTGCTGCAGCTGAAACTCCACTATGGCCTGCTGCTGCTCGCACAGTCTGTCCAGCATGTGCAAGGTGGAGTTCCACCTGGTGGGCACGTCGCATATGAGGCGGTGAGCGGGAAGGCCGTAGTTACGCTGCCGCGCAGACAGGTAAGCAGAACGCTGAAAGCGCACAGACGGCCCGCACTTTATGCAGCAGCTCTGACATGTCGGGGTAATTCTTCAGGAACCTCTGCACGACCAAATTCAGCACATGCGCCAGGCAAGGGATGTGCGGCAAACCGGCTAGTCCCAGAGCTGCTATGAGACTTCGCCCATTATCGCACACCACCAGGCCGGGCTTGAGGCTGACTGGCACCAATCACTCATCGGACTGTTCTTCCATGTCCCTCCACAGCTTCTGCGCGGTGTGGGGTTTTCCCCCCAAACATATGAGTTTCAGAACGGCCTGCTGACGTTCCCCCCTGGCTGTGCTGTATTTGGTGATGCAGGTGTTGCGCTGACATGATAAGCAGGTGGTAGAGGAGGAACGGAGGAGGAGGCGAAGTAGGAGGAGGATGTAACAGGAGGCACCGAAAAACGTCCAGCAATCCTCAGTGGCGGTAGGACATGTGCCAAACCGCTTTCCGCCTCAGGCCCAGCCATCACTACATTTACCCAGTGGGCAGCTAGGGAGATATAAGGTCTCTGCCCGTGCTTACTGGTCCATGTAGCAGTGGTGATGTGGCCCTTACCACTGTTGGCGTTGTGCAGCGCACACTTGATTTTTTCCGCCACTCTTTTGTGCAGGGCAGGGATGGCTAGCCTGGAAAGGTAGTGGTGGCTGGGTCCACGGTACCGGGGGTCAGCCACCGTCGTTACGTTTTTAAAACTGTCCGTCTCCAACAGACGTAATGGCAGCATTTCAAAGGCCAGGAATTTTAAAATGCTGGCATTCAGGGCCAGGGTTCGCGGGTGGATAGGGGAGTACTTCTTCTTTCTCTCCAGTGTTTGGGGGATGGACAGCTGAACGCTTCCATGGGACAGTGTGGAGATGCTTGGTGACACTAGTGGTGGTGGTGTTGCTGCCACATCCATTGCCACATCCTGGCCCTGTCGCTCCAGAGACGGAGGAAGAGGCCGAGACCGCAGCAGAAAAGGGAGCAAGAGGGGCCTCAGATCTTTTGTGTTTTTTTAGGTGTCTACTCCACTGCAGCTCGTTCTTTGCAATTAGATGCTGGATCATGTGTAACAGGGTTAAATTCAGACTTCCCAACAGCACAAAAACATAAGGCTGTCACTAGAGGGAGCTCTAACATGATTACACTGGTTGAGGAGAGTTAGGGCCTGAGGCTCATTAAAGTTGGACATCAACTGAGCCACATGTCTGTGTCTCTCCTCTGTTAAAACAGACGCTGTCGGCTGCGTTGTGGCACTAGTCTGCACTACCACCACGAATGCGGGTAACACATGCAGGTGGTGCTCAGGTTTAGAACATTTATGCTTTGCTTTAGGCTCTGACTGCAAGGCATGCAAACCACTCGTGTCTTGTCATCAGCACATTGTCTAAATAACTGTCATGCCAGGGAACTCCTTTGCGCTGGCTTTGGTGTGCTCTGTCCCTCTGCACGGTGGGCAGTAGCAGACGTACTGGCCAGGGGCTGGCCACTGTGGTTTTGCACCCTGCTCCCTCTGTTGCTATGCGGTTGATGCTGCGTGAACCCCACCTCTTCCTCCGAACTGCACACATCACTCTGATGACCTGGATGCCATGTGAGTAGAGTTGAGCGGACACCTGGATGTTCGGGACCCGAACTTGACCCCGAACCCGAACCCCATTGAAGTCAATGAGGACCCGAACTTTTGAGCACTAAAATGGCTGTAAAAATGTCATGGAAAGGGCTAGAGGGCTGCAAATGTCAGAAAAATAAGGTTAAGAGCATGACAAGTGCTCTGCAGACAAATGTGGATAGGGAAATGACTTTAAATAACATAAAATACGTAAAAATAATAAATAATAATCTTGATCTAGGAGGACGAGGTCCATATGGAGTAGGAGGTTGAGGAGGCGGTGGATGTGGCGGTGTAGGTGGAAGCGGCAGTGGAGGAGGAGGACGAGGTAGCCTACACTGCTTTTTGGTTTAAAATTTATATTTTTTTAAATTAGGGTACACCCCAAAACATTGGGAAATATAACCTGTGATAACCCCCTCAGACAATACACCGGCTGCAGGGCAGGCCAGCACCTCCAAGGGGTAAAGGGCAAGCTCAGGCCATGTGCCCAATTTGGAGACCCAGTAGTTGCAGAGGCTGACCCCTGTCAGTTAGTTTGTGTAGGCGTGTGCACACTTACTGCCCCACCATGTCGCACGTCCCCGTGATGTCCACCATCCAATTTGATATCTGCTCTATCAACTTTCGATGTTCTTTTATGCGCCTACCATGGTGACCACGGTTATCGGCGAATCAGGGTTCCACGCCGGAGAGGGAGCCTGAGAAAGAGAGACCACATCCAAGGGAGGATTCATTTTTTCTAATTTAAAAATAGAGTTGAAATATGAGAGAAATTATTAAAGCGTAAAAGTGGGACAACTTTTCAAAGTTTAAGCATTGAATGAAAGCATGTGGCGCACATTAATTACTGAATAATTTATTACATTGTATTCCCCGTCACCTATGCAGAGCGGGGGTTTATTCACGTCTAAAATAGTATAATGTCAACCCAAGAATGTAACAGAAAAATTATTGAAATTTATTAACCTGTCAACTAGATAGATATATTACAAAAAGAATTGGTAAATTTCACAAAAAAATGTAACTGACATTTTTTTTATTTTATTTTTACCAGTCCACTATGTATAGCAGTGGTACTATACACCCAAAAATTTGTGAATTTCACCATAAAATGTAACTGACAAATTTTTTTTTTTTTTACTGGTCTACTAGGTATAGCAGTGGTACTATACACACAAAAAAATTGTGAATTTCACCCGAAAATGTAAATGACAAAGTAGTGAAATGATAAAAAATAAAACACGTACAAACAAAAATGGATTTATGAGGTGGAGGTCCATATGGAGTAGGAGGTTGAGGAGGCGGTGGACGTAGCGGGGTAGGTGGAAGCAGCGGTGGAGGAGGACGAGATAGCCAACACAGGTTTTTGGTTTTAATTAAATTTTGTAAAATTAGGGTACACTCCAAAAGAGTGTGAAATATCCAAAATACAAGAATGAGTAATTGCGCTGCAATATAACAATGGCTGGTTAGTGGCGGTATACATGTCTATTCTGGACAAGGTACGGACAAGTCCTGAGGGATCCATGTCTGGTTCATTTTAATGAACGTGAGGTTGTCCACATTCATTAAATGTGCCCAATTTGGAGACCCAGAAGTTGAAGGGGGCAGACCCGTCATCCAGTACGTGTAGGCGTGTGCACACATACATGTTGGTGAAATGCTGCCTCCTGTTAAGACCTTCCATATCAGCTGGTGGTGCTGGTTGTTGTGGCGTGCTGACAAAGCTTTTCCACATGTCGGCCATGCTAACCCTGCCTTCTGAGGTGCTGGCGGTGCCCCAGCTGCGTTGACGACCTCTTCCTCGTCCTCTGCCTTCGCCTTGTGCTTCCACTGTGCCCCCGCTGTCACAGCCAGACAGCTGAGAAGCGCTCACAGGAGCTTCTCAGATCCTCCTCCTTGAATTTCTTTGTTTTGGTTTAGTTTCTCATCTCGTTAGTCTATCTCAGCTGTCATGCAGTTGGACTGATTGCTACCCTTTAAGTTCCTCCCCATAATGCAGTAGTGTGCGGCTGATACAACTTCCTGGAGTGTGTGTGCATGCTGTTCCCAGTTCCCAGTTCCCAGTCCTCAGTCGTCAGTCGTCTGCAAGATAAGTGCTGTTTATGTATTTATGATTTTGTCTTTTCTGGATCCAGGTGACCCTGACTCCCTCCGTGTCAGTGTAGGGAGCCGGTGGTCGTGTCCCTTCACTATTGTAGGGTCTTCAGGTAATAGATAGCCGAGGAACGTGGATATGCGGCCATCCACCTTTGGGGTGTTCGCATAGGCTGAGCAGTGAGGGAGAGCGGCAGGTCTATTGCAGGGGTCTCCCTTTGTTCCTTAGTTGTGGATCCAGAGAGACATTGTTTATATGGTATTGTCTTGTTTCCTGTACACCATCCGTGACACCCGCTGTCAGGTGGGAATGCCACTAGCAGCGCGTCTACCAGCGTGCGCTTGTACTCGCGCATCTTATGATCACGGTCCAGTGACGGAATTAAGGATGGTTCGTTGTCCTTGTAACGGGGATCCAGAAGCGTGGCCACCCAGTAATCAGCACAAGTTAGAATGTGGGCAACTCGGCGGTCGGAGACACTGCAGCATGTAATCGCTCATGTGTGCCAGGCTGCCCAGAGGCAACGAAAAGCTGTCCTCTGTGGGAGGTGTATCGTCTGTGTATTCTGTATCCCCCATCCATGCACCAGTGATGGCCATGAACTGGTCTGGGTGCCACCCTGCTGAGAACATGGTTCCTCCTCCTCCATCTCCTCCTCCTCATCCTCCACCTCGTGATCCTCCAGAACTGTGCCCTGGCTGGACAATTGTGTACCTGGCGTTTGTGGGTGCAGGAACCCACCCTTGGAGCCACTTGTGAATGACTGGCCGGAAACCCTGCGAAATGATCCCTCCTTCTCCTCCTCCTCCTGTGCCACATCCTCTTCCATCATCGCCAGGAGCGTTTTTTCAAGGAGGCATAGAAGTGGTATTGTAACGCTGATAACGGCGTCATCGCCACTGGCCATGTTGGTGGAGTACTCGAAACAGCGCAACAGGGCACACAGGTCTCGCATGGAGGCCCAGTCATTGGTGGTGAAGTGGTGCTGTTCCGCAGAGCGACTCACCCGTGCGTGCTGCAGCTGAAACTCCACTATGGCCTGCTGCTGCTCGCACAGTCTGTCCAGCATGTGCAAGGTGGAGTTCCACCTGGTGGGCAGGTCGCATATGAGGCGGTGAGCGGGAAGGCTGAAGTTACGCTGCAGCGCTGACAGGCGAGCAGCAGCAGGGTGAGAACGCCGAAAGCGCGCACAGACAGCCCGCACTTTATGCAGCAGCTCTGACATGTCGGGGTAGTTGTGAATGAATTTCTGCACCACCAAACTCAGCACATGCGCCAGGCAAGGGATGTGCGTCAAACCGGCTAGTCCCAGAGCTGCAACGAGATTTCGCTCATTATCGCACACTACCAGGCCGGGCTTGAGGCTCACTGGCACCAACCACTCGTCGGTCTGTTGTTCAAGGCCCGTCCACAGCTCCTGCGCGGTGTGGGGTTTGTCCCCCAAACAGATAAGTTTTAAAACTGCCTGCTGTCGTTTCCCCCTGGCTGTGCTGAAGTTGGTGGTGAAGGTGTTATGCTGACCGGATGAGGAGCTGGTAGAGGATGAGGAAGCAGAGGAGGAGGAGGAAGTAACAGAAGGCAAACTGAAGCGCCCTGCAATCCTCGGTGGTGGAAGGACATGCGGCAAACTGCTATCCGCCTCAGGCCCAGCCGCCACTGCATTTACCCAGTGTGCTGTTATGGAGATATAACGGCCCTGAATGTGCTTACTGGTCCACGTATCCGTAGTCACGTGCACCTTGCCACAGATGGCGTTGCGCAGTGCACACCTAATTTTGTCCCCCACTTGGTTGTGAAGGGAAGGGATGGCTCGCCTTGAAAAGTGGTGGCGGCTGGGCACGACGTACTGTGGGACGGCCACCGCCATAAGGCCTTTAAAACTATCCGTCTCCACCAGACGGAATGACAGCATTTCAAAGGACAGTAATTTAGAAATGCTGGCATTCAGGGCTAGGGATCGCGGGTGGGTAGGGGGTACTTCCTCATCCTCTCCAGCGTTTGGGATATGGAGAGCTGAACGCTTCCTTGGGACATTGTGGAGATGCTTGGTGACCCAGATGGTGGTGTTTCTGGCAGATCCTCTGTTTGCGGGGTGGCAGGTGGCACTGTCACTCCAGAGGTGGATGAAGAGGCCACGACTGCAGCAGAAGAGGAAGCAGGAGGATCCAGAGACCTTTCTTGGTTTTTGAGGTGTCTACTCCACTGCAGCTCGTGCTTTGCACTTAAATGCCTGGTCATGCAGATTGTGCTCAGGTTGAGAACGTTTATGCCTCGCTTCAGGCTCTGATTGCACAGTGTGCAAACCACTCGTGTCTTGTCATCAGCACATTGTCTGAAGAACTGCCATGCCAGGGAACTCCTTGGAGCTGGCTTTGGTGTGCTCAGTCCCTTGCTGCGGTGGGCAGTAGGAGGCATACTGTCTAGAGGACGGCCGCTCCGCTTTTGCACCCTTCTTCCTCTTATGCTGGTGGCTCTGTGCGACCACCGCCTCTTCCTCCAAACTACTTAGGTCACTCGCATGACCTTGATTCCATGTGTGGAATTCCCCCTGACTTCCTTGTCGGTCTGCACACTTTCGAAAGCCCCAGCAGTTGGCACCTGTGTTTCGTCATCATCCGAGATGTGCTGCGATGGTCCTCCCATGTACTCATCTTGAAAAATAAGTGGTTGGGCATCAGTGCACTCAATCTCTTCCACTTCTGGGGCAGGGCTAGGTGGATGGCCCTGGGAAACACTGCTAACAGAGTCATCAAAAAGCAGAAGAGACTGCTGCATGACTTGGGGCTCAGACTGCTTGGCTGATTTGCAAGGGGGTGAGGTGAAAGACTGATGGACATTGGCTGCAGGTGCCAACTGTGGTCTTTCAGCAGGAAACTGGGTGGGAGACAATGTGAAGGAACTGAATCCACTGTCAGCAACCCAATCTACTATCGCCTGTACTTTTTCAGGCCTCACCATTGGTAGAGCAGCATTAGGCCCAACCAAATACCGCTGCAGGTTTTGTCGCCTATTCGCACCTGAGGAAGGTGTTTCACTTGTGCGTGTAGCTGCCACAGATCGACCACGTCCTCTCCCTGCAACAGGAGCTCCACCAGCAGCACCACGACTGGGGCCACGTCCCTTATTTGACGCTCTCCTCACATTTTTCAAATTTAGGATCTTGCCCTAAATGGGTGTTAAATTAATAGTAGAATAGAACAACAGTATGTAGAGGGTACATCTCACACAGTCTGAACCAGTTTAGGCCTGAATGAAATATTTCTTTGCCCAAAATGGCTGTATTTCAAATTTCTGAATCAAACCCCTGTATGTAGAGGGAGTATCTCACAGGGCCTGAACCAGTGTAGGCCTGAAGTAAATATATCTTTGCCCAAAATGGCTGTATTTCAAATGGCTGTATTTCAAATCCCTGATTCAAACCTGTGGAGAAAGCCACTTCGCCACGGCGTTTTGGAGGGGGCGGTTTGCCCGCCTCCTGCCCCAGGATTATGGCCCATACTAACTTTGAAGGAGAAGACAGACCAGCCGCACAGCTTAAATCTGTGGAACTGTTTTGGGCAGGAAAGCCATGCTTGCTGCCAGGCCAAATGTGACTTCCATGGGATTCGGGAACCCCTGCTCGGATCTGGGTGATTTTTGGATATGTTGTTTACCCAGATCAGAGCTATCCATGGATGTATACATTATGGGGATATGTGGGGTTTTGGGGTGTTTTCTGTGTTTGGGGGAAAAATGTGTGTTTTCTGTCTGGGAGTGATTAAGTTAGCCCATTACGTTTGGTAATTGTATTTTGTTGATTGCGTCTCAGACAATGCCAGTGTGTTAGTTAATTGCATCTCAGACAATGCCAGTGTGTTAGTTAATTGCATCACAGACAATGCTCATTGTATTTTGTTGATTGCGTTACAGACAGAGGGAAGGGGATTTTGTGTACAATTGCTGGGAAGGTTTCAATACTGTAAATGCATGTGATTGGCTAAAATATAAACTGTTAAAGTGTTCTGCTTGACCTCAAAACGAAGTGTCGTCTCGTTATTGGGGGAATTGGATTGTATGCTGATTGCCAGGAGTGTAAGCCGATTGTATGCTTTTCCTGTTCAGCTGTTTCCAGTGTTTGTGTGTTTCCTGTTCCGGAGTTGAAGGATTCGTGTAGTTTGCAGTTTGGCAGACTGGTGCTTGCAGTAGCTGCCTGTGCATTGGAAAGGGGAATATCGCCTAAACAGTTTTTACCCTCTTGTGTTCAAAACGGTCCGTTACAAAACCCCTGTATGTAGAGGGTTTATCTTACATTGCCTGAACCAGTGTAGGCCTGAATTCAATATTGGTGCACCAAATGGCGGTATTTAAAATCTCTGAATCTAACCCAAATGTATTAAGGGTGTATCTCACAATGACATCTGCATCAAAGGCTGCCAACAAATTTTTCTTTGCCCAAACGAGTGTTTGTTTAACAACTGAATTTGAAAAGCAGTATATAAGCCTGGAATTTCACATGTGCTGATGCTGCAAGGCCTGAAAATAGTGGTTTTTGGCAAAAAGTGTGTTTTTAAAACCCCAGAAAATGATGGCTGTGTTTCTAGCTTAAATTGCACACTGACTAATCCAGATGTTGTAGATTGCAAAAAAAGTGTTTTTTTGGTAACAGAATATGAAAGCTGTATATATTTAAATTGAATTTAAAGGGCTTCTGTCACCCCACTAAAGTCAAATATTTTTTTTTGGGCTACTTAAATTCCTTATACTGCGATATATCAATATACACTCACCTAAAGAATTATTAGTGCCCCCATACTAATACGGTGTTGGATCCCCTTTTGCCTTCAGAACTGCCTTAATTCTACGTGGCATTGATTCCACAAGGTGCTGATAGCATTCTTTAGAAATGTTGGCCCATATTGATAGGATAGCATCTTGCAGTTGACGGAGATTTGAGGGATGCACATCCAGGGCACAAAGATCCCGTTCCACCACATCCCAAAGATGCTCTATTGGGTTGAGATCTGGTGACTGTGGGGCCATTTTAGTACAGTGAACTCATTGTCATGTTCAAGAAACCATTTTTCCAGTCTTCAACAGTCCAATTTTGGTGAGCTCGTGCAAATTATAGCCTCTTTTTCCTATTTGTAGTGGAGGTGAGTGGTACCCGGTGGGGTCTTATGCTGTTGTGGTTTCACAAATGCTTTGCTGCAGACCTCGGTTGTAACGAGTGGTTATTTCAGTCAACGTTGCTCTTCTATCAGCTTGAATCAGTCGGCCCATTCTCCTCTGACCTCTAGCATCCACAAGGTATTTTCGCCCACAGGACGGCCGCATACTGGATGTTTTTCCCTTTTCACACCATTCTTTGTAAACCCTAGAAATGGTTGTGCATGAAAATCCCAGTAACTGAGCAGATTGTGAAATACTCAGACCGGCCCGTCTGGCACCAATAACCATGCCACGCTCAAAATTGCTTAAATCACCTTTCTTTCCCATTCTGACATTCAGTTTGGAGTTCAGGAGATTGTCTTGACCAGGACCACAACCCTAAATGCATTGAAACAACTGCCATGTGATTGGTTGACTAGATAATCGCATTAATGAGAAATAGAACAGGTGTTCCTAATAATTCTTTAGGTGAGTGTATAATGCTCTTACTCATTTTCGTTCAGTAGTTTAATAAAAAAACAGACTTTTATAATAAGTAAATTACCTCTCTACCAGCAAGTAGGGCGGCTTCTTGCTGGTAGCAGCCACATCCTCCTTTCATAAAGACGCCCCCTCCTCATGTTGATTGACAGGGCCAGCGAACGCACTCGTCCTCTGACTGGCCCTGTCTGCATTTCAAATCCGGCGCCTGTCTTCATTCGGCGCAGGCGCTTTGAGAGAAGGAGGCTCGCCTCCTCAGCACTCCCTCAGCGCGCCTGCGCTGATGACGTCTTCTCTTTCGGTGATGTCATCGGCGCAGGCGCACTGAGGAGGCGAGCCTCCTTCTCTCAGAGCGCCTGCGCCGAATGAAGACAGGCGCGGGATTTGAAATGCTGACAGGGCCAGCTGGAGGAGGAGAGAGATCGCTGCCCCTGTCATTTAACATGAGGAGGGGGCATCTTTATGAAAGGAGGATGTGGCTGCTACCAGCAAGTAGCCGCCCTACTTGCTGGTAGAGAGGTAATTTACTTATTATAAAAGTCCGTTTTTGAGTAAGAGCATTATATATTGATATATCGCAGTATAAGGAATTTAAGTAGCCAAAAAAATAAATAATGACTTTAGTTTGGTGACAGAAGCCCTTTAGCTCCCCTAGCATAAACCCCCTTAATGACCAGGCCACTTTTTACACTTCTGACCTACACTACTTTCACCGTTTATTGCTCGGTCATACAACTTACCACCCAAATGAATTTTACCTCCTTTTCTTCTCACTAATAGAGCTTTCATTTGGTGGTATTTCATTGCTGCTGACATTTTAACTTTTTTTGATATTAATAAAAATTGACCGAAATTTTTGCAAAAAAATGAAATTTTTCACTTTCTGTTGTAAAATTTTTCAAATAAAACTATATTTCTATATAAATTTTTCTCTACATGTATTGTTCTACATGTCTTTGATTAAAAAAAATGAAATAAGTGTATATTTATTGGTTTGGGTAAAAGTTATAGCGTTTACAAACTACAGGGAGTGCAGAATTATTAGGCAAGTTGTATTTTTGAGGATTAATTTTATTATTGAACAACAACCATGTTCTCAATGAACCCAAAAAACTCATTAATATCAAAGCTGAATATTTTTGGAAGTAGTTTTTAGTTTGTTTTTAGTTTTAGCTATTTTAGGGGGATATCTGTGTGTGCAGGTGACTATTACTGTGCATAATTATTAGGCAACTTAACAAAAAACAAATATATACCCATTTCAATTATTTATTTTTACCAGTGAAACCAATATAACATCTCAACATTCACAAATATACATTTCTGACATTCAAAAACAAAACAAAAACAAACAGTGACCAATATAGCCACCTTTCTTTGCAAGGACACTCAAAAGCCTGCCATCCATGGATTCTGTCAGTGTTTTGATCTGTTCACCATCAACATTGCGTGCAGCAGCAACCACAGCCTCCCAGACACTGTTCAGAGAGGTGTACTGTTTTCCCTCCTTGTAAATCTCACATTTGATGATGGACCACAGGTTCTCAATGGGGTTCAGATCAGGTGAACAAGGAGGCCATGTCATTAGATTTTCTTCTTTTATACCCTTTCTTGCCAGCCACGCTGTGGAGTACTTGGACACGTGTGATGGAGCATTGTCCTGCATGAAAATCATGTTTTTCTTGAAGGATGCAGACTTCTTCCTGTACCACTGCTTGAAGAAGGTGTCTTCCAGAAACTGGCAGTAGGACTGGGAGTTGAGCTTGACTCCATCCTCAACCCGAAAAGGCCCCACAAGCTCATCTTTGATGATACCAGCCCAAACCAGTACTCCACCTCCACCTTGCTGGCGTCTGAGTCGGACTGGAGCTCTCTGCCCTTTACCAATCCAGCCACGGGCCCATCCATCTGGCCCATCAAGACTCACTCTCATTTCATCAGTCCATAAAACCTTAGAAAAATCAGTCTTGAGATATTTCTTGGCCCAGTTATGACGTTTCAGCTTGTGTGTCTTGTTCAGTGGTGGTCGTCTTTCAGCCTTTCTTACCTTGGCCATGTCTCTGAGTATTGCACACCTTGTGCTTTTGGGCACTCCAGTGATGTTGCAGCTTTGAAATATGGCCAAACTGGTGGCAAGTGGCATCTTGGCAGCTGCACGCTTGACTTTTCTCAGTTCATGGGCAGTTATTTTGCGCCTTGGTTTTTCCACACGCTTCTTGCGACCCTGTTGACTATTTTGAATGAAACGCTTGATTGTTCGATGATCACGCTTCAGAAGCTTTGCAATTTTAAGAGTGCTGCATCCCTCTGCAAGATATCTCACTATTTTTGACTTTTCTGAGCCTGTCAAGTCCTTCTTTTGACCCATTTTGCCAAAGGAAAGATTATGCACACCTGATATAGGGTGTTGATGTCATTAGACCACACCCCTTCTCATTACAGAGATGCACATCACCTAATATGCTTAATTGGTAGTAGGCTTTCGAGCCTATACAGCTTGGATTAAGACAACATGCATAAAGAGGATGATGTGGTCAAAATACTCATTTGCCTAATAATTCTGCACGCAGTGTATGGTGCAAAAATGTGAATTTACGCACTTTGACTTTCTGAGCACCTGTCATGTTTCCTGAGGTTCTACAATGCCCAGACAGTACAAACACCCCACAAATGACCCCATTTCGGAAAGTAGACACCCTAAGGTATTCGCTGATGGGCATAGTGAGTTCATGGAAGTTTTTTATTTTGTCACAAGTTAGCGGAAAATGTTTTTTTTTTTTTTCTTACAAAGTCTCATATTCCACTAACTTGTGACAACATTTTTTTTTTTACATGAACTCACCATGCCCCTCACGGAATACCTTGGGGTGTCTTCTTTTTAAAATGGGGTCACTTGTGGGGTATTTATACTGCATTTTAGGGGCCCTAAAGTGTGAGAAGTAGTTTTGAATCCAAATGCGTAAAAATGCCCTGTAAAATCCTAAAGGTGCTCTTTGGAATGTGGGCCCCTTTGCCCACTTAGGCTGCAAAAAAGTGTCACACATGTGGTATTGCCGTAATCAGGAGAAGTAGGGCAATGTGTCTTTGGGTGTATTTTTTACATATACCCATGCTGGGTGAGATAAATATCTCTGTAAAAGACAACTTTTCCCATTTTTTTTATACAAAGTTGTCATTTTACAGAGATATTTCTATCACCCACCATTGGTATATGTAAAAATACACCCCAAAACACATTCTCCAACTTCTCCTGAGTACGGCGATACCACATGTGTGACACTTTTTTGCAGCCTAGGTGGGCAAAGGGGCCCAAATTCCTTTTAGGAGGGCATTTTTAGGCATTTGGATACCAGACTTCTTCTCATGCTTTAGGGCCCCTAAAATACCAGGGCAGTATAAATACCCCACAAGTGACCCCATTTTGGAAAGAAGACACCCCAAAGTATTCCGTGAGGGGCACGGCGAGTTCATAGAAGTAATTTTTTTTTTTGGCACAAGTTAGCGGAAATTTATATATTTATTTTTTTCTCACAAAGTCTCCCTTTCTGCTAACTTGTGACAAAAAGTTCAATCTTTCATGGACTCAATATGCCCCTATTCACAGATTGAACACAGTCCTGTTCAGGGGAATTATAGTAGAATGTGGTCATTTGAATAGGATTCACAGAAGCACCACTATTCTAAAACATAACCTTTACTACTTTAATGTTAAAAGTCAATACACCCTTATAATCATAGATAATGAAAAGAAAATAATAATAATCAAAAAAAGAAAAATAAAACCTTAGGTCAAATTGCTATTCCATTGCACGATGCTTGCAAGAGGGTAGGCAGATGTTTATTGGGCCTTAATTGGGGGCGGTGTCCCTAGTGCTGGCCCTGATTCTGTCACCCTGCCTATATACGAAATAGCTGCCCCGATAGGGGCGATCCCGTGTCTCGTGCCTCCTAGTAACCATGGGATGACCCTAGCACGGGGACGATTCCAACAATGTGGATCCGCGGATCTGCAAATCACATACGGACGTCTGAATGGAGCCTTACAGGGGGGTGATCAATGACAGGGGGGTGATCAGGGAGTCTATATGGGGTGATCAGGGGTTAATAAGTGATAGGGGGTGATCAGGGAGTCTATATGGGGTGATCAGGGGTTAATAAGGGGTTAATAAGTGACAGGGGGGGTGTAGTGTAGTGGTGTTTGGTGCTACTTGTTACTGAGCTGCCTGTGTCCAAGCAAAAGGGACCACCAGAGGACCAGATAGCAGGTATATTAGATGCTGTTAACAAAACAGCGTCTGATATACCTTTCAGGGGTTAAAAAAATCGCATCTACAGCCTGCCAGCGAACGATCGCCGCTGGCAGGCTGTAGATCAGTTCGTTTACCTTCCGATCCTGTGAACGCGCCCGCCTGTGTGCGCGCGTTCACAGGAAATCTCGCGTTGCATTATGTGATGTTCTATATGTATTTTCAGCCATAGCAACACGCACCTGCGCATTGGGATGTGCTGACCCCCCCCCCCCCCTCTTTTGTTTTGTAAAAAATGGCTATAGGTCACCAACAGTTGAAAGACAGATGAAAATGCGGGGGTTTTGAACCCCCAAAATGGCTTTAGGTCAACCACAGAATTAACAGACTCATGAAGTATTGTATTTTAGTGTCACTGGTGCAGAGTTGTTGTACTGCGCCCACATGAATGCCTGCAGGTCACCCACAGAGTTATTACAACTAATAAAGGCCTAACCCCCTCCTGTCCCTACACTCGTCAGAGCAGCACCATGTGATCCATGGTCACATGATGCGCCGGCCAATCACAGCCTGCCAATACTGGGCATGACTGTGATGGCTTCCAAGTGCCCACAGCTTAAACTCTTGTTGATTGGCTGCGCTGAAGCCTTTCAACAAGCTTTATTTAAAATCCAAACAATGAATGCAGACTTTGGCTCCAATGTTCGGGTTTGGGTTTGGGTACCTTGACACCGTAATGTTCGGCATGAATCCCTATTGATTGTACGTTTTGTTTTTTGTTTTTATTTCTTTACATAACTAATGCCTTTGATAGTTTTTATTTTTATTCAATTATTTTTTTATTAATATTTATTCAATCATATTTCACAATTTTAGCTGTAAATTACATTTTAGCTTTTTATAAATTGACAATTTACATTTACTGAAAACCAGCCGAAAGCTTGAGAATTGGAATCAGTAAAGGCCTCTGTGTCCGGGCGCGGTGCCCGGTCCATGGGAGAGCAGCACTACGTTTACCTCAATAGGTGTAGTCCAGAGAAGTAATATTTCAGGGAGTAATGGGTGCAGGCAGTGTCGGACCCTGGCCTGCGGTCCCAGACAATAACGTTCAAAATAGTAAAACTGCAGCATCAGTACAAGGCGAAGGCTGAAGACTCAGAACGTCGCCTTGTACTGATAAATAATCCCATTTCTTTGAATTGGAGGAGTGCTGCAGTTTTACTATTTTGAACTCCGTCGTTTTCTGGGTCAGTAGCACAGTCTGCATTAATGGGGACATTCAGGTGACAGGCTTGGAACTTCAAAAATAGTGTCAGAAAACAATGGGGTACGAAGCTTCATGAAGCACAGAAAGATCTCCGTGTACAGGGGCATCACTATACATTATGGGGCACGTTTGACAAAACCAGAGACACCTACCTTTAGGCAGCTTTTTCGGGGCTCTTGGAGCAAGGAATTGGCATCTGTGGTATTCCATCCAGCACCATCTGTAGTGAGGAAGACCCCAGAAGAAAGCCGTCTATAGATAGGTGTCTCCTGCTTGACTATGTTTTTGCCATGAAGCATTGTCACAAGTCTCCATACATTGTTGTGTCTCTTCAGCGAGAAAACCCCAGAACCAAAAGTAGTAGAAATGATTCCACAACTCATATATGACCTGTGATAGACAAAAGCCCTCCGACCATTCGTACTTACAATGTACAGATAGCATATGCTATACCAGCAGAAAGTCTATGTTCCATGTTTGTTACATGAGCAGAAACCAGACCCCCGATGAGAAAGTCTCCTTCCTGATAATATTCATATTCAAACACTGACTTCGCTGCCGAGAGTTCACAAGGTGGAGATGGATTCTGCACTGCACCACCATGGGATATGACAGGTAACAAGACCAGAAGGAGGTAAGAGGCTGAGTGGACAGGAGACCAATCCATGATCCAGAGCAGAGGTCTTCTCCAGCAGTCTGGTCACTGACAGCTCTGCAGAACCTCAGCACAGGGGGAGATGAGAGCCAGACGCAGCTTATAAGTCTTACCTGGGACTGATATGGAAGCAGCAGGAGAGGATCTGTAATAATAACCTCACACTAATGTCTATATTCAACGCTATAAATTTATCTCTTGGTTTTATTCATTTTTCTTAGGGTAAATCTCAAAAGGAACCTCTTCTAGGAGCAGAATAATCTCATTGATGACCTATCTAACCGAACAATACTTGTCATTGAGGCCATTAAATAACCCTGACCAGAACGATGATAGGGCTCCACATTGTGGCCGACTGCCCTGTTGCCATTAGTATTGTGCATCTGATATTTGATCCTTCATCTATGAGATATCTTGTTATGCTGGACAAGACAACCCTGTATCACACAGAGAGCCTTTCACACTATCGAAGTGCTTTGTATTTGAAAGCACACTGCAAAGGGTTAAAGTGCACTACTTTATGCACGGTGTACCTCGGAGGCTGTGTATGGAGAGGAGGGAGTTACTCAGTCAGCCCTTAGTTACGGTATCTGAGTGTGGGCTGGTTCCACCCCTCTATCTAGGAGGCTGCTGGCTCAGTGTGTGAGAGAGTGCAGAAAGAGACAGGGGGACATCAGCCCTGGAAGCAAGTGGCAGCCTCTCAGGAAAAAGAAAACTGAGCTAAAGAGGCTGCACTGCAGACAATACTAAGGCGAGTGCTGAAGAATACCAGCCAGAGAAAGGTACATTGTGTAGTCAGGGCTATGGACTTCACTGGCATTTGGTGGGGGTAGAAGTTTCAGATGTCCCGACATACTTAGAGATTGTGGCACTGATATAAATGTCTCTTGACCAACAGATATGGCTGGTATATCACTTTACTCAAATACCACCACTTGTCAAAACCGCATTTTTCCAAAGTTATTAACCATCATTGCATCCTATGGCAAATTGTCTAAAGCAGTGGTCCCCAACCTTTTTTGCACCAAGGACCAGTTTCATGCAAGAAAATGTTCCCAGGGAACAAGGGGGGGCGGGGTGGATTCTGGGGCCTGGGGGTGGGTGGGTCTTTTATTTAATAACTATTTCCCCCCTTAGGGGCCAGAACCTGGGATCTTTTTATCCCTTGTCCTATTCACCCTTTATTAACTAAGTAGCAGGACATGTAGAGCGGCACCCAGGGATCTCCATGCACTTACTATTAGATATGGGCGCCGCTCCGTCCGCCCGCTGTGGCCCCGTTACTGTCTCCCACGCTGTATACTAATTACTACTATGGGAACACCAGGGAGGAGACATCAGCTTCTCTCCCTGGGCGTTCCTTCTCCCTGGCTGTAGCGCTGTCCAATCACTGCGCAGAGCGTCACAGACAGGGAGAAGGTGAGTTTTTTTTACTCCCTGGCTGTGACGCTCTGCGCAGTGATTGGACAGCGCTACAGCCAGGGAGAAGGAACGCCCAGGGAGAGAAGCTGATGTCTCCTCCCTGGTGTTCCCATAGTAGTAATTAGTATACAGCACGGGAGACGGTAACGGGGCCACAGCGGGCGGACGGAGCGGCGCCCAGGAATAATAGTAAGTGCAGGAAGATCCCTGGGCGCCGCTCTACATGTCCTGCTACTTAGTTAATAAAGTCCGGACCCATGAAAGGTCCCATGGTTAATTATTATTGGTGGCACAGTGGCCACAGTCCCTCCCCTTCTCCGCCCACTCTCTCCTCATTGGTGGCAGCATCACAGTTGGAAGGAACGCTCTCCTTCCTTCCCGCTGTGCGGCCGCCCGCTGTGTGCTATGTGCTGGCGTCTCTGCTCCTCTGTATTGCCGCGGCCCGGCAAACAATCTTCCAGGGCCCAGTCCTGGGCCGTGGCACGGCGGTTGGGGCCGCTGGTCTAAAGCACCTGTAAAGATTGTACTGACCCTTGCAAGTGCATGGATGTAAACTGCTGAGTAAGTAAGACTACTGGTCTCATCATTGTCTGTACTAACATGTGCAACATTCAGGGATTCTGCCTTGCACCCCAAAGCCTATCTATATCAAGGTCCCCTCCACTACCACCAGGCATAGGGCCATAGAACCAGATTGTGCCCGAGGGAAGAAAGGGTGTGCCCTCCTATCACTGCATGGCCCAGTAAGCACTGGAGTGAGAGCTGCCTCCATAACTACACTAGTCCTCTCCACTCTCCTCTGCTACCCCCTCCCGGGGTTGCTACACATTTGACATTTCCAACAGAAGGGACTAGAACCAAAGTTCAGGAGACTGTTGGGTAAACTGTTTCAGTCTGGACAGGACAAGATCTGGTATAAAGATAGAGACAGAAATACACATGTCAGTCCTGGATGCAAAAACAGCACCAGGAGTGTCTGAAAAGTAAGGTGAGAAGCGCCAGTCACTGCACATTAAAGTCTCATCGCTGTGACCACAGGGGAAACACGTGAGGTGACGGTGGGCCAATGGGTCGGCAGTGCAGTGGATGGGAAGACAGCACTAAATCCTCCGGGGCACTCTCAGTTGCAGGGAACACCAGCCAGAGGGATGTTGAGGTGCCCTTGATGGTGGTAGTGTTTAGGGTGCTTGTGGCGGCTGGGCCCCTGGTTCGTGACCCCAGCAACGTTAGGTGCAAATGTTGAGTGTAGTAGTGGAAATGATGAGGAGTCAGTTGTTATCAAACAGTTGAACATTTACTAAATCAATTGTCTTCAGGTAATCAGTACAGACACAGTTCATTTGTACAGGGATGCTCAACCTGCGGCCCTCCAGCTGTTGTAAAACTACAACTCCCATCATGCTCGGCTGCAGGCTGATAGCTGTAGGCTTTCCGAGCATGCTTGGAGTTGTAGTTTTGCAACAGCTGGAGGGCCGCAGGTTGAGCATCCCTGCATTTGTATGATATAAGTGATGACTCAATTGTATTCCACACATCAGGTTTAGGCAATTGTCAGTTGAGGAGTCTTCTTTAGGATTGACACTTTACAGGCAAGACTTCTGTAATTATTCTAAGTCCAAACTATAGCACTCTGGTACTAAATATGCTGTTTTCTACTTATCTTGAGCGATCCGATAAGGGCCTTCCCCTTGTGGCAGGCATCAGTCTTCTGCTACATTATTTGCAGGATGCTCTCCTGAAGTAATCAGGTTTTTAGGTTTTTCACTATATCCCGGAAGGCTTCTAGTGAATAAGGACAATTCTGCGCAATAATTATCCATTCGTGTCTTGGAAAGTTGCTCTTAGGCACTGGTGCTGATAAAGTCCATAAGCTAGACTCAGCTGTAACCCACACTAGGCTTGCTTCATATTTAGACATAGACTCACTGTCTGGTGCTTGGCTGCTATAGATAAATGTTAGGTGTACTCCCTTAGCCTGGCCATGACCAAGGGGTAGAAATGGCAGACTACATGGTGGACGATGCCTGTTCCTCTCCTCCTCTCACTAACTACTAACGTCCTCTGAGCTAGACACACCCAAACTATATATATTATGTGGTGCCAGCACCACCTAGGGGCGAATAAGTGTAATCACATTGCCAGCCTGATAATAGGAAATACTATACAATGCAAATACATAGGCAGATGTTTAAAGTGTCCCATTTACACACATATGTGGGACGCTGCATACCCCACTGCTAAAAGATGAGTCGTCCTCGATGTTTGCAGTGATTGAAGCTGTGGATCTCTATGCCATCACCTAAAATACACCAAATACGCTCCACACACAAATATGTATATGTTCATTGCAATGTACTATCATGACACTTCGATAACCTCCTGTAATAAAGGGTTATGCACAACAACACAAATTAGGCAATTTATCACATACACATTTTGCATATTTCACATTTCAGTATTGCATATTATTGCACAAGGTAGCAAAATGGGATAATGGGTGTTGTTCTTCTTCTTTACTTGACGGGGATAAAATGGCCGGTGATCTCACATTTTGAGCAATGCAGTCCATGACATAGTCATGAGACAAAGTCCATCATTGATTTGGGGTATGAATAATTTTTTATCCGATAGGTTAAGGTGCAAAGTCTTTTACATAGGATAAGGCACAGAAAAGTCTTTCTGGGTGCATTTCTTGAACGTTGCATAAACTTTTTAGTTTTTAAAGTCCCTGATAACTTGAGAAGGGGGGAAAAAGGGAATAAAATGGCACAAAACAAGGTGCAACTGGGATAGCAGCATTAATGAAGATGGAGTCCAGCAGGTAGTCCTGAATAATTTGAAATAATGGGGCAAAGGACTCCAATGTGGCCTGGGGAACTGCCACTGAACATAAACTTCAACACAGAGTTCAGTATGGGAAGGATTTGGCCATATAGGGTTACATGGCGACTAACCTATGTTCCTGATATTGGCGGGCAGTCTGGCTGAAGGGTCCCACAATGCGGAGATGCCGGAGAACATTGCTGCTTCGTCTGCGATGGCGGCAGGGACGAACCGGGTTCCAATCACCAATGTGGCGGGACGAACCTCCTCTGCTCGGGTAAGTGCGGTCTGTATTTCCCGGACGTGGGTCTACAGCTCCTCTTCACTCCAGGCCGCAGTTGAAGACGGCCCAATAACTACCAGGGGAGCAGTAAGGATTTCTGTCTCCGCTCTCCTAATCGCGGCCTCAGGCGTAAGGCCCTCGCTCTCCTCCGGTGCTTGCGCTGCACTTTTCTCAGCAATGCTGCCTCTTTCTCCATGGCGTACTCTCGCGTTACTTCAACGTGCGCATGCACGTCACGCTCCTCTAGGGCGCCGGGCCCGCCTCCTAGGGTTGTATGCATGAAGGAGGGGGGCAGTACTGGCTTCTGAAGTCCAGCAGCTGGGTAAGCAATACAATGCAAATTAGGTTGCTTTACATAATAGGCTTGGCTTAGCTTTTCCCGCTTTGAAGGGGGTGTAACACAGTGTTCCCACTCTGGAGGGGGCATCTCTACAATTGATGGTGCAGCAAATACACCAAGAAGCTCTCCGGCGGCCATTTTAGGTACAAAATGGGAATCCATTCCCTGGCAGCAAACAGTGTTGTTGAATATGCATTTTTCTACTGTTGAGAATGCGATTTTGCAACAGATGACTTACTATAGTATTCTCACGTAGTTCCAAGTTATTTGAACAACTCTGCAGCTTAATAAAGGCGTTTGCATTCAAGCACATATACATTTTCTCAACTAGGTAATGGATATGGTTAATACACGGTGTACAGTTCATTTAAAGGCACAGAAGCATTTTTAATATCCTGTTCTTTATAGCAATATGGCACAAAGGATTTTGTATCCTGTTCGTGACGCCAATTCTATGCAGGGGACCGCAAGGGAAACACATGAGGTGATGGTGGGCTGATGGGGGTAGTAGTTCATTTGTACTCACAGTTAGCAGAGCCTCCCTGGGGTCGGCAGTGCAGTGGATGGGAAGACAGCACTAAATCCTCTGGGGCACTCTCTATTGCAGGGAACACCAGCCAGATGGTAGTTGAGGTGCCCTTGATGGTGGTGGTGTTTAGGGTGCTTGTGGCAGCTGGGCCTCTGGTTTGTGATGCCAGCACCGTTAGGTGCATATGTTGAGTGTAGTAATGGAAATGATGAGGAATCAGTTGTTATCAAACAGTTGAACATTTACTAAATCAATTGTCTTAAGGTAGTCAGTACAGACACATTTCTTTTGTATGATATAAGTGATGACTCAGAAATAAGCTCAATTGTATTCCACTTATCAGGTTTAGGCAATTGTCAGTTGAGGAGTTCTCTTTAGGATTGACACTTTACAGGCAAGACTTCTGTAATTATAAGTCCAAACTATAGCACTCTGGTACTAAATATGCTGTTTTCTACTTATCTTGAGCGATCCGATAAGGGCGTTCCCCTTGCGGCAGGCATCAGTCTTCTGCTACATTATTTGCAGGATGCTCTCCTGAAGTAATCAGGTTTTTAGGTTTCCACTATATCCCGGAAGGCTTCTAGTGAATAAGGACAATTCTGCGCACTAATTATCCATTTGTGACCTAGCACCAGGGCTCGAGTCCTGCGGGAACGTATGGGAACGGCGTTCCTGCACTTTTTCTATAGCAGGAACACCGGTCCCTTTCAGGGCCGCCCGTCTTTAACGCCGGGCAAAAGGACCAGGAAGTGGTGAAGGCTTTGTACTCACCGCTTCCTAGTCCTCTGTAGGTAACGCTTGAAGTTAAAATATACCATCGGTTTGGAGAAAACTCTGATCCGATGGTATATTCTAAATCCGAGGCGTTCCCGTGGTGGGAGGGCGCACTGTCCACCAATGATTTTAATACAGGGTGAGGGCGCACTGGGGGCTGATGGAGAGGCACTGGGGGCTGATGGAGAGGGTACTGGGGGCTGGTGAGAGGCACTGGGAGCTAATGGAGATGCACTGACTGGGGGCTGATGGAGAGGCACTGGGGGCTGATGGAGAGGCACTGGGGACTGATGGAGAGGAACTGGGGGCTAGTGAGAGGCACTGTTAGAGAGGCACTGGGAGCTGATGGAGATGCACTGACTGGGGGCTGATGGAGAGGCACTGGGGGCTGATGGAGAGGCACTGGGGACTGATGGAGAGGAACTGGAGGCTAGTGAGAGGCACTGTTAGAGAGGCACTGGGAGCTGATGGAGATGCACTGGGGGCTGGTGAGTGGCACCGGGGGCTGATGGAGAGGCACTGGGGGCTGTTGGAGAGGCACTGGGGGCTGTTGAGAGGCACTGGGGGCTGATGGAAACTCTACTGAGGGCTGCTATGAGGCTACTGGGGGGCTGCTATGAGGCTCTTGGGGGGCTGATATATGGCTACTGGGGGCTGATATAAGGCTACTGGGGGTTGCTATAAGGCTACTGGGGGCTGCTATAAGGCTACTGGGGGCTGCTATGAGGCATGGGGCTCTTATCTGAGGTCTGATTGGGGGTCATTCATATTGGGGTCTGAGCTGAGGTGTGATCTGAGGTCTTATTAACATTGGGGATTTTATTGGGGCTGTTAGCTGAGGTCTGATTAACATTGGGGGTCTGATTGGTGGTCTGACCTGAGGTGTAATGAAAAATATATTTTTTCCGGAGCAGCTTGGAGAAAAATGGCTCACAGTCTCCCACACTCCTTCTGCACGGCCAAGCCAGCCAGCACCCCTGAGGCCAAGCCTGTCAGCACCCCTGAGGCCAAGCCTGTCAGCACCCCTGAGGCCAAGCCTGTCAGCACTCCTGAGGCCAAGCCTGTCAGCACCCCTGATGCCAAGCCTGTCAGCACCCCTGAGGCCAAGCCTGCCAGCACCCCTGAGGCCAAGCCTGCCAGCACCCCTGAGGCCAAGCCTGCCAGCACCCCTGAGGCCAAGCCTGCCAGCATCCCTGAGGCTAAGCCAGCCAGCACCCCTGAGGCCAAACCAGCCAGCACCCCTGAGGCCAAGCCAGCCAGCACCCCTGAGGCCAAGACTGTCAGCACCCCTGAGGCCAAGCCTGTCAGCACCCCTGAGGCCAAGCCTGCCAGCACCCCTGAGGCCAAGCCTGCCAGCACCCCTGAGTCTTCAGAACTGTAAGTAAATTATATATAAGGGGAGCTTATAATATGAAAGAGACGAATTATGTCTAAACAGACATATAGCGCAAATTCCAGTTTTTGTTTACGTTTTATGTTGCACTGAATTTTCTGCGATATATATATATCATTTTTATTTTTTATTTTTTGGGAGGGGAGGGTCGGGGTGGCAGTGGATCTTTGGTGAGTTTCACACTTTTTTTCCCATGACTTGACCCCTGCCTAGCACTTGGAAAGTTGCTTTCAGGCACTTGTGCTGAGGAGGTCCATAAGCTAGATTCAGCTGTAATCATCACTAGGCTTGCTTCATATTTAGACATAGACTTACAGTTGTTTTCAAAATTATTCAACCCCCACTGAAATTGAGTGTTTTGGCCAGTTTGACATTGATTTTGATCATTTCAGTCATCTTGTTTACAATTAAATCAAAGAGGCCCTTGTAAGTCAGACAAATATAACATAACATTTATAATGAAATAACCACAAATGTCTTTTCTGTGCTCACATCATTATCAGTTTTATTCAACCCCCAAGTGACATTCAATCTTAGTACAACATCCTTTTCCAGTTATAACAGCTTTTAAACGTGATGCATAGCTTGACACAAGTGTCTTGCAGCGATCTACGGGTATCTTCGCCCATTCTTCATGGGCAGAAGCCTCCAGTTCAGTCACATTCTTAGGCTCGCGCGTTGCAACTGCTTTCTTTGAGTCTCACCAGAGGTTCTCAATCGGATTTAAGTCTGGTGACTGCGATGGCCACTTCACAATGTTCCAGCCTTTAATCTGCAGCCATGCTCTAGTGGACTTGGAGGTATGCTTGGGATCATTGTCCTGTTGAAAGGTCCAACGTCTCCCAAGCCTCAGGTTTGTGACGGACTGCATCACATTTTCATCCAATATCTCCTGGTACTGAAGAGAATTCATGGTACCTTGCACACGCTGAAGCTTCCCTGTACCTGTAGAAGCAAAACAGCCCCAAAGCATGATTGACCCCCCGCCATGCTTCACAGTAGGCAAGGTGTTCTTTTCTTCATAGGTCTTGTTCTTCCTCCTCCAAACATAGCGTTGATCCATGGGCCCAAACAGTTCTAATTTTGTTTCATCAGTCCACAGAACACTATCCCAAAACTTTTGTGGTTTGTCCACATGACTTTTGGCATACTGCAGTCGACTCTTCTTATTCTTTGGAGACAGCAAGGGGGTGCGCCTGGGAGTTCTGGCATGGAGGCCTTCATTACGCAGTGTGCGCCTTATTGTCTGAGCTGAAACTTCAGTACCCATGCAATGAGCAGGACACTGGGTCAGTGGGCATGCTATGCAGTGGGTCAGTTTATATGTATATAAGTTCGTGACGCCAGTTGCAGCTTGCGCAGGTACTGTAGCAGGGCCCTTTAAGATGTTATGAGCTCACGTACTAGGTAAGGAATGCCAGAGGGGGATAATGTCTCTGTATAGCAGAGTTGGTAGTGTCAACGGTGTCTCCTACCTGTGGTACAGTTGGACTCCTGTATCCCGGCTCACATGCAACAAAATTGAGTGCTGTTAATAGGAGTAATTGAGGAATGATGGGATTCCACACAGATAATAGGGTCAAACTTGTCTTTACTTGGTGATATGATATGCAGCTTTTGATCCATACAAGTTACAGCTTTAGTCTAGGGTTCCAGCAGGTATTGGCAATATGTGGCACAAATTTATATATATTCTGCATCTGATCATACGCCTATTAGAATCTGGCAGGTATCTATCTTCTGCTCTGTCTGTGGTCTACTTGATTTGGGCCTGACTAGCTGGTGAGGTACTTATCTTCTCCTTGTCTTGGAATCTTTACTTACAGGACTGCTCGCAGGGTATGATGGTGGCTTCCTGGAGATCTGATAGTTCTGTGAAGGGCTGCTTTCCTTGTCCACCAGCTGAGGTAAGGGACTCAGGCTGGGAAGGTTGATCTGGGGCCTCAGCCGAGGCTTGGATCCTTGGTTGGGGTCCCTGTTTCTGGGATCTCCTACTAACACAGCCTACCCCAGCAGGGGGGTGGCTCACACTGACTAGAACTTTCCTTCCTCCCCCTGAAGTAGGATGTGGGAACATTCCACTCCTCCTCAGAAAAGGGGAGAGCTAGCCTGGAATGGACTATTCCAGCCTAGATCTATTAACTAACTATGGTCTGCTTACATATTGCTGCCACCTGCTGGTGTACTTTGAGAATTACAGCAAATATATAAAATACAGGCATAGAAATACATACATTGGTAATGCACGGTTATATTACATCAGATGGAAATACACATGTACACCTAACATTATGAAGCAGGGTGAAGGAGTTTTAGTGACATACTCTGGGATGTTACCCCCACATCTGACAAATCTTTTTTCAGTTCCTCAGCAGTCACACAGGGACTTTTCTCCACTTTGCGCTTCAGGTAGCGCACAGCAGTCGAAGTCAGCATCTTCTTTCTGCCACGACCAGGTAGCGTTTCAACAGTGCCCTTTGCCTTGAATTTGCGAATGATGTTTCCTATGGTGTCTCTTGGTATGTTTAACATCTTTGCAATCTTCTTATAGCCATTGCCCTTCCTGTGAAGAGAAATCACCTCTTCTCTTGTCTTCCTGGACCATTCTCTTGACTTCACCATGTTTGTAAACACACCAGTAAATGTCTAGAAGGAGCTGAGTATCACAGTCCTTTTACATCTGCCAAATTGGTGCTTATTATGCTTGATTGCTGCTCCTTGACATCCACAGGTGTTTTCAATACCTGATCGAAAACACTTGAATGAACCTCTGTTCTTAAGAGTGGTAGTCTTTAAGGGGTTGAAGAATTGTGTCAATGAAGAAATCACAAAAAAAACATTTAATACTGTATTACAAAAACAATTGATGTCATTTTAGTTGCATTTGGTTCTTTAACCACCTCCGGACCGCCTTGGTTGATTCATTCCTCCTGGACGCATCCGTGCGTCATCTCGTGAGACGCGAGATTTCCTGTGAACGCGCGCACACAGGCGCGCGCGTTTACAGGATCGGAAGGTAAGCGAGTGGATCTCTAGCCTGCCAGCGGCGATCGTTCGCTGGCAGGCTGGAGATGCGATTTTTTTAACCCCTAACAGGTTTATTAGACGCTGTTTTGATAACAGCGTCTAATATACCTGCTACCTGGTCCTCTGGTGGTCCCTTTTGTTTGGATCGACCACCAGAGGACACAGGTAGCTCAGTAATAAGTAGCACCAAGCACCACACTACACTACCCCCCCTGTCACTTATTAACCCCTTATTAACCCCTGATCACCCCTGATCACCCCATATAGACTCCCTGATCACCCCCTGTCATTGATCACCCCCCTGTCATTGATCACCCCTCTGTAAGGCTCCATTCAGACGTCCGTATGATTTTTACGGATCCACTGATACATGGATCGGATCCGCAAAACGCATACGGACATCTGAATGCAGCCTTACAGGGGGGGTGATCAATGATGGGGGTGATCACCCCATATAGACTCCCTGATCACCCCCCTGTCATTGATCACCCCCCTGTAGGGCTGCATTCAGATGTCCGTATGATTTTTACGGATCCACTGATACATGGATCGGATCCGCAAAACGCATACGGACATCTGAATGCAGCCTTACAGGGGGGTGATCAATGACGGGGGTGATCACCCCATATAGACTCCCTGATCACCCCCCTGTCACTGATCACCCCCCTGTAAGGCTGCATTCAGATGTCCGTATGATTTTTACGGATCCACTGATACATGGATCGGATCCACAAAACGCATACGGACATCTGAATGCAGCCTTACAGGGGGGTGATCAATGACGGGGGTGATCACCCCATATAGACTCCCTGATCACCCCCCTGTCATTAATCACCCCCCTGTCATTGATCACCCCCCTGTAAAGCTCCATTCAGACGTCCGTATGATTTTTACGGATCCACTAATACATGGATCGGATCCGCAAAACACATACGGACGTCTGAATGGAGCCTTACAGGAGGGTGATCACCCCATATAGACTCCCTGATAACCCCCCTGTCATTGATCACCCCCCTGTCATTGATCACCCCCTTGTAAGGCTCCATTCAGACGTCCGTATGATTTTTACGGATCCACTAATACATGGATCGGATCCGCAAAACACATACGGACGTCTGAATGGAGCCTTACAGGGGGGTGATCAATGACAGGGGGTGATCACCCCATATAGACTCCCTGATCACCCCCCTGTCATTGATCACCCCCCTGTCATTGATCACCCCCCTGTCATTGATCACCCCCCTGTAAGGCTGCATTCAGATGTCCGCATGATTTTTACGGATCCACTGATACATGGATCGGATCCGCAAAACACATACGGACATCTGAATCGAGCCTTATAGGAGGGTGATCAATGACGGAGGTGATCACCCCATATAGACTCCCTGATCACCCCCCTGTCATTGATCACCCCCCTGTCATTGATCACCCCCCTGTAAGGCTGCATTCAGATGTCCATATGATTTTTACGGATCCACTGATTCATGGATCGGATCTGCCACACACATACGGACATCTGAATGGAGCCTTATAAGGGGGTGATCAATGACAGGGGGGGTGATCACCCCATATAGACTCCCTGATCACCCCCCTGTCATTGATCACCCCCCTGTAAGGCTCCATTCAGAAATCTTTTTGGCCCAAGTTAGCGGAATTTATAATTTTTTTTCTTACAAAGTCTCATATTCCACTAACTTGTGTCAAAAAATTAAATCTCACATGAACTCACCATACCCCTCACGGAATCCAAATGCGTAAAAATTTTTAGACATTTATATTCCAGACTTCTTCTCACGCTTTAGGGCCTCTAGAATGCCAGGGCAGTATAAATACCCCACATGTGACCCCATTTCGGAAAGAAGACACCCCAAGGTATTCGCTGAGGGGCATATTGAGTCCATGAAAGATTTAAATTTTTGTCCCAAGTTAGCGGAAAGGGAGACTTTGTGAAAAAAAATAAAAATAATCAATCAATTTGTGCCAAAAAAAAAATATTTCGATGAACTCGCCATGCCCCTCATTGAATACCTTGGGGTGTCTTCTTTCCAAAATGGGGTCACATGTGGGGTGCCCTGGCATTTTAGGGGCCCTAAAGCGTGAGAAGAAGTCTGGGATCCAAATGTCTAAAAATGCCCTCATAAAAGGAATGTGGGCCCCTTTGCGCATCTAGGCTGCAAAAAAGTGTCACACATCTGGTATCGCCGTACTCAGGAGAAGTTGGGCAATGTGTTTTGGGGTGTCATTTTACATATACCCATGCTGGGTGAGATAAATATCTTGGTCAAATGCCAACTTTGTATAAAAAATGGGAAAAGTTGTCTTTTGCCGAGATTTTTCTCTCACCCAGCATGAGTATATGTAAAAAGACACCCCAAAACACATTGCCCAACTTCTCCTGAATACGGCGATACCACATGTGTGACACTTTTTTGCAGCCTAGGTGGGCAAAGGGGCCCACATTCCAAGGAGCACCTTTCGGATTTCACAGTTCATTTACCTACTTACCACACATTAGGGCCCCTAGAATGCCAGGGCAGTATAACTACCCCACAAGTGACCCCATTTTGGAAAGAAGACACCCCAAGGTATTCCGTGAGGGGCATGGCGAGTTCCTAGAATTTTTTATTTTTTGTCACAAGTTAGCGGAAAATTATGATTTTTTTTCCTTACAAAGTCTCATATTCCACTAACTTGTGACAAAAAATAAAAACTTCCATGAACTCACTATGCCCATCACGAAATACCTTGGGGTGTCTTCTTTCCAAAATGGGGTCACTTGTGGGGTAGTTATACTGCCCTGGCATTTTAGGGGCCGAATGCGTGAGAAGTGGTTTGAAATCAAAATTTGTAAAAAAATGGCCGGTGAAATCCGAAAGGTGCTCTTTGGAATGTGGGCCCCTTTGCCCACCTAGGCTGCAAAAAAGTGTCACACATGTGGTATCCCCGTACTCTGGAGAAGTTGGGCAATGTGTTTTGGGGTGTCTTTTTACATATACCCATGCTGGGTGAGAGAAATATCTTGGCAAAAGACAACTTTGCCCATTTTTTTATACAAAGTTGGCATTTGACAGAGATATTTATCTCACCCAGCATGGGTATATGTAAAATGACACCCCAAAACACATTGCCCAACTTCTCCTGAGTACGGAGATACCACATGTGTGACACTTTTTTGCAGCCTAGGTGGGCAAAGGGGCCCACATTCCAAAGAGCACCTTTCGGATTTCACCGGCCATTTTTTACAGATTTTGATTTCAAACTACTTACCACACATTAGGGCCCCTAGAATCCCAGGGCAGTATAACTACCCCACAAGTGACCCCATTTTGGAAAGAAGACACCCCAAGGTATTCGCTGATGGGCATAGTGAGTTCATGGAAGTTTTTATTTTTTGTCACAAGTTAGTGGAATATGAGACTTTGTAAGAAAAAAAATAAAAAATCATAATTTTCCGCTAACTTGTGACAAAAAATTAAAAATTCTAGGAACTCGCCATGCCCCTCACGGAATACCTTGGGGTGTCTTCTTTCCAAAATGGGGTCACTTGTGGGGTAGTTATACTGCCCTGGCATTCTAGGGGCCCAAATGTGTGGTAAGTAGTTTGAAATCAAAATCTGTAAAAAAATGGCTGGTGAAATTCGAAAGGTGCTCTTTGGAATGTGGGCCCCTTTGCCCACCTAGGCTGCAAAAAAGTGTCACACATGTGGTATCTCCGTACTCAGGAGAAGTTGGGCAATGTGTTTTGGGGTGTCATTTTACATATACCCATGCTGGGTGAGATAAATATCTTGGTCAAATGCCAACTTTGTATAAAAAAATTGGAAAAGTTGTCTTTTGCCAAGATATTTATCTCACCCAGCATGGGTATATGTAAAATGACACCCCAAAACACATTGCTCAACTTCTCCTGAGTACGGAGATACCACATGTGTGACACTTTTTTCCAGCCTAGGTGGGCAAAGGGGCCCACATTCCAAAGAGCACCTTTCGGATTTCACCGGCCATTTTTTACAGATTTTGATTTCAAACTACTTACCACACATTTGGGCCCCTAGAATGCCAGGGCAGTATAACTACCCCACAAGTGACCCCATTTTGGAAAGAAGACACCCCAAGGTATTCGCTGATGGTCATAGTGAGTTCATAGAAGTTTTTATTTTTTTGTCACAAGTTAGTGGAATATGAGACTTTGTAATAAAAAAATAAAAATAAAAAAAAATCATCATTTTCCGCTAACTTGTGACAAAAAATAAAAAGTTCTTTGAACTCACTATGCCCATCAGCGAATACCTTAGGGTGTCTACTTTCCGAAATGGGGTCATTTGTGGGGTGTTTGTACTGTCTGGGCATTGTAGAACCTCAGGAAACATGACAGGTGCTCAGAAAGTCAGAGCTGCTTCAAAAAGCGGAAATTCACATTTTTGTACCATAGTTTGTAAATGCTATAACTTTTACCCAAACCATTTTTTTTTTTACCCAAACATTTTTTTTTTATCAAAGACATGTAGAACAATAAATTTATATATGGATGTCGTTTTTTTTGCAAAATTTTACAACTGAAAGTGAAAAATGTCATTTTTTTGCAAAAAAAATCGTTAAATTTCGATTAATAACAAAAAAAGTAAAAATGTCAGCAGCAATGAAATACCACCAAATGAAAGCTCTATTAGTGAGAAGAAAAGGAGGTAAAATTCATTTGGGTGGTAAGTTGCATGACCGAGCAATAAACGGTGAAAGTAGGGTAGGTCAGAAGTGTAAAAAGTGGCCTGGTCATTAAGGGTGGTTAAAAAGTCCTTGTAAGATTTCATTCTGAACACAATTACAAATGTACACTAAATTCCCTAAAACCCTTTACAGCATTGGGGGTTGAATAATTTGGAACACAACTGTACTGTCTGGTGCTTGGCTGCTGCAGATAAATGTTCGCTGTACTCCCTTTGCCTGGCCATGACCAAGGGTTAGAAATGGCAGACTACATGGTGGACGATGCCTGTTTCTCTCCTCCTCCACACTTGCTTTTCCTCCTCTCACTAACTACTAACGTCCTCTGAGCTAGACACACCCAAACTATATATATTATGCGGTGCCACCACCACCTAGGGGCGAATGGGTGTAATGACATTGCCAGCCTGATAATAGGAAATACCATACAATGCAAATACATAGGCAGATGTTTAAAAAAGTCCCATTTACACACATATGTGGGACGCTTCAGTTACACTTGGTGCAGCCGGCAGGATGGTTTCAATCATGGCCACAGAGGGACACTGCCGAATTCAAGTGGTGCTCTGCTAAAACACTTACCACAATTTAACCTACTATTAGTAGAAGGGCAGCCTAATTTTGAAATTTGGCTCCACTTCTGAACATAGATGTCAGGAGGATAGTGCTCTTGGAATCCACACAGATAGCACTACAAAGATGCCTACAACAGTCCTGGGTCATGTGACCTCACCTGATCTTCTTGGGACAGAAGGCTTCATAATGCTGGATTTACACATCCAATTTGTTGGGCAGATTACTGGGAACAAATTTTAGTACAAATTCTTGTTCCCAATAATCTGCCCATATAAAAGTTGCCACTGGCCACCCAATGAACAAGCGACACACTCATTCATTGGGTGAATTCGTCTTTCATGCATCCACCTCAATGATCGTTTCTGGGCAGCAGATTATACTGTGTAAACAGCACTTTGCTGCCCATAAACAATGAAGCTATATTCATCTCTGGTCCCTATACAGTAGAGTTGATTGCTGCATGCAGATCTTCACCTCCACTGATGAGCACCTATTGTTGGGAAGAAACACTTTTTTCAGATAATCATCTTCTCACAGGACATTGAAAATCTGTAACGCCCCAGAGTGGCATTACCACCTTTGCACCTCGCTACTGTCTCTATTGGTTAACCTCATGTCATCATGCATATTTATTCCAGGTCCAAACACTGTGCATTTCCTTATTTGCAACTGTTATGTTCATGTGTAATGTGCCTGGTTCGCCAGCAGGTGGCAGCAAATTCGGCAAAGCTACAGTTAGGTAGAATAGAGCTTTCCATTCCATTCTAACCCCCTCTTTGGAGGAGTGGGCAAGTCCAATATCCTGCAGGAAGGGTGGGGACCGGTGAGAAGCAGTCTAGCTTACTCCCAGCTAGAGGAAGGAGGGTGTGCTGGGCACGTCTCTGCTGGACGTTCCCAGGCCAAGTCAAGCCAGCCAGAGCACCTTCAGCTCTGCTGGATGTGAAGGCCACAGCTTAGAGCCTCAGGAGCCAGGAGGAGAGTTCCCTGGCATAATTAAGAGACAGACTGCAGAGAGAAGTTGCAGCATAAAGAAGAAGCTGAGTTATACAGCAATCCTGTCAGTACAGCAGAGCTAGAGAGCAACAGATGTAGCTCAGTTTGCCTGCCAGAGTTTTAATTCTAAAGCCTGTTGGGACCAAGACAAAGTTTGAAGATTGTTTCTGATGAATGTGTCACGGGTAGAGTCACGCGAATCAAGATAGAGCGGAGGTGCACCCCCTGAGCTGCCACCCGGTCCCCTGTCCCTGCCTACTTGCACCACCCGCCCTAGGTGACGGAGCGACAGTCCCTAACTTACTAAGTGCAAGCAGAAAGAAAGAGACAGCAGGGAAGAGGACAGCCACTGAGAAGTTACAATAAGCGGACAAGGGGTAGAACAAAAACGGAAGGCGAGGCGGGTCAACTAGCCGAGGTCAGTCCAGGAGGTCACGTCAGAACAAGGGAAGAGGCAAAGACAAATCCGTAAACCAGCCGAGGTCAAAATCCGAGATGTAGCGTCAAGGTACAGGGAGCAGGCAGAAGTTGTGTCAAGAAGCTGATCGAGGTTCAATTCCAGAGGTAGCTAAATAACCATAAAGTACACAGCCTATAGGGCGAAAATCACAGGCAACCTGTAGCCAGCAGGCCGCCTGTATTTATAGTGGGGAGTGAGGGTCATGTGACGTGGCCAGCGTCACATGACCGACAGACAGACAAGTCGAGCACCGAGTGATCAGCTCGGCGCTCAAGGCAGACCTAGGAGCAGGGAGCTACCCAGCTAGCAAAGCCGCCCTGGGAACGATGCCAAACACAGATCCTCGCTCCCGAAGCTAAGCAGCAGGTCTGCGGCTGATGGGAGACCGAGTGCGCCTTCGGCGTCCCGTTACAGTACCTCCCCTTTTATGAGGGGCCACCGGACCCAAGCATTGTGGATGAGGTTTCTCAGGGTGTTCCCGGTGAAATTTAGTAATTAACCTGGAAGCATGCATCCTAGACATAGGTATCCAGGACCTCTCCTCAGGTCCAGAAGCTTTCCAGTCGACCAGGTATTGAAAGGAATTTCTAATCTTTCTGACATCTATTATTTTAGAAATAATGAATTCCTCCTGACCCTCAGCCTCCACAGGTGGAGGAGGTTTTTTAACCGGAACTTCTGGTGACACATATTTCTTAAGTAACAACTTATGGAACACATTATGTATACGGAGGGAGTCGGGTAGCTTAAGTCTAAAAGATACTGGGTTAATAAGCTCAATAATATTGTATGGTCCAATGAAACACGGCGAGAATTTCTTAGAACATTGTTTCAAAGCAAGATTTTTAGTCGACAACCACACCATATCGCCGAGTACAAAATTTACCCCCTTGGAACGTCTCTTATTGGCATGTTTACACTGGGTTTCCTGGGCCTTTTCCAGGTTCGATTGAACCTGCGCCAAGACTGTGCACAGTCTAGAGGTAAAATAATCTGCCTGCGGGTTGAGTGAGGATACAGAGGGATTAGAACTAAAGCGAGGATGCAAACCACTGTTACAAAATTAACCCGATTGTTGATGGCGAATTCTGCCAACGGGAGGTATCTCACCCATAGGAGTTGATTATGTGATACATAGCACCTTATAAAAAGCTCCACTGCCTGATTTAACTGTTCCATCTGCCCATTGGTCTGTGGATGGAAAGCAGACGAAAAGGACAAAGAGATGTCGCATCTTCTACAAAAAGCCCTCCAAAAGCTAGAAACAAACTGAACGCCTCTATCAGAGATGATATTCTCAGGGACACTATGCAGACGTACCACATGTTCAATGAACAAGGATGCTAAGGTCTTTGCATCAGGGAGCTTACTTAAAGGAACAAAGTGCACCATCTTGCTAAAAAACGGTCAACCACTACCCACACCACTGACTTCCCCTCAGAGAGGGGCAGATCAGAAATAAAATCCATGGAGATGTGAGACCATGGCTTGCAGGGAATGGGTAGTGGTTGTATTTCACCAGGGGGATGTGTTCTTGGGGTGTTAGACCGGGCACAAACATTGCAAGCTAAAATATAAGACCGTACATCCTTAGACAAAGTGTGCCACCAGAAAGACCTCAGCAGCAATTCCTTAGTGGCAGCAATACCTGGATGACCACACAGCACGGAGTCATGACATTAACCCAATAATTGAACACAAAAGCATTCAGGAACAAACAACTTATCTGCCGGTGTTTGTGGAGGAGCAAGTTGCTAAGCCTGTTGAATCTCAGAGGAAAGATCCGCAGAAACTGCTGCCACAAAGATGTTTGTCGGCAAGATGGGTTCCGGGGGGGTTGGATGGCATTAAAACTCTGGGACAAGGAATCTGCCTTAACATTTTTACTTCCTGGTCTGAAAGTAACAGAAAAGTTAAAACGAGTAAAAAACAGGGCCCATCTGGCTTGTCTAGGATTAAGGCGTTTGGCCGCCTCAAGAAACACTAAGTTCTTATGATCAGTGAAAACAGTAATACGGTGTCTAGCCCCTTCTAAAAAATGCCTCCATTCCTCAAATGCCCATTTTATGGCCAGTAACTCGCGGTTTCCAATATCGTAATTTCTCTCCGAAGGAGAGAACTTGCGAGAGAAGAAGGCGCATGGCCTTAAATTAGTGAGGTTAGAGGACCCCTGTGAAAGGACGGCCCCCACACCATCCTCTGAGGCATCAACCTCCACCACAAAAGGTTCCTCGGTATCGGGCTGAACCAAGACTGGAGCCATTTGGAAACAATTTTTTAGGGTATCAAAGGCTCGACAGGCCTCCAACGACCAGTTAACCAGATCCGAACCTTTTTTAGTTAGATCCGTGAGGGGTTTGGCAATAACAGAAAAATTCTTTATGAATTTACGATAAAAATTAGCGAATCCTAAAAAATGTTGGAGTGCCTTTAAGGAGGATGGTCTTACCCAGTCTTGGATAGCCTGAACCTTACTGGGATCCATTTTAAATGAATGAGGAGTAAGAATATAGCCACGATAGGAGATATCTTGAACTCCAAATACACATTTCTCTAATTTAACAGACAAAAGGTTCTCCCTGAGGATTTTAAGAACCAGTCTGATGTGAGACACATGAGAATCCCAGTCAGGTGAAAAGACAAGAATATCATCGAGATAAACAATCATAACTTTGCCAATAAGTTCTCTAAAAATATAATTCATGAAATTCTGAAACACAATTGGGGCATTGCAAAGACCAAATGGCATAACCAAATACTCAAAGTGTCCCTCTGGAGTATTAAAAGCAGTTTTCCACTCATCTCCCTCCTTAATACGAACTAGGTTATACGCTCCTCTCAAATCAAATTTAGAAAACCAAGAAGCACCCAAAATCTGGTTAAACAAATCAGGAATAAACGGGATGGAATACTGATTCCTAATAGTAATTTTATTCAAATTTCTGTAGTCAATGCAGGGCCTGACACCACCGTCCTTCTTTTTAACGAAAAAGAATCCTGCTCCCAGGGGAGAGGTGGAGGGCCTAATATGTCCCTTCTTGAGACTCTCCTGGATGTAGTCTTTCATGGACTTGCGCTCAGGACCGGACAGATTATAAATCCATCCTTTAGGAAATTTGGACTCAGGTATCAAGTCAATAACACAGTCATAAGTCCTATGGGGAGAGAGAGTATCTGTCTCAGTGGTGGAAAACACATCTGAATAATCAGAAATAAAATGAGGAATAATATCTGATGAAACCCCAGCTTGAACTACGGTTAAAGGGAACCTGTCACCAAAAAAAACCGCTTACTAAGCTGTTAATAGTACCTTATAGTGCTGCATAGTAGTTTCCTAATGCACTTTTTCATCGTTTAGCCGCATCCAGCCTCCTTGAGAAATCAATGTTTTATTTAGCCGCTGCCCCCTGCTTCAAGTCAGGTTTGAAGTCAAGGGGGCAGCGGCCTAGGCGTCTCCAATGCTGCTCTCCCCGCCTCCCGCCGCCTTTATTGACAAGCCGGATCTCAGTGCTGGGACCGCGCTCCCAGCCCGCATGCGCAGTAAAGGGCTGCTGTAGCGCGATCCCGGCTCCGGCTCGTACACTCAGCCGGCTTCAGTTTTGCTACTGCGCAGCCTTACATACTAGCGCAGTTACAGAAGATGCCGGGCGCATGCGCAGTAGCGAAACTGAAGCCGGCTGAGTGTACGAGCCGGAGCCGGGATCGCGCTAGAGCAGCCCTTTACTGCGCATGCGGGCTGGGAGCGCGGTCCCGGCACTGAGATCCAGCTTGTCAATAAAGGCGGCGGGAGGCGGGGAGAGCAGCATTGGAGACGCCTAGGCCGCTGCCCCCTTGACTTCAAACCTGACTTGAAGCAGGGGTCAGGGGCTGAATAAAACATTGATTTCACAAGGAGGCTGGATGCGGCTAAACGATGAAAAAGTGCATTCGAAAACTACTATGCAGCACTATAAGGTACTATTAACAGCTTAGTATGCGTTTTTTCAGTGACAGGTTCCCTTTAAGCAAGAATTACAGTTAGGCCCCCATCTCTCTAACTTGGCCGAACTCCAGTTAATGACCGGATTGTGTTGCTGAAGCCAGGTCATACCAAGGACTACCTGAACTGGAAGATTCTTTAAAACAAAGAAGGAACATTTCTCAGAGTGGCAGATCCCTACAGATAGGGTAACCTCCGGAGTACGGGGTTTTACTGTGCCCCCTAGCAGGGAGGTAGAATCGATAGCGACAACCTGGATCGGAGTGGGCAATTCTAGTATAGTAATTCCCATCTGATCAACAAATTTGTAATCAATAAAACTAAAAGCTGACCCTGAATCTACAAAGGCATTTCCTGACCCCTTTAAGACCCCAAAGGTAATAGAAACCGGCAGTAATAGTTTACTTCTTACCACCTCCGGGAGTACCTTGTCCTTGAATCCCTCAGACTTGGATGATTTTTCAGAAGGTGGAGCTTTAGGACACTGACGGATCCAGTGTTCGGGATCCCCACAATAAAAACAAGAGCCGCGAAGACGATGTAGTTCTCTTCGCGTCATCCCGAGTTGCATGGGCTCGTCCGAGTGGGCTTCCCTCCTGGTTTCAAGGGGGGAGTCTCAGGTTGAAGAAGGGTATGAGGAGAAAACAAATGCTCCCGCTGTGTCTCTATGATCCGTCTATCTAGTCTGATGGCTAGCGTCATGGTCTCCTCTAAAGAGTCTGGACAGGGATAACAAACCAACATATCCTTTAGCTTTTCAGTCAAGCCTGCCCTAAATTGGCATTTGAGCGCGGGTTCGTTCCAGCCCGAAGGAATGCACCACTTGCGAAACTGCGTACAATAATCCTCCACGGGACGATTTCCCTGAGTGAGGGCCTTAGATTGGATCTCTGCCACAGAGGCTCGGTCAGGTTCATCATAAAGAACCCCTAACGCCTGGAAAAAGAGGTCCACAGAGTTAAGACAAGGGGAATCTGGTGGTAAAGAAAAGGCCCATTCCTGGGGGTCCCCTTGAAGCAAGGAAATGATAATACCAACCCTCTGTGGGTCAGGGCCGGAGGAGTGGGGTCATAGTCGAAAATGACCCCACTAAAGTTTACAGCTTTCCTTGAAAGCTAAAAAACTTCGACAGTCACCCGAAAACCGATTGGGCAATTTAATGTGAGGTTCCACCTGAACGGTGGCGGGAGCAAGGATAGGGGGAGTTCAGACGGTCTCCTGAACTTCTAGTCTCTCCCCAAGTTCCTGTACTATTTGAGCAAGACCCTTCACATGTTCGATGAGGCTCTGTATAGGGTCCATGCTGAATTTGGGCCTGTGATTCTGTCACGGGTAGAGTCACGGGAATCAAGATAGAGAGGAGGCGCACCCCCTGAGCTGCCACCCGGTCTTCTGTCCCTTCCTACTTGCACCACCCGCCCTAGGTGACGGAGCGCAACTGGATGACGGTCCCTAACCTACTAAGTGCAAGCAGAAAGAAAGAGACAGCAGGGAAGAGGACAGCCACTGAGAAGTTACAATAAGCGGACAAGGGGTAGAACAAAAACGGAAGGCGAGGCGGGTCAACTAGCCAAGATCAGTCAAGGAGGTCACGTCAGAACAAGGGAAGAGGCAAAGACAAATCCGTAAACCAGCCGAGGTCAAAATCCGATATGTAGCGTCAAGGTACAGGGAGCAGGCAGAAGAGGTGTCCAGAGGCGGATCGAGGTTCAATTCCAGAGGTAGCTAAATAACCATAAAGTAAACAGCCTATAGGATGAAAATCACAGGCAACCTGTAGCCAGCAGGCCGTCTGTATTTATAGTGGGGAGTGAGGGTGATGTGACGTGGCCAGAGTCACATGACCGACAGACAGACAAGTCGAGCACCGAGTGATCAGCTCGGCGCTCAAGGCAAACCTAGGAGCAGGGAGCCTCCCAGCTAGCAAAGCCGCCCTGGGAACGAGGCCAAACACAGATCCTTGCTCCCGAAGCTAAGCAGCAGGTCTGCGGCTGATGGGAGACCGAGTGTGCCTTTGGCGTCCCGTTACAGAATGTTTACCAAAGTAAAGCTGCTATTCAACTTCATAACAAAGTTTAGACTTAATTATTTTTTCAAACTATTCATCTCTACCCCCCTATTTGCTGCTTCAGAGCCAACGCCTGGGGTCCAACCATATCCAGGTAGGAGCACAGTGACACAAACATTAAGGGACATTGTAGGCCACCCTATACCACTCGGCCATTCCTACACCTGGGTACCACCACGATTGCAAAGGGTGCCCTGGCCATTGCCGCTGTTCTTGCAACTGGCGTCACGAACAGGATTTATGTGTGTGTCCTTGTACCACAAAGCCTATAGAATTGACAGAAAACCACCTAACAATGACTTTATTATGTTTTACTGGGGAGCGACAGGCGCAGGAAAGTGTGTGTTGGCATCCGAAGGGTTAATCAGCCATCTTTGTCTGTGATAGCGTATCTTCTTCTTGCACTTCAAGAGCAGGAAAGTAAAGGAACGCCCAGATTCAGAGTGGGAAAATCCAGCCCTGCCCACAGGGAATAAGAACCCAGTACAGCCACAGGAAGTGGAGACTCCTCCTCTAAAGCCCCTCCTCCTTCACCAGTTTGTGCCAGCGCAAGAGGAAGCAAGATGGTGTGTCCTCGGCAGCCAGACTGAAGCAGCATGTGTTGTAGAGATGATTTGCCTGAGATGTAGGCAGCCGTAGAGGAGATACGTGTCTCCCAAGTGCAGCAACCCCTGAAAGAGAAATCGGTGGCATTATCCGTGCCCCACTCAGCCGCCCAGGAAGCGAGGTACGTTTGAAGGCCTCAACCACATGGTGCCTAAGGAGGTGACGGTCCATGCACGAGATATGTGGGAATACAAGCGGGCCACCAAGGATTGGGCCATCAGCATGTGGGACCGACCACAGCCCAGAGATCCACTTTTAGAACGGAGAACAGGGACTGTGGTTTGGTTCTGAGTCCAACGGGGCAGCGGCTTCCCTAATGGATGACAAGACCGGCATGGACCTCTTTGTGGGACGTCACTCCGTGAAGCGTCCTTATCTCCCCCAGGCCTGGCACAGTCTTTACAAAGGGGATAGAGTGAAATATACCCCTATGGAGTCCCTCCAGGGGCTCTTCACCACAGCAGTGACCGGCCTAGAGAAGCCCCTGTTCCCACTGTCAGCATCAGAGTGCTGCCAGGAAGACCCAGCTGCGGTAGGATCGGTGCTCTGTCTACAAGAATCCGCAGATGGATAGTGATGGACAAACATCGGCTGGGACGATTCGCGATTCAAATGTTCGTGAACCGCAAGTTCGCGGTGGGCCCTATTCACTTTAATGGCAGGCGAACCTGAAAAACTTTCAGGTCATATTTGCAGCCACCAAATACGTACTAGAAGTGCACAAATAGTCCCAAAACATGGACAATGACATACTAAAGGGCGATCATGGACAACAATTCCCACAAAAAATATGTATTTTAATCATGGGCCATTTTTATGCGTCTTAAAGGGAAATTCTCAAAAATGTGCCCTGCTGGAGTCTAGAAATTTTTTATTTTAGGCCATGGGAGTACAGGCCCTAAAATTAGGCATTCACCTGACATAAAAGAAATTGTGATTATGTGGCTCGAGGTACATTATGCGGTCACTGAATAACAATTTTACTGTAGCCCACTGGAGTACAGGCCCCAAACATTAGGCATTCACCGTACAGAAAAGATCAAGTGATTATGTGGTTGTAGGAGGTATATTAGATGGTCAATGGATATCAATTTTACTGCAGTCCAGTGGAGTACAGTGCCCAAACATTAAGCATTCACAGTATAGAAAAGAACAAGTGATTATGTGGCTGGAGGTACATTAGGCGGTCACCGTATAACAATTTTACTGTTGGCCAGTTAGATTACAGGCCCCAAAAATGATGCATTCATCGTACAGAAAAGATCAAGTGATTATGTGGCTGGAGGTATATTAGACAGTCATTGAAAACCAATTTTACTGCAGTCCAGTTGAGTACAGTCCCCAAACATTAGGCATTTACCGGACATAAAAGCCCTTTTATGCCGCTGTATTTACATAAGACAGGGACCATTAGTCGTGAGCTAGGCGGGTGCGCTTATCGGTCACGATCCCCCCTGCTGCGCTGAACATCCTTTTGGACAGGACACTCGATGAGGGGCATGCCAAGTGTTCCATGGCAAATTGTGCCAGCTCTGGCCACAGGTCAAGCCTGCACACCCAGTAGTCCAGGGGTTCCTTGCTTCTCCGAGCGTCCATATCGGCCGTTAACCTGATGTAGTCGGACACCTGTCGGTCTAGGCGTTCCCTCAGGCTGGATCCAGAGGGCAGCTATCGATAGGTTGGCTGCAAGAATGATCTCATATCCGAAGTGACCAACACATCTTCAAACCACCCTCTTCTTGCATGCGCGGTTGGATTGGTAACTGTTTCCCCGCAACTGTTTCTCTGTGGGTGGAAATTCCTCTGCCAGCGCCCGCAACAGCAGAATGCAGCATCTCTCGCAGCAAGGCCTGGAAATGCTGCATTCTGACAGCCCTCTGTGATGCTGGTAACATGTCCACCATTTTGTGTTTGTACCAGGGGGTAAGTACATTGCCACCCAGTACTGGTCTTTGCCCTTTATGCTTTTTATACGGGGGTCCCTCTTCAAACACTGGAGCATGAAGGCCCCCATTTGCACTAAATTGTAAGCGGTGGAGCGCCGTGGCTCCTGCTCATCGCCCAGGAGAATGTCGTCCTCGGTCTCCTCCCCCCATCCACAGACAACACCAGGGATCCCCGAAAAGTTTAAACCCTGATCTTCTTGCTCCTCCTCCTCCCCCCAGGCACCATCCTCCTCTGACTCCTCTTCAGACTCCTGCTGACTTGTCGCAGATGGAGTAGCCCCCCTGGCAATTCATTTAGCATTGCGACTTCCTCATCTTCCAGCTCCTGCTCCTCGACAGCTTGATCAATGACACGACGCAATGCACGCTCCAGAAAGAAGGCGTAAGGTACGATGTCACTGATGGTGCCCTGGCTGCGACTGAACAGTTTGGTGATCTCCTCAAATGGCCGCAGAAGTCTGCATGCATCGTGCATGAGCAGCCCCTGGCGCTGTGAAAAGAAACCAAGCTCCCCAGAACCTGTCCTGCTGCAGAGTTCGTACAGGTAGTCGTTAACGGCACGTTGCTGCTGGAGCAGCCTATCAAGCATATACAAGGTGGAGTTCCACCGAGTCGGGCAGTCACAAATCAGACGTCTGACGGGCAGGTGTTGTCTCCGCTGAACGTCAGCAAGGCGAGCCATGGCCATGTAGGATCTTCTAAAATGGCCAGAGATTTTCCTGGCCCGCCGCAAGACGTCCTGGACCTGGGGGTATTTGGCAACGAATCACTGCACGACTAAGTTCAGGACATGTGCCATGCACGGCATGTGTGTAATTTTGCCCTGTTTAAGCGCGCTCAGCAGATTGGCACCATTGTCGCACACCACTTTACCAACAGTCAAATTAAGCGGGGTTAGCCACTGATCGGCCTGTGACCGCAGAACTGAAAGCAGTGCAGGACCGGTGTGGCTCTTGGCTTCCAGACACAACAGCCGCAGCACAGCATGACAACGTATCATCTGGCACGTCGAATAGGTTCTGGGGATCTTGGGGGGTGCAGCGGAAGAGGCGTTAGCAGTGGAAAAGGAGGAGTCAGCTGAGGAGAAGACGGAGGATGGAGTAGGAGGAGGAGAAGAAGAGGCAGGCCTGCATGTAATCCGTGGCGGTAACACCAAATCCACACGGGTGCCACGGGTTACATAAGGTTCACCCAGTGGGCATTAAAAGTTATGTAACTTCCCTGCCCGTATTTGCTAGACCATGTGTCTGTGGTCAGATGTATCTTGGCACCGACACTGTGTGCCAGAGATACATTCACTTGCTGCTGAACGTGGCCATATAGCTCCGGGATGCCCTACTGGGACAAATATTTCCTTCCGGGGACCTTCCTTTGCGGTGTACCAATGGCCACAAATTGTCTAAAGGCCTCCAAGCCCACCAGTTTATATGGCAGTAGTTGGCGGGCGAGCAGTTCCGACAAGCCATCGGTCAGCCATTCGGCAAGAGGGTTATCCGGCGTCATCAACTTTTTTCGCTCAAACATTTGGGCCACGGAAGCCTGCCTTTTGCCAGATGAATGAGACGATGGCACGGTGGAAGGTGGAGTGGAGGACAACTGGGAGGCGAGAGGAGATGGAGAAGAGGCAGGACGTGGAGTGCAGGGAGTGTGGCTTTGTGGGTTCTGATGGCATTGCTCCCACTGGGCTCGTTGATGGGAGACCAGGTGCCTTCTTAAGGCGGTCGTCCCTTAGTGAGTGTTGGGCTTGGGCTTACCGCGACTTATGTGTTGACAGCACAGGCTGCAGATGGCAACACTATTGTCAGCTGCTGACACATTAAAAAAAGCCCACACTGTGGAGCCATGTGTCAGCGTCCTGGAATGCCAGATGTGAAAGCGCATGGTGGATGGCTTGCTCCAGATACATTTGCAGTCTGCTTTTTGCTTTCTGTGCACTGCGAGTTCTGCCTGCTTCTCCTCCTTCTACCCCTTATCTGCTGCTCTGTCTCTCCCTCTGAACTCCCCTCCTCTTCCTCTCTTTTAGGCACCCACGTGACATCCATCGACACGTCATCATCGTCACCTTCACCACCACTGACATTAGAGATCTCGGAGTAGGCAGCAACAGCGGGGACCTCCGTCCTTGGGCTGATCTGGGTACTGTTGTCAGACCGCTGGTGGGCAGCCGTTGTTACCTCCTCTTCCAAGAATGGCTGCGCATAGGTAAGGTCTGGTAATGGATGGGAAAATAATTCCTCTGACTCAAGTGGAGGCGCTATGGTGGTAGTGTCTTTGGGGGTGCACACAGCACAAAGATGAAATAAAGGGTACATGAATTGAAGATTTAGCGCCCGCTGGGATTTCTCTGCTACATTGTGGATTTCTTCCTTCCAGTGTGTGCGTCCACGAGGTTAAAAGTGCTGACCGCTCCTGACTACATACACCTATCGATAACACACCTATACCAGTCCTTAAAATGACTTTTGTGGCCCTATTAGCTAGCGTTTGGTGTCCCTAACAGTCTGCCCCTGCTCCACACAGCAACCTCTCCCGACACTGGCAAAACACTGAATGTAAAATGGCGGCCAGATCCGGTTTATTTATAAGGTAGGGGGTATGTCCATGTGCTGAAATGCCTCAATTGGCTGTCCTGTCCCACCTGTGTCATGGCTCAAAGTTCGGCACAATGCAAAATAATATGGCGCCGGCGGACATCGCGTTATGTTCGCTTGTTCGGCGAGCGAACCGCAAGGCCATCTCTACAGAAGGAGTGCTGCGCTTTCAAGAGAGGCCTCAGACAGTGCCAGAAGTCCTCATCCCGGGATTGCCACCACCACCGATCTGCCAATTGGGATGTGTGTCCAGCACTACCTTTACATACAACCCAAAGGTGGTAACCTACCAGTTGCCCTGGAAGATGGCGGCGATGGATGGATCACTAAGACAGGAGGATCACCTACCAACTCCCTTGCAGTCGGAGGTCCTGAACCCACTTCTTATGGCAGGAGGATCCGGTCCACTCAAGCAGAAAGTCACAATTACATGACGTGTGACCACCTGGTCACTTCTTAGATCATCCACAAGAGAGCAGTGGAGATCCACTACAGAAGTGTAGCTGGATTACAAGAGGCAGGAACGACCTCTCATGAGTTTCAGCAGCAGCAGCAGTGAGGATTATCTAAGGTCCTTCCTCTGAAGAGCTCCTATTCATTTTCCACCAGCATTCAGGAAAAATACCAAGAACTAATGGGAGCCACAGCATGAACTTCTCCTGACGGGTGAGTACTTGTTGCCATTTTATTTGTTTTGGTTGCCCCCGTTTGTCCTCACCTAGATATACATGTCTGTTAGGACCCCCCTTCCCACTTGCAAACTACCTCCATTCTCAGGTTCATTGGGAGCCCCCTTTGCTCAAGAGGGTTCTCAGTACCTTTGCTGCTTTTTTTGTGCATACCCATGTGGATTACAAATGACATTATTGCCCTATATGGATTACAAATAATGACATTATGCTTTCCCGTGGATTACAAAGGACTTGCTTGGTTGCACTTCATGTCCCAGATTAGTGCATTTCATCCACCAGCACTAAAAGAAAAGGACTAAAATGTTATTTTATTGCACTATTTAATTGCATTATCTATTTGAACTATTTCTACACTAACCTTTTCAAGTTTCAGCAATGTTTAAAGTATTGTACCCATTGTGTGTATTCTTTTGCAGGAATTCCATATTGTATTTGCAGGAATTGCCGCAATGTGATATTATTAGTGTTGGGCGAGCATGCTCGGCCGAACACTAGTTCGGCTCGAGCATTATGATGCTCGGCACATTGCGGTGTTCGGCCGAATACCGCGTGTGCTCGAGCGCGATGCTCGAGTCTTCTTCCCGCACGTTTGTTAAATAAACCTGCAGGTAAATACTGCCATTCACTGTAATGCCGTAGCCATGTTGGCCAATCCTCATCAATTGGTGCGGATTTGTGTGCGGATTCGGTGCGGATTTTCCTCTTGCGGATTTTACTAAGTGAATAAAGAAAATCTGGTCAGGAAAAATAAAATAAATTGACATGCTGGGGATTTTAAAATCTGCACCGCAGGTCAAAATACTCGCGGAAAAAATCTGCATCGTGTGCATTGAGAATTTCAAATTTTCATAGAATACTATGTACATGACCTACGGTGCGGATTTTCCGCATGCAAATCCGCGCTAAAAATCCGCACGCATTTAGCCTTAAGGACTATTGTTGTGTGTGGCAGCAATATATATTTTTAGCGCAACCTGCGCCAAATTGCTAAAACTTGTTAGAGACCCAAAAGTCCTTTTAAGGACTTCAGTTGTGTCTGGCAGCAATATATATTTTTAGCGCAACCTGCGCTAAATAGCTTGCAATTGTTTGGCCGCTGCAGACAGCGACATTATCTGCGCTACATCTCCTGTCTAACGTGTGCGCAGCCTAAAAAATACCTGTGACATCCAGTGTACTTTTTCCGTAGACGGTGTCCGCTGCGGACAGTTACATTACCTGCGCTACATCTCCTGTATAACGTTTGCGTATCCGAAATATCAGTGACATTCAGTCTAATTTTTTTGGTGCTGATGGCAGCGACATTACCAGCACTCCATCTCCTGTATAATGTTTGCCCATCCAAAATATCAGCGACATTAATTCAGTGTAATTTTTTATTAGCCGGTGGTGACATCGACATTACCTGCACTATACCTCCTGTATAACGTTTGCGCATCCTAAAGATATCTGTGACATTCTGTGTACTTTATTTGCGCATACACTTACAAAACCTGCGCTACTGTACGTGTGACATACTTATACTTGCAAACATATATACCATTTAATATGCGCACGGCGAGCAGTAAGGGACGGGACGTGGCCGTGATGCTGATGGTGCACGCAGAGGCCGAGGCCCTGGGAGCAGTGAAACTGTGTCTGCTGCCAGAGCACCAGAAACACACTCATCCACGATACCTAGCTTCATGTCCAAGTTTGCAGGGCGGCGCAGAACAACGCTCTCGAAGTCAGACCAGTGCGAGCAGGTGGTCGGTCGGATTGCAGCAGATAATGCTTCCAGTCAGTTAAGCACCACCCTGCCTTCCACCAAGTCCTGTCTCAGTAGCCAAGAGTCTGGTCAACAGAATCCTCACCCTTATACTCCTTCCACCCACCATGGAGAGTCTTGGCAAACAAGTGATCCCACACTGGGATATTCAGAGGAGCTGTTTTCATCGCCATTCCTTAATTTGGGCCTCTCGCCAAGCACGCTTGAAGAGGGACATGAGGAGATCTTGTGCCCTGATTCCCAACCTCTTGAGCATCCACAGTCAGAAGAAGATGACGGTGGGGAACGGCAATTAGTGTTTCACGAGGTGGATGATGATGATGAGACACAGTTGCCAATAAGTCAACCGCAATTAGTGTCTCAAGAGGTTCATGATGAGGATGAGACACAGTTGTCAATAACTGAGGTTGTTAGGTAAACAAGTCAGGAGGATGACCAGAATGAGGAGGTGGAAGAGGAGGTGCTGGACGATGAAGTCACTGACCCAACCTGGGTAGGTGGCAAGCCGAGCGAGGACAGCAGTACAGAGGGGGAGGGATCCGCAGCACCACAACAGGCCGGAAGTGGCAGTGGGGTGGCAAAAGGGAGAAGGCGGGCCACACCAAACAGGCCTGCAATTGTTACCCAGAGCACCCCCTTGCGGCAATCTCCCTTGCCAAGGGGTAGGTGTTCCGCAGTTAGTGGCGTACCTACCATATAGGCAGACCACGCAGCTGCTATGGGGCCCATGAGAAAGAGGGGCCCGAAGAGGAGAGGCCCCGCCCCCTAATTGCTCCTGTTTATCTTTCTAAAGCTAAAGGACCTTTGATGATGTCATCAGAGGTCCTGTAAGGGAACTGCACAGTGTAAAGTGTAGTTCCCAGGTTAGAACAGTGCATCTGCCAGGACCTGTGATGACATCATCTTCAACATCACAGGTCCTGCAGGATCTAGCAAAGGAACTGCACCAAAAATGGTGTAGTTCCTAGGTTTCAAAGGTCCTTCAACCCCTAACAGCAAGTATTAGAAGTTCACAAGCAGCTCTGCATTGATCTATACCAGTGATGGTGAACCTTTTAGAGACCGAGTGCCCAAAACTGCAACCAAATACCCACTTATTTATCGCAAAGTGCCGACACGGCAATTTAACCTAAATACCAATATAATATATCTTTCATGTCCTTTATCATTTATCTATAATAGATTAATAGCCTACATTTAATGCGCTGCCTGTGCTGTTTATAGTGTGTCCTGGGGATGATGAATGGCAGGAAAAGTCTAAAGCATATTGCTATGCCATAGACTTTTTCCAGGGCGTGGGTGCCCACATAGAGGGCTCTGAGTGCCGCCTCTGGCACCCGTGCCATAGGTTCGCCATCACTGATCTATACAGACTGGAATGGAGTGGTAAGAGGAGGTCCTCCACTTTTCATCATTTACCCCCCCCCCTCCATGCCCTGTTTTACTCATTGCTCACTCATGTATAATACTTCAGACAGTTACAGTGACCACAACCTCATGTACCTCACACACACAGTGACCATAATGTATAACTGACCACATATTTCTGTAAACACTGCATCTACAGTATTATACCTTCTATGTCTCACATCAATACACTGCTCTGTGTGTATGTATGTATATATATATATATATATACACACACACTGCATATATTACACAGTATTATACATGCAATATGTACAGATATATAGTATATACCGCAGTGCACTGATATGTGAGGTACAAGGGATAATAGATGCAGTGTGTACAGATATCAGTACAAGGCTGTATATACTATATATACAGCAGTGTACTGATATGTGAGGTACGAGGTATAATAGATGTAGTGTGTACAGATATATAGTATATACAGCAGTGTACTGATATGTGAGGTAGGAGGTATAATAGATGCAGAGTGTACAGATATATAGTATATACAGCAGTGTACTGATATGTGAGGTACGAGGTATAATAGATGTAGTGTGTACAGATATATAGTATATACAGCAGTGTACTGATATGTGAGGTAGGAGGTATAATAGATGCAGTGTGTACAGATATATAGTATATACAGCAGTGTACTGATATGTGAGGAATGAGGTATAATAGATGCAGTGTGTACAGATATATAGTATATACAGCAGTGTACTGATATGTGAGGTAGGAGGTATAATAGATGTAGTGTGTACAGATATATAGTATATACAGCAGTGCACTGATATGTGAGGTATGAGGTATAATAGATGTAGTGTGTACAGATATATAGTATATACAGCAGTGTACTGATATGTGAGGTAGGAGGTATAATAGATGCAGTGTGTACAGGTATATAGTATATACAGCAGTGTACTGATATGTGAGGTATGAGGTATAATAGACGCAGTGTGTACAGGTATATAGTATATACAGCAGTGTACTGATATGTGAGGTACGAGGTATAATAGATGAGGTGTGTACAGGTATATAGTATATACAGCAGTGTACTGATATGTGAGGTACGAGGTATAATAGATGCAGTGTGTACAGATATATAGTATATACAGCAGTGTACTGATATGTAAGGTATGAGGTATAATAGATGCAGTGTGTACAGATATATAGTATATACAGCAGTGTACTGATATGTGGGGTATGAGGTATAATAGACGCAGTGTGTACAGATATATAGTATATACAGCAGTGTACTGATATGTGAGGTACGAGGTATAATAGATGCAGTGTGTACAGATATATAGTATATACAGCAGTGTACTGATATGTGAGGTACGAGGTATAATAGATGCAGTGTGTACAGATATATAGTATATACAGCAGTGTACTGATATGTGAGGTACAGGGTATAATATATGCAGTGTGTACAGATATATAGTATATACAGCAGTGTACTGATATGTGAGGTACGAGGTATAATAGATGCAGTGTATACAGATATATAGTATATACAGCAGTGTACTGATATGTGAGGTACGAGGTATAATAGATGCAGTGTGTACAGATATATAGTATATACAGCAGTGTACTGATATGTGAGGTATGAGGTATAATAGATGCAGTGTACAGATATATAGTATATACAGCAGTGTACTGATATGTGAGGTACGAGGTATAATAGATGCAGTGTGTACAGATATATAGTATATACAGCAGTGTACTGATATGTGAGGTATGAGATATAATAGATGTAGTGTGTACAGATATATAGTATATACAGCAATGTACTGATATGTGAGGTACGGGGTATAATAGATGCAGTGTGTACAGATATATAGTATATACAGCAGTGTACTGATATGTGAGGTATAAAGTATAATAGATGCAGTGTGTACAGATATATAGTATATACAGCAGTGTACTGATATGTGAGGTACGAGGTATAATAGATGCAGTGTGTACAGATATATAGTATATACAGCAGTGTACTGATATGTGAGGTACGAGGTATAATAGATGCAGTGTGTACAGATATATAGTATATACAGCAGTGTACTGATATGTGAGGTACGAGGTATAATAGATGTAGTGTGTACAGATATATAGTATATACAGCAGTGTACTGATATGTGAGGTATGAAGTATAATAGATGCAGTGTGTACAGATATATAGTATATACAGCAGTGTACTGATATGTGAGGTACGAGGTATAATAGATGCAGTGTACAGGTATATAGTATATACAGCAGTGTACTGATATGTGAGGTACGAGGTATAATAGATGCAGTGTATACAGATATATAGTATATACAGCAGTGTACTGATATGTGAGGTACGAGGTATAATAGATGTAGTGTGTACAGATATATAGCATATACAGCAGTGTACTGATATGTGAGGTACGAGGTATAATAGATGCAGTGTGTACAGATATATAGTATATACAGCAGTGTACTGATATGTGAGGTACGAGGTATAATAGATGCAATGTGTACAGATATATAGTATATACAGCAGTGTACTGATATGTGAGGTATGAGGTATAATAGATGCAGTGTGTACAGATATATAGTATATACAGCAGTGTACTGATATGTGAGGTATGAGGTATAATAGATGCAGTGTACAGGTATATAGTATATACAGCAGTGTACTGATATGTGAGGTACGAGGTATAATAGATGCAGTGTATACAGATATATAGTATATACAGCAGTGTACTGATATGTGAGGTACGAGGTATAATAGATGTAGTGTGTACAGATATATAGCATATACAGCAGTGTACTGATATGTGAGGTACGAGGTATAATAGATGCAGTGTGTACAGATATATAGTATATACAGCAGTGTACTGATATGTGAGGTACGAGGTATAATAGATGCAATGTGTACAGATATATAGTATATACAGCAGTGTACTGATATGTGAGGTATGAGGTATAATAGATGCAGTGTGTACAGATATATAGTATATACAGCAGTGTACTGATATGTGAGGTACGAGGTATAATAGATGCAGTGTGTACAGATATATAGTATATACAACAGTGTACTGATATGTGAGGTACGGGGTATAATAGATGCAGTGTGTACAGATATATAGCATATACAGCAGTGTACTGATATGTGAGGTACGAGGTATAATAGATGCAATGTGTACAGATATATAGTATATACAGCAGTGTACTGATATGTGAGGTACGAGGTATAATAGATGCAATGTGTACAGATATATAGTATATACAGCAGTGTACTGATATGTGAGGTACGAGGTATAATAGATGCAGTGTGTACAGATATATAGTATATACAGCAGTGTACTGATATGTGAGGTACGAGGTATAATAGATGCAATGTGTACAGATATATAGTATATACAGCAGTGTACTGATATGTGAGGTACGAGGTATAATAGATGCAATGTGTACAGATATATAGTATATACAGCAGTGTACTGATATGTGAGGTACGAGGTATAATAGATGCAATGTGTACAGATATATAGTATATACAGCAGTGTACTGATATGTGAGGTACGGGGTATAATAGATGCAGTGTGTACAGATATATAGCATATACAGCAGTGTACTGATATGTGAGGTACGAGGTATAATAGATGCAATGTGTACAGATATATAGTATATACAGCAGTGTACTGATATGTGAGGTACGAGGTATAATAGATGCAATGTGTACAGATATATAGTATATACAACAGTGTACTGATATGTGAGGTACGAGGTATAATAGATGTAGTGTGTACAGATATATAGCATATACAGCAGTGTACTGATATGTGAGGTACGAGGTATAATAGATGCAGTGTGTACAGGTATATAGTATATACAGCAGTGTACTGATATGTGAGGTACGAGGTATAATAGATGCAGTGTGTACAGATATATAGTATATACAGCAGTGTACTGATATGTGAGGTACGAGGTATAATAGATGCAGTGTGTACAGATATATAGTATATACAGCAGTGTACTGATATGTGAGGTACGAGGTATAATAGATGTAGTGTGTACAGATATATAGTATATACAGCAGTGTACTGATATGTGAGGTATGAAGTATAATAGATGTAGTGTGTACAGATATATAGTATATACAGCAGTGTACTGATATGTGAGGTACGAGGTATAATAGATGCAATGTGTACAGATATATAGTATATACAGCAGTGTACTGATATGTGAGGTATGAGGTATAATAGACGCAGTGTGTACAGATATATAGTATATACAGCAGTGTACTGATATGTGAGGTACGGGGTATAATAGATGCAGTGTGTACAGATATATAGTATATACAGCAGTGTACTGATATGTGAGGTATGAGGTATAATAGACGCAGTGTGTACAGATATATAGTATATACAGCAGTGTACTGATATGTGAGGTACGGGGTATAATAGATGCAGTGTGTACAGATATATAGTATATACAGCAGTGTACTGATATGTGAGGTATGAGGTATAATAGATGCAGTGTGTACAGATATATAGTATATACAGCAGTGTACTGATATGTGAGGTATGAGGTATAATAGATGCAGTGTGTACAGATATATAGTATATACAGCAGTGTACTGATATGTGAGGTACGAGGTATAATAGATGCAGTGTGTACAGATATATAGTATATACAGCAGTGTACTGATATGTGAGGTACGGGGTATAATATATGCAGTGTGTACAGATGTATAGTATATACAGCAGTGTACTGATATGTGAGGTACGAGGTATAATAGATGCAGTGTGTACAGATGTATAGTATATACAGCAGTGTACTGATATGTGAGGTACGAGGTATAATAGATGCAGTGTGTACAGATGTATAGTATATACAGCAGTGTACTGATATGTGAGGTACGGGGTATAATATATGCAGTGTGTACAGATGTATAGTATATACAGCAGTGTACTGATATGTGAGGTACGAGGTATAATAGATGCAGTGTGTACAGATATATAGTATATACAGCAGTGTACTGATATGTGAGGTATGAGGTATAATAGATGCAGTGTGTACAGATATATAGTATATACACTGCTGTATATACTATATATCTGTACACACTGCATCTATTATACCTCGTACCTCACATATCAGTACACTGCTGTATATACTATATATCTGTACACACTGCATCTATTATACCTCGTACCTCACATATCAGTACACTGCTGTATATACTATATATCTGTACACACTGCATCTATTATACCTCTTTTGTGTGCCAGGGCTGTTTTGTAATCCCAATCCGGCCCTGATGGGATAAATTATAAAACGCAGCAGCAAGAATAGTTCATGGAACAAAAGGAGGGGCTATAAAAGGGGAATGGGGGGCACAATTTAGATTCCTGCTATGGGGCCCAGTGATTTTTATGTACGCCCCTGTCCGCAGTGTGTTGCTTTTTCTGAGGAAAGTGCGGACAATAAAATAATTGTCATTTGCAACCTGTGCCATACGAAAATAAGCAACGGCGTGAACACTAGCAACCTCACCACCACCAGCATGATCCGCCACATGGCATCAAAGCACCTAATAGGTGGGCCGAACGCCTGGGTCCACAACCAGTATCTGTGGGTCACACCACTGCCTCCTCTTCCCCTGTGTTACATGCTGGCCAATCCCCTGTGTAAGACGCAGGCCCGGATGCTTCCCGCCATGCACCCGGACCTCCGCAAGCACCATCAGCTAGCACATCCACTTCTGTGTCCCAGCGAAGCCTACAGATGTCATAGCACTAAATGTGCACTTTTCCAAATTGCTGGCCCTGGAAATGTTGCGATTTAGGCTTGTGGACAAGGCTTGTGGCTGAGGCTTTCCGCAGTCTGATGGTGGCGGCTGTCCCGCGGTACGCTGTCCCCAGCCGCCAATATTTTTCATGGTGTGCAGTCCCAGCCTTACACCAGCATGTCTTAAAGGAATATTAGGAGGGAAGAAATGCAAATGAGCTCTTAACAAGCTTTGCCTCTAAAGCCACCAGATGTAAGGCAGCTCTCCTATAAGTCAATGTTCAGCTCTTAAAATAAGCCTTGAGACATGACTTGGATATTAAATAAGCCAGCACCTCATCTGCAGACGGCTGTTTCGGGGTTATTGCCCCTCATCAGTGCAGAGCAGAGAGAACTGGCTTAACTGGGTAGGAGGCCTGTGTCCGAGCAAGGGGGGAACAAAAGGAATATGTAATGTGAATTGGCACTCATACATTTGGAATCACACAGGAACAATCAGGAACAATAAAAAAAATGGTTTATTTAGCGCTAGGTACAATAATCAATGATGAATAAAATGCATTAAAATGGTAATTAAAAAACAAAAATAGAAAAAATAAGTGATGGTGATCCAATATATTGCCCTTTACTCGGTTTATATACCGCAGTGTTTTAGAGGGAAAGCTCAGCAGCGGGCCCTCACCCATAATGTTTTAGAGGGTCACCAGCAGGCCCTCACCCATAATGTTTTTGAGGGTGACCAGCAGGCCCTCAACCATAATGTTTTAGAGGGTCAGCTCAGCAGCAGACCCTCACCCCTAAATTTTAAGATGGTCAGCTCAGCAGCGGGCCCTCGCCCACAAAAATTTTTAGGTGGTCAGCTCGGCAGCAGGCCCTCATCCACAACATTTTTTAGATGGTCAGCTTGGCAGCAGGCCCTCGCCCATAATGTTTTAGATGGTCAGATCGGCAGCAGGCCCTCGCCCACAAAATGTTTTAGATGGCCAGCTCGGCAGCAGGCCCTCTCCCACAACATTTTTTAGATGGTCAGCTCGGCAGCAGACCCTCACCCCTAATGTTTTAGATGGTCAGATCAGCAGCAGTCCCTCGCCCCTAATGTTTTAGAGGGTCACCAGCAGGCCAGCAATCATAATTTTTCATGTGTAATAAAGGGTGTATTAGAGTGTAATTTTTGGAAGGCCTTTCCCATACTGCATAGGCTTTATGAGTGTAGGAGTCCCACTACCTGAACAATTGTACCACAATGTGAATGAGGCCTCCTTAATGTGATATACAGGTTGTATCGGAGTGCCTCTTCCTTGTAATTTTTGGCAGCACTTGCACTTTATATACAAGTAAATATACAGGAAAGAATGTTTCCCTTATGCCCATGACAGCACCCTTGAGAGACTGTCTCTATCCAGGACAGGAAAGAGGAACTTCCGTTGAGAGCTTCTTAAGGAGGGACCCGGCCTCTATCCACCAGTTCCTGTTTCCTGTCCTATGGATAGGACGTTTTCTGTGGAGAGCTAGGAGGCTGCATGGCCCCGCCGGTGTTTTGTTTGATCCATAGGGGTTACCTGGTATGGCGTAAGTCTCCATTGGGAGCCGCCTAAAGTCTGGATCCGCCCTTCCGGGTCCTGGCCATGCCGAGGGGACATTCACAGGCAGTCCGGAGGCACCGGGAGGTACCGCTGTCACGCCGGAACCTCCTGGCAGTGTCCAGGAGGTCAGGGGTCTCTTTCCCTGCAGGCCACTTCCCTTGTGCCATTACAGAGGCAGGGGGCGGAGCGGGTGCTTGTTCTCGCGATTCTTGGCGTGGAACGGAAGTGGCGTACGGCCACTTCCGGTATTTGGAACGCATGGCGTTCGGAAAGTCAGAATTAGAGGCCGCAGGTGGATGTTTCCAGGGGACCTTACCTGGGGTATTTTTACCCTGCTAGTGCGCAGGTGGAAGGGTGCCAGCCAGCCTGAGAGGACAGTTACAGACCTCGTTTATGGAAGACCCTCAATCTCTGCACAATACTATGGAAGAGGAGAGTGGTCAGCGCACTGGTGAACACGACAACATCGATACGCGATCGGTATTCCTGGTGGGGTAAGGGGGTTAATCCCCACTATTTTTTCTTACAAAATCCTTATTTTAAGGGGTCCATTCTGTTTATTTTTTAGAATCCTAAAAAGAGCCCTAGGAAGGCGACTGATAAGACTCGTGGGAAAGAATGTGCAACCTGTAGGAAAAAGTTAACCCCCTCCTGGCCAAAATTGCTTTGCCAGCACTGCATTAATAAGATGCTAGAAGAGGAGTCCCCATCATTTATGCAGAATATTAAGAGCATCGTGAAATCCAAAATCGCGGATTCTATGAAGGAATTTAAGAAATTTCTTCCATCGTCCTCCCGGGCAAGCAGGTTCATTCTAGCCGCTTCTCAGATTCTGATTCTTCTGGGGCTGAAGCGGAGCAGGGCGAGATCTGCGGTAGTTCAGATTCATCTTCAGAAGGGGAGTCAGTTGGTAACCCACTATTTTCCCATGAGGACAAGGACTCCCTGCTAAAAGCTATTAGGGCTACAATGAAGGTGGACGAACCAAAGGAGCCGAAGACAGTCCAGCAAATTATGTTTGGTGACCTGGGTCATAGGAAAACTAGATTTTTTTCTATAAATGAAAACATAAGATCCTTAATTCAAAAGGAATGGAAGAAACCAGACAAAAAATTCTTTGTTCCGAAAAACGTTAAAAGGAAATATCCCTTTGACGAAGGGGAATGTTCTTCCTGGGATAGGCCTCCTAAAATAGACGCCCCTATTGCTAAGATCTCCAAGAAATCAGGCTTACCGTTTGAAGATCTAGAAGATCCAATGGACAGAAGGAAATATACCTTAAGAACGCCTGGGCAGCCTCTACTCAGGCATTTAAACCTAACATTGCGGCTACTTCCACAGCGAGATCTCTTAAGTTATGGTTACAGGATTTGGAATCCCACATAGAAGACAAAACCCCAAGAGAACAGTTACTAGAGGTTTTCTCTACCATCATGAAGGTGGTCGATTTTATATCAGACGCCTCTGAAGATGCCTTAAAGATGAGTGCTAGGTCCGTGGCCTTAGCTAACTCTGCTAGAAGAAGTATATGGTTGAAGGGGTGGTCAGGAGATACGGGATCCAAAAATAAGCTATGCGCTATTCCTTGTCAGGGAGATTTCTTATTCGTATCAGTTTTGGATGATTTATTAGAAAAAGCCGCAGATGACAAAAAAGGCTTTCCATCCTCCAAACCGACAAAAAAGCGTCAGTTTTTAACCAAGATAAAAGGCAAAAATTCTGGAGGAATAACAAAGCTAGGAAAGAAAAGGGTTTCCTTTTCAGCTCCCAGTCCAGTAGCCGTTCTAAAAACAGTCAGCAACGACGGTTCCATTCCGGTAGGAGGAAGGTTGTCTCTTTACCTTCAGGCTTGGGAGAAGATCTCTGCAAGTCCTTGGATCCTGGGCGTCATAAGAGATGGCTTCCGTCTAGAGTTTGCCTCTCTCCCACCGGACAGGATGATAATTACAAGCCTGGATCAGAAATCTATAAAAAAAACACGCCTTAAAACAGGAGTTGCTTATCCTCTGAGAGAAAAAAATATTAATAGAGGTTCCGCAGTCAGAGAGAGGGAGAGGATTTTATTCCTCCCTTTTTCTGGTTCTCAAACCGGATGGGACTTTCAGGATGATAATAAACCTGAAATACCTAAACCAATTCCTGAAGTACAAAAAGTTCAAAATGGAATCGATACAGTCAGCAATAAATCAGTTGTTTCCACAATGCGTAATGTCAACCCTAGACATAAAAGACACATATTATCACATCCCAATCCATGCAGACTCCCAGAGGTTCCTAAGGGTAGCAGTATCCACGGACGGGCAGACCCACCACTTTCAATACAGAGCGCTCCCATTCTGAGTATCTCAAGCTCCGAGGCTTTTCACCAAGCTAATGGCAGAGGTGATGGCTCACGCGAGAGAAAAGGATATCCTGAAGATACCCTATCTGGACGATATACTGGTAGTGGCCGAATCATAAGCCACTCTGTCCTCCCACCTCTCAGAAATAATCAGGATATTGGGAGAGTTGGGGTGGTGGATAAATTGGGAAAAATCTAATCTAATCCCATCAGAGAGCTGTTCACTTTTGGGCCTAATTCTAGACTCCGTGAAACAATGCTGCTTTCTTTCTCAGAAAAAGATCCTCAGAATTCAGAAAGAAATACAATCTTTGATTTCATCAAAACACAGAACCATCAGACAGGGGATGGCGGTATTGGGCAGGATGACATCTACAATAAGTGCAGTCAAATGGGCCTTGCTGCATTCTCGGAAGCTTCAATGGCAGATTCTGAGAGAATGGCATGGGTCTCTATCCCCTTTGGATGCCCCTCTTCATCTTCCATCCCCGGTCGTTCAGTCCATGCAGTGGTGGTTGGACCCAGTAAACCTGTCTCAGGGTCTCCCCTGGAGTATGCAAGAGCAGATTTCAATCACCACCGATGCAAGTCCGACAGGTTGGGGGACATACTGTCAAGAAGACGTGGTTCAGGGAAGGTGGTCCCCTTTAGAAGAAAGGAGTTCACAGAATGTAAGAGAATTAAGGGCAGTACTCCTTGCTCTAATAGCCTTCCTTCCAAAATTAAAGGGAAAGATAGTAAAGATTTTTTCAGACAACACCACGGTCGGTGGGGCTGCGTGAAAATCGCAGCATGCTCTATATTGTGCGTTTATCACGCAACGCAGGCCCCATAGACGTGAATGGGGCTGCGTGAAAATCGCAAGCATCCGCAAGCAAGTGCGGATGCGGTGCAATTTTCACGCACGGTTGCTAGGAGACGATCGGGATGGAGACCCGATCATTATTATTTTCCCTTATAACATGGTAATAAGGGAAAATAATAGCATTCTTAATACAGAATGCATAGTACAATAGGGCTGGAGGGGTTAAAAAAAATAAAATAATAATATAACTCACCTTAATCCACTTGATCGCGCAGCCCGGCTTCTCTTCTGTCTTCTTCTTTGCTGTGCACAGGAAAAAAAACTGTGATGACGTCACTGCGCTCATCACCTGGTCCGTCACATGATCCATCACCATGGTAAAAGATCATGTGATGGACCATGTGATGAGCGCAGTGATGTTATCAAAGGTCCTATTCCTCAAAGAAGAAGACAGAAGAGATGCAGGCTGTGGGAACAAGTGGATTAAGGTGAGTTAAATTATTATTTATTTATTTTTTAACCCCTCCAGCCCTATTGTAGTTAGCATTCTGTATTCAGAATGCTATTATTTTCCCTTATAACCATGTTATAAGGGAAAATAATACAATCTACACAACACCGATCCCAAACCTGAACTTCTGTGAAGAAGTTCGGGTCTGGGTACCACAGTCGGTTTTTTATCACGCACGTGCAAAACACATTGCACCCGCGCGATAAAAACTGAACAACGGAACGCAATCGCAGTCAAAACTGAGTGCAATTGCATACCTACTCGCGCGGGTTTGCCTTAACGCATCCGGACCGGTTCACCATCCAGAGGTAACCAATCTACACCTAGCAGCATGTCATGTAGGAAAGATGTCACTTCTTCTATTTACCTGAGAATTTGGAAGAATTTCTTATCTTTTTCTGCGGTCCCAATAGACCCTTTAGGTCCCCCTCTTATGCCGATGATCCTAGATTTCCGTCAGAAAGGCCTAGACAAAAGACTAAAGATTAGTACACTTAAAGGGCTTCTGTCACCCCACTAAACTCATATTTTTTTTGGGGGGTACTTATAATCCCTATCCTGCGATATAGCTATACATTATTTTATTAATCATTTTCGTTCTCTAGATATGCCAAAAAATGTACTTTTATAATATGCTAATTACCTGTCTACCAGCAAGTAGGGCGTCTACTTGCTGGTAGCAGCCGTAAAAATCCGCCCCCTCCTCTTGTTGATTGACAGGGCCAGCCGCAATCTCCTCCTCCGGCCGGCCCTGTCAGCATTTCAAAAATCGCCCGCCTGTGTTGATGCGCCTGCGCCGATGACGTCTTCTCTTTTGGTGACGTCATCGGCGCAGGCGCACTGAGGGAGTGCTGAGGAGGCGAGCCTCCTTATCTCAGAGCGCCTGCGCCGAATGAACACAGGCGCACGATTTTTGAAATGCTGACAGGGCCAGTCGGAGGAGGAGATCGCGGCTTCTTTCTTGCCATAATACAACTTCTAACAGTCTATTCAGTAGGACTATCAGCTGTGTATCCACCTGACTTCTCCTCAACGCAACTGATGGTCCCAACCCCATTTATAAGGCAAGAAATCCCACTTATTAAACCTGACAGGGCACACCTGTGAAGTGAAAACCATTTCAGGGGACTACCTCTGGAAGCTCATCAAGAGAATGCCAAGAGTGTGCAAAGCAGTAATCAAAGCAAAAGGTGGCTACTTTGAAGAACCTAGAATATGACATATTTTCAGTTGTTTCACACTTGTTTGTTATGTATATAATTCCACATCTGTTAATTCATAGTTTTGATGCCTTCATAGTCATGAAAATAAAGAAAACTCTTTGAATGAGAAGGTGTGTCCAAACTTTTGGTCTGTACTATATATATATTTGTGGTCGTGGCTATGGATACTGAAGAGAACGAGATATGACTACGTGGCCATGGGTGACCTGGTATGGTTGGCTTGAGGTTTGCCCGAAGCCATGTCCGAGGGTAGGCCTATAAGGGGGCCTACCCGGGTGAAACTAAAAGGAGAAGTGAGGGAAGAGGGTGGGGCACCGCTAGCACCCGCAATGGGAGGGGGAGGCTCAGAGAATTTATAAGCCTCCGCCCCTCCCACAATTACAGGCTGTGAACAGCCTTAATATTTGTGGTCGTGGCTACGGATACTGAAGAGAACGAGATATGACTACGTGGCCATGGGTGACCTGGTATGGTTGGCCTGAGGTGTGCCCGAAGCCATGTCCGAGGGTAGGCCTATAAGGGGGCAAAAGAGACGGTTAGGTTGGAATTAGCGTTTAATTATATTTATTGAGGTTACAACACGAGGTTACAGAAGGCGTCAGAGATTTCCTTGTGCGGATTGGAAATGTATCGGGTGAAGCAGGAGGACTGCCAGCGGTCCATTTTGCGGATGATGTGGCATGGGACATTGTGTTTTGAAGCTGCCGAGGCGGCACCTATGCGGAAGGAGTGACCAGATATGGTTCTGGGATCGTGGCCCAACCCCTTGGCCAGGATGCGGATATGGTGGATGAACCGGGCCGTGGTGAGAAAAGTTCCTTTGAATGGTAGAAATGGTTCGTTCTTGGAGGAATGAGCCAGCAGGGCCAATAGCTTGTTAAGAACCTGGACCGGGCACCACTTGTTGAAGGTTCGGAAGTATTTGATTTGTACAGGCGGCCCGGATTGCGAAGTTTTAGTGGATGGCAGGTTTAGTACGTGGTGATCTGGGTAAAAGACTAACTGGCTTTTGGTTAAACCTTTGGTTTTGGATGATACTACGGAGAATTCTCCTGGGCGTAGGAAACCATAAAAGCTCAGATACATGGCGGCTTTAATGACCATGGAAGGAAGAAGGCCAAAAGGACTACCGTCTAAAGAGTCTGAGAGCTTTCTGAACAGCTCCCCTGACACTGGTTGCCTGCTGGGCATGCTGCTCTGGCTGTTCTTGAGGATGCCCCTGAGGGTGGCTTTGACTACTGGGGAAATGAAGGCTGACTTGCTACCTGGGTCCCTCAGCATGAAGTGGTGCTGAACCCCTGACAAATACAGCTTTATGGAGTTGTAGGATAGCTTGAGGTGTGAGTGACAATATGCGAGAAAGGCTATTAAAGGGCTTCGGTCACCCCATTAAACCGTTTTTGTTTTTTTTCTTTACTAATAATCCCTACACTGCGATCTCAGCATACATAAGCTAATTAATGATTTTCGTTCAGTAGAATTTGTTAAAAATCGATTTTTATAATATGTAAATTACCTTGCTACCAGCAAGTAGGGCGGTTACTTGCTGGTAGCAGCCGCATCTTCCGATGGTAATGACGCCCCCTCTGCTTGTTGATTGACAGGGCCAGCGGACGGGATCTTTCTCTGCTGGCCCTGCCTGTTTTGATTCAATATCTGGCGCCTGCGCCGTGGCGGTACCTCTCTTCAATCTGCGCAGGCGCACTGAGAGGTGGCCACTCACTCGGCCGCTCCATCCTCAATGCGCCTGCGCCGATGACATCACATCTACACCCGGCGCAGGCGCATTGAGGAGTGAGCGGCCGAGTGAATGGCCGCCTCTCAGTGCCCCTGCGCAGATTGAAGAGAGGTACGGCCACGGCGCAGGCGCCAGATATTGAATCAAAACAGGCAGGGCCAGCAGAGAAAGATCCCGTCCGCTGGCCCTGTCAATCAACAAGCGGAGGGGGCGTCATTACCATCGGAGGATGCGGCTGCTACCAGCAAGTAGCCGCCCTACTTGCTGGTAGCAAGGTAATGTACATATTATAAAAATCGATTTTTAACAAATTCTACTGAACGAAAATCATTAATTAGCTTATGTATGGAGAGATCGCAGTGTAGGGATTATTAGTAAAGAAAAAAAAAACGGTTTAATGGGGTGACAGAAGCCCTTTAAATATGTGGACTTATCTGTGTTGGTTCTAGGATGGAGACGGGAAAACTGTTTGTAGATGTTCCAACCGGTCCTGTGCAGTGTACTCAAGTTGTGCGTAGTAGGTGTTTCTGGGTGTAGTAGTGCAATATACACTAACCTGGTACAGCTGACTCTCTGCAAGGGCAGGTATAGGTAGGAATAGTTCGTGACGCCAGTGCCAAGTAAACGGTGGCACGCCGTTTGCGGATGCAGGAAATAATTTGAGGAAACGCGGTGTTAAACAGAACTTCAACTTTAGTAGGTTGCAGGCAGAGACAATATTGGAAACGCAGTTCCTCAGCATACAGTCGATTTTGCAATTCGGTCGATGCAGGCAATTCAGTACAGCAGGGTAATTACAGAGTGTAAAACACAGGATTCGCAGCACAGGAGCTTGCACTCTAATTCTGTCTGATCCTGGAATATAGCAATTCTTCACCAAGGCCCATTAACCTAAGTCTGGCTTTATATCCTTGATTATGGCTTTCATAAGTACCTCCTCTGTTTCCTCAATACCTCTGGCTCCTCTGATATTTGCCTCAGTCTCTCCTAGCTTCTGAATGGTTCCTCAGGCTAAGGTATTCCTGCTTCAGCATGTAGGAATTCAGGAGGGAATCTTCTCCTGAACAGCAGGCTTCAGGCCTGGACTTGTCTCAGACATTATCTAATCTCCATCTGTAGATTACAGACACTAGACTCCGTCTCCTCTTCTACTTCCCTGACTGGCCTTATATAAACTAGGGCTCCCTAGCTCCCTCTATGGACTAGAAGTAGGAATGACACCCCTAGCAGGCCTGTAAGTGCAAGTTTCAGTGACAGGGAAATACACACATTACATTACATTTTATAAAACTGGCATACAACAACTCCCCAATATTAAGGAGGGACGACAGCACACCAAGTGACCTTTGGTAGTAACGGGTATTACAACTCCCGTATACTACATACCCCACTGCTTTAAGCTGAGTACGACCTCGTACTCCATCATGGGTCTCCCAACTGGAATCTCTACCTGAAATAGAAAATAGAGACATGCAGGCATACATACATGTAATTCATCTGCATTTACATTTACATCAGGTCCAATTGGCAAAAGTGAAGTGTGGTGACAAGGGGCGTCGTTCTCTTCTCTCAGGATAGTGAATGGAACTGGGGCGCTGACCTGGCACAGCGTAACATTAGAACCAGGATAGTCCATGACAATGAATAAGTCCATGATAAAACAGTAAAATGGATAAAACAGTATAAAAGTTCTTGGAGGCTCAAATAACAAACATGAGTCCGTACCCAGGTTATTTCTTATTAATTCACAGAGGCTCTCATGCGGTGGAGTCCATCTCTGGGCACAATACTTTTAAAAGAGTAAGAATCTCAGAGGCTCAGGTACTTTTGAGTCTGTCTCCGGGCACGGTTCCTTGGTAACTGGTTGCACAATAAAATGGACAGCAAAGACAAGTGCTGTAATACCCCTGATCAACCTGAAAAGGGGGTGAAGGGTAAAAGGTGCAACAAAGGAACAGGCACAACTTGGTGTGGGGTAACAAAAGCAGGCAGGAGGTCCTGGAAACAAACGTGGCCTTGCTGACTTTGTGATTTCAGTGGTCAACACCTACCACTGAGCCGTGGACAAACTGGCAGCTGCAACAAAGGACCAGCAACATAGGACTCCTGTCCTGGAAGGGTTAACATCACCTTCTGAAGAAATAAATCAAAGGCCTAGCAGGCTGATTCACAGTGAAATATTGTAGCTGCTTGGCTCTGCTGGCAGGTATCTTCTGTAGTATTCCTCTACAGGAGGATGCGCCCACATAACAGTATCAGGGGGCAGCTGCAGGGTAAAGGGGCCCCTAATAGGTATTGGCCCCATAGGCCTAGGGGTGAACCCTCTGGTGGGCCGTGCCGGCCCTGGCATAATCACTGCAGGGTGTGACATGTTTGGCACCGCCGCAGCAAGCGGTCCGGTGCTCTGGGTGCAGCAATTCACAGCAATCGCGGGTCCGGTCTGGGGCACTGACGGAGCGGTGACAACAGAAGGCGGTCGGCGGGTGGTGACAGGCACCCTTACCTCATCCTTCCTCGGCGGCGTCTGGATCCTGGCGGTGTAGGTCTTACGCAACTCCCGCAACTTCTCCTCCAGCCGGACGATCTGCTCACCAATACTCTCGGTGTCGGAGTCGCTGTTCTCTGCTGGCGCCGCCGGCGCAGGTACAGTCACCGCTGATGCAGACTCGGCCTCTTCAGGTTCTGGACTTGCCTCAGGTCTCCGTCCCATCCGGATGTTCTGGAAGGTAGCACTCAATCCTCTTTGCTGCTCCAGCTCAGATAGTGTCTTCTCCCGACGTGGCAGCTCGGGGGAAGGGTAGGGGCTCACCCATTTCTCCAACACGGTTGGCTGCCAGAAGACATTCGGCCCAATGAAGGAGCTCCGCTCCTGAAAGGCGTGATGGGCCGGCTCTGGAGAGCGTTCCGGTTCTCGCTCGCAGCCAGAGTAGTCTTCTCCTTCTTCTGCCTCCCAATCCTCAGGTCCTCGCTTCGGACGGGTCACAGCAGTCGCATAGGGGCCTCGCAGGCTCTCGGCAGGGGTGTACTCCACTTCCTCTCCCTCGCGGAGGCTGTGCTGGTACGAAGGGAGGTAGTCTCTCTTGACAGACCTGCGATTCACATAGAGGTCTCTGCCAGTAAGATAGTCCTGAATAAACCCGTAGCCACGGGATTTGTCAAACGATAGCACCACTCCCTTTCTCCTTTCCAGGCGGGGTTGGGTGTGCGTATGTCTTTCATGTATGGTCTTGGTTAGCTCCTCATACACGATCTTAGTCTTAGTATTCCGCTTGATAGCGGCCTCTCGGATCTCCGCCATCAGGGAAGACCATTTGAACGATGGCTGAAAAAAGTCCCTCCAGGAGCCATAGTAGGGCTCGGGTTCCTTCTCCCTGGTGCGGCAGGCGGGTTGCTCCGGTCCCGGAGCGTAGGCCGGTGGAGCCTCCTCTGGCTCTACACCGGTGTCAGTCATCATGTCAATTACAGGTGCGGACGCTGCAGCAACACTCTGTTCACAATCCAACATGCTCGATCCTACTGAGGAGAGCGATAGGGATGCGTCAATTAAAGTAGTCAGCTCCTCCCATTGCACTGGGAGGCCGCCCCCCAGGTATTCCAGTATATGGAGGGCGGTGTCCATGCTGGCAGACATGCAAATGTCCAGATAAGCCGTGGCGCCTGCCCTTGACCTTCTTCCCGCTTTTTCCTCAGAAAGGCGCCAATTTTTCCCGCCTTTTCGGGATGAAGGTGACGCAGCAGTAAATTCAGCCAGCTCAGCGGCCATCTTTAGGTACAAACGCTGTCTGTTCACTGACAGCAAGCAGGAATGTTTAAAGTCCACAAAACCACAATCCAATGCGGCGATTTTCTTCCTCTGGGTAGCGCAATACTGCACAGCGCTTTTTAGAGGTTTTTGGAACACTTTGGGTACGATTTTCAGTCCACAAAGTCCACTTTCATTAAACAGGAAAATTGTCACTTTGGTCACAGGGCAACTGTATAAGGCACAAAGTTCACGCTTCTTGCACTAGAAAGCGTGCGTATCCTGTTCGTGACGCCAAAAGAGAGGTGCAGTGTACTCAAGTTGTGCGTAGTAGGTGTTTCTGGGTGTAGTAGTGCAATATACACTAACCTGGTACAGCTGACTCTCTGCAAGGGCAGGTATAGGTAGGAATAGTTCGTGACGCCAGTGCCAAGTAAACGGTGGCACGCCGTTTGCGGATGCAGGAAATAATTTGAGGAAACGCGGTGTTAAACAGAACTTCAACTTTAGTAGGTTGCAGGCAGAGACAATATTGGAAACGCAGTTCCTCAGCATACAGTCGATTTTGCAATTCGGTCGATGCAGGCAATTCAGTACAGCAGGGTAATTACAGAGTGTAAAACACAGGATTCGCAGCACAGGAGCTTGCACTCTAATTCTGTCTGATCCTGGAATATAGCAATTCTTCACCAAGGCCCATTAACCTAAGTCTGGCTTTATATCCTTGATTATGGCTTTCATAAGTACCTCCTCTGTTTCCTCAATACCTCTGGCTCCTCTGATATTTGCCTCAGTCTCTCCTAGCTTCTGAATGGTTCCTCAGGCTAAGGTATTCCTGCTTCAGCATGTAGGAATTCAGGAGGGAATCTTCTCCTGAACAGCAGGCTTCAGGCCTGGACTTGTCTCAGACATTATCTAATCTCCATCTGTAGATTACAGACACTAGACTCCGTCTCCTCTTCTACTTCCCTGACTGGCCTTATATAAACTAGGGCTCCCTAGCTCCCTCTATGGACTAGAAGTAGGAATGACACCCCTAGCAGGCCTGTAAGTGCAAGTTTCAGTGACAGGGAAATACACACATTACATTACATTTTATAAAACTGGCATACAACAACTCCCCAATATTAAGGAGGGACGACAGCACACCAAGTGACCTTTGGTAGTAACGGGTATTACAACTCCCGTATACTACACCTGTAGTTCCTGACCGTGTTGGCGGAAAGAGAGCTGTGCATGAGGGACTTGGCTGTGGAGATGAAATGTCCTAATCCATGCGTAGGGTGTGGTAATCCGGAGGCGAAAGACTCATTGATTCCGCCTCTGGCATAATCTGGAAGAAAAGATCAAGGTTAAAACGGGACAGTGCGTCGGCGGCTGTATTTCGAATGCCCGGGATGTGCCTGGCTGAAATATGGAAGTTGTGACGTAAAGATAGCCATACTAGCCTGCGAACGAAGGACATGATGTGAGGACATTTGGAGCGCCCTTTACTGAGGATATCCACCGCGGATTGGTTATCCGTGATGAAAGCAACTGGGGAATCTGTCCATTGGTTGCCCCATACCTGAGCCGCCGCCACTATAGGATAGATTTCCAGCAGGGGAGAAGACCTAAGGAACTCAGGTAAGGAGGAAATTGCAGGGGGCCATGGTGCAGCGAACCACTGCGTGTTGTAGATGGCCGCGAAACCTCTGGATGCTGCGGCATCTGAGTAGACCATGGGGAAATCGGGAATCCATTGGGGGATAAACAGAGAAACCCCGTTCCAGTAGGCAATGAAGGAATTCCACATGGCCAAATCAGCCATTGCCTGGGCATCCAGGAACACCGTGGAGTCCTGCTCGGGCGCTGATGGTAACAAATCTAGAAGCCCGGACATGAAGGCTTTCCCTTGGGGCATGATCCTGGTGGCGAAATTTAACATGCCGAGGAGTGACTGCAGCTCTCGTGAGGACGTGGGAGCCTGTGAACTGCGCAATGATTGATCTGATTTTGAGAAGCTTGTCTGCTGGCAGTCTAGCTTCCATTTTTTCTGTATCGAGCACGATACCGAGAAAGGTGACTACCGTGGCGGGTCCCTCGATTTTGGATGGGGCTACCGGAACCTGGAAATCTTTGAGAATGCCCAGGAAGTTATTAAGTTTGCACGGTTTAACACTGGGAGGTTCGATCAGGAGAAAATCGTCAAGGTAATGTAGTGTCATAGGACACTTGCAGCGATTGACCAAGATCCAGTGGAGGGCTTGGGCGAACCGATCAAAAAGCCAGGGACTGCTTTTTGAACCAAATGTTAAACGGGTAGCAAAATAATAACTGTCCTGCCATTTGATGCTGTGGAATTTCCAAAGCTGGGGGTCAATGGGCAGCAGTTTAAACGCGTCAGCAATGTCGGCTTTAGACAACCAAGCTCCTTTGCCCGCTAACAGAATGAGGGAAATGGCCTCCTGGAGTGAAGAATATTTCATGGTGAATTCTTCCGATGGGATCAGGGAGTTTAGACTGGGGATATGCGAACCATGAGGCGCTGACAGTTCATAAATTAGTTGTTTTTTATTGGTGAATTTCTTGGTAACAATGCCGACGGGGTTAATCCTCCAGGAGTTGAAGGGAACGTGAGGGAAGGGGCCGATAAGGAAACCCTTCTCTACTTCCGACTGGATGAGGGAATCCACCGTGTCGGCATCCTGGACTGCGGACAGTAAATTGGGACCCTCCCAGGTAGACTGAGGAAGGGCGATGAGACCCGTGTGGAAGCCCTTACTGAAACCTGAAAGTAAGAATTCGACCAGGTCGGGGCTGTGGTGATCCTGGAGCAGCCTGCCCAGAAGCTCCACATTGACCCCGCTTAGTCATTTGTGCTTGGCCGTTCTCTGTGGGCATACTGAGATGGGGTGAGCCCGGAAGCAGGAGGAGCAGACATGTAGAGCCCTGCACTGGTTATAGTTGCAGGAGGCTAGGTTGTAGTTATTGCAGATTTGACTATTGCCTAGGAAAGTGATGGGGCGGCCCAATTTGTCAGTGTTGCTGTGCCTCAGTTGAGTGCCGGAGGGGCTGGCCGTGGGCCTGCTGGAAGCCATCGGTTGGCCAACGGAGGGACACCAATCGGAGGTGTGGAGGATGGACTGGCAGGAGCTGCAAGCTGGGGCTTTTAAACCGGCGAAGTGCCGGCAGAAAAGTTCCATGTCCAGACACGCCCAATTGGTGACCCGCTGGAACTGAGCCAGCGCTGCAGCGGCTTTGGCCGAGAAGGAGCGGTGGTAATCGTAGAATGCGAATCCGCCATATTTATACCCCAGGTCGGTGACTCTGTACATATACAAGTCCAACTCCTCTCTTCTTTCGGGGTGGGCGGTGCAGACTATGTCCCTGAAGAGGCTAAAAGCCAGGACAAACTCGGGAACGGTAAGTTTTTGTTCAGCCGAGCGTCCCTGGATTTTAGGACAATGGAAATGTTTTCACAAGCTACTGTCTTGTTCTCTATGATGTCATGGGTGGCTATCAAGATGGCAGCTAAATTAACATCTTTGCCCTCCAGAATGTCTTTTTTGATGCTATCTGTAATGAAGTGAGCTGGAGCTATCTCGGAGAGATTGGAAACCCTACCTGGTTAGGTAGGCTGAGGTGGGGGGGCTGGAACGGAAGGACGCTCGGGAGGGTCAACTGCCAAGGGCCTGGATTCCACTGCTGATAGTCTATTTTGAACGTCCAGAACCGAAAAGGACAGGCTGTTGATGGTGGCATGTAACTGGGTCAATGACAGTTGTATGGTGGACATTGACACATTCTCCCTGGGTGGGGATGACGACCCAGACATCAAAAGTCTGAATAATTCCGCCTTTCTGGCGGAGGCCGGATGAGGTATCGCTCTTCTATTGAGCTCGGTAATCAGTTTAGGGATGGTCCAACTCCTGAGAGAAGCGACGCTGGCGTGCTCTGAGGCGAGGGTCTCTGGAATTGAAGAAGTCTCCCCCATGTTGTCCAGATGAGACATGCTGGAATTTGGAAGAATTACAGTTACTGTCTGAAGGATTTTATCCGGGAACCGTGCGAGTGCTGTGGAGCCGATGATTGTGGAAAGAAAACCGCCCGGAAGAAGGGAGGTGTGGGGGGCTATGTCACCGCGTGTGCCCGGGGTTTCAAGAGACTAACGTACCTGGTGGTTTGGAGCTCCTGGATTTGAGACCCGTCTTGGGAAATTCCTGTTCCGTAGGAATGGACCGTGATCGAGCTTGAAGAAATCAAGACAAGTAAATGGCTGGCCGAAAGTAGAAGTAGAGAAAAAGGGGTGGGTGGGCCGTGCCCCGATGGAGGGGCTTCCCCTGACAGAGTGAACGGGACGAACCTGTAACCTTACAGAAAGAGGGTACGCGAGCCTGCGGGACGTGACCGGGCGAGACCTGGACCGTGGATCGGAAGGACGATTTAGACAGAGGTGATACATGAAAGACGCAGGGCCTGGTTGAGTGCGGGAATAAAACATGGACGGAAAGGAGGCCTGGGTAACGTGAACAGGCGTAAAAACATATGACAATGGAGACCTGAGTAACGTATACAGGTGGAAATCATGAACGAAAGGAGGCCTGAGTAACGTAAACAGGCGTGAAACATATGAAATGGAGGCCTGAGTAACGTAAACAGGCGTGAAATATGTACGAAAAGGAGGCCTGAGTAACGTAAACAGGCGTGAAACATGTACGAAATGGAGGCCTGAGTAACGTTAACAGGCGTGAAACATATACGAAATGGAGGCCTGAGTAACGTAAACAGGCGTGAAACATATACGAAATGGAGGCCTGAGTAACGTAAACAGGCGTGAAGCATATACGAAATGGAGGCCTGAGTAACGTAAACAGGCGTGGAACATGTAGGAAAAGAGACCTGAGTAACGTGAACAGACATAAAACATGTACAAAAGGAGACCTGGTGGCATGAACAGGCGTGAGACATGTATGAACGGGAGGCCTGAGTAAATGAAACCAGGCGTGAAACATGTACGTGGAACATGTATGAAAAGGAGGCCTGGGTAATGTAACCAGGCGTGAAACATATACGGAAAGGAGGCCTGAGTAACGTAGACAGGCGTGAAAACATGTACAAGAAGGAGACCTGGGAAACAAATGGCGTGAAACATGTACGAAAAGAGAAGCCTGAGTAAAACATAACCAGGCGTGCAACAAGGACAACGGAAGGCCTGAGGGACGTACCAGGCGTGAAAGTGAGCTGAAGGAATGAGGAGGACGAAGGGGACAGAGGAAGGTAAGTCGACGTGGAGCGTGAAAAAGAGAGCGAGAAGATGAAGACAGACGTGGAAGTAGAGGGCGACGGGGTCTGGGAGGATGGTTAATACTAATGGTTCTTATGTTACCTTGTGTTAGCTAGAAAGCCTAGGTATTATATTATATTGTATTGTATTATTGTTACACAGGGGGAACCAAGTGGTAAGTCACAAGCAGATCTAACATCGTCAAGGGTAACCCGCTGTTAATATGTGTTTGAAGGGAATAGTCCTCCTGGAGATATGGGAGAGCACTGCCTCCTTCTCCTAAATTAGTGTGTCCTAAGGCCTTGCGTGACACCCCCACTCTCCATATATGAATATGGCCACATTGTGGAGTATTTGAGCGCTTTGTGCAGACATTTTGGTTTTCTTGTTATTACCGAGAGGGCAAACTGTGAATAGACACCCTACTCATAAGGGCAGAAACCTAGTGGTAGCTGTTGCTATGTGTATATCCGTAGTAACAAAAATAGTCTATATTCTAATGCAGCACTTTAGCTTTTCCTTGGATACCCTTAGAGCACCTCCTAAGCACAAGGCGATGGCGGCTTGGTTTTAAGTAAGGGGGAATGTAATGCCCCAGAGTGGCATTACCACCTTTGCACCTCACTACTGTCTTTATTGGTTAACCTTATGTCATCATGTGTATTTATTCCAGGTCCAAACACTGTGCATTTCCTATTTTGCAACTGTTATGTTCATGTGTAATGTGCCTGGTTCACCAGCTGGTGGCAGCAAATACGGCAGAGCTACAGTTAGGTAGAATGGAGCTTTCCATTCCATTCTAACCCCCCTCTGTGGAGGAGTGGGCAAGTCCCACTTTCTGCAGGAAGGGTGGGGACTAGTGAGAAGCAGTCTAGCTTACCCCCTGCTAGGGGAAGCAGGGTGTGCTGGGTACGTCTCTGCTAGACGTGCCCAGGCCAAGCCAGCCAGAGCACCTTCAGCTCTGCTGGATGTGGAGGCCACAGATTAGAGCCTCATGAGCCAGGAGGAGAGTTCCCTGGCATAATTAAGAGAGACTACAGAGAGAAGTTGCAGCATAAAGAAGAAGCTGAGTTATACAGCAAGCCTGTCAGTACAGCAGAGCCAGAGAGAAATAGATGTAGCAGAGTTGAGTTTGCCTGTGTAACGCCCCAGAGTGCTGTTACCACCTTTGCACCTTGCTACTGTCTCTTATAGTTAACCTAACATCATCCTATGTAGTAATTTCTTGTTATGTAACTGTTCAAGTGTAATATGCCTGGTTCACCAGCAGATGGCGGCATAATTGGCAGAGCTATTTTACCTAAGATGGAACCCTCCTTTCCATTCTATCTCTCTCCAAGAGGGAGGAGTGTAGTTAGTTACGGTCAGTCTAGCTTACCCCCTGCTAGGGGAGGGTGTGCAGCAGGAGCCGTCTCTCCTGGACAAGCCCTGCCTAAGCCAGCTAGTGCACCTTCAGCTCTGCTGGACACAGAGGTCAAAGCCTGAAGCCTCAGAAGCCAGGATGAGAAAGTTCCCTGGATAAAGTTACAGACCAGATTACCAAGCAAAGTACAGCCTTCAGCTACAGTTAAATTCTACAGCTATCCTGTTAGCACAGCAGAGCCAGAGAGCGACTGACGTAGCAAAGTTGAGTTTGTTTGCCCGCCAAAGTTAATGCCAAAGCCTGCTGAAAACTAAGACAAAGCCTGTAAATTGTTTGTAGAAAAGTTTATTCAAGTAAAGCTGTTGTTAACCTCATCACAAGGTCTGGACTCAATTTATTTTTCATCCCCTACTACTACTGCCCCTTTTCTGCGGTTCTGGAGGGCCACGCCTGATATTCCAGAGTATCCAGGTAGGAGCACCGTGACACATGCAACACTATTAAGAGACATTAGGCCACCCTACACCACTCTGGCATTCCTAACCTGGGTACAATCCATATCACTAAAAGGGGCCCTGTGCCCTTGTTACTTCACTGCAACGGGTGTCATGACAAAATATTTACTTTAAGAAACCCCCAGGTAGTGCACCCGACCTGCTTACCGCACCTGCCAGAGTTTTAATGCTAAAGCCTGCTGGGACCAAGACAAAGTTTGAAGAATGTTTCTGATGAATGTTTACCAAAGTATAGCTGCTATTCAACTTCATCACAAGGTCTGGACTTATTTCTTCAAACTCCTCAAATATACCCCCCTATTTGCTGCTTCGGAGCCAATGCCTGGGGTCCAACCGTATCCAGGTAGGAGCACTGTGGCACAAACATTAAGGGACATTGCAGGTCACCCTGTACCACTCGACCATTCCTACACCTGGGTATCACCACCATTACAAAGGGGGCCCTGGCCGTTGCTGCTGCTTTGCAAATCCAAAATAAGCATGCCTCTCTCCAGACCATTAGATGTTCCAGGTGGCTACTGGGTTCTAATGCCTTTCTAGGGGGCACAAACCTGAGCTAAAATGGGCCACCATGCTGGCAGATCTAGTGCGATAAAGGGAGGGGACTGAAGTGACCTACAATCTGTGCATGGTCCAGGTCAGGCACATGTTGTTGAAAATTATTAACCACAACAAGCAGTATGTGACCTGTGTGCCATGGGTGCTAATGGCTGAAGTGTCCCCAATGGGAGAGGTTCAGGACCTGAAAGTTGGCAGATTGAGTCCACTGATGCAGATACAGCTGCTCTCATGATACGCAATGTCAGAACCTGCTAACAGGAGAGCAACTGCTAAAGGAGTTGGAGCTGAAAAGCTGAGACCTGGAAAGCTGAAAAAGATAGCCAGAGACCTCAGATGGCATCTGAATGCCTTCTCCTTGAATTAGATTTTTAAGATGACAGAACCTGGAACATGAGATCCTGATTCTATAAATATGGAAAATTATAATCCTATCTTCAACACAATATGATGAAAATAAAACGTCGCCCCAATTCTTCTCACAGGTGTTTCATATGATACCTGAATGGGTAAGTTCTGTGTATAATGTAAGGAAGGAGTACCTTTACTACGATTAACAATGAGAGTAGAGAAATACCTAGGTGTTTAGGGCGGTTAAATCAGTGAACAGCCTGTACGGAGAAAATCCTAAGACGCGCATGTGCAGTATGCATGCGTTCAACTGGCTTGCGAAGTGGAACGCACAAAACTGGTTAAGAGTTCCACCGGCCGTGTATAGCTCATAAATAGGGATGAGCGAACCCGAACTGTATAGTTCGGGTTCGTACCGAATTTTGGGGTGTCCGTGACACGGACCCGAACCCGAACATTTTCGTAAAAGTCTGGGTTCGGGTTCGGTGTTCGGCGCTTTCTTGGCGCTTTTTGAAAGGCTGCAAAGCAGCCAATCAACAAGCATCATACTACTTGCCCCAAGAGGCCATCACAGCCTTGCCTACTATTGGCATGGCTGTGATTGGCCAGTGCAGCATGTGACCCAGCCTCTATATAAGCTTGGGTCACGTAGCGCTGCACGTCACTCTGCTGATTCAAGTGTAGGGAGAGGTTGCAGCTGCGACGTTAGGGCGAGATTAGGCAGATTAACTCCTCCAAAAGACTTCATTCTGTGATCGATCTCCAGCTGTGGATCATTGAAGTGCTGATATTGAATTGCTCACTTTTTTTAGGCTGCCCAGAGCATTTTTATATCACTTTTTTCTGGGGTGATCGGCGGCCATTTTGTGGCTTGTGGTGCGCCAGCACAAGCTGCCACCAAGTCCATTTAACCATCAATAGTCTGGTTATTTTTTGCTATATCCTACATCATCTGCAGGCTGAGCCTGTGTCACCCAAGTGCATTTAACCATCAACAGTCTGATTATTTTTTGGCCATATACTACATCTGGTGCAGGCTGAGCCTGTGTCACCCAAGTGCATTTAACCATCAACAGTCTGGTTATATTTTGGCCATATCCTACATCAGGGGCAAGTTGAGCCTGTCACCCAGCGCCTAAAAAATAGGCCTGACATTTCTATTCCTCCAAATCTGTACTGTTTTAGCTGGTCAAGTTATTTTTAGTGACCGTAAAAGCACAGTTTTTGTTCTGGGTTGAAAAACTATTCCCAAATTTGCCATTCTCAAAATAAGTAGGTTCTGCTATATGAGGCCTACTTGAAATCTATCCCAAAAAGAATATCTTAGATTCAAGGTGCTGATAGGGTCATTCTGAAAAACTTCACACACACGCTACTGTGCAGATACAAGTCTAATTCTGTGATTAAACCTATACCTGTCACACAGCGCAAAAAAAATAGGCCTCACATTTATATTCAGCTAAATCTGTTGTTACTGCTGTGCCTGTATTAGTGTAATACGGCACCTAAATAGACAGCCAGACAGTGTTAGGTGTCTGTAAAAAAAGGCCTGAATTTTAATTCAATACATTGGCCCGAATAATATTTTTCTTATTGTGGTGAACGGTAACAATGAGGAAAACATCTAATAAGGGACGCGGACGTGGACATGGTCGTGGTGGTGTTAGTGGACCCTCTGGTGCTGGGAGAGGACGTGGCCATTCTGCCACAGCCACAAGTCCTAGTGAACCAACTACCTCAGGTCCCAGTAGCCGCCAGAATTTACAGCGATATTTGGTGGGGCCCAATGCCGTTCTAAGGATGGTAAGGCCTGAGCAGGTACAGGCATTAGTCAATTGGGTGGCCGACAGTTGATCCAGCACGTTCACATTATCTCCCACCCAGTCTTCTGCAGAAAGCGCACAGATGGCGCATGAAAACCAAGCCCCTCAGTCTGTCACATCACCCCCATGCATATCAGGGAAACTGTCTGAGCCTCAAGTTATGCAGCAGTCTGTTATGCTGTCTGAAGACTCTGCTGCCAGGGTTTCCCAAGGGCATCCACCTAGCCCTTCCCCAGGGGTGGATGAGATAGAATGCACTAACGCACAACCACTTATGTTTCCTGATGATGAGGACATGGGAATACCACCTCAGCACGTCTCTGATGATGACGAAACACAGGTGCCAACTGCTGCGTCTTTCTGCAGTGTGCAGACTGAACAGGAGGTCAGGGATCAAGACTGGGTGGAAGACGATGCAGGGGACGATGAGGTCCTAGACCCCACATGGAATGAAGGTCGTGCCACTGACTTTCACAGTCCGGAGGAAGAGGCAGTGGTGAGACCGAGCCAACAGCGTAGCAAAAGAGGGAGCAGTGGGCAAAATCAGAACACCCGCCGCCAAGAGACTCCGCCTGCTACTGACCGCCGCCATCTGGGACCGAGCACCCCAAAGGCAGCTTCAAGGAGTTCCCTGGCATGGCACTTCTTCAAACAATGTGCTGACGACAAGACCCGAGTGGTTTGCACGCTGTGCCATCAGAGCCTGAAGCGAGGCATTAACGTTCTGAACCTTAGCACAACCTGCATGACCAGGCACCTGCATGCAAAGCATGAACTGCAGTGGAGTAAACACCTTAAAAACAAGGAAGTCACTCAGGCTCCCCCTGCTACCTCTTCTGCTGCTGCCGCCTCGGCCTCTTCTGCTGCTGCTGCCTCGGCCACTTCCTCCGCCTCTGGAGGAACGTTGGCACCTGCCGCCCAGCAAACATGGGATGTACCAACAACACCACCACCTGCGTCACCAAGTATCTCAACCATGTCACACGGCAGCGTTCAGCTCTCCATCTCACAAACATTTGAGAGAAAGCGTAAATTCCCACCTAGCCACCCTCGATCCCTGGCCCTGAATGCCAGCATTTCTAAACTACTGGCCTATGAAATGCTGTCATTCAGGCTGGTGGACACAGACAGCTTCAAACAGCTCATGTCACTTGCTGTCCCACAGTATGTTGTTCCCAGCCGCCACTACTTCTCCAAGAGAGCCGTGCCTTCCCTGCACAACCAAGTGTCCGATAAAATCAAGTGTGCACTGCGCAACGCCATCTGTGGCAAGGTCCACCTAACCACAGATACGTGGACCAGTAAGCACGGCCAGGGACGCTATATCTCCCTAACTGCACACTGGGTAAATGTAGTGGCGGCTGGGCCCCAGGCGGAGAGCTGTTTGGCGCACGTCCTTCCGCCGCCAAGGATCGCAGGGCAACATTCTTTGCCTCCTGTCTCCTCCTCCTACTCTGCTTCCTCCTCCTCTTCTTCCACCTGCTCATCCAGTCAGCCACACACCTTCACCACCAACTTCAGCACAGCACGGGGTAAACGTCAGCGGGCCGTTCTGAAACTCATATGTTTGGGGGACAGGCCCCACACCGCACAGGAGTTGTGGCGGGGTATAGAACAACAGACCGACGAGTGGTTGCTGCCGGTGAGCCTCAAGCCCGGCCTGGTGGTGTGCGATAATGGGCGAAATCTCGTTGCAGCTCTGGGACTAGCCGGTTTGACGCACATCCCTTGCCTGGCGCATGTGCTGAATTTGGTGGTGCAGAAGTTCATTCACAACTACCCCGACATGTCAGAGCTGCTGCATAAAGTGCGGGCCGTCTGTTCGCGCTTCCGGCGTTCACACCCTGCCGCTGCTCGCCTGTCTGCGCTACAGCGTAACTTCGGCCTTCCCGCTCACCGCCTCATATGCGACGTGCCCACCAGGTGGAACTCCACCTTGCACATGCTGGAAAGACTGTGCGAGCAGCAGCAGGCCATAGTGGAGTTTCAGCTGCAGCACGCACGGGTGAGTCGCACTGCGGAACAGCACCACTTCACCACCAATTTCTGGGCCTCCATGCGAGACCTGTGTGCCCTGTTGCGCTGTTTCGAGTACTCCACCAACATGGCCAGTGGCGATGACGCTGTTATCAGCGTTACAATACCACTTCTATGTCTCCTTGAGAAAACACTTAGGGCGATGATGGAAGAGGAGGTGGCCCAGGAGGAGGAGGAGGAAGAGGGGTCATTTTTAGCACTTTCAGGCCAGTCTCTTCGAAGTGACTCAGAGGGAGGTTTTTTGCAACACCAGAGGCCAGGTACAAATGTGGCCAGACAGGGCCCACTACTGGAGGACGAGGAGGACGAGGATGAGGAGGAGGTGGAGGAGGATGAGGGTGAAGCATGTTCACAGCGGGGTGGCACCCAAAGCAGCTTGTGCCCATCACTGGTGCGTGGCTGGGGGGAAACACAGGACGATGACGATACGCCTCCCACAGAGGACAGCTTGTCCTTACCTCTGGGCAGCCTGGCACACATGAGCGACTACATGCTGCAGTGCCTGCGCAACGACAGCAGAGTTGCCCACATTTTAACGTGTGCGGACTACTGGGTTGCCACCCTGCTGGATCCCCGGTACAAAGACAATGTGCCCACCTTACTTCCTACACTGGAGCGTGATAGGAAGATGCGCGAGTACAAGCGCACGTTGGTAAACGCGCTACTGAGAGCATTCCCAAATGTCACAGGGGAACAAGTGGAAGCCCAAGGCGAAGGCAGAGGAGGAGCAAGAGGTCGCCAACGCAGCTGTGTCACGGCCAGCTCCTCTGAGGGCAGGGTTAGCATGGCAGAGATGTGGAAAAGTTTTGTCACCACGCCACAGCTAACTGCACCACCACCTGATACGGAACGTGTTAGCAGGAGGCAACATTTCACTAACATGGTGGAACAGTACCTGTGCACACCCCTCCACGTACTGACTGATGGTTCGGCCCCATTCAACTTCTGGGTCTCCAAATTGTCCACGTGGCCAGAGCTAGCCTTTTATGCCTTGGAGGTACTGGCCTGCTGTCACGGATGGTGTACAGGAAACAATATGATACAAATAACAAACGATGACTAACTGGATCCACAACTAAGGAACAAAAAGGGAGACCCCTGCAATCGACCTGCCGCTCTCCCTTATTGCTCAGCCTATGCGACCACTCTAAAGGTGAATGGGCGCATATCCACGTACCTCGGCTATCTAAACCTGAAGGCCCTACAATAGTGAGGGGACACGACCACCGGCTCCCTACACAGACACGGAGGGAGTCAGGGTCACCTGGATCCAGACAACAGAAAATCATAAATACTAAAACAGCACTTATCTGCAGACGACTGTGAACTGCGAACTGGTAGCTGGAAGCTGGGAGCTGATCTGCAGACGACTGTGAACTGAGAGCTGGGAGCTAAAGACAGCATGCACACTCAATCCAGGAAGTTGTATCAGCCACACCCAACTACCTTATGGGGGAGAATATAAAGGGAGGTAATGAGTCTGACTGCATGACAGCTGAGATAGCCAAACGAGGTGAGGAACAGAAACCAAAACAAAGAAACTCAAGGGGGAGGATCTGAACGGCTCATATCAGAGCTTCTCAGCTGTCTGCTTGTGACAGTACCCCTCCCTCTAGGAGTGGACTCCGGACACTCAGGGCCCACCTTCTCAGGATGGGACCTATGGAAAGCCCTGATGAGGCGAGAGGCCTTAATGTCCGTCACTGGGAGCCACATCCTCTCCTCAGGACCATAACCCTCCCAATGAACGAGGTACTGGAGGGAACCGCGGACAAGACGAGAATCCACAATCCTAGAGGCCTGAAATTCAAGATTCCCATCAACCATAATCGGAGGAGGAGGCAAAGGCGAGGGTACAATGGGTTGGACATAAGGTTTCAATAAGGACTTATGGAAAACATTATGGATCTTCCAAGTCTGAGGAAGATCAAGACGGTAGGCAACAGGATTGATGACAGACAGGATCTTGTAAGGCCCAATAAACCTAGGACCCAACTTCCAGGAGGGAACCTTCAATTTGATATTCTTGGTAGACAGCCACACCAAATCACCAACATTCAGGTCCGGACCAGGCATACGTCTCTTATCCGCCACACGCTTATATCTCTCACTCATATTCTTTAGATTATCCTGAATATTTTGCCAAATAGATGACAAAGACGAGGAGAATCTGTCCTCATCAGGCAAACCAGAAGAGCCCTCTCCAGAGAAAGTCCCAAACTGCGGATGAAACCCATATGCACCAAAAAATGGTGACTTATCAGAGGACTCCTGACGACGGTTATTTAAAGCAAACTCAGCAAGGGACAAAAACGAACACCAATCCTCCTGATTCTCCGCCACAAAACAGCGCAGATATGTCTCCAGATTCTGATTGACACGCTCTGTCTGGCCATTCGACTGCGGATGGAAAGCAGAAGAGAATGACAAGCGAACCCCCAAGCGAGAACAGAAAGCCTTCCAGAATCTGGAAACAAACTGCGTGCCCCTATCAGAGACTATGTCAGAAGGAATCCCATGCAATTTGACAATGTGGTCAACAAATGCCTGCGCCAGCGTCTTAGCATTGGGCAAACCGGGAAAAGGGATAAAGTGCACCATTTTGCTAAAACGGTCCACCACCACCAGAATCACAGACTTCCCCGAGGAACGAGGCAAGTCCGTTATGAAGTCCATGGACAGATGTGTCCAAGGACGGGAAGGAATGGGCAAAGGAAGGAGAGGACCTGATGGCCGTGAGTGAGGGACCTTGGCACGAGCGCAAGTCTCGCAAGCTGCCACAAAACCCTCAACCGACTTACGAAGCGCAGGCCACCAGAATCTCCGAGCAATGAGATCCAGTGTGGCTCTTGTCCCCGGGTGCCCAGCAAGGACCGTATCATGGTGTTCTTTAAAAATCTTGTGTCTCAAAGCGAGAGGCACAAACAACCTCCCAGGAGGACAAAGATCAGGAGCTTCTGACTGGGCTGCCTGCACCTCTGCCTCCAATTCAGGAAAAAGAGCAGAGACCACCACACCTTCAGCTAAAATGGGACCCGGGTCTTCAAAATTCCCACCTCCCGGGAAACAACGTGACAGGGCATCTGCCTTCACATTCTTAACCCCAGGGCGGAACGTAACAACAAAATTAAACCTTGAAAAGAACAAAGACCATCTGGCCTGTCTCAGGTTCAGACGCTTGGCTGACTCCAAGTAGGCCAGATTTTTATGGTCAGTAAACACGGTAATAGGGTGTCTGGCTCCCTCTAGCCAATGGCGCCATTCCTCAAAAGCCAACTTGATGGCCAACAATTCCCTATCTCCCACATCATAATTTCTCTCTGCGGAGGAGAGCTTCTTTGAGAAAAAGGCACACGGTTGCCATTTGGCAGGAGAGGAACCCTGAGACAAGACCGCCCCCACCCCTACCTCAGAAGCATCAACCTCAACTATGAAGGGTAAGGAAACATCAGGTTGTACTAGGATGGGAGCGGAAGCAAAACTCGCCTTGATATTAGAAAAGGCCTTACGCGCCTCTGCCGACCAAGAAGAAAAGTCTACCCCCTTTCTGGTCATATCCGTGAGTGGTTTAACAACAGAGGAATAATTCAAAATAAATTTCCTGTAATAATTAGCAAAGCCCAAAAAACGCATCAGCGCCTTCTGATTCTCAGGAAGCTCCCACTCAAGCACAGCGCGGACCTTCTCGGGGTCCATGCGAAAACCAGAAGCGGAGACAAGAAACCCCAGAAATTGGATCTCCGGAACCGCAAACACACACTTTTCCAGTTTCGCGTATAATTTATTCTCCCGCAGGATGAGCAAGACCTGATGGAAGTGTTCCTTATGAGTTTTGAAATCAGGAGAAAAAATCAAAATGTCATCCAAATACACTAATACAAATTTTCCCATTAAATGATAAAAAATGCTGTTGACGAAATGCTGAAAAACGGCTGGGGCATTCATCAAACCAAAAGGCATAACTAAATTCTCAAAATGGCCCTCAGGAGTATTGAAAGCCGTCTTCCATTCGTCTCCTTCTCTGACCCTAACCAGGTTGTATGCCCCTCTTAGGTCTAATTTGGAAAAGATTTTCGCCCCAACAACCTGGTTAAACAAGTCCGGGATCAGAGGAAGCGGATAAGGATCACGAATAGTGATACTGTTCAGCTCCCTGAAATCCAGACAAGGTCTTAAAGAACCATCTTTTTTCTTAACAAAGAAAAAACCAGCGGCAACAGGTGACTTCGAGGGTCGTATGTGTCCTTTTCTCAGACTCTCAGAGATATAAGTACGCATAGCGACCCTCTCAGGTTGGGAGAGATTGTATAAACGAGATTTAGGCAGCTTGGCGCCTGGGATGAGATTAATAGGGCAATCATACTCCCTGTGCGGAGGCAAACCCTGAACTCCACTCTCAGAGAAGACATCCAAAAATTCAGAGAGGAAAGGTGGTACAGTCTTAGTAGAAACCTCAGAAATAGATGTTATGAGGCAATTCTCTCTGCAAAAGTCACTCCAACCATTTATTTGCCTCGCTGGCCAATCAATGGTGGGGTTATGTTTAGTGAGCCAGGGTAGCCCCAACACTAGAGGAGTAGGCAAACCGCTAAGGACGAAACATGACACATCCTCAACATGAGTATCATTCACAATTAAACGGATATTGTGAACTATGCCCTTTAATGATTTCTGAGAAAGTGGAGCTGAATCAATAGAAAAAACAGGAATATTTTTTCGCAAAGTGCATACCTGGAAACCATGAGTTATTGCAAATTGGTTATCAATGAGGTTGACAGCTGCTCCACTATCCACAAAAATCTCACAAAAAATGCTCTTGCTCTCTAGCGCCACCCTAGCAGGCAGGACAAAACGGGAACTACAAGCAAAAGACAATTCTTCAATTTCCGCCTCAACCCTGCCAATAGTAACAGACGGAATATTCTTAAAAGATTTCTTCCTTTTTGTCTCTTTATTACTCCCAGAAAACTGCCTGAATCTCCTAGAGGGACAAACATTTGCCAGATGATTTATACCTCCACAACAAAAGCAAACCCTGCCCTGCGGGCTGAATCCTCTATTATCAGAGGCAATCAACCCCAGCTGCATGGGCTCCTGCTCAGAAGGGGCTGACAGCGACTGAGACCCCTGTGCACAGAATGACACCGGTGCACTGTCCCGGGACTGAGCATGACAAGAAGGAGAAATCTCTCCTCTTTCTCTAAGACGCCTGTCAATACGAACAGCCTGAGACATAGCAGAATTCAAGGAGGTAGGTCTTTCATGAAAGGCAAATGCATCTTTCAATCCCTCAGAAAGACCATAGCAGAATTGACTTCGGAGTGCAGCATCATTCCAACCAGTATCAGCTGCCCATCTCCGAAATTCTGAGCAGTATATCTCTGCGGATTGTTTACCCTGGCATAACAGACGTAGTCTAGACTCAGCCAGAGCAATACGATCCGGATCATAATATATCTGACCCAGGGCTAAAAAGAATTCATCCACTGAATGGAGGGGCCGTGCCCCCACCGGCAGCGAAAAGGCCCAGGACTGAGCGTTACCCCTGAGCAGCGATATAATGATCCCCACCCTCCGTTCTTTATCACCAGAAGAATGGGGAAGAAGGCGAAAATGGAGTTTGCAAGCCTCCCTAAAACGTACAAAATTCTCACTACCCTCGGAAAACGTATCCGGGAGCGAAATCTTAGGCTCAGCACAAACTCCATGAACGCAAGCTGAACCGGTCACTTGAAACTGAGAAAAAGTCTTACGGAGATCAGCTACCTCCAATGAAAGACCCTGGAAGCGTTCAGCCAAAAGTGTAACCGGATCCATGCTTGAAACGGTTTTGGTGGCTGATATTGTCACGGATGGTGTACAGGAAACAATATGATACAAATAACAAACGATGACTCACTGGATCCACAACTAAGGAACAAAAAGGGAGACCCCTGCAATCGACCTGCCGCTCTCCCTCACTGCTCAGCCTATGCGACCACTCTAAAGGTGAATGGGCGCATATCCACGTACCTCGGCTATCTAAACCTGAAGGCCCTACAATAGTGAGGGGACACGACCACCGGCTCCCTACACAGACACGGAGGGAGTCAGGGTCACCTGGATCCAGACAACAGAAAATCATAAATACTAAAACAGCACTTATCTGCAGACGACTGTGAACTGCGAACTGGTAGCTGGAAGCTGATCTGCAGACGACTGTGAACTGAGAGCTGGGAGCTAAAGACAGCATGCACACTCAATCCAGGAAGTTGTATCAGCCACACCCAACTACCTTATGGGGGAGAATATAAAGGGAGGTAATGAGTCTGACTGCATGACAGCTGAGATAGCCAAACGAGGTGAGGAACAGAAACCAAAACAAAGAAACTCAAGGGGGAGGATCTGAACAGCTCATATCAGAGCTTCTCAGCTGTCTGCTTGTGACACCTGCCCGGCGGCCAGCGTTTTGTCTGAACGTGTATTCAGCACGGCAGGGGGCGTCATTACAGACAAACGCAGCCGCCTGTCTACAACCAATGTGGACAAGCTGACGTTCATAAAAATGAACCAGGCATGGATCCCACAGGACCTGTCCATCCCTTGTGCAGATTAGATATTAACTACCTCCCCTTAACAATATATTATTCTACTCCAGGGCACTTCCTCATTCAATCCTATTTTTATTTTCATTTTACCATTATATTGCGGGGCAACCCAAAGTTGAATGAACCTCTCCTCTGTCTGGGTGCCGGGGCCTAAATGTGTGACAGTGGTGGGTGACGTGAAGCCTGATTCTCTGCTATGACATGAAGACTGATTCTGTGCTGACATGAAGCCAGATTCTCTGTTACGCGACCTCTCTCCTCTGCCTGGGTGCCTGGGCCTAAATGTGTGACAGTGGCCTGTTCCAGTGGTGGGTGACTTGAAGCCTGATTCTCTGCTATGACATGAAGACAGATTCTGCGCTGACATAAGGCCAGATTCTCTGTTACGGGACCTCTCTCCTCTGCCTGGGTGCCTGGGCCTAAATGTGTGACAGTGGCCTGTTCCAGTGGTGGGTGACGTGAAGCCTGATTCTCTGCTATGACATGAAGACAGATTCTGTGCTGACATAAGGCCAGATTCTCTGTACGGGACCTCTCTCCTCTGCCTGGGTGCCTGGGCCTAAATGTGTGACAGTGGCCTGTTCCAGTGGTGGGTGACGTGAAGCCTGATTCTCTGCTATGACATGAAGACTGATTCTCTGCTGACATGAAGCCTGAATCTCTGTTATGGGACCTCTCTCCTCTGCCTGGGTGCCTGGACCTAAATATGTGACAGTGGCCTGTTCCAGTGTTGGGTGACGTGAAGCCTGATTCTCTGCTATGACATGAAGACTGATTCTCTGCTGACATGAAGCCTGAATCTCTGTTATGGGACCTCTCTCCTCTGCCTGGGTGCCTGGGCCTAAATATGTGACAGTGGCCTGTTCCAGTGGTGGGTGACGTGAAGCCTGATTCTCTGCTATGGGACCTCTCTCCTCTGTCTGGGTGCCTGGGCCTAAATATCTGACAGTGGCCTGTTCCAGTGGTGGGTGACATGAAGCCTGAATCTCTGTTATGGGACCTCTCTCCTCTGTCTGGGTGCCTGGGCCTAAATATCTGACAATGCACTGTTCCAGTGTTGGGTGACGTAAAGCCTGATTCTCTGCTATGTCATGAAGACTGATTCTCTGCTGACATGAAGCCAGATTCTCTGTTACGGGACCTCTCTCCTCTGTCTGGGTGCCTGGGCCTAAATGTTTGACAGTGGCCTGTTCCAGTGGTGGGTGACGTGAAGCCTGATTCTCTGCTATGACATGAAGACAGATTCTCTGCTGACATGAAGCCAGATTCTCTGTTACGGGACCTCTCTCCTCTGCCTAGGTGCCAGGGCCTAAATATGTGACAGTGGCCTGTTCCAGTGGTGGGTGACTTGAAGCCTGATTCTCTGCTATGACGTGAAGCCTGATTCTTTGCTATGGCATGAAGACTGATTCTCTGCTGACGTGAAGCCAGATTCTCTGCTATGGGACCTCTCTCCAATTGATATTGGTTTATTTTTATATATTTTATTTTAATTTTAATTCATTTCCCTATCCACATTTGTTTGCAGGGGATTTACCTACATGTTGCTGCCTTTTGCAGCCCTCTAGCTCTTTCCTGGGCTGTTTTACAGCCTTTTCAGTGCCGAAAAGTTCGGGTCCCCATTGACTTCAATGGGGTTCGGGTTCGGGACGAAGTTCGGGTCGTGTTCGGATCCCGAACCCGAACATTTCCGGGAAGTTCGGCCAAACTTCTCGAACCCGAACATCCAGGTGTTCGCTCAACTCTATTCATAACAAAGCCTGTAAGTATATACATATAGATAGGTTATAGAGGGGGATAAGGGAAAGTAGGTGAGAAAGTAAAATGAAGAATGAAATAAATGGAAATAAATTAAATAAAATAGAATAAAAATGTAGAATAGAATAGAAATAGAATAGGGGAGTAAGTAAGTAGAGATAAAAATATAAAACAGTAAAAAAAAAAGCAAATGCAGTGAAAATAAGAAAAATAGGAAAGAAAAGGAAAATAATAAATGAACGGACAAAAGGGTTGAGAGAAGCAGAAAAGAGAAAGAAAAAGGAAACAAAGAAAGCAGCGGAAAAAAGAAGAGAAGAGGGAAAAAAAGGACGAACGTTTGTTTATGAGCTAAACAATTGTGGATGTAGTGTCCTCTGTGGGATTCAGGTTTTAAAAGCACGACTGGCAAGGACATGGTTAAGTGTGATGGGTGTCTTAACTGTAGTACTTTCCAAGCAGCAAAGTGTGTTTAAGTGTAGTCCCAGGTTACCTTGCTAACTTCTATGCTTGGCCATGTAGATTCTAAGTTCTTTCTTTCTTTCGTTCTTTCTTTCTGTAGCTGAAGCGACAACTTTCACAGAGAATGATTAGTCTCTGGATCTAGAGATGATCCAAACCAAAAGAAAAGCATACAGCAGTCTTCAATAAAGGAAAAAAAAAAACCACTGTGCGGCCCTGCTGGAGCTGTGTCACAATGACTCTTAAGAGGAACAAAAGAAGGACATGGAGGCAGTGCCCATAAAGTAGTGGAGACAGAAGGTTATTTTAAGCCATGTAATGGCAGTGCAAACACATGGTTTTGAATCACTTCTATTATCTGTAGAATGACTGTGCGTCACTATTAGGCTCAATTCACATCCATCTCATTTATTTGGTCAGTTATGGGTCAAAAACACAGAACAGGTGTAAATCGTTTCATGATAACTTATGTGAGAGTAGGATCGCTGCTGATTTTGGATCACCATACAGTAATTGCTGGAATTAACTGACCAAATAACTAAAGTGTGAACTCAGCGAAATATGACAATCAAGGCGTAATAGAACTATCCATTAAACAAGGTGGACACACCACTAACAGTAGAACGAGACAGTTTATTCACCCCAATTTGGGATCAGGGCCCAATAGAATTGTTTATCTATTAAACAAGGTGTACACCCCTATAATATCCTGGTCTTTATTACCACAAATCAAATTTTTCCAAAACTTCGGATCAAATTCCATTTCAGATGCTTCAATTCTTTCAATACTACTTGAGGCCTAAGGAGAAGGAGTACAAAGACTTCTTCTCTACTCACTCACTCAACTAGACTCCCCTTCCTGACAGGAAGTCAGAATAGCCAACTCCTACCATGAATGGAGGAACAGGGTGATTAACCCTTTCCCTGCCAGCCAAAACATATCATGCTGGATGTACATTACATTAGATAACAGTACATAACATAACACTACAAACCATTCAAAGATACTTGCGTTACAGTGGTACTGCAGATACTGTAGACAGTGTACACAGCCAGACATTGTCTTTTGTGATGTAATCAGTCAGGTATACGATACACATACAGTATAATACACACACAGCCGGACATCGCATCATCATTCATCAATCAAAATTTACTGTTATAGTAAGATAAGGAATAAGGAAAAAGAAATCAAGCACAACAGAGAATGAGTGGAACATGGATAAGGATTCTGAATTAGCCAATGCAGCATATAATGCTTTATGTTTGCAGAATGAACTTCCTCGTATTCAACTCAGGTCTTAAAATCATAATGTACAATTTTGGAACAAATATACAACCAAGCATCCCAGCACATGAGGCCAATATGGCGAATATCTCCACAGCCACCATGTTCTTTCCTCTGGTGCTCAGATAAGCCGGGATCATGGACATCCAGACGCTGCAGAACACCAGCATGCTGAAGGTGATGTACTTGGCCTCATTAAAACTGTCCGGTAATGTCCTCACCATGAAAGCCAGAACAAGGCTCACAGCTGCCAGGAACCCCAGATAACCCAACATGAAGTAGAACCAAATATCTGAGCCTTCATTGCACTGAATGATGATCTTCTCAGGATAAGAGTGGTGGTCAAACTCAACGTATGGAGGAGACACTGACAACCAAGTAACACAGATCAGAAGTTGTATAGAGGAACAAATCCCCACTACATAACTAGAGATATTGAATGAGACCAACTTCATCCAGGAACTGCCCGGTTTTGTGGCTTTAAAGGCGATGCAGACTGTGACGGTCTTCCCAAGAACAGAAGACACACTAATAGAGAAGAAGATGCCAAATAATGTCTGTCTCATCTTACAGGTGATGTCTGCTGGACGGCCAAGAAACAAGAAGACACTGAGGAAGCTCAAGATGATGGAGACCAGGAGGATGATGCTTACAGTCCGGTTATTGGCCTTCACTAAAGGAGTGTCCCAACAATAAATGAAGCTTCCTAATATGAATAATGAGATGGTAGAGAATAATGTAGCCATGACTGAAAATATTGGAACCAGAATATCCGTCTTATAGGATAAGAACGTGTTTGTTTTGGGGATACATTTCACTTTCTTCTCATCAGGCCACTTGTCTTCAGGACATTTAAAGCATATTTCACTGTCTAAAAAAAAGTAAGATATATCAGTGGATCATCTGTACGTGTAAGCTTCACTTTATCTGATCCATAACTAAAGTCTTACAGGGATCATGATGTAATCCTATTATACACTTCTGGTAAGTTGAGAATTTACAATTGTGCTAAGAAGTTCAAATATCCAGATGTGGACAATGCTCATCAGCTGAAGGCTATTAGAGTCACGTGTATCTGTAGCATACTTACCTCTTGGCTGTCCTGTAATGTCTGTCCATGCCAGTCGCCATTGCTCCAGTTCTGTCAACAGCACTGGTTGAGATTCTAGGTGGCATTTACCCAGAGCTCATGGTCATTTAGACAACTAATGGACTTGGATGTTCCACCAATCAGGAAGTTAAGCTGGCAGGCCAACTATGAGGCTCATTCCAGTCATGGTGCCCTGTTATATGAATCTTGGTGGTACTGCTACTTTGGTCACATTTTGATTGTAACATGTTGCACAACACAATACATTGACTGTGATTTTGTGTTCCCTCTTTTCAGACTATGCTCCCATTTGGCTTCTCTCTTGGATAAACCCTGCATTATCTGTACTGGTATGGACTTTGCTTGGCTTCCTTTTTTCCTGCCATTCTATCACTTGTAGTTTCCTCTTGGGTTTGACCGTTCTCTGACTTTAGCTCTCCCATGCCATAATTTTTTCTCAAACAATAATTCAGTATAGGGGAGGGCGATGGTATAACAATGGCTCCTCCCTATACTGAGGAGGAGATCGCTGCATGTAAGAGCACCGGTCTCCTCCGCTAGTGAGCAGATGAATTCCGGGAAGGAACACTGTGTAATTCAGGATAAGATAGGAAAGGTCCTCCAGAATGAGGCACACTCCTTGTAACTGCTCTGCTTTCTGGCCAAGAGATGTTCAATAATGTTTATGGTAGTGCAGTAGGATCTTCCACTGTGACCCATTTTGGGTAGACCCACATGTGTGATGGTTGGTATCCTATATATGAGACTTAGTCCTGGAGTCCAGTCTGAACATCATTGTCACTAAGTTCCAAGGGTAAATATGCAGTAGGTGCAACTGGTGCAGTTTTACAAGACATAAAATAGGTAAGAATAGCCACTGCCACCTTAACATCAGCTTCGTAATTTGCCTTGTCAACTCTAGTCATAACCATGATTGTTTTGTATACTCGTACCTGTAGTATTGGAGAACTCCCCCTCAGAACATGGGACGCAGTCGTAGCAGCAGACATGATATCCTCCATTAGGAGCTTTCCTGTGTCCCGGAGAACATCGATCATTACAGCGAGATCGTGGCTTCTTGTACATGTGGAAAATATATGTTACCATATGTTAGATGTGAACATGACATGGAAGCCAAGAGTAAAGCTCCTGCAGCTAGAAGACCCATCAGATGCAGGACGTTATCTTCGCCCTTTTTGTATGAATCTCTAGAAACTTCTTCCAAGAGAAACAGATGATATTACCAAACCATCATTTTCAGGAGAATACCCCTGTCTGAGTAACGCATCAGCAGTTCTGGGTTAGCTATCAAGATCCAGTATTAATTTTAAAAAAATTCAGAGTTTTAGATGAGGTTTCTATTATCTGGAGTTTCAAGATGCTATATGCCTTTCCTCTTCTGTCACTTCTGCCTATTCTTCATTATTAGCCAGCACTATAGCAATGCTGGGGGCAGAGAGAAGCACTTTGAGGGAGATGTTTGTGAACTTCCGAATATCCCATATCAGCTGTCTCATGGACATCATCATTGTTATGTTATGGACAAGCTCCACTCTAAGGTCCCTTTGCATGGGATGAATATCAGACCAATAATCTGGAATGAATATTAGTATGAAAGGTCATTCCTGATAATTAGACCGTGTAAGGGTTCTGCAGATCTTGCTGGCCAGAAACAATGATTTTCCATGGGGGTCAGCGATAGCTTTATTGATTGCTCATCTCCATACAGCAGAGGTGATTGTGGCATGTACATGCAGCTCTCGCTTCATCGGATGAATAATTGCTTGCTCAGTTGGCCTGTGTAAATGGGCCTTGGCTGCCTAGAGGGTTTCTAACACAAAGTGGTCAAAACTTTAGCTTATTCCTGTAAGTCTTCTATGAACTGCCTTTGGCATTTAAAATCTTGGTGCAGAAATTAGGATTATTTGCAGTGCAGCATCCTGGATCTCTCCAACCAAATCCATTAAAGGGGTTGTGCAACCAGTACTGTTGTTGACCTTTACGCAGGATAGGTCATCAATGTCTGATCGGTGCCGGTCCAACTCCTAGCATCCCCATCGATCAGTTGTTTGGAGAGGAGGTACGAGCACTGATTCCTCTTCAGCTGCTCGGCGGGGGTGCTCGGAGTCAGACTGCCACTGCCGACTTCTCTAGATATTATTGGCTGCACAACTCCTGCATTTTCTATGAACCATCCTAACATCATGACTATTAGCTTTCACCTAGATACTATTCTTACTATGCCTTCCATTTCTTCTTCCTCAGTGTTCTGAGATGATAGATTGAGACTGATGAAAGGCAGTTGGGCAGGCCAGCCGGGATGGTGCCTGCCTTTGACCCACCTAATAAATTAGACTGAAGGTGCAGTAAATAAGTTGCTATGCTATTTTCCAAGGTCTAGGCCATTGGTGATAGACAGCATGGAACTGCAGAAAACTCAGGTCAGCGGAGGACATTGTGTCATCTGAAAGCTAACAGCTGGACTGACGGTGGCAGCACCCTTATTCACAGGCTTAACTGAAATGACTACTCTGACAACTGAGCTTGGTGATCATAGTGGACGCCCCAGCGTATAGCGAAGTCGTCCTTTACTGTGCAGTCCAAGTTGGATGGTTGAAGCTGGTTCATCCCGCAGGAGTGTTCATGGCTGTAGCATTAGTCTTACTGCTGCCTTACATGGGCTGCTGGCCACTCCTCCCCCTCTCCTGCAGCCAATCTATGGTGGTTGCTCCAGCCCCTCCCCTAGATGTTATAAGGAGGAGGGCTTATTATTGCTCTGCCTATTTCACCGGCATCACCGTTATAGCCGACGAGAGAGCTGCCCTAGCAGCCATCTCTGCCAAGATTCAAACTGAACATCCGGGGTTCCTGTCCCGGTTATTGGCTGGCTTGCAGCAGCCCCTCTTCTGCTCCACCAGCTTATCGGTGGCTGGCAGACCACACAGCGCACCCGCCCACCCTGCCGTATGAGCCCTAGTCTCCTCTCCTCCTCCCACCACACTGTTCCCAAATCTACAAAGCGAGGGGACAATGTATTCAGTGTGCCTCCTGGGAGCTCAGCTGCTCTTCCCGCCGCGTGTTCTGTAGCTCCGCCCCCCACCTGTTGCGCTCCCGCTCCTCTGCACTCTGAAGCAGCCCATACCTGTACATATAACCAGAGCCCATACCTATACATATAACCAGACCCCATACCTATACATATAACCAGAACCCATACCTATACATATAACCAGAACCCATACCTATACATATAACCAGAGCCGATATCTATACATATAACCAGAGCCCATACCTATACATATAACCAGAACCCATATCTATACATATAGCCAGAACCCATACCTATACATATAACCAGAACCCATACCTATACATATAACCAGAAACCAGATCTATACATATAACCAGAACCCATATCTATACATATAACCAGAACCCATATCTATACATATAACCAGAACCCATACCTATACATATAACCAGAACCCATACCTATACATATAACCAGAAACCAGATCTATACATATAATCAGAACCCATATCTATACATATAACCACAACCCATATCTATACATATAACCAGAACCTATATCTATACATATAACCAGAAACCAGATCTATACATATAACCAGAACCCATACCTATACATATAACCAGAACCCATACCTATACATATAACCAGAACCCATAACTATACATATAACCAGAGCCCATACCTATACATATAACCAGAACCCATATCTATACATATAACCAGAACCCATACCTATACATATAACCAGAACCCATACCTATACATATAACCAGAACCCATAACTATACATATAACCAGAGCCCATACCTATACATATAACCAGAACCCATATCTATACATATAACCAGAACCCATATCTATACATATAACCAGAACCCATACCTATACATATAACCAGAAACCAGATCTATACATATAACCAGAACCCATATCTATACATATAACCAGAGCCCATACCTATACATATAACCAGAACCCATAACTATACATATAACCAGAGCCCATACCTATACAGGGAGTGCAGAATTATTAGGCAAATGAGTATTTTGACCCCATCATCCTCTTTATGCATGTTGTCTTACTCCAAGCTGTATAGGCTCGAAAGCCTACTACCAATTAAGCATATTAGGTGATGTGCATCTCTGTAATGAGAAGGGGTGTGGTCTAATGACATCAACACCCTATATCAGGTGTGCATAATTATTAGGCAACTTCCTTTCCTTTGGCAAAATGGGTCAAAAGAAGGACTTGACAGGCTCAGAAAAGTCAAAAATAGTGAGATATCTTGCAGAGGGATGCAGCACTCTTAAAATTGCAAAGCTTCTGAAGCGTGATCATCGAACAATCAAGCGTTTCATTCAAAATAGTCAACAGGGTCGCAAGAAGCGTGTGGAAAAACCAAGGCGCAAAATAACTGCCCATGAACTGAGAAAAGTCAAGCGTGCAGCTGCCAAGATGCCACTTGCCACCAGTTTGGCCATATTTCAGAGCTGCAACATCACTGGAGTGCCCAAAAGCACAAGGTGTGCAATACTCAGAGACATGGCCAAGGTAAGAAAGGCTGAAAGACGACCACCACTGAACATGACACACAAGCTGAAACGTCAAGACTGGGCCAAGAAATATCTCAAGACTGATTTTTCTAAGGTTTTATGGACTGATGAAATGAGAGTGAGTCTTGATGGGCCAGATGGATGGGCCCGTGGCTGGATTGGTAAAGGGCAGAGAGCTCCAGTCCGACTCAGACGCCAGCAAGATGGAGGTGGAGTACTGGTTTGGGCTGGTATCATCAAAGATGAGCTTGTGGGGCCTTTTCGGGTTGAGGATGGAGTCAAGCTCAACTCCCAGTCCTACTGCCAGTTTCGGGAAGACACCTTCTTCAAGCAGTGGTACAGGAAGAAGTCTGCATCCTTCAAGAAAAACATGATTTTCATGCAGGACAATGCTCCATCACACGCGTCCAAGTACTCCACAGCGTGGCTGGCAAGAAAGGGTATAAAAGAAGAAAATCTAATGACATGGCCTCCTTGTACACCTGATCTGAACCCCATTGAGAACCTGTGGTCCATCATCAAATGTGAGATTTACAAGGAGGGAAAACAGTACACCTCTCTGAACAGTGTCTGGGAGGCTGTGGTTGCTGCTGCACGCAATGTTGATGGTGAACAGATCAAAACACTGACAGAATCCATGGATGGCAGGCTTTTGAGTGTCCTTGCAAAGAAAGGTGGCTATATTGGTCACTGATTTGTTTTTGTTTTGTTTTTGAATGTCAGAAATGTATATTTGTGAATGTTGAGATGTTATATTGGTTTCACTGGTAAAAATAAATAATTGAAATGGGTATATATTTGTTTTTTGTTAAGTTGCCTAATAATTATGCACAGTAATAGTCACCTGCACACACAGATATCCCCCTAAAATAGCTAAAACTAAAAACAAACTAAAAACTACTTCCAAAAATATTCAGCTTTGATATTAATGAGTTTTTTGGGTTCATTGAGAACATGGTTGTTGTTCAATAATAAAATTAATCCTAAAAAATACAACTTGCCTAATAATTCTGCACTCCCTATACATATAACCAGAACCCATAACTATACATATAACCAGAGCCCATACCTATAACCAGAACCCATACCTTTACATATAACCAGAACCCATATCTATAGATATAACCAGAACCCATACCTATACATATAACCAGAACCCATATCTATACATATAACCAGAACCCGTATCTATACATATAACCAGAACCCATATCTATACATATAACCAGAACCCGTATCTATACCTATCACCAGAACCCATACCTATAACCAGAACCCATACCTATACATATAACCAGAACCCATACCTATACATATAACCAGAACCCATACCTATACATATAACCAGAACCCATATCTATACATATAACCAGAACCCATACCTATACATATAACCAGAACCCATACCTATACATATAACCAGAACCCATATCTATAGATATAACCAGAACCCATATCTATAAATATAACCAGAACCCAGACCTATACATATAACCAGAACCCATATCTATACATATAACCAGAACCCATATCTATACATATAACCAGAGCCCATATCTATAACCATAACCAGAACCCGTATCTATACCTATAACCAGAACCCATACCTATAACCAGAACCCATATCTATACATATAACCAGAACCCATACCTATACATATAACCAGAACCCATACCTATACATATAACCAGAACCCATACCTATACATATAAACAGAACCCATACCTATACATATAGCCAGAACCCATATCTATACATATAACCAGAGCCCATATCTATAACCATAACCAGAACCCATATCTATACCTATAACCAGAGCCCATACCTGTACATATAACCAGAACCCGTATCTATACCTATAACCAGAACCCATACCTATAACCAGAACCCATATCTATACATATAACCAGAACCCATACCTATACATATAACCAGAACCCATACCTATACATATAACCAGAACCCATACCTATACATATAACCAGAACCCATATCTATACATATAACCAGAACCCATACCTATACATATAACCAGAACCCATACCTATACATATAACCAGAATCCATACCTATAACCAGAACCCATATCTATAGATATAACCAGAACCCATATCTATACATATAACCAGAACCCATACCTATAACCAGAACCCATATCTATACATATAACCAGAACCCATACCTATACATATAACCAGAGCCCATACCTATAACCAGAACCTATATCTATACATATAACCAGAACCCATACCTATACATATAACCAGATCCCATACCTATACATAGAACCAGAGCCCATACCTATACATATAACCAGAACCCATATCTATACATATAACCAGAACCCATACCTATACATATAACCAGAACCCATACCTATACATATAACCAGAAACCAGATCTATACATATAACCAGAACCCATATCTATACATATAACCAGAACCCATATCTATACATATAACCAGAACCCATATCTATACATATAACCAGAACCCATATCTATACATATAACCAGAACCCATACCTATACATATAACCAGAACCCATACCTATACATATAACCAGAACCCATATCTATACATATAACCAGAACCCATACCTATACATATAACCAGAACCCATACCTATACATATAACCAGAACACATACCTATACATATAACCAGAACCCATAACTATACCTATAACCAGAACCCATACCTATACATATAAACAGAACCCATACCTATAAACAGAACCCATATCTATAGATATAACCAGAACCCATACCTATACATATAGCCAGAACCCTTACCTATACATATAACCAGAACCCATATCTATACATATAAGAAGAAACCAGATCTATACATATAACCAGAACCCATATCTATAGATATAACCAGAACCCATATCTATACATATAACCAGAACCCATACCTATACATATAACCAGATCTCATACCTATACATAGAACCAGACCCCATACCTATACATATAACCAGAACCCATACCTATACATATAACCAGAACCCATATCTATACATATAACCAGAACCCATGCCTATACATATAACCAGAACCCATATCTATACATATAACCAGAACCCATACCTATACATATAACCAGAACCCATATCTATACATATAACCAGAACCCATACCTATACATATAACCAGAACCCATACCTATACATATAACCAGAACCCATATCTATACATATAACCAGAACCCATGCCTATACATATAACCAGAACCTATATATATAGATATAACCAGAACCCATATCTATACATATAACCAGAACCCATACCTATACATATAACCAGAACCCATATCTATACATATAACCAGAACCCATACCTATACATATAACCAGAACCCAGACCTATACATATAACCAGAACCCATACCTATACATATAACCAGAACCCAGACCTATACATATAACCAGAACCCATACATATACATATAACCAGAACCCATACCTATAAATATAACCAGAACCCATACCTATACATATAACCAGAACCCATAACTATACCTATAACCAGAACCCATACCTATACATATAAACAGAACCCATACCTATAAACAGAACCAATATCTATACATATAACCAGAACCCATACCTGTACATATAACCAGAACCCATACCTATACATATAAACAGAACCCATACCTATAACCAGAACCCATACCTATACATATAAACAGAACCCGTATATATACATATAACCAGAACCTATACCTATAAACAGAACCAATATCTATACATATAACCAGAACCCATATCTATACATATAACCAGAACCCATACCTATACATATAACCAGAACCCATACCTATACATATAACCAGAACCCATACCTATACATATAACCAGAACCCATATCTATACATATAACCAGAACCCATACCTATACATATAACCAGAACCCATACCTATACATATAACCAGAACCCATATCTATACATATAACCAGAACCCATACCTGTACATATAACCAGAACCCATACCTATACCTATAACCAGAACCCATACCTATACATATAAACAGAACCCGTATATATACATATAACCAGAACCTATACCTATAAACAGAACCAATATCTATACATATAACCAGAACCCATATCTATACATATAACCAGAACCCATACCTATACATATAACCAGAACCCATACCTATACATATAACCAGAACCCATACCTATACATATAACCAGAACCCATATCTATACATATAACCAGAACCCATACCTGTACATATAACCAGAACCTATACCTATACATATAAACAGAACCCATACCTATAACCAGAACCCATACCTATACATATAAACAGAACCCGTATATATACATATAACCAGAACCTATACCTATAAACAGAACCAATATCTATACATATAACCAGAACCCATACCTATACATATAACCAGAACCCATACCTATACATATAACCAGAACCCATACCTATACATATAACCAGAACCCATATCTATACATATAACCAGAACCCATACCTATACATATAACCAGAACCCATATCTATACATATAAACAGAACCCATACCTATACATATAACCAGAACCCATACCTATACATATAACCAGAACCCATACCTATACATATAACCAGAACCCATACCTGTACATATAAACAGAACCCATACCTATACATGTAACCAGAACCCATACCTATACATATAACCAGAACCCATACCTATACATATAACCAGAACCCATACCTATACATATAACCAGAACCCATATCTATACATATAAACAGAACCCATACCTATACATATAACCAGAACCCATACCTATACATATAACCAGAACCCATATCTATACATATAACCAGAACCCATATCTATACATATAACCAGAACCCGTGTATATACATATAACCAGAACCCAGACCTATACATATAACCAGAACCCATATCTATACATATAACCAGAACCCATATCTATACATATAACCAGAACCCATACCTATACATATAACCAGTACCCATACCTATAGATATAACCAGAACCCATACCTATACATATAACCAGAACCCATATCTATAACCATAACCAGAACCCATACCTATACATATAACCAGAACCCATACCTATACATATAACCAGAACCCATATCTATACATATAACCAGAACCCATATCTATACATATAACCAGAACCCATACCTATACATATAACCAGTACCCATACCTATAGATATAACCAGAACCCATATCTATAACCATAACCAGAACCCATACTTATACATATAACCAGAACCCATACCTATACATATAACCAGAACCCATATCTATACATATAACCAGAACCCATATCTATACATATAACCAGAACCCATACCTATACATATAACCAGAACCCATACCTATACATATAACCAGAACCCATACCTATACATATAACCAGAACCCATACCTATACATATAACCAGAACCCATATCTATAAATATAACCAGAACCCATACCTATACATATAACCAGAACCCATATCTATACATATAACCAGAACCCATATCTATACATATAACCAGAGCCCATATCTATACATATAACCAGAGCCCATACCTGTACATATAACCAGAACCCATACCTATACATATAAACAGAACCCATACCTATAAACAGAACCAATACCTGTACATATAACCAGAACCCATACCTATACATGTAACCAGAACCCATACCTATACATATAACCAGAACCCATACCTATACATATAACCAGAACCCATACCTGTACATATAACCAGAACCCATATCTATACATATAACCAGAACCCATATCTATACATATAACCAGAACCCAGACCTACACATCTAACCAGAACCCATACATATAACCAGAACCCATACCTGTACATATAACCAGAACCCATATCTATACATATAACCAGAACCCATATCTATACATATAACCAGAGCCCATACCTGTACATATAACCAGAACCCATACCTATACATATAACCAGAACCCATATCTATACATATAACCAGAACCCATGCCTATACATATAACCAGAACCCATACCTATACATATAACCAGAACCCGTGTATATACATATAACCAGAACCCAGACCTATACATATAACCAGAACCCATATCTATACATATAACCAGAACCCATATCTATACATATAACCAGAACCCATACCTATACCTATAACCAGAACCCATATCTATACATATAACCAGTACCCATACCTATACATATAACCAGAACCCATATCTATACATATAACCAGAGCCCATATCTATACATATAACCAGAACCCATATCTATACATATAACCAGAACCCATATCTATACATATAACCAGAACCCATACCTATACATATAACCAGAACCCATATCTATAACCATAACCAGAACCCATACCTATACATATAACCAGAACCCATACCTATACATATAACCAGAACCCATACCTATAAATATAACCAGAACCCATACCTATACATATAACCAGAACCCATAACTATACATATAACCAGAACACATACCTATACATATAACCAGAACCCATAACTATACCTATAACCAGAACCCATACCTATACATATAAACAGAACCCATACCTATAAACAGAACCAATATCTATACATATAACCAGAACCCATACCTGTACATATAACCAGAACCCATACCTATACATATAAACAGAACCCATACCTATAACCAGAACCCATACCTATACATATAAACAGAACCCGTATATATACATATAACCAGAACCTATACCTATAAACAGAACCAATATCTATACATATAACCAGAACCCATATCTATACATATAACCAGAACCCATATCTATACATATAACCAGAACCCATACCTATACATATAACCAGAACCCATACCTATACATATAACCAGAACCCATACCTATACATATAACCAGAACCCATATCTATACATATAACCAGAACCCATACCTATACATATAACCAGAACCCATACCTATACATATAACCAGAACCCATATCTATACATATAACCAGAACCCATACCTGTACATATAACCAGAACCCATACCTATACATATAAACAGAACCCATACCTATAACCAGAACCCATACCTATACATATAAACAGAACCCGTATATATACATATAACCAGAACCTATACCTATAAGCAGAACCAATATCTATACATATAACCAGAACCCATATCTATACATATAACCAGAACCCATACCTATACATATAACCAGAACCCATACCTATACATATAACCAGAACCCATACCTATACATATAACCAGAACCCATATCTATACATATAACCAGAACCCATACCTATACATATAACCAGAACCCATACCTATACATATAACCAGAACCCGTATCTATACATATAACCAGAACCTATACCTATAAACAGAACCCATACCTATACATATAACCAGAACCCATACCTATAAACAGAACCAATATCTATACATATAACCAGAACCCATACCTATACATATAACCAGAACCCATACCTATACATATAACCAGAACCCATATCTATACATATAACCAGAACCCATACCTATACATATAACCAGAACCCATATCTATACATATAACCAGAACCCATATCTATAAATATAACCAGAACCCATATCTATACATATAACCAGAACCCATACCTATACATATAACCAGAACCCATACCTATACATATAACCAGAACCCATACCTATACATATAACCAGAACCCATACCTATACATATAACCAGAACCCATATCTATACATATAACCAGAACCCATACCTATACATATAACCAGAACCCATACCTATACATATAACCAGAACCCATACCTATACATATAACCAGAACCCATATCTATACATATAACCAGAACCCATACCTATACATATAACCAGAACCCATAACTATACATATAACCAGAACCCATACCTATACATATAACCAGAACCCATAACTATACATATAACCAGAACCCATATCTATACATATAACCAGAACCCATATCTATACATATAACCAGAACCCATACCTATACATATAACCAAAGTTTCAATTCACCTTGCAATCCATGTGTCTAGCTCCTGTGTGACCCTGCAAGCGAGGGGACAATGGATCCAGTGCGCCTGCTGGGAGCTCAGCGGCTCTTCCCGCCGCATGTTCCGTAGCCCCCTATCAGGGGACGTGTATGGAATAGATTTTAGACAACCGCAAAGAGACTCATGACATAAATTTTATTCCTCTATGGGTCAATCTTGGTGTAGTGATGACTGTGCTCGTGCGCAAGCGGACCAGCAACAGCAAAAGGCGCAGGAGTGGCAAAGTACCATGTTAATAGGAGTATAGTTGCTTCAGACAATATATCCAATTACATGACTCTGACGCCGAGCCTATTGTGATATACCGTATTTTTCGCCCTATAAGACACACTTTTTCCTCCCCAAAAATGGGAGGAAAATGCCGCTGCGTCTTATGGGGCGAATGCTGACAGTTTAACATCGCTGGATGCGATGTACGGAGCGGGGGCCGGGGGAGGGACTGGGAGGAGGAGCTGGGGGCCGGCAATAGCGGTGGGGCGGTGCGGTCACTGTACTATAGCCCCGCCCCACCGCTCCGGTATTCTAATATAAAATGTATTATTGAATTAAAAGTTATTAAACATGCCCCCCTCACTACTAATAGTACCGTATATCCTAATTTCTTCTGTATAATGCCGGCAGGCAGGCCGGGCGGGCGGCAGCGTAACTCCCTCATGTCACGTGCCTGCGCCGCCTCCTTTATGAATGAAGCAGGCGGCGCAGGCAGGTGACGTCAGTGAGTGACGCTGCCGCCCGCCCAGCCCGCCTGCCGGCATTGTACAGAAGCAATTAGGATATACGGTACTATTAGGAGTGAGGGGGGCATGTTTAATAACTTTTAATTCAATAATACATTTTATATTTGTATACTGGGGGGGGGGGCACACGGAATCTGTGGATGGCACAGTCAAGGGGTGGGGGGGGGTCTGTGGATGGCACTGTTATGGGGTGGGGGGTCTGTGGAGGGCACATATATAACAGTTCCAGCCACAGATCCCCCCCCTGTAACAGTGTCCGTCATCCACAGATCCCCCCCCTGTAACAGTGTCCGTCATCCACAGATCCCCCAATAAGTGTCCGTCATCCACAGATCCCCCATAAGTGTCCGTCATCCACAGATCCCCCCATAAGTGTCCGTCATCCATAGATCCCCCATAAGTGTCCGTCATCCACAGATCCCCCCATAAGTGTCCGTCATCCACAGATCCCCCCATAAGTGTCTGTCATCCACAGATCCCCCCATAAGTGTCTGTCATCCACAGATCCCCCCATAACAGTGTCCGTCATCCACAGATCCCCCCATAACAGTGTCCGTCATCCACAGATCCCCCCCATAACAGTGTCCGTCATCCACAGATCCCCCCATAACAGTGTCCGTCATCCACAGATCCCCCCATAACAGTGTCCGTCATCCACAGATCCCCCCCATAACAGTGTCCGTCATCCACAGATCCCCCCATAACAGTGTCCGTCATCCACAGATCCCCCCATAACAGTGTCCGTCATCCACAGATCCCCCCCATAACAGTGTCCGTCATCCACAGATCCCCCCCATAACAGTGTCCGTCATCCACAGACCACCATTAGTTCCAAACCCACCAAAAGCACACCTTTTGGTTAAAATTTTTTTTTTCTTATTTTCCTCCCCAAAAACCTAGGTGCGTCTTATGGGCCGGTGCGTCTTATAGGGCAAAAAATACGGTATACCTCATCTGACTTGATTTTTTTGGGCTACATATTTCAGGACATATTCATAGCCACTGTGAACAGCCTCTCCTTGGTACAATTGACTTTTAGTGTAATTGATTTTTAACATTGTGTCAACTCACATAGTTTTTTATGTAATATGCTGTACACATTGTGTGTTTAATATTCACTATAGAATGTTATTCTGATACAATCCAGCCTGGACATATGTTGCCTGATATTGAGTGACGCCCAGTGTTAGATGATGTTCTCAGCAAAAGGACCTTCCTGAATCCTGCCCCTGATTGGCTGATCAGGCTGCCTGTCAGCCTCTGAACCCCCTCACTGTCATGTGATTGTCCATCTTCTTCCTCCCTTCTAGTTTTCCCTGTCAAAATGGTGCTGGCTCCCGTTTTTACACAATTCATATCAAATTAATGACCAAAACTTCGTATTTGTTTGGCAGATTCATTTTTGTAAAATTTGTAATGAATTTGTTTAGAATCAATTTGCTCATCTCGATTATGTATTTATCCGTCTGTCTGTCTGACCATTCATCCATCTATCTATCATAGGTACTTACTGTGCCGTTTTTCCACTTGATTTCTCCTTCATCAATGCCAGGAAATTTCTCTTTTCTTGTTTCTTCAAAGGACACCAGAGGTTTTACTACAAAGTCATAGTCACTTCCATTTTTGTATATCGCCCAGTTTGCTAGCAGCCAATAAGACGCCAGCTCTCCTCGCTCATTGAAAAAGATGTCGTCTCCGTTATAATCCGTGTGATGGACTTTATTCATATAGTTATTCATCTGTGGAAAAATTAAATAAACAGGACAGTCCCTCTTACTCATCTCTGCTGATCTTCTCTTGTGTAACCATTTGGCTAATCGGAGTGGACAAGTAGTTGAGTCTTCTGAATTTGTAAGGGGAGCTCTCATTAACTCACCTGTCCTGTATCCAGTGCCATGCACTGCTCTCTTGCCAGACATTCTTCTTCTCTTGTGCATCAGGTTGCGGGGAAGATTCTGTTTGCCAACCCTCAAATACAACTCCGCTACAGTGCCTTGAAAAATTATTCATGCCACTTGAACTTTTCCACATTTTTTCACAGCCAGTGGGGGAAGGGGGCCCGCAGTGGAGGATAGGCCCCGTCCAATAATTACACTTATATAGCTACTACCTGTTAAAAGATAATTTAAGAAGTGGAGAAGGACCTTTGGTGATGTCATCAACCATGTGACCAGTGCAGAAAGCCAAGAAGTCTGAAGGACCTTTGGTGAAGTCATCAACCATGTGACCAGTGCATGGTCACAGAGCGCCCTCACACTGTGCGCAGCCCTGCACAGCCAACAGCCAAGGACCAGGAAGTGGTAAGTACAGAGAGTTTACAGCTTCCTGGTCCTTCGGTACTAATGACACAGCAAACATATGGAATAGATGAGACCAAAGTTGAACTTTTTGGCCAAAATGCAAAAAGCTATGTGTGGAGGAAAACTAATCCTGCACATCACCCTGAACACACCATCCCCATCGTAAAGCATGGTGGTGGCAGCACCATGCTGTGGGGAGGCTTTTTTTTTCAGTAGGGACAGGGAAGCTGGTCAGAGTTGATGGGAAGATGGATTGAGCTAAATACGGGGCAATCCTGGTGCAAAACATGGTAGAGGCTGCAGAAGACTTGAGACTGGGGTGGAAGTTCACCTTCCAGCAAGATGACGACCCTCAACATCCAGCCAAAGCTACAATAGAAGGGTTTAGATCAAAGCATCTTTATGTGTTAGAATGGCCCAGTCACAGTCCAGACCTAAATCCCATTGAGAATCTGGGACAAGACTTAAAAATTGCTGTTCACAGATGCTCTCCATTCAACCTGACTGAGCGTGAGCTCTTCTGCAAAGAAGAATAGGTAAAAATGTCAGCCTCTAGATGTACAAAGCTGGTAGAGACATACCCCAAAAGACCTGCAGCTATAACTGTAGAAAAAGATGGTCCTACAAAGCATTGACTCCAGGGGCTGAATAGAAATGCAGGACACAATTTCCAGATTTTCATTTATTAAAGATTTTGAAAACCATGTATCATTTTCCTCTCACACAGACTTGTACTTTGTGTTGGTTGATCACATAAAATCCCAATAAAATACATTTAATTTTGTGGATGTAACGTGAAAAAATGTGGAATTAAGTTCAAAGGGTATGAATACTTTTTGAAGACACTGTACTTCTTTAAAGGATAACTGTCATATTTTCATCAAAAAATCAATTTTAGCATATGTTACTCATGCAGCAGCATTATACATAAAGCAATCTTAGTTTCTTCACATACCACTGTTTTCCTTGAGTTTTCCCCTTAGTTATAGCTGTTTTAAATCTTACATTATGAGGATCTTCTCAAGATGGCTCCTCTGCCAGTTCTCTGAGGCCAAAACTGCATTCCCTCAGGTCACATACAAACTTGCTGTAGCCAGCAGCTTCCTGCCAGCCAATCAGATTGGATTACTGAGAGACACGCCTCCTCACTCTGAAGCCTAATGCAGGCCTGCAGTGTGAAGGACCGCCCCTCTGTCTTCCTATCCGGAGACAGATGAGCCCTAGCAACGGTCTTTTAAGGGAGCAGTGGAAAGGGCAGAGGACATTAATGAAAGCTGTTATTATAAGGTAATTACAGATCTTTTGGCAATCATTGACAGACTAACTCAGGTATACATGTCTAGCGCTAATAAACTAGAAATAAAATAAAAAAATCGGACAGTTAGCCTTTAACTCCACATGGTGCTACGTCTTAGCTACATCTTCAGCTGTGTGATCTGTGCTCCACCAGCCTGGACTAAGCAGATGTCTCGGTCTGCTACATCTCCAAATTATTCCAATTACCAGCACCGTTGAGTCAACCCTGTGCATCTATTCTTCTGCATCAGCCTCATTGCTATTTCACTCTGCTATTCAACACAGCTATATTAACTCCGACTTCCAGTCTGTTAGCATCTCTCTGAAGATCCTCAGTCACAGCTGTCAGCTCTGATACTCCAGTCCTCCATTCAAGTCTATCAGGTCTACAGTCCTGCTTCACCAACTTTCTGTCTTTCCTGCATTAAAAAGAACCCGTCATCAACTTTACGCTGATCTCACTGAGGACAGCATAAAGTAGTGACAGAAATGCTGATTTCCTTGGTGTGTCACTCCTGAGCTAATAGTCAGTGGTTGCTGAGAACCAGCATCATAATCATTACAGCCCAGGCCTTGAAAAGAGTCAAATCTACTTGAGAAGAGTCCCGGCCACCTGAAAAGAGTCCTGGTTATTCATGGCTTTACCTGCTGATGACTGACAGGCTTCTACCTAGTTTTCTCCCTTTCTCTCTAGGAGAGAACTGCCAATCATCAGCAGATGGGTGGAGATCAGGAGATTATAATAACCAGGACTCTTCTCAGGTAGATTTGACTCTTCTCAAGGCCTGGGCTGCAATGTTTATCATCCTGGTTCTCGGCAACCACTTACTATTAGCTCATGAGTGATACACCGCTGACATCAGCATTTCTGTCACTACTTTATGCTGCCCTCAGTGAGATCAGCGTAACGTTGATGACAGGTTCCCTTTAATAGGACATCAATATAAAACATGAACCCCATTTACCTCTTTTTTGTTTACCAGATGAGATTTATTTCTTAAAAGTAAACTATATGGCGCACATAATGTATTGAATCAATTTTAAAGGGGTTCTCCGGGCTTTTAATATTGATGACTAGGGATGAGCGAATCGACTTCGGATAAAACATGGTGGTACCTTGGGACCGAACCCGAGTTCGGGAAATGTTTTTTTACAGTACAAATTAAATTATGAAGTTATTACGCAAAGACTCGCAAGACTTCGCGAAGCAATAACTTCGGCTCATCGGAGCCAATACATTCTAATACTGTACGGAGCTCCTGCTCTTTACAGTATTAGTACAAAGTTTTATGAAAATCGACTTTGGATGTTTAATCCGAAATCGATTCGCTCATCCCTATTGATGACCTATCTGAGGTCACTGTTAGAGATGAGTGAATTGAAGCTGATGAAGTGGAATTCGTTCCAAATTTCAGGAAAAATTTGATTCGCACCAAATGCGAATTTACTTGCACTTCATAGTAACGAATCACATTTTTCATAAAATGGCTGCTGCACGTGTGAGGACATGGAGAAAGGAACTCTGGGAAGGCGGGATCACCCATAATGCTGTGCATGCAGCCAATCAGCAGCCAGCCCTATAAATAGCGGCAGCCATTTTGGATTCAGCCATTCACCAGTGTACTTAGTGCAGGGAGAGACGTCAGCAGGCGCTAGGGACAGTGCTGGGAAAGACTTCATTGTGCTAAGACAAAACCATTTACAAGTTCAGGGAAAGATTATTCAAGCTGTAGGGAAAGGATAGGGAGGAATCATTCAACAGCATTTCTGTAGAACAGGGTTCAGTCGGGGAGGTTACAGCCTAGGGAACAGGAGCGATCCTATTACACCTTGCTGCACTGACTGCGGATCCACATTGCCATTATACAGCTCTGTAATTCCAGCAAACCGTTCTTATTATTGGGGTGCAAGTTCTGTGTGATACCGCCATTAACAGGGGTTATTACAAGGAAATATTTCTACGTCTTATTTGCCCTTGTGCGGTGCAGTTATATGTTCTAAAGACTTTTTTTTAGCTTGCATTAGTGGGAAGAAAAAAGGGCTTATTAGCCGTTGTGTGGTGAAGTCAGAAAATTACAGCCCAGTTTGCCGTGTATTACTGGCGAAATACAAATAAATTTGCCGTTCATCGTTGCACTTATCTGTTGAAAAGCCTTTAGTGTAAAAATAGAAGAAAAATGAGGGCCTAATTGTCATTCCACGGTGCTGTGAGATATTTTACAGCCCACTTTGCCGTGTATTACTGGCGAAATAAAAAAATATTTGATCTAACATTTGGTTATTTGATCTAGCAGTATGTCAGGCACAGAAGTGCCCGGCCCTGCACAGGAGAGTGGCCGAGGCTTAAATGTTTCTGGCGCAGGCACAGGTCGCAGCAGAGTAAGGGGCCGTGGCAGCAGGAGTCGCAGAGAGAGGCCTGGGCTCCCGGTGTCATCTAGCGGTCATGTCTTGACTAGAGATGTCGCGAACATAAAATTTTCCGTTCACGAACGGCGAACGCGATTTTCCGCAAATGCTCGCGAACGGGCGAACCGGGCGAACCGCCATAGACTTCAATAGACAGGCGAATTTTAAAACCCACAGGGACTCTTTCTGGCCACAATAGTGATGGAAAAGTTGTTTCAAGGGGAATAACACCCAGACTGTGGCATGCCGGAGGGGGATCCATGGCAAAACTCCCATGGAAAATTACATAGTTGACGCAGAGTGTGGTAAGTTGAATTCGCAATGCGATTAATATAACCTGTATTAATCGCATTGCGAATTCAACTTAGAGCTAAGTTCCTAATGGTTGTATTTCTAGAATTGCCGAATATAACGAATATAGCACTATATTCTCAATCTTCGTTATATCCTAGCAATACAACCATTAGGAACCCGGCTCTAAGTTGAATTCGCAATGCGATTAATATAACCTGTATTAATCGCATTGCGATTACAACTTAGTCAGATTTGTGACACTGCAGCTTCAGAATGAATCGAAGATGGATGTTGTCCTTGCTTTTTGATAGGAGGTGGGAGGGTCTGGGAGGGAGGGTCTGCTGCTGATTGGCTGGAATGTGTCTGCTGACTGTGAGGTACAGGGTCAAAGTTTGCTCAATGATGATGTATAAGGGGCGAACCGAACATCGCATATGTTCGCCCGCCGCGGCGAACGTGAACAAGCTATGTTCGCCGGCGAATAGTTCGGGACATCTCTAGTCTTGACCAGCAACCCAGCGGGTCTTGAATGGTTGACTCGATCTTCGACTTTGTCGTAACTTACATCGGACACCCCCAGCCAAGAGTCGGTGGGTTCGTCAGACACAACCCTTAGTTGGCATGGCCCGGGAGAAGGCCCTGTGCCCTCACCTGTCCTCAACCTGTTCCCTCACCGCAAAAAGTATTATATGCTGTAGTCTCAGCTCCACTTTTCTGCGAGGAAGAGCTACTAGAGGATGGTCAGCAGCTACTGCCCAGCCAAGATGTGGAGGAGACGCTTCCTCTGCTAGGCGGGTAAGTAGTCATGAGGAGAGTGGCGTGGGAGCTGGTGTTGAGAGCTGTCTGGCTCCTGACCTAGAGACAGTTGAGGAGGACATCAGTGATGTGCAGACAGTACTCGATGATGATGATGTAGCTGATCGCACTTGGGAGCTGGGTGACGAAGTGGCTTCATCATCATCGGGAGAAGAGAGTGGCAGCTTGCTCGTGAGCCAGCGGTGGAGCCAGCAAGTCGCTAGTGTGGGCGGAAGTCAGCAGGGTGGCAGCAGAGGGAGGACGGGAGCCAAACGTGCCCGGGATAGACCACCCACTTCGCGGGAGCCTACTTGCCCAGAAAGTAGCGGTGCAGGGGATCAAGGAGGCAACGGCGGTAGCAGACAGTCAGTGCGTAGTGTTGGGCGTAAAATCACCTACTCGGCGGTGTGGCAGTTTTTTTTTAAGCCACTGGAGGAGGTGAATGTGGCCATATGTAGAATGTATGGGCAGAGGGTAAAGCGTGGCCAGGGTGCCAATGTTGGCACTACGGCCCTGCGTCAACATATGCAGTGTTACCATAAAGTGACCTGGGAGAACCGTGGCTCTGATGTGGTGGTCCAGCCTGCCGCAGCAACCGCTGCATCACTCAGTGGCACACACCCGGTTTCTGGCAGTCAAGGCTCCACCACCTCAGCCGAAGGAAGCTGTCTGTCCTTCCCATCATCTGCCGGTCCTGATGCTCCTGCTCCTCACCCTCCTACTCCTCGTCAGTCATTCCGTCAGCAATCGATCACCAAAGCGATTGCCAAGAGACAACAGTATGCACGCACTCATCCAACGGCGCAGAAGTCGAACGTGCTCCTGTCCAAGTTGCTGGTGCTGCAGTCCCTCCCTTTCCAAGTGGTAGACTCTGCACCTTTCAGAGTACTGATAGCTTCTGCCAAGCCGAGGTGGAGAGTCCCAAGCCGTCATTTATTTTCCAAAAAGGCAGTACCAGCCATGCACAAGTATGTAGAACAGAAGGTGGGCCAGTCATTGACCCTGTCGGTGTCTGCCAAAGTGCACGACAGTGCTGACGTGTGGAGCTGTAACTATGGTCAGGGACAGTACATGTCTTTTATGGCCTACTGGGTGAATGTGGTTCCTGCACAGCCACACCAGCAACTTGGCCAGGTGACGCCGCTTTCGCCTCCAAGTTGCAACGCCGTTGGTCCTGCGACAATGTCCGCCTCTGCGTCCTCATCTGCGTCCTGTGTCCTGTGTCTTCAGCCTCCACTGCAGGGACAATTCACTGTGCTCCTCCAGCATACTACATGTGCAGGACACAGCGGTGTCATGCTGTTCTGCACCTCGTTTGCCTGGGCGAACAGAGTCACACAGGGGAGGAAGTTCTCCATGTCCTTCAGCAAGAAATTGAATCCTGGCTCTCTCTGTGACAACTGAAAATTGGAATTATGGTGACCGACAACGGGAAGAACATTATGTCGGCGCTGCGTCAAGGTGGGCTGTGCCATGCACCCTGATTGGCACACATGTTCAATCTGGTTGTCAAGCAGTTCCTGAAGTCTTCCAGCCATCTACAAGACATTCTAAAAATGGCCAGGAAACTTTGCATGCACTTCAGCCACTCGTACACCACTAAGCACACCCTCCTCGAGCTGCAGCGGCAGAACGGCATCCCCCAACATAGGCTGATATGTGACGTTTCCACCAGTTGGAATTCCACCCTCCATATGTTGGACCGACTATACGAACAGAGAAAGGGCATAAATGATTTCTTGATGATCGAAGCGGACAGGAGTATTCCCCATGTGTACCTTCAATGTTAGCCAGTGGCAGCTCATGCGTGACACCTGCCATTTGTTCAGGCCCGTTGAGGAGGCCACGTTATTTGTCAGTCACCAGGACTACAGGATGAACAACGTCATTCCACTGCTTCATGTCCTGGAACAGATGCTTGTAAATCTGGCTGGTCAAAGGACTGGAGACGTGGCACCTAGATCTCACGGCCACATGAGCCCTGTGGGGGCTGGAGGAGGATGACATTGGAGCACAAGCAATGTGTAGTGAAATGGGTGGTTTTGCTACACAGGTGACAGGATAGGAGGAGCAGGAGCAGCCAGAGATGCTACAGGGCGATGAGGAAGATGAGGCAGAGGACCCAGACACACCGTAGCAGTATGCAGTGGAGATGGAGGCAGTGGTTCCCTCTGAGTCACTTGCGCTGCATGCTCACCTGCTTGGGTAGTGACAGCTTGGGTGCTCTGGCCGAACACATCGGGATGCTCGGGTGCTCAGTAGAGCACAATGGAAGTCAATGGGAGAACCCAAGCAATAAACAAAACACCCCCTGCTCTGAAGAGGGGAGGGCGTCTGGTTCATTGGAAAAGGTCAGAAATTGATGAAAACACCACCGAAATGGTTCGGGAACAGCATGGGGAGGATGTATGGATGCATTTTGGACTCCCAGGTCGCTGCTGGGAGCGATGTTGTCTGAGTAGTACAACACTTTTAAAGACTGAGACTAATACGTACACATACAGTAGGATTTGTAAGTGTATGCGCAAAAAAATTAAGAAATGTATTTGGGATGCATACACGTTACACAGGAGAAATACCGTACATAATGTCGCTGATGTCAGCAGCGGCTAATATAAAATTACAGGGAAAGTCCCAGGTATTTTGAATGTGGAAACGTTACACAGGAGTTGTACCCCAGGTAATGTCACTGTCCACAGCGAACACCGTCTACGGAAAAAGTACACTGGATGTCACTGATATTTTTGGGAAGTGCACACGTTACACAGGAGATGTGGCGCAGATAATGTCGCTCTCTGCAGCGGCCAAACTACTGCACGCTATTTAGAGCAGGATGCGCTAAAAATAGATATAGCTGCCACACACAATAATAGTCCTTAAAAGGACCTTTGGGTCTCTGACAAGTTTTTCTACTGAAAATTTAATAAATTTCACTTCCTACACTATCTTTCCCTTCCTCAGCAGAGCTCTGCCTGACTAACACTGAGCCAAATACATGTCATCATGTGCTATATACCGTATTTTTCGCCCTATAAGACGCACCGGCCTATAAGACGCACCTAGGTTTTTGAGGAGGAAAATAAGAAATAAAATATTTTTAACCAAAAGGTGTGCTTTTGGTGGGTTTTGAACTAATGGTGGTCTGTGCATGACACTATTATGGGGGATCTGTGGATGACGCACTGTCATGTTGGGGATCTGTGGATGACACTGTTATGGGGGATCTGTGGATGACACTGTTATGGGGGATCTGTGGATGACGCACTGTCATGTTGGGGATCTGTGGATGGCACTGTTATGGGGGATCTGTGGATGGCACTGTTATGGGGGATCTGTGGATGGCACTGTTATAGGGAGGGGTATCTGTGGATGGCACTGCTATGGGGTGGGGGATCTGTGGATGACATTGTTATGGGGTGGGGGATCTGTGGATGACATTGTTATGGGGTGGGGGATCTGTGGATGACATTGTTATGGGGTGGGGGATCTGTGGATGACATTGTTATGGGGTGGGGGATCTGCTGATGGCACTGTTATGGGGGAAATCTGTGGATGACACTGCTATATATGTGTCATCCACAGATCCCCCTTATAAAAGTGTCCCCCAATACATCGGCCCTCTGCTCACGAAGTATTTCTAGACCGTAATCCTTAACCTGTTCCCCTGTATCAGAACAGCACTTACTAACCAGCTTCCATAGCAGGCAGAGCGGCTGGCAGCGTTACGTCACTCACTGACCTTGCGCGCCTGCTCCGCTTGCTTCATTCATAAAGTGGGAGGAGCAGGCGCTCAACGTCAGTGAAAAATGTCCAGAATTTGTTGATCGCGCTGCCATCTGAGTGCAAAGTTCCAATCCCAGACCCTTCTTTCCAATGCTCAGATTGTTCCACCTTGTAGCCAAACAATCGGTTACCAGAGGCCGGGGCACTCACGTACACCTGCACCCTAGAGGGAAGTATTAGTACAAATAGTGAAGTTCCACCAGGTAATATCGCAATCAGCAGGTTTTATTCTACTTACAACAAGTCTAAAATTTCTGTCATAAAAACAAGTCTTTTTCATCACAGATCCACCCGACCCGGGTTTCGCCAGTCTAGCTTCGTCAGGGGCGATGATATTCTGCCTCACAGGTGCAGTACTTATTGAGCCATAGTTCCTCCCACGGACCGCCCATTAGTATATATATACCTATTTTTCCTCCTTTTGGATGTTCACATAATACAATAAAAAACTGAAAACTCAAAGCCCATTCAGGCCCAAAATATTTGCGTATATAGTAACAACAAAACATCAATGAATAGAGCATACAATACAAAAAATCAACCTCCCTCCTTTCTCATTCATAAAACAAGGGGTTGCAAACACTCAAATCACATGACTCACCTCGAGCCAATAGTATCCCACTACAATAGCTTCATTCATAGTCGAGCATCCAAGAACAGCGGCAATACACCACCTGATGACATCACACTGCAAAGAACGGCTCCCGCTATCCTACATGAATCCACCTCAGTAACGATCCACCCCCTGGCTTCCTCTTCACTCTACCAGACACGGTTTTAAATCGAACTCTACATTGAGCCCTGCTGGTTTTAAGGTACCCAGTCTATATATCCAGCCGACCTCCTTACGATTGATATTGGCGACAGGGTCCCCTCCCCTCCAATTCCTCTCCACCTTTTCCAGACCACTAAGCCTCAAGCCCGCCGGATTTTTACCATGCACAAGCTTGAAGTGCAGTGGAACACTATGGTCCTCCTTGCCTTTCCTAATATTTCCTATGTGCTCCTGCAGTCGGGTCTTTAATTTGCGAAGGGTTCTGCCCACATACTGGAGCCCACAAGGGCACTCCAGCATGTAGACAACCCCCATGGTCTCGCATTTCTCCTTTAATCTTATGTGTCTGCCCTTCTCTCGACTGTATTTCCTGCTGGTTCATTTTCTTTTTATCGTCCTTGTCTACATGCTGGAGTGCCCTTGTGGGCTCCAGTATGTGGGCAGAACCCTCGCAAATTAAAGACCCGACTGCAGGAGCACATAGGAAATATTAGGAAAGGCAAGGAGGACCATAGTGTTCCACTGCACTTCAAGCTTGTGCATGGTAAAAATCCGGCGGGCTTGAGGTTTAGTGGTCTGGAAAAGGTGGAGAGGAATTGGAGGGGAGGGGACCCTGTCGCCAATATCAATCGTAAGGAGGTCGGCTGGATATATAGACTGGGGACCTTAAAACCAGCAGGGCACAATGTAGAATTTGATTTAAAACCGTGTCTGGTAGAGTGAAGAGGAAGCCAGGGGGTGGATCGTTACTGAGGTGGATTCATGTAGGATAGCGGGAGCCGTTCTTTGCAGTGTGATGTCATCAGGTGGTGTATTGCTGCTGTTCTTGGATGCTCGACTATGAATGAAGCTATTGTAGTGGGATACTATTGGCTCGAGGTGAGTCATGTGATTTGAGTGTTTGCAACCCCTTGTTTTATGAATGAGAAAGGAGGGAGGTTGATTTTTCGTATTGTATGCTCTATTCATTGATGTTTTGTTATTACTATATATTTTGAGCCTGATTGGGCTTTGAGTTTTCTGTTTTTTATTGTATTATCAGCAAAAAACGTAGAGCAGGGTGTAGACACAAGAAAAGGTGGGCGTTACCCCTCGCGTCAGAGAAAAACCTAGTTCATTCTCAAGTGATCAACATCTCCTCTATGATGCTCTCCCAACCACAGATTCAAGTTCTATCTAAAGGACTATCTTTTTCACCAATGTGTCATTTTGACATCTACAAGACCCTACTTGACGTGAACAGATTAGCTCGGGACCTCACCCTAAAGAAACATTTTGCGTGTAATGACACAGGTGAATCCTCCCCTGCCACTTTTGTTCCTGTCTCTACTCCTTCTGCCACAATTTCTCCTAGTCAGATGAATACGTCCTTCCAGGAACTTGTCCACATCTCCCATTTACAGCAGTGTCGGGACGTTTCCAGTTCTTTGTCTGTGTCTGATTTCACTCACAATTTTGCAACTCATAATCGTGATTTCTATCCCATACAGTCTCGCTCTCTGGCTCTTGATCATTTTCAGGAATCAGTGAAGCGAGATCTGGTTGCTTTGAGGGATAACTGTCAGCCCCGATCTAAATTTAATAGTAATTGCAATCTGTCTACTGCTGAAAAAACGGCTCTAAAGGAGCTTGAAAATATGAAAGATGTTGTTTTCAAACAGGCGGACAAAGGGGGGTCGGTTGTGGTCATGGACCACTCCATATATGCGTCCCAAAATCTTCTCATGTTAGGAGACTCGGACACATATCTGGAGATGTCACATGACCCCACTCCCCAATTCCAAAAGGATTTGTTTTCTTTGTTGTCCTCGGGGGTTAAGAGTGGGTTTATGGATCAAAAACAAGCTGATTTCATATATGTTTTACATCCTATCATTCCCATTTTCCACTCTTTACCCAAGATCCACAAAGCAGGCTTCCCCCCGCCTATGCGGCCTGTTGTGGCCGGGATAGGCTCTTTCACGGAGCGGTTGTCTGCCTGGGTTGACAGTTTGTTGCATCCACTTGTCCAGACTATTCTGGGCTTCCTTCTAGACACTAGAACTGTACTTCAGTCCTTAAATCAATTTTCTTCGGTTATTCCCCACCATGCTGCCATAGTCTCTCCACGATGGTTCCTGAATACCTATGCTGATTTCAGCTTAGAATTCCAAGACTACATATGCATTGTTGTCTCTTTTCTACTCAAACACAATGTATTCATGTTTAACCACCGTTTTTTCCTCCAATGCACCAGTGTTTCCATTGGGGCAAAATTCTCGCCCTCCATGGCTAACATCTACATGGCGTGGTGGGAATCTCTTTTCAGATGACAATATTTGGGCCCCCTCCTTATGGTGGTATGGCCGTTATATTGATGACCTGTTGTTCATCTGGTCAGGTGACCATACTGCCATACCACTGTTTGAGGAGTTCCTAAATAACAACACCCTGAATCTCACATTCACTCTGAATTTCAATCGTACATCTATTGCGTTTTTGGACTTGACTTTAAAGGGTAACACTATCGACTCCAATATAGTCACCCGCACCTACCGCAAGGAGACGGCGGGCAACAGTACTTTGTTCGCGTCCTCATGTCATCCTGCTCATGTTGTACGCAATATCCCTAGGGGAGAATTCACACCCAATATACGGAATTGCTCCAGTGACACGGGCCTCAGGGAGGAGCTCAACTTAGCTGCTGAGCGCCTTGTTGCCCGTGGTTACAGCAACAGCAGTCTGACACAGGCCGCGGCTCAAGTTAAGTCCAAACCACGGATAGATTTAATGTTTCCACAGAACAGGGCTGGTAGTTGTCCCAACTCTAATTGTGAAGTCCCAAAGAATAGAGCCCCAGTCTTTTTTACGAGCTACAGTGCAGAATTTAATAAGATCCGTCATATTATTAGAAAAAATCTGTCCCTGCTCCGTATTGACGAGCAGTGGTCTGATGGTCTCAGCTCAAATATTAAATGCATTGCTCGCCGAGCTCCAACTCTGGGCCAACGTATCAGCCCCAGTCTGTTCATGGATGATCTGCAGACACAGCAGAGCTGGCTACGTTTCAAAGGCAACTATAAGTGCGGACATCGCATCTGCACCTGTTGCAAGTACCTTTCTATTGGCCAAACTGTTGTCTCTGTATCCAACTTTTACTGTGAACCAGTATATCAACTGCAATACCAGCTTTGTGGTATACTGCATCACCTGCATGACATGCCGCCTGCAGTATATAGGCTGCACTTCCAACAGCCCCAAAACTAGAATTCGCCGACATATTTCTGACATTCCACATGCGCTGACCCGAAATGTTTCTGCGGTCAGTTCACATTATGCGGCTTGTCATGCAGGTGATATCAGTAGCCTTGTGGTGCAAGGAGTGGAAAGGGTCAAATTCCCTAAACGTGGAGGTGATCATAGGAGAGTTCTTTTAAACAGAGAGTCATATTGGATCTTCACTATGGGTACTTGTGTGCCAATAGGTCTTAATCGCAGACATGATCTTATATTGCATTATTGACCGTGGTAGACCTTTCTTGTATCCTTTGAAGTTTTTCCTCTTTTCCTTTCACTTTTAGCATATGTTTTTATGTTTTTGAGGTGGAGCTATGTGTTAATTGTGTCCACCTGATATGCTTGACCTGCCCCTTATTTAAGGCCAGTGTCTTACACTATTATGTTGTCATGAGTAAGGATCTGAATTTGTTGATCTGAAACGCGTAGACATGGTTTACATGTCCGGATTTTAGCAAGTTTTTTCATTAAAGCATTTATATGGTCGTCTGGAAGCTGGATTTCCTTTTTTCTTATATTTCCATTATCGCTGAGTTCCTGGCGATTATTCGTGCCTCTATTTCAGACCGTGACCAGATGAGCCTCGACTGCTGCCTTTTTCTTTGTGGCCTCAGAGCGGGTATTTAGTGCAGCGGCGGCCATAGTTACCCCAAGGAGAACTCGCCTGTTCACCCAAAATGTGGAGATTCTGACATTTGTCAAGATGAATCAGGCGTGGATCAGCAAGGATTTCCACACACCCATTCCTGATGCATCAGACTAGATCATCCATGGTGCCAAACCAACACTTTAACAACAGAGACCGGTTTCTTCTGGCTACCTGCCTCAGCTACTATTCTGATGCTGCCACCCTCCTGATGCCACACATTTGATGCCAAGTGCTCCTTCTTTCACCCACCATCTTCGGCGGGTACTGGTATTGCAAACCACCTCCACACTATGTTACCTTGCCACTCTGTGGTCTCCTGATGCTGCCGTCACCTCCACACTGTCATTGGTCCACTCTGAGGCCTCCTGATGCTGCCACCACCTCCAGACTCTGTCATTGTGCCACTCTGTGGTCTCCTCATGCTGCTGCCACCTCGAGACTCTGTCATTGGGCCACTCTGTGGTCTCCTCATGCTGCTGCCACCTCCACACTCTGTCATTGTGCCACTCTGTGGCCTCCTGATGCTGCTGCTGCCACCTCCACACTCTGTCATTGGTCCACTCTGCGGCCTCCTGATGCTGCCACCACCTCCAGACTCTGTCATTGGGACACTCTGCGGTCTCATCATGCTGCTGCTACCTCCACACTATGTCATTGTGCCACTCTGTGGCCTCATGATGCTGCCGCCACCTCCCTAATCTGTCATTGTGCCACTCTGTGGCCTCCTGATGCTGCTGCTGCCACCTCCACACTCTGTCATTGGTCCACTCTGCGGCCTCCTGATGCTGCCACCAAATCCACACTCTGTCATTGTGCCACTCTGTGGTCTCCTCATGCTTCTGCCACCTCCAGACTCTGTCATTGTGCCACTCTGCGGCCTCCTGATGCTGCCGCCACCTCCAGACTCTGTCATTGGGACACTCTGTGGTATCATCATGCTGCTGCCACCTCCACACTGTTATTGTGCCACTCTTTGGCCTCCTTCTGATGCTGCTGCTGCCACCTCCACACTCTCTCATTGGGCCACTCTGCGGTCTCCTCATGCTGCTGTCACCTCCACACTCTCTCATTGTGCCACTCTGTGACCTCCTGATGCTTCCGCTACCTCCACACTGTCATTGTGACACTCTGCAGTCTCCTCATGCTGCTGACACCACCAGACTCTGTCATTGTGCCACTCTGTGGCCTCCTCCTGATGCTGCCGCCACCTACACACTGTCATCGTGCCACTCTGTGGCCTACTCCTGATGCTGCTGATGCCGCCACCTCCACACTCTGTCATTGTTGCTGCTGCCACCTCCAAGCTGTCATTGTGCCACTCTGTGGCCTTCTCATGCTGCTTCCACCTCACCACTATGTCATAGGGCCACTCTGTGAACTTCTCATGCTGTTCCCACCCTCTCCACTTCTTGACTGGGCCACTATTTTGCCTTTCGGCCTGGCTGACATCATCACTTATTTGAGCCTTCTTCTGATCTGTCAGAAGTAAGGAAAAACGAGACACACAGCGGATCCTGTCTGTGTAGCAGCTGTACGGCCTGTATGGTCCCATCAGAATTAGCTTGTGATTTGGTAGCCAAAAGCAGGAGTGGGTACAAAACACAAAAGACATGCAAATATTCCATTCACGTGTCATCTCTGTTTTGGATCCACTCCTGTTTTCTTTGGCATTACCAATACTGATAGATTACTGACCAAATGCTGACCGAGTGAAGGCGGATGCTCCACAGACAGGATCTTTTTTTTGGGGGTTATTGTTCTGACGGATCAGAGGAAGGGCAAAATAATCAGTGACGTCATCAGAAACTTACTGCTGACCTCCTCTCCAATCTATCGGGGGCTCTACTTGTTCAAGCGTTTAATAGAGCAGGCTCTGTAGACATCTATGTGGAATCAGCTGAGGACGGTGTAAAAGGAGCGCGCTTCTTCTTGGCGCTAACATCGACCTGTAAGACTGAGTTCACACTTGAGTTACTTGGTCCGTTTTGACCCCGTGACTGACCAAATAAGTGAAGTGTGCAGTGATTCTAAGAGCGACGCCTGTCATCTGCATGTCATACTGACTCACAGTATTATTTCACTACCACAGCAGACTCTCTGTGCGTGTTACTGCAATTCACAACGATAAAGGCTCTCTGCAGCCAGGAAATAGCCGTTTTTTTAACGTAATTGGCCGCAAATTTATTCGTATTGAAATTGGATTTTTTTAAAATTCGCTCAGCTCTAGTCACTGTATTAAGAATCATGAGAGAACCCTTATAGTGACCTCCTTGAACTATTGGAGCCTCAGTTGCACCTCAGTATGCAGTTATTTAAAATCTATCTAATTATCTAGCGAGCACTTACTTTTTGTCCTATCGGGTATGCTCTTCCTTTTCCACTCTTTAGGTTCATTGTGTGTATGACATGGGCTAGAATATATACTACAGTGTATGTATAATACGTCTTTGTATCTTGTATGCCATGAAATGATGAGGGAAGACGATACGTCCTGGTGCAGTTCACTCCAGAAAACTTAAACAGGAATTGGATAACATCATTTTTAATTTTAATTGGGGAAAGACAGTGGAAGAGCTGGATCCAGAGATCCTCCAGCAGAGGGTCCCATGGACGGTTGGATGGGTTGACATCATTGATAATTTCATTGATTTTTGGAATGTTTCTTTTGGGCAACATAAAAATTAAGCTACCGTTTACCATTGGAAAGAAGACGTCATCCACATACTTAACTTTCAGCCAGGACTCATGAAGGATCAGAGTAAAGTTTTCTCGAATAGCTTCAGATCTCTCAAAAACTCCAATGTACCAAGCTGAGAATATACCACATATGACTAGGACCCGTGCAGAGTACTTGTCGATCTCAGCCATCTTCTGTATATTAACGCTCACATCAGTGTGCAGCTTAATGACAAACTCAATGCAGATCTCATGCTGGACCATCATTGCACTCAGCTCTCTATATTCCATCTCTCCGCTCCCATCACCTGGTGTAATGATCCCAATCCAATTCCATCCAAAGTACTTCAGACACTGAATAATAGCGGCATATCGGCCCCGGTCATTAGGAACAACCCGGTAAAAAGTTGGATATAATTCTCTGTCATTAAACAGGGGATCGGTCACTTCATAATTGACCTAGAGAAATAAAATATGTTACATATCACCTGATATATACAGTGCTGCCCATAATTATTCATACCCCTGGCAAATTTTGACTTAAAGTTACTTTTATTCAACCAGCAAGTACTTTTTTTGACGGGAAATGACATAGGTGTCTCCCAAAAGATAATAAGACGATGTACAAGAGGCATTATTGTGGAAAAAAAACATTTCTCAGCTTTTATTTACATTTGAGCAAAAAGTGTCCAGTCCAAAATTATTCCTACCCTTCTCAATAATCAATAGAAAAGCCTTTATTGGCTATTACAGCAATCAGACGCTTCCTATAATTGCAGACCAGCTTTTTGCAGGTCTACACAGGTATTTTTGCCCATTCATCTTTAGCAATGAGCTCCAGATCTTTCCGGTTGGAGGGTCTTCTTGCCATCACCCTGATCTTTATCCCCCTCCACAGATTCTCAATTGGATTCCAGTCTGGACTCTGGCTGGGCCGCTCCAAAACGTTAATGTTGTTGTCTGCCAACCATTTCTTCACCACTTTTGCTGTGTGTTTTGGGTCATTGTCATGCTGAAATGTCCACTGGTGCCCAAGGCCACGTTTCTCTGCAGACGGCCTGATGTTGTCGGTGAGAATCCTCATGTATTGCTCTTTTTTCATGGTGCCGTTTACTGTGATTAGGTTCCCTGGTCCATTGGCTGAAAAACACTCCCAAAGCATTAGGTTCCCACCACCATGTTTGACAGTGGGGATGGTGTTCTTTGGGTTTAAGACTTCTCCTTTTTTGCGCCAAATGAAGGAAACATCATTGTGACCAAACAATTACATTTTTGTTTCATCTGACCATAACACAGAAGACCAGAAGTCTTCTTCTTTGTCCAGATCAGCTTTTGAAAAGGCCAAGCGAGCTTTTGTGTGCCTTATCTGGACAAGTGGCGTCCTCCTTGGTCTGCAGTGTGCAGTGTCCGTTGGATTGTCTGCCTTGAGACATTGCCACCAGCAGAGCCCAGATTCACCAGGATGGCCTTGGTGGTGATCCTTGGATTCTTTTTCACCTCTCTAACTATCCTCCTGGCAGCACAGGTGTCACTTTTGGCCTCCGATCACATCCTCTGAGATTTTTCACAGTGCGGAACATCTTGTATTTTTTGCTCAAATATAAATAAAAGCTGAGAAATTTATTTTTTTCACAATAATGCCTCTTGTACATCGTCTTATTATCTTTTGGGAGACACCTATGTCATTTCCTGGTAAAAAAAATTACTTGCTGGTTGAATAAAAGTAACTTTAAGTCAAAATTTGCCAGGGGTATAAATAATTATGGGCAGCACTGTATATATATATATATATATATATATATTGACACAGTGAGAGGTTTGGTCTGGGAAAACAGGTATTTTTCTCCCAGCATGTGCTGCTGGGCTGATTTACAGCCAGTTGAGGTCAAATACCGGACCGGATTTTAAATGCCGGTCCGGGTTTTGGCAGCTGGGCTCAGAAGCCATGTCTTTGTGTTGGGATCTGGGAGCCTTGTCTCTGGATGAAGGCTAGCTACCTGTTTGGTGTGAAAACATGTTGGTGCTGCTTTCAGCAAGGACTCTTTGAGCCAGAATTGCCGCATGGTGTGAATTACCATCAACACCACAAGGTGACTTTTTGTTTGATTATGACTGCTTGTTTTGTCACTTGTATAAAGTGTGAATAAAACACTGAACTGTTTGATCCAAAGAACTTGTTGTTGCCTCTATACTGCGTCCGGTAATCCTGTCTACCAGAGCGAAACCCCACAATATATATATATATATAGTTGCAAGAAAAAGTATGTGAACCCTTTGGAATGATATATGGATTTCTGCTCAAATTGGTCATAAAATGTGATCTGATCTTCATCTAAGTCACAACAATAGACAATCACAGTTGGCTTAAACTAATAACACACAAAGAGTTAAATGTTACCATGTTTTTATTGAATACACCATGTAAACATTCACAGTGCAGGTGGAAAAAGTATGTGAACCCTTGTATTTAATAACTGGTTGAACCTCCTTTAGCAGCAATAAAGTTTCCTGTATTTGCAGATCAGACGTGCACAACGGTCAGGAGTAATTCTTGTCCATTCCTCTTTACAGAACTGTTTCAGTTCAGCAATATTCTTGGGATTTCTGGTGTGAATCGCTTTCTTGAGGTCATGCCCACAGCATCTCAATCGGGTTGAGGTCAGGACTCTGATTGGGCCACTCCAGAAGGCGGATTTTCTTCTGTTTAAGCCATTCTGTTGTTGATTTACTTCTATGCTTTGGGTCGTTGTCCTGTTGCAGCACCCATCTTCTGTTGAGCTTCAGCTGGTGGACAGATGGCCTTAAGTTCTCCTGCAAAATGTCTTGATAAACTTGGGAATACATTTTTCCTTCGATGATAGCAATCCGTACAGGCCCTGACGCAGCAAAGCAAACCCAAACCATGATGCCCCCACCACCATACTTCACAGTTGGGATGAGGTTTTGATGTTGGTGTGCTGTGCCTCTTTTTCTCCACACATAGTGTTGTGTGTTTCTTCCAAACAACTCAACTTTGGTTTCATCTGTCCACAGAATATTTTGCCAATACTGGTGTGGAACATCCAGGTACTCTTGTGCAAACTGTAAACGTGCAGCAATGTTTTTTTTTGGACAGCAGTGGCTTCCTTTGTGGTGTCCTCCCATGAAATCCATTCTTGTTTAGTGTTTTACGTATGGTAGAGTCGCTAACAGGGATGTTAGCATATGCCAGAGACTTTTGTAAGTCTTTAGCTGACACTCTAGGATTCTTCTTCACCTCATTGAGCAGTCTGCGCTGTGCTCTTGCAGTCATCTTTACAGGATAGCCACTCCTAGGGAGAGTAGCAGCAGTGCTGAACTTTCTCCATTTATAGACAATTTGTCTTACCGTGGACTGATGAACAGCAAGGCTTTTGGAGATACTTTTATAACCCTTTCCAGCTTTATGCAAGTCAACAATTCTTAATCGTAGGTCTTCTGAGAGCTCTTTTGTGCGAGACACAATTCACATCAGGCAATGCTTCTTGTGAAAAGCAAACCCAGAACTGGTGTGTATTTTTTAATATGCAGGGCAGCTGTAACCAACACCTCCAATCTCATCTCATTGATTGGACTCCAGTTGGCTGACACCTCACTCCAATTAGCTCTTGGAGATGTCATTAGTATTAGGGGTTCACATACTTTTTCCACCTACACTGAGAATGTTTACATGATGTGTTCAATAAAAACATAGTAACATTTAATTCTTTGTGTGTTATTAGTTTAAGCAGACTGTGATTGTCTATTGTTGTGAGTGCCTGTATGACCTCCCTACAACGCCTGTGCATGCTCCTGATGAGGTGGCGGATGGTCTCCTGAGGGATCTCCTCCCAGACCTGGACTAAAGCATCTGCCAACTCCTGGACAGTCTGTGGTGCAACATGACGTAGGTGGATAGAGTGAGACGTGATGTCACATATGTGCTCAATTGGATTCAGGTCTGGGGAACGGGCGGGCCAGTCCATAGCATCAATGCCTTCGTCTTGCAGGAACTGCTGACACACTCCAGCCACATGAGGTCTAGCATTGTCTTGCATTAGGAGGAACCCAGGGCCAACCGCACCAGCATATGGTCTCACAAGTGGTCTGAGGATCTCATCTAGGTACATAATGGCAGTTAGGCTACCTCTGGCGAGCACATGGAGGGCTGTGCGGCCCTCCAAAGAAATGCCACCCCACACCATTACTGACCCACTGCCAAACCGGTCATGCTGGAGGATGTTGCAGGCAGCAGAACGTTCTCCACGGCGTCTCAAGACTCTGTCACGTCTGTCACATGTGCTCAGTGTGAACCTGCTTTCATCTGTGAAGAGCACAGGGCGCCAGTGGCGAATTTGCCAATCTTGGTGTTCTCTGGCAAATGCCAAACGTCCTGCACGGTGTTGGGCTGTAAGCACAACCCCCACCTGTGGACATCGGGCCCTCATATCACCCTCATGGAGTCTGTTTCTGACCGTTTGAGCAGACACATGCACATTTGTGGCCTGCTGGAGGTCATTTTGCAGGGCTCTGGCAGTGCTGCTCCTGTTCCTCCTTGCACAAAGGCGGAGGTAGCGGTCCTGCTGCTGGGTTGTTGCCCTCCTACGGCCTCCTCCACGTCTCCTGATGTACTGGCCTGTCTCCTGGTAGCGCCTCCATGCTCTGGTCACTACGCTGACAGACACAGCAAACCTTCTTGCCACAGCTCGCATTGATGTGCCATCCTGGATAAGCTGCACTACCTGAGCCACTTGTGTGGGTTGTAGACTCCGTCTCATGCTACTACTAGAGTGAAAGCACCGCCAGCATTCAAAAGTGACCAAAACATCAGCCAGGAAGCATAGGAACGGAGAAGTGGTCTGTGGTCACCACCTGCAAAACCACTCCTTTATTGGGGGTGTCTTGCTAATTGCCTATAATTTCCACCTGTTGTCTATCCCATTTGCACAACAGCATGTGAGATTGATTGTCACTCAGTGTTGCTTCCTAAGTGAACAGTTTGATTTCACAGAAGTGTGATTGACTTGGAGTTACATTGTGTTGTTTAAGTGTTCCCTTTATTTTTTTGAGCAGTGTATATATATATATAATATTTTTTTTTTTTATTACACATTTATTTTCTGCCATAACTTTTTTACAATTACTAAAAAATATATAAAATATATGAATTTAATCTCTTTTTCTGAAAGGATTAAAACTCCCACCCTTGTCTATTAGAGGCAAGGACCTTATCCCCTCAGCTATAAAGCTGAATGCTAAACTGTGTCTGAAAAACCTCAAAGTAGTTTCTGATGTAGTGGAAGACTTATTTTATATTTCTGTGCAGGTTAACATGTGGCTCTATAGTGTAGTGGTTAGCATCCTTTCCTCTAATGTACATGGTTGGATGTTCAAATCCTGGCAGAAACATTTAAGAAATGGAGATTAAATTTATATATTTTTATAATTTTTTTTGTATTTGTAAAAAATGTATGGCACAAAATAAATGTGTAATTACTAAAGAAAAAAAAAATATATATATATATAATATAATCATACTTCTGATATATATGAAACAACACTGGAAAATGTCGCGCTCATCCACAGGAAGCCAGGAGCCCGGACCTCGCCCTGAACCTCGGCGCACAACAAATCCGAAAATGAAAAGAAAGATGGTCCAGATTCACTGAAAATACTTGAGGCTTTATTTAATCCCGTGCAGATAAAAACCAACATACAGCAATGCAAGAAATCGACCAGTTTCGGATCACTATAGGTGCGGATCCTTAGTCATGATGTGCATCATTGGGAGGTGGAGTCGAGACAAAATAGTAGACCACCAAAGACAGGTGATCGCAATCAGGTACAGGACACACCTCCTGATGACATCCTCCACAGGTAAAGTACATAGCAGTTACAACATGCCAAGAGATATAGAAAAATAAGATAAAATCGACAAGTTATAATAATAGAAAAAAGTTTAAATATTAGTAATGTAGAATAGTATCATGATGCCGGTTCAATCCTGACGGTATCTGTGAACCTAATTTGAAAATCCAGAAGCACTCACGATTGAGCAGCTTTTTCTTGTGATCACCGCCTCTGCTTGGTCTGTTAACCCTTTCTACTCCTTGTACTGACATGCTGTCTGTATTACCATTGTGAACCGCAGCAAAATGCAGACTTGCGGCAGAAACATTTTTTATTTTAGCATGGGGTACATCAGAAATGTGACGGCATATTCGAACTTTTAAACAGTTTGATGTGCACCCCACGTATTGTAAATTACACAAGGAACATGTTATGCAGTACACCACATATGTGGTGTTACAATTAATATATTGCTGGACAGTATGAGTAATGGACTAAATATGCGAGCCCATCCTCATATATGAACAACATGTGCATTTTTTGTGCCCACATTTAAAATTGCCTATGTGTCTCAGCCAGGTAGGCTGGGACCCAGGTTTATCAAGGTATAGAGAGGGGCTCACCATATTTGCCAAAGTGACAGCACGTCGAGCAACACATTTGACACCGCTTTTTACAACATCACCCCAGACTTGGTCATATTTGAGAAGATGAAAATGTTTTTTGACAATATTACATATTTGTGAAAATTCACAGCTATAACTCGTAGAAAAAATAAGTTGCTTCTCTTTATGACCAAGCTTGGGCGTTTTGTTAGAGAAAATTAGATTATCCCGAGACATAATGGAAACCATATTCTTTGATCGGTTTAAAAGTCTGCTAGGGTAATTCCTGGCCAGGAGACGAGTGGTGACAGTCTTCATTTCTTCAATACAAGTTTCACTAGAGGAGCAGTTACGCAGGGCGCGAATATATTCACCCCTAGGGATGTTATGGACAGTTTGTGCAAATTTTTTAATTTTTTTTTTTTGTAATTACACATTTATTTTCTGCCATAATTTTTTTACAATTACTAAAAAATATATAAGATATATGAATTTAATCTCTTTTTCTGAAAGGATTAAAACTCCCAACCTTGTCTATTAGAGGCAAGGACCTTATCCCCTCAGCTATAAAGCTGAATGCTAAACTGTGTCAGAAAAACCTCAAAGTAGTTTATGATGTAGTGAGCATTCCTATTCAGCAGAAGACTTATTTTATATTCCTGTGCAGGTTAACATGTAACTCTATAGTGTAGTGGTTAGCATCCTTTCCTCTAATGTACATAGTTGGGTGTTCAAATCCTGGCAGAAACATTTAAGAAATGGATATTAAATTTATATATTTTTATAATTTTTTTTGTATTTGTAAAAAATGTATGGCACAAAATAAATGTGTAATTACTAAAAAAATATAAAAAAATATATATATAATATAATCATACTTATGATATATATGAATCCATAACATGTGTGAAGCTACTACTGATGTTTTTAGCCATAATATATTTACATATATTATAATTAGAGTTGAGCGGAAACCTGGATGTTCGGGTTCCACGGGCTCGGCCGAACTTCAAAAAAAAAGTTCGAGTTCGGGACCCGAACTTGACCTGAACTTGACCCCAAACCCCATTGAAGTCAATGGGGACCCGAACTTTTGAGCATTAAAATGGATGTAAAAATGTAATGGAAAGGGCTAGAGGGCTGCAAATGTCGTCAAAATGTGGTTAAGAGCATGGCAAGTGCTCTGCAAACAAATGTGGATAGGGAAATGACTTAAAATAACATAAAATACGTAAAAATAAAAAATAATAATCTTAATCTAGGAGGACCAGGTCCATATGGAGTAGGAGGTCGAGGAGGTGGTGGATGTGGCAGTGTAGGTGGAAGTGGCGGTGGAGGAGGAGGAGGTAGCCTACACTGCAGAGCAGGCCAGCACCTCCAAGGCGTAAAGGGCAAGCTCCCAATCTGGAGACCCAGAAGTTGCAGAGGCTGACCCCTGTCAGTCAGTTTGTGTAGGCGTGTGCACACTTACTGACCCACCATGTCGCATGTCCCCGTGATGTTCACGATCAAATTTAATATCTGCTCTATCAACTTTCGATGTTCTTTTATGCGCCTACAATGGTGATCACGGGTGGCGGGGAATCAGGGTTCCACGCCGAAGAGGGAGCGTGAGAAAAAGAGACCAAATTTAAGGGAGATAAATTTATAAAAAAAAATTGGGATCAAGCAGAAATGTGGGAAAAGCTATTGAGGCGCAAATGTGGGACAAATTACAGAAGCACAAATGTGGGCCAAAAAAGTCAAGCGGAAATGTGGGACTCCACCGCCACTTCCACGATCTGCATAAAATGTAACTGACAAATGTTTTTTTTTTTTTACCGGTCTAATAGGTATAGCAGTGGCACTTCACGCCCAAAAATTGCTGAATTTCACCAGAAAATGTAACAGACCAATTTTTATTTTTTTTTACCGGTCTACTACAGTAGGTATAGCAGTGGTACATCACACCCAAAAATTGGTGAATTTCACCTGAAAATGTAACAGACAAATTTGTTATTGTTTTTTTACCTGTCTACTAGGTAATGAATTCAATATTGGTGCACCAAATGGCGGTATTTAAAATCTCTGGATGTAACCCAAATGTATTAAAGGGATTCTGTCACCAGGTTTCACCCCTGTCAGCTAAACATATGCTGATGTTCAGGGCCTCATCAGGATTCCTAATGTGGGCTTCTAAATGTGATCCGTAGCCTTATTATGCTAAAAAACAGGTTTTACTAACCTGTCACTCAAAGAAATAAGGTGCCCAAGGGGATGTCAGGGGATGTCAAGGGATGCAAGGTGCCCGCCGCACCCACCGCCGTTCGTGCCCAGCGCCGCCTTTCCAGACTTCTGCGCCGCCTCCTAATCCTCTGTGCCGCCTCTCGCTCTCCCTCCCTCCCCCCTCCTGCTGTAAGATATCGCGCATGCGCACAGGGCTCTGAGAGGCTGGCGCCAGAGTGCAGGTCATACCTGGGTTGAGCGAAGTGCCGGCGCATGCGCACTTCGCTTCAAGAAGCCAAATCGAAAAGTCCGCACAGGCGCATCAGGCAGAGTCCTGTGCGCACGCGCGAGATCTTACAGCAGAAGGAGGGGGAGGGGGGATGGAGGGAGAGCGAGAGGCGGCACAGAGGATTAGGAGGCAGTGCAGAAGTCTGGAAAGGCAGCGCTGGGCACGAACGGCGGTGGGTGCGGCGGGCACCTTGCATCCCTTGACATCCCCTGACATCCCCTTGGGTGTATCTCACAATGACATCTGCATCAAAGGCTGACAACTATATTTTTTGTGCCCAAACGAGTGTTTGTTTAACAACTGAATTTGACAGCAGTATAGAAGCCTGTAATTTCACACGTGCTGATGCTGCAAGGCCTGGAAATAGTGTTTTTTGTCAAAAAAGTGTGTTTTTTTAAAACCCCAGAAAAAGATGGGTGTATTTCTAGCTTAAATTGCACACTGACTAATACAGATGTTGTAGATTGCCAAAAAAGTGTTCTTTTTGTAACAGAATATGAAAGCTGTATATATTAAACTTGAATTTAACACTTGCAGATCAGGACAATACTGTTTTTTGGCAAAAAAAAGGGTGTTTTTAAAACCCCAGAAAATGATGGGTGTTTTTCTACCTTAAATTGCACACTGACTAATCCAGATGTTGTAGTTTGCCAAAAAAATGGTGATTTGCAATGTCCCAAAAGCTCAGATGCAGCCTTTCAAAAAGCGCCAAGAAAGCGCCGAACACCGAACCTGAACCCGAAATGTTCGGGTTCGGGGTCCAAAAATCCTAAAGTTCGGTACGAACCCGAACTTTACAGTTCGGGTTCGCTCAACCCTAATTATAATATATTATATATTCTAAATACATAATAATATATGTAAATATATTATGGCTAAAAACTCATATATAAATATATGTTTCTGCTAGGATTCAACTCCCAACCATGTACATTAGAGGCAAGAACGTTAACCACCACACTATAGAGCTACATGTTAACCTGCACAGAAATATAACATAAGTCTTCTGCTGAATAGTAATACTCACTACATCAGAAACTACTATGGGGTTTTTCTGGCACAGTTTAGCATTCAGCTTTATAGCTGAGGGGATTAAGTCCTTGTCTCTAATGTACAAACGGTTGGGAGTTCAAATCCTGGCAGATACTTTTTAGAAATAGGTGCTAAATTACATTTAAATACACTGACTCGAGCTGTCGGGGGGTAATAATTCAATTAAGAATTATTAATTATGGTCATAAAAATAATTAACCATAAAAAAATAAAATTTATAAAATTTGTCATAAATTCTTAAAATCATGACCTGGTGAATTGTAGACAACCTAATTGATACAATTCACATCTGAGTCCGACTATTTCCTCAGATAAATAAGTTCTTTTTGACGTGAGATGACGTTAATGATAAAATGTAGTTCTGCATTATACAATAATACACAGGTATAATAAAAATATGCAGATTTATTGGTTACAAGGTTATAAACATATATAAGTAAATAAACACAATGATACATGCAAATGAATATATATAGCGTTAATATAAAGCATTACAAGCTTAACAATACATGTGAGTGGAAATAACTTGTCACATTATACACAAGCTATTATTAGGTTAGGATATCAAAATATGAACATAAGTTATATACATTACTTCTGTTCAGAGAAAACCTCATGATATCAGGATGGGCCTGTCTAATCCTAGACATCATTATAGAATGCTAAATACATTCCACCCCCTTCTAACCAACTACACATCACATGACTTCAAGATGGACACTTCCATTCAAGGATATAACTTAGAAGAGATAACTGTATCCTTCCGCCCCATCCTGGACTATTTTCACACATATAACTTTGGTAAGACTATTAAGACAAATAACAGGAATCTAGGATCTTAAATGGAAAGGACTTGAAACAAGTCTTTCCTGTGGGAATCCATCACTTAGCTTGGCGAAGAATGTTCTATCAATATATATATATATAAGCAATCATTTAATGCTTTGCTAGATTATGAGTCTAGATTCTTCTGCAGGTAGAATGAAGCCTCACAATATCCTAAGACTACATCTCAACATGGAGATGATCAATTTATTTAATTATTTATTTATTCGCCAATCTAGATGGTATAATTTCACCCACACTATCAAATTAGTCTTAATAAAATGAAATATCATTTTCTGTGTCTCTTACCAAGTCCTAGTGGGAATCTCACTTCTGCTCCTAGGAAAGCTGGGTGGTCCATCATAGCGCATCTCACCATGGCTTTCATCTTGATAGACCCCTCTACTTCTCTTCTCCACTCTTTTTCTCATCTCCTTTTTCCTTCTACCTTCTGTGTATGGCTTATTATCCCAAACTTATCAGTTAGACACACCTTCCTAGTTTGGAACTTTCCAATCATTGTCGGATGGGCGTGACCATTAATAAAATGTGACATCATAACCCTACCCAGAATGCACTTTTGCTACTGTTGTAATGTCACCTACTCATACCTAGGTGGCACTGCTGTATAAGCTATCTGCATCATAGTATAAAGGGTTAACTTATGTAAGTCTGAATATACATTTTGACCTTAGAAGCTTATACAGCAGTGCCACCTAGGTATCAGTAGGTGACATTACAACAGTAGCAAAAGTGCATTCTGGGTAGGGTTATGATGTCACATTTTATTAATGGTCATGCCCATCCGACAATGATTGGAAAGTTCCAAACTAGGAAGGTGTGTCTAACTGATAAGTTTGGGATCATAAGCCATACACAGAAGGTAGAAGGAAAAAGGAGATGAGAAAGAGAGAGGAGAAGAGAAGTAGAGGGGTCTATCAAGATGAAAGCCATGGTGAGATGCGCTATGATGGACCACCCAGCTTTCCTAGGAGCAGAAGTGAGATTCCTACTAGGACTTGGTAAGAGACACAGAAAATGATATTTCATTTTATTAAGAGTAATTTGATAGAGTGGGTGAAATTATACCATCTAGATTGGCGAATAAATAAATAATTAAATTAATTGATCATCTCCATATTGAGATGTAGTCTTAGGATATTGTGAGGCTTCATTCTACCTGCAGAAGAATCTAGACTCATAATCTAGCAAAGCATTAAATAATTGCTTTTAAATATATATTGATAGAACATTCTTCGCCAAGCTAAGTGATGGATTCCCACAGGAAAGACTTGTTTCAAGTCCTTTCCATTTAAGATCCTAGATCCCTGTTATTTGTCTTAATAGTCTTACCAAAGTTATATGTGTGAAAATAGTCCAGGATGGGGCGGAAGGATACAGTTATCTCTTCTAAGTTATATCCTTGAATCCGTGTTTTATTGTTATAGCCTGTTTGATAACAGAAGATCCTAAGTTTCTCTTGGTATATGAGTCAGTTTGTTAAAAGTATGACACTGGTTGTCATGAATCAATAAATCATACTGTGCTGATCAGATAGGGGTGTGTGAACACCACCGTGTGGTACATTTTGGATGTTACGTTGTAACTTCATTATTTGTTTTGCAGTTGTATTGTTTTTATATTCTTTGTTTTTATAATAAACGATTATACACTGCTCAAAAAAATAAAGGGAACACTTAAACAACACAATGTAACTCCAAGTCAATCACACTTCTGTGAAATCAAACTGTCCACTTAGGAAGCAACACTGAGTGACAATCAATTTCACATGCTGTTGTGCAAATGGGATAGACAACAGGTGGAAATTATAGGCAATTAGCAAGACACCCCCAATAAAGGAGTGGTTCTGCAGGTGGTGACCACAGACCACTTCTCAGTTCCTATGCTTCCTGGCTGATGTTTTGGTCACTTTTGAATGCTGGCAGTGCTTTCACTCTAGTGGTAGCATGAGACGGAGTCTACAACCCACACAAGTGGCTCAGGTAGTGCAGCTTATCCAGGATGGCACATCAATGCGAGCTGTGGCAAGAAGGTTTGCTGTGTCTGTCAGCGTAGTGTCCAGAGCATGGAGGCGCTACCAGGAGACAGGCCAGTACATCAGGAGACGTGGAGGAGGCCGTAGGAGGGCAACAACCCAGCAGCAGGATCGCTACCTCCGCCTTTGTGCAAGGAGGAACAGGAGCAGCACTGCCAGAGCCCTGCAAAATGACCTCCAGCAGGCCACAAATGTGCATGTGTCTGCTCAAACGGTCAGAAACAGACTCCATGAGGGTGATATGAGGGCCCGACGTCCACAGGTGGGGGTTGTGCTTACAGCCCAACACCGTGCAGGATGTTTGGCATTTGCCAGAGAACACCAAGATTGGCAAATTCGCCACTGGCGCCCTGTGCTCTTCACAGATGAAAGCAGGTTCACACTGAGCACATGTGACAGATGTGACAGAGTCTGGAGACGCCGTGGAGAACGTTCTGCTGCCTGCAACATCCTCCAGCATGACCGGTTTGGCATTGGGTCAGTAATGGTGTGGGGTGGCATTTCTTTGGAGGGCCGCGCAGCCCTCCATGTGCTCGCCAGAGGTAGCCTGACTGCCATTAGGTACCGAGATGAGATCCTCAGACCCCTTGTGAGACCATATGCTGGTGCGGTTGGCCCTGGGTTCCTCCTAATGCAAGACAATGCTAGACCTCATGTGGCTGGAGTGTGTCAGCAGTTCCTGCAAGACAAAGGCATTGATGCTATGGACTGGCCCGCTCGTTCCCCAGACCTGAATCCAATTGAGCACATCTGGGACATCATGTCTCGCTCTATCCACCAATGTCACGTTGCACCACAGACTGTCCAGGAGTTGGCAGATGCTTTAGTCCAGGTCTGGGAGGAGATCCCTCAGGAGACCGTCCGCCACCTCATCAGGAGCATGCACAGGCGTTGTAGGGAGGTCATGCAGGCACGTGGAGGCCACACACACTACTGAGCCTCATTTTGACTTGTTTTAAGGACATTACATCAAAGTTGGATCAGCCTGTAGTGTGTTTTTCCACTTTAATTTTGAGTGTGACTCCAAATCCAGACCTCCATGGGTTAAAAAATTTGATTTCCATTTTTAAATTTTTGTGTGATTTTGTTGTCAGCACATTCAACTATGTAAAGAACAAAGTATTTCAGAAAAATATTTAATTAATTCAGATCTAGGATGTGTTATTTTTGTGTTCCCTTTATTTTTTTGAGCAGTGTATATTTTTGCATACAATTGTTCCTTTGTTTCACTGCTTGCACAAATCAAGTTAAGATACTTGATAAAAAGAACTTAGAGGCATTTTTTATGTCCGCCTGAAGGATAATATATTTTTATATTTTTTTTTTATCCTCTCTTTTATATGAAGATTCTTTTTCATATAGAAGATATATGACAGAGCATCGAGCTTGAGCACACACGGTGTTCGGCCAAACTCCGTGATGTGCCAAGCATAGCGATGGTGTTCGGCTGAGAATGCTTGCCCAACACTACTGACATTATCTTCTGGGGGACAAAGACAGGAGCTGGGTAAACCCAACCATTATTGTTTTCTGGAACCAGGAAAGGTGATAAAAAGTAACTGCCTGCGTACAGCCTCTATCTGAAGGGGTATCATGATGCTGTAGAGCAGGGGTAGGCAACCTCCGGCACTCCAGCTGTTGTGAAACTACAACTCCCAGCATGCATACTTGTTCTGCTCTTCTACGAACTCTCACAGAAATGAATGAAGCATGCTGGGAATTGTAGTTTCACAACAGCTGGAGTGCCGAAGGTTGCTGATCCCTGCTGTAGAGGATACTTCAAGGTGAATTTCTTGATAAATGGAGGAGCATGAATATCTTTCTTATGAACCCAATTTCTCTCCTCAGGAATATATCTCTTTGAATCAGGTAAAGGAGTTACCTAAGTTCTACTTTAGCCATGGGGATATCTCAAATGAAACACAAATCAAACTTGCAAGATGGAATATTTATTTGGATATTCTTTGGAGATAACCCACTCTTTCCACAGAGCTATATGATGCGAATGAAATCTTACATAATGGATCTACTTGAAGAAGTGGTAGGCCAAAAAACTTTTTATTCCCAGCAGAGATCCATATAAAAGTTGTAAGAGTGCCACAATTGAAGTCTGTAGCAAGTGAGGATACTGATGAGCACAGTCCCTTTTTTATATTATTCCTGAAAACACAGATCCAGTCTACTTGCCAGAAAGCCGGAATTAGTACTTACCGGTAATTCATTTTCCATGAGATCACCACGACGGCCATACAAGGAGATTGACCCCTGACCTCTGTAGGGGCAGGAAGCAGAGAAAGGATTAAATACTCCCCTCCCACCACCAAACACCAGTGCTTCCAAAATACCAGAGTAAAGGGTGGTGGATACACACGTGAAAAAAAAAATAAACAGGAGAAGATATTTCATCATATCAACCCCCAGGTAATTAACAGGGAGGGAAATACGGGCCGTCGTGGTGATCTCATGGAAAATTAATTACCGGTAAGTACTAATTCCGGCTTTCCATATCATCACCACGACGGCCATACAAGGAGGTATATCAAATATGAATCTACGGGAGGGACACAGACTGAAGGACTTTTTGTCCGAAAGACATATCAGTCTTCTTAAAAAGGTCCAACCTATAATGTTTGGCAAAAGTATGGATACTGGACCAAGTGGCTGCCTTACAGATCTCCTCACCCGCTCTTTCTGCTCGAGAAGATGACATTGCCCTGGTAGAGTGAGCTATGATATTGTCAGGGCAGGAAAGATTCTGTAAGGAATAACAAGAAGCGATGGTAGCTTTGATGCATCTGGCAATGGAGGACTTGGAAACTTGGATCTCCTGGTCCTTTTGAAACTTCGAGACTACTTTCGGTAGAAAACACGTGTCTAGTTTTAGAACTATCCTGTCGTCCAGGACCTGTAGGTAAGGCTCTCTAATTGAAAGGGCCTGTAGTTCACTTATTCTTCTGGCTGAGGTGATGGCAACCAGGAATGCAGTCTTGTAGGATTTATGCTTCAAAGAGCAGTCACTCAGAGGTTCAAATGGAGGATGTGATAGTCCCCTAAGGACGATGTCTAAATCCCAGAAAGGTACCTGAGACCTTAGAGTCGGACGTAGACTCGTTATTGCCTTCATGAAACGCTTTATCCACCTATGATTTGCCAGTTCGGTGTCGTAAAAGCAACTAAGGGCTGATACCTGTACCTTGAGAGTGGATAGTCTTAATCCCATGTCAAAGCCTTTTTGTAAAAAGTCCAGAATCATTTGGATGTTTGGAGCTGAGGTATTCGGTGAGGGCGAACCTGACCACGAGCAGAAACGTTTCCAAATCTTCAGGTAAATTGAAAAGGTCACCTTCTTTTTGGAAGCCTTTAGGGTTGAAATTACCGCATCCGATAGTCCCTGATGCTTTAGGATCTGGGTCTCAGGATCCAGGCTGCTAGGTTTAGGAAGTCCGGGTCCGGGTGTAGAATCGGACCTTGGTGAAGGATGTCTCGTCTCTTTGGCAGAATCCAAGGATCTTCGCTGGCAAGGTTCCACAGGATTGGGTACCAGCTCCTCTTTGGCCAGTAGGGTGTCACTAGTATGACTGAAGTACTGTCCTGTATGATCTTCTGTACCACCCTCGGTATTAACGGAAGAGGAGGGAAAGCGTAATGGAGATCTCGGTTACATCTGAAGGAGAAAGCGTCCAGAAATCTTGGGCTGTCTCTGGGATGTAGGGAACAAAAAACTGGCAATTTTGAGTTTACTCGAGTGGCAAAGAGATCTATTGTTGGTCTCCCCCACTTGTCCACTATCGTCAGGAAGACTTCCTCTTTTAAGGACCATTCTGAGTGATCTATCCTTGCCTGGCTTAGGTAGTCTGCTTCCACATTTAGGGACCCCTTCAGGTGGACTGCAGACACTGACCGGACATTCGCTTCGGCCCAGGTGAATATCTTTGCCGACAAATCCAGCAGGCTTCTTGAACCCGTGCCTCCCTGATGGTTTAAATACCTTATCACTGTCGTATTGTCTGACAGGACTCTTACGTGATGGCCTTGAAGATGAATCTTTGCTTGCCTTAGAGTTTCCCAGACTGCCATCAATTCTCGAAGATTTGATGACTGGAGACTGAAAGATTTGGGCCAGACTCCCTGGTTATAAACATCTCCGACCTTCGCTCCCCAACCGTACTGGCTTGCATCCGTGGTGATCTGGGCATAGGGATTCTTTGACCACTGCACCCCCCTGGAGATATTGAGCCTGTCTTTCCACCAAAGAAGGGAGGTTTTTATCCTCTGAGGGATGATCACCTTTTGGTCTAGGGAAGATTCCCTTCTGTCCCAAACCCTGAGGATCCACATCTGCAGGGTTTGGAAATGGATCTGACACCACTGAACGGACGGTATGCAGTATGTGAGGATCCCCAGGAGACTCATTGAGTCTCTGATGGAGCAGAAACTCTTTGAGGTGAAGATGGAGATTTTCTTTTGGATGTCCTGTATCTTGCTCTGAGGTAAACAGGTTATCTGCTTCTGGGAATCCAGAATAACCCCCAGGAACTGGATCTTTGTTTTCGGATCTAACTGAGATTTTTTTATGTTGATCAACCAACCCAGACCCTCTAGGGTTTGACGGAAAAAACTTTGATCTCTCTGCAGAAGAAGAGCGGAACTGTTTGAGATCAGAAAATCGTCTAAGTATGGAAAAACTGTCAGACCTTCCTTCCTTAGATAAGCCACTACCTCGATCATTAGTTTTGTAAAAACTCGAGGGGCTGATGATATGCCGAAGGGGAGAGAGGTGAATTGGTAATGGAGGATTCTGCCCAGATGGTCTCTGACCGCGAACCTTAAGAACCGTTGAGAGCTGGGATGTATCGGTACATGATAGTAGGCGTCGGTCAGATCGACTGAGCACATTACTGAATTGCTCTGGAGCAGAGGAACTATAGATCTTAGGGTCTCCATCCTGAATTTTTGATAGGTAATGTATCTGTTCAGGCGCTTTAAGTTTATTATTGTGCGATAGGATCCCTCCTTCTTCTTCTTCACTAGGAAGAGGTTCGAATAGAAACCCTTTCCTTGTTCGGATCGTGGTACTTTCACCACTACCCCTTTTTCGAGTAGTTCCCGAATGCCCACGTGAATAGGATGATTGAAGTCTGGGATCGCAACCTTGGTGACTAGAAATCTCTTTGGGGGAGAATCTGAGAATTGTATTCTGTAACCTGACTCTACAATCCTCAGAGCCCAGGAGTTTGAGGATATCTCCTCCCAACGGGGAAAAAACATCCTCAATCTCCCCCCTACCCTGATGTCACTGGTTTCCATTTCCTTTTTGGGGGGCAGAAGCGGGAGCCCTACCTCTCCCCCCTTTGGGGTAACTGAAACGGCCTGACTTGTCCTTACTAGTGTACTGACTACTTTGGTTGGAAGGGGCACGAAAGGGATACTTCCTTTTATCGACTTTTTCCTCCGGAAAACCCTTCTTTTTATCGGAGGCCCTTTCTAGGATCTTCTCTAGTTCTGGTCCGAAAACATACTATCCAGAAAAGGGGATGCCACATAGTCTGGATTTTGACACTTTGTCCCCCGACCAGCATTTCACCCACAAGGCACGGCGAGCTGCATTGGACAGACCCGCATCTTTTGCTGAAAAACGTACCGACTCCGCGGAGGCGTCCGCTAAAAAAGCTGTAGCAGATTTTAACAGGGGAATAGCACTCACAATCTCATTTGTTGAGGAATCGCTGGAGGCCCTATTCTCTAACTCTGAGAGCCAGATGAACATAGATCTGGCAGCTGATGTGGCTGCTATGTTCGACTTAAGCGTGAACATGGCCGTCTCCCAGGACCTTCTCAATAGGCCGTCAGCCTTTCTATCCAGTGGATCTTTGAGCTGAGAGGCATCTTCAAATGGTAGACTGTTTTTTTTATTGACCCTAGCTACCTGGGCGTCAATTTTAGGGATGGTATTAAAGGTCTTAGCTTCTTCTTAATCAAAGAGAAGCCGGTTTTGGAAGGATCTGGCAACACCTAGCCGTTTCTCCGGATCTGCCCATTCATCCAAAATCATCCCCTTGATATTATCGTTAATAGGGAAGACTCTGGATTTCTTCACCCTGAGACCTCCAAACATCTCATCTTGTACTGATGGAGTAGAAGGGACCTCCTCTACTCCCATAGTAGCTCTGACAGCTTTTAAAAGCTCGGGCATATCCTCAGAGGAGAAATAAAATTTCCTTCTGTTTTCTGAAAATTCTCGTTCAGAGAGCTTATCTTCATCCTCCATATGTCTAGAGGAGGAAGCCGAACCGCCATAGACCTCAGAATCGGATAAAAAATAATCATCCGATTTGTGGCGTTTGGCGGGGGGCTCCGAAACAACGGGTTTCTCTGTTTGAAGAGAGGAAAAAGCCGCAAAGGAGGATCTAATCTCTTCCCGCATCATAGACTTTATCTCGTCCATGAGGGACGGCTGATCCTCCCGGACAATCCTAGAAATGCATTCCCTGCACAACTTCTTAGGGTGGTCATCAGGAAGTCGATTAAGACATGAAATACACTTTGATGACTTCTTGGGTTTTCTCAGAGAATCCTTAGCAGTCTGGAAAAGTCAAGAAAAAAACCTCATCAATAATGTGCCGAGGTGAGAGAGGAAGAAAAACTCTCCCCTATGGGGAAACTTACGGACGGCAGAGTAGAGGCCTCAGTATGCTCAGATGCAGACATCCTGAAGTACAGCCAGAGTAAGGTAAGCACTCACCGCAGGACGCTGCAGCAGGAGGATCCATTTGAATTCTCCCGCCTCCTGAAGCCGGCCCCCCGTCTGCGTCACTTACGGAAACGTCACGGCTACCCGGAAGTCACGAATTTGTATAGCGCCGCATGGCGCTGGGCGCACAAACCGGCATGGTTTCAGTGAACCAGCGGGCGTTCTGTGCTCCGGGAGCAGGCCCCAGATCAACCGGAGGCGAGTCTCTCCCTTTCCCCCCTGTCCGGCGTTAGTACGAGACCGCGGGCTGACAGGGGGGTCCCGCTAAAGCAGGTACGCGACTCCATCCACTTCGGGACCTTCATCTCCACGGCAGCTGCCTGCGGAGACCTTTCTCCGCCCCTGTCCTCTGTAGGGACAGGAAATACTGGTGTTTGGTGGTGGGAGGGGAGTATTTAAACCTTTCTCTGCTTCCTGCCCCTACAGAGGTCAGGGGTCAATCTCCTTGTATGGCCATCGTGGTGATGATATGGATACTGATGAGCACAGTCCCTTTTTTATATTATTCCTGAAAACACAGATCCAGTCTACTTGCCAGAAATAAGAGGTCGCCAAGGGATGAGAGAGAATCACTACCCACCAATTTACCACTGGAACTTTATGGCATATTTACAAACATAGAAGTCCTGTTTCAAGGTTAGCAAGGTAGAGGAAACATAACTATGGATGAGCGAACCCGGACCGTCTTGTTCGGGTTTGTGCCAAACATTACGGTGTCCGGGTACCCGAACCTGAACACAGACATTGTCGCGAAAATCTGTGTTAGTTTTCGGTGTTTGGAGTTTAAATAAAGCTTGTTGTAAACAAGCGTTTAAGCTGTGGGCACTTGGAATCAATCACAGTCATAGCTAGTATTGGGATGACATAAATCACATGTTGCGCCGCCATTCTGCTGTGAATAGTGTACGGACAGGATGCTGCTGCACTGAGGGACAGTGTTAGCAACATACTGTACTAAGTAAGGTAAGGTAAGTAATGGTATATAAGGCCAAAAAAGACATTTGTCCATCCAGTTCGGCCTGTTATCCTGCAATTTGATCCAGTGGAAGGCAAAATAAAAAACCCTGTGAGGTAGAAGCCAATTTTCTTCACTTTAGGGGAAAAAATTACTTTCCCGACTCCAATCAGGCATCAGAATAACTCCCTGCATCAACGACCCCTCTCTAGTAGCTATAGCCTGTAATATTATTACACTCCAGAAACACATCCAGGCCCCTCCTGAATTCCTTTATTGTACTCACCATCACCACCTCCTCAGGCAGAGAGCTCCATAGTCTCACTGTTCTTACAGTAAAGAGTCCATAGTCTCACTGCTCTTACAGTATAGAGTCCATAGTCTTACTGCTCTTACAGTAAAGAGTCCATAGTCTCACTGCTCTTACAGTAAAGAGTCCATAGTCTCACTGCTCTTACAGTAAAGAGTCCATAGTCTTACTGCTCTTACAGTAAAGAGTCCATAGTCTCACTGCTCTTACAGTAAAGAGTCCATAGTCTCACTGCTCTTACAGTAAAGAGTCCATAGTCTCACTGCTCTTACAGTATAGAGTCCATAGTCTCACTGCTCTTACAGTAAAGAGTCCATAGTCTCACTGCTCTTACAGTAAAGAGTCCATAGTCTCACTGCTCTTACAGTAAAGAGTCCATAGTCTCACTGCTCTTACAGTATAGAGCCCATAGTCTCACTGCTCTTACAGTATAGAGTCCATAGTCTCACTGCTCTTACAGTATAGAGTCCATAGTCTCACAGCTCTTACAGTAAAGAGTCCATAGTCTCACTGCTCTTACAGTAAAGAGTCCATAGTCTCACTGCTCTTACAGTAAAGAGTCCATAGTCTCACTGCTCTTACAGTAAAGTCCATAGTCTCACTGCTCTTACAGTAAAGAGTCCATAGTCTCACTGCTCTTACAGTAGAGAGTCCATAGTCTCACTGCTCTTACAGTAAAGAGCTCCATAGTCTCACTGCTCTTACAGTAAAGAGTCCATAGACTCACTGCTCTTACAGTATAGAGTCCATAGTCTCACTGCTCTTACAGTAAAGAGTTCATAGTCTCACTGCTCTTACAGTAAAGAGTCCATAGTCTCACTGCTCTTACAGTAAAGAGTCCATAGTCTCACTGCTCTTACAGTAAAGAGTCCATAGTCTCACTGCTCTTACAGTAAAGAGTCCATAGTCTTACTGCTCTTACAGTAAAGAGTCCATAGTCTCACTGCTCTTACAGTAAAGAGTCCATAGTCTCACTGCTCTTACAGTATAGAGTCCATAGTCTCACTGCTCTTACAGTAAAGAGTCCATAGTCTCACTGCTCTTACAGTAAAGAGTCCATAGTCTCACTGCTCTTACAGTATAGAGCCCATAGTCTCACCGCTCTTACAGTAAAGAGTCCATAGTCTCACTGCTCTTACAGTAAAGAGTCCATAGTCTCACTGCTCTTACAGTATAGAGTCCATAGTCTCACTGCTCTTACAGTAAAGAGTCCATAGCCTCACTGCTCTTACAGTAAAGAGTCCATAGTCTCACTGCTCTTACCGTAAAGAGTCCATAGTCTCACTGCTCTTACAGTATAGAGTCCATAGTCTCACTGCTCTAACAGTAAAGAGTCCATAGTCTCACTGCTCTTACAGTAAATAGTCCATAGTCTCACTGCTCTTACAGTATAGAGTCCATAGTCTCACTGCTCTTACAGTAAAGAGTCCATAGTCTCACTGCTCTTACTGTAAAGAGTCCATAGTCTCACTGCTCTTACAGTAAAGAGTCCATAGTCTCACTGCTCTTACCGTAAAGAGTCCATAGTCTCACTGCTCTTACCGTAAAGAGTCCATAGTCTCACTGCTCTTACCGTAAAGAGTCCATAGTCTCACTGCTCTTACCGTAAAGAATCCTCTTCTATGTTTGTGTACAAACCTTCTTTCCTCCAGACACAGAGGATGTCCCCTCGTCACAGTCACAGTCCTGGGGATAAATAGATGATGGGAGTGATCTCTGTACTGACCCCTGATATATTTATACATAGTAATTAGATCTCCCCTCAGTCGTCTTTTTTCTAAAGTGAATTACTCTAATTTTAATAATCTTTATGGGTACTGTAGTCCACCCATTACAGGGTTTTGTTATGTTTTTTTTAAGAAGACTGTGGCTGTCCTAAAGGCATTTATGTGGGTGCAATACAACACCTTTGCACCAGTGACACAAAAATACAATACTTAATCGCGCTTTTCAGTCTGCTGGTGACCCGTTGGAATTTTTGGTTGGTACAATCCTACTCCTTTGCACCAGTGACACGGAAATACAATAGTTAATCCATCTGTTAATTGTGTCAGTGACACATAGCTATTTTGTTTGTGCAATTGCCCCATGACATGGAAATACAATAGTTAATCCATCTGTTAATTGTGTCGGTGACACAAAGCTAATTTTTGGGAGTTTCCAAGTCCACTGTTGCATCCGTCTTACTGTAATAGCAGAGTAAATCAGTCTGTTAATTGTGTTGTGACCTATAGCCATTTTTTGGGGTGCAAAACACTTAATTTGCACCTGTGACACAGAAATACAATTGTTTGACTGTCAGACAATTTTGTGGCTGACCATAAAAAAATAAGAGGAGCATCAACTGGGGATGTGGCTGTGGTCGTGGTGCTGCTGGTGTTGGTGGTGGTGGAGCTCCTGCTGTAGGGAGAGGACTTTGTCAATCTGTGTCAGCACTCGCCCAAATGAAACACCCTTTTCTGGTGCACACAGGTGACAGGAGGTTCTGCATCATTTTCTAGGCCCAAATACTGCTCTATGAATGTTGAGGCCAGAACAAGTAGAGGTGGTAATACAGGGTGGGCCATTTATATGGATACACCTTAATAAACTGGGAATGGTTGGTGATATTAACTTCCTGTTTGTGGCACATTAGTATATGTGAGGGGGGAAACTTTTCAAGATGGGTGGTGACCATGGCGGCCATTTTGAATCCAACTTTAGTTTTTTCAATAGGAAGAGGGTCATGTGACACATCAAACTTATTGGGAATTTCACACGAAAACCAATGGTGTGCTTGGTTTTAACGTAACTTTGTTCTTTCATGAGTTATTTACAAGTTTCTCTTTGTTTACAGCCATTGACATGTCGCCGAGGTTAACACGTCAGGAGTGGATAGAAATTGTGTTGATGTCTGGTGAACGCAGTAACCGGGTCATTGCAGCAGATTTCAATGGAAGACACCCTACGAGACCACCCATCTCCCATGCTACAGTTATCAAACTGCTTGCTAAGTTTCGTGAAACTGGTTCAGTGTTGGATTTGCCAAAATGTGGACGCATGAAATCTGTCTCTAATGAAGATCAGTGGCTGTCCTAGCTTCATTCATCAAGAGCCCACAGCGTAGCACTCACCGCATGTCACTGGAGAGTGGCATTAGTCGAACATCCCTTCGGCGGATATTAGCTACTCACAAATGGCACCCTTACAAACTCCAGCTACTGCAGCATCTCAATGAGGATGACCCAGATCGGCGCACTGAATTTGCAGATTGGGCAAAACAAAAAATGGAACAGGACCCTCAGTTTACGCAGAAGATTTTGTTCAGTGATGAGGCAAACTTTTATGTGAATGGTGAAGTTAACAAACAAAACCACCGCTATTGGTCTGACACTAACCCACATTGGATAGATCCCTCCAAGACTGGTGCGGTACATGGGGTACAAAGATAGTGGGGCCATTCTTCATCAATGGAAACCTCAAGGCCACTGGATATGCGAAATTGCTACATGATGATGTGTTTCCCTCTTTATGCACTGAAGCTGGCACGTTCCCTGAGTTTTTCCAGCAAAATGGTGCACCACCACATTATGGGTGTCAGGTCCGAGCCTTCCTAGATATCCTGGAAAGTGGATTGGTCGTCGTGGGCCAGTTGAATGGCCCCCAAGGTCTCCCGATCTGACCCCCTTAGACTTTTATCTTTGGGGTCATCTGAAGGCAATTGTCTATGCTGTGAAGATAAGAGATGTGCAGCACCTGAAACTACGGATACTGGAAGCCTGTGCTAGCATTTCTCCTGCGGTGTTGCTATCAGTGTGTGAAGAGTGGGAGAAGAGGGTTGCATTGACAATCCAACACAATGGGCAGCACATTGAACACATTTTATAAATGGTCAGAAACTTGTAAATAACTCATGAAAGAATAAAGTTACGTTAAAACCAAGCACACCATTGTTTTTCTTGTGAAATTCCCAATAAGTTTGATGTGTCACATGACCTTCCTATTGAAAAAACAAAAGTTGGATTCAAAATGACCGACTTCAAAATGGCCTCCATGACCACCACCCATCTTGAAAAGTTTCCCCCCTCACATATACTAATGTGCCACAAACAGGAAGTTAATATCACCAACCATTCCCATTTTATTAAGGTGTATCCATATACAGTTGCAAGAAAAAGTATGTGAACACTTTGGGATGATATGGATTTCTGCACAAGTTGGTCACAAAATGTGATCTGATCTTCATCTAAGTCACAACAATAGACAATCACAGTCTGCTTAAACTAATGACACACAAAGAATTAAATGTTACCATGTTTTTATTGAACACACCATGTAAACATTCACAGTGCAGGTGGAAAAAGAATGTGAACCCCTAGACTTATGACATCTCCAAGAGCTAATTGGAGTGAGGTGTCAGCCAACTGGAGTCCAGTCAATGAGATGAGATTGGAGGTGCTGCTTACTGCTGCCCTGCCCTATAAAAAACACACACCAGTTCTGTGTTTTCTTTTCACAAGAAGCATTGCCTGATGTGAATGATGCCTCACACAAAAGAGCTCTCAGAAGACCTACAATTAAGAATTGTTGACATGCATAAAGCTGGAAAGGGTTGTAAAAGTATCTCCAAAAGCCTTGGTGTTCATCAGTCCACAGTAAGACAAATTGTCTATAAATGGAGGACGTTCAGCACTGCTGCTACTCTCCCTAGGAGTGGCCGTCCTGTAAAGATGACTGCAAGAGCACAGCGCAGACTGCTCAATGAGGTGAAGAAGAATCCTAGAGTGTCAGCTAAAGACTTACAAAAGTCTCTGGCATATGGTAACATCCCTGTTAGCGAATCTACAATATAGGTAAAACACTAAACAAGAATGGATTTCATGGGAGGACACCACAGAGGAAGCCACTGCTATCCAAATAAAACATTGCTGTACGTTTACAGTTTACACAAGAGCACCTGGATGTTCCACAGCAGTACTGGCAAAATATTCTGTGGACAGATTAAACCAAAGTTAAGTTGTTTGGAAGAAACACATAACACCATGTGTGGAGAAAAAGAGGCACAGCACACCAACATCAAAACCTCATCCCAACTGTGAAGTATGGTGGTGGGGGCATCATGGTTTGGGGCTGCTTTGCTGTTCAGGGCCTGGATGGATTGCTATCATCGAAGGAAAAATGAATTCCCAAGTTTATCAAGACATTTTGCAGGAGAACTTAAGGCCACCTGTCCACCAGCTGAAGCTCAACAGAAGATGGGTGTTGCAACAGGACAACGATCCAAAGCATAGAAGTAAATCAACAACAGAATGGCTTAAACAGAAGAAAATACACCTTCTGGAGTGGCCCAGTCAGAGTCCTGACCTCAACCCGATTGAGATGCTGTGGCATGACCTCAAGAAAGTGATTCACACCAGACATCCCAAGAATATTGCTGAACTGAAACCGTTCTGTAAAGAGGAATGGTGAAGAATTACTCCTAACCGTTGTGCACGTCTGATCTGCAACTACAGGAAACGTTTGGTGGAAGTTATTGCTGCCAAAGGAGGTTCAACCAGTTATTAAATCCGAGGGTTCACATACTTTTTCCACCTGCACTTTGAATGTTTAAATGGTGTGTTCAATAAAAACATGGTAACATTTAATTCTTTGTGTGTTATTAGTTTAAGCAGATTGTGATTGTCTATTCATCTTCTTAGATGAAGATCAGATCACATTTTATGACCAATTTGTGCAGAAATCCATATCATTCCAAAGGGTTCACATACTTTTTCTTGCAACTGTAAATGGCCCACCCTGTAGATTAGATGGCTGAATGTGCCTCCAGTTCCTTTCCATTGTCTTCCACCCGGTCCCCTGCTGTAAGCGCAGAGTTGGCATCGGCAGTCCAGAGGCATTGGTCTTCCACCTCAATAAATTAAATGACGTAGTGGAGGGGACGGCGCCGTTCGGCCAGTATGTGGGAGGACATTTATTTATGAGGAGGCGTGCTGGGCTTGGAAGAAAGGCCGGCTGGGCACTAAAGAGGGGCGTTACTGGGCACCAGAGCAGAGTAATAACGCCCCTCTGGGCACCTTGGAACCTCATTTACATATCAGAAAAGTCACTTTTTTTATAAGAATGAAAAGTTGAATAAAAGAAAGAAGACACATGTAGGTAAGAAGGTTCTTTATTGCACATTGCTATTTTAACGGTTAAATAGGGTCAAAATAGGTGACAGATTCCCTTTAAGGACTCAGCCCTATTTCACCTTAAGGACTTGGCCATTTTTTGCAAATCTGACCAGTGTTACTTTAAGTGCTGATAACTTTAAAATGCTTTTACTTACCCAGGCCGGTCTGAGATTGTTTTTTCATCACATATTGTACTTCATGACACTGCTAAAATTTGGTCAAAAAAGTTATTTCTTTGCATAAAAAAAATACAATTTTGCATAAAAAAAATACCAAATTTACCAAAAATTAGTAAAAAATAGCAAATTTCCAAGTTTCAATTTCTCTACTTCTATAATACATAGTAATACCTACAAAAATAGTTATTACTTTACATTCCCCATATGTCTACTTCATGTTTGGATCATTTTGGGAATGATATTTAATTTTTTGGGGATGTTACAAGGCTTAGAAGTTTAGAAGCAAATCTTTAAATTTTTCAGAAATTTTCAAAAAAACAATTTTTAGGGACCAGTTTAAGCCCCCCTGATGCACCCCTAGAGTAGAAACTCCAAAAAAGTGGCCCCATTTCAGAAACAACGGGATAGGGTGGCAGTATTGTTGGTACTAGTTTAGGGTACATATGATTTTTGGTTGCTCTATATTACACTTTTTGTGAGGCAAGATAACAAGAAATAGCTGTTTTGGCACCGTTTTTATTTTCTGTTATTTACAACATTCATCTGACAGGTTAGATCATGTGATATTTTTATAGACCAGGTTGTCACGGATGCGGCGATACCTAATATGTATACTTTTTTTTTCATTTATGTAAGTTTTACACAATGATTTCATTTTTGAAGCAAAGAAAATCATGTTTTAGTGTTTCCATAGTCTGAGAGCCATAATTTTTTCAGTTTTTAGGCGATTACTTTGGGTAGGGTATGATTTTTCCGGGATGAAATGACGGTTTTGTTGGCACTATTTTGGGGTGCGTGTGACTTTTTGATCGCTTGCTATTACACTTTTTGTGATGTAAGGTGACAAAAAATGGTTTATTTAGCACAGTTTTTATTTTACATTTTTTACGGTGTTCATCTGAGGGGTTAGGTCATCATGTGATATTTTTATAGAGCCGGTCGATACGGATGCGGCGATACCTAATATGTATACTTTTTTTTTTATTTATGTAAGTTTTACACAATAACAGCTTTTTTCAAACAAAAAAAATGATGTTTTAGTGTCTCCATATTCTGAGCCATATATATTATTTTTTTTTGGGCGATTGTCTCAGGTAGGGGCTCATATTTTGCAGGATGAGGTGACGGTTAGATTGGTACTATTTTGGTGGGCAAACGCCTTTTTTATCGCTTGCTGTTGTACTTTTTGTGATGTAAGGTGACAAAAAAAAGGTTTATTTAGAACAGTTTTTATTTTTTATTTTTTACGGTATTCATCTGAGGGGTTAGGTGATGTGATATATTTATAGAGCCGGTCGATACGGACGCGGCGATACCTAATATGTATACTTTTTTTTTTCCCCTATTTTTTACCAATTTTTTTTTACTTTATTTGGGGAAAATTACGTTTTTGTTTATTTTTACTTGAAACTTTTAATTTTTGGGGGGGAAAACTTTATTTTTTTCACTTTTTTTTCACTTTATTTTTTGTCCCACTTTGGGGGGTATATTCCTTTACAATGCATTCCAATACTTCTGTATTGGAATGCATTGGCTGTATGAGTAAGGCTAAGTTCACACGAACGTGTGTGATCTGTGGCCGTATTGCGGCTCGCAAATCGCGGGCCGCAATACACGGCCACAGTTCTGTGTGAATTCCGCATCACGGATGCGGACCCATTCACTTCAATGGGTCCGCTAATCCGGAATCGCGGAACGGCCGCACGGGACGGGACCCCTCGGAAGCACTACGGAGTGCCTCCTGGGGTTACGTCCCGTTCTTCCGTTCCGCAAAAAGATAGAACAAGTTCTATCTTTTAGCGGAACGGCCGGATCGCGGACCCATTAAAGTGAATGGGTCCGCGATCCGATGCGGCTGACCTACGGCCGGCAAACGAGCATTGCGGCCCGCTATTTGCGGGCCGCTTCACAGGCACGGGTCACACACGTTCGTGTGAACCCGGCCTAATACTGTGTGTATTACTCATACAGCTTCTGGGGCCTGTGAGATCCAGGGGGCTGGATCTCACAGGCTCTTCACCGGAATGCAGCACAGATGTCTCAGGATGGCACCGCCGCACAGCCGCCACAACCGCAGGTAAAGCCGCAAACCGCAGGTCTGAATTGCGGTTTAAACCCATGACGAAACGGTACGTCATGCATCCCTAAGGGGTTAAAGCGGTTGTCCGGGTTTAGCTCTAACTGCACAGCGTGCAAACCACCCATGTCTTGTCTGAAGAACTGCCACACGAGAGAACTACTTACCCATATTTACCCGGACATACCCATATTTTCACCCATCCAGCCCCCCTGACTTGAGCATCGGAGCAGTTCAGCGGAAGCCTCCTCCCGGCAGTGTGTTATTGTAAACAAAAGAGCGATCTAGCGCAGGGCAAGGGAGCGCATTGGAGCATGAGATGCTCCGATGCTAACATCATGTGGGCTGCCTGGGTGAAAATATGGGTATGTCCGGGTTCAGCTCTGAACCCGGACAACCCCTTTTAAGTAGTTCTCTCGTGTGGCAGTTCTTCAGACAAGACAAGGGTGGTTTGCACGCTGTGCAGTTAGAGCCTGAAACAAGACATAAATGTTCTAAACCTAAGAACCACCTGCTTGACCCGGCATCTAACTGCAAAGTATGAGCTGCAGAGCAGAGCCTGAAAAAAACACAAATGATCTGAGGCTCCTCCTGCTCTCTCTTTGGCTGTGGTCTCATCCTCTTCCTCCCCCTCTGGAGCGACAGGGCCACCTGGCACCCCTCAAAATGAGGATGTGACATCAACACCACAACCACTAGTGTCACCGAGCATCTCCACACTGTCCCATGGAAGTGTTCAGCTGTCCATCCCCCAAACACTAGAGAGAAAGAGGAAGTACACACGGGTGAGTCACTCTGAGTCACCACTTCACCAACAGTGAATGGGTCTCCAAGCAGGACATGTGCGCCATGTTGCGCTGTTTCTCCACCAGCATAGCCAGCGCTGGTGACGCTGTCCTTAGCGTTACTATCTCACTTCTATGTGTCCTTGAAAAAAACGCTTCAGGCAATGATGGATGAGGATGTGGCACAGGAGGAAGAGGAGGAGGAACAGGGATCATTCCCGCGGTTATCAGGCCAGTTGTCCACAGGTGGCTTGGAGGGTGGGTTCCTGCACCAACAGCGGCCAGGTACACAACCGTCCAGCCAGGGCACAGTTTTGCAGGATGATGATGAGGAGGAGGATCCCTGTTCACAACAGGGTGGCACCCAGATCAGCTCACCGGCATCACTGGAGCATGGCCGGGGGGATACATTGGACACAGACAATACACCTCCCACTGAGGACAGCTTGTCTTTGTCTCTGGGCAGCCTGGCACACATGTGCGACTACATGCTGCAGAGCCTGCGCAATGACCGCCGAGTTGACCTCATTCTTACGAGTGCTGATTACTGGGTGGCCACCCTGCTGGATACTCACTACAAGGACAACATTGCATCATTACTTCTGTCACTGGAGCACAATCAGAAGATGCGCGAGTACAAGTGCACACTGGTAGACGCGCTATTGAAGGTATTTCCAACTGATAGCGGAGACTCAATGGAAGCACGAGGCTGAAAAGGAGGACAAAGTTGCCAACATAGCTGGGGCACCGTCACCACTTCAGAAAGGACACCACAACATCCACCACCACCATCTGATACGGACTGTCTTAGCAGGAGGTAGCGTTTCAGCAACATGGATGAACAGTACGTATCCACACATCTGCACATACTGACTGATGATCTGCCCCATTTAACTTCTGGTTCTCCAAATTGGGCACATGGCCTGAGCTTGCCCTTTACGCCATGGAGTTGCCGGCCTGCCCTGCGGCAAGTCTATTGTCCGAACATGTGTTTAGCACGGCAGGGGGGGTGATAATGGACAGGCACATCTGCCTGTCCACAGACAATCTGGACAAGCTCACGTTCATTAAAATGATTTAGGTATGGATCCCACAGGACTTGTCTGTACCTTGGCCTGAGTAGAGAGGTATAGTGGCCGCACCCAGTCATTGTTATGCTCTAGCATAGTTTGTGTGTTCTCTTTACTATTTCCCAATGTTTTGGGGCCTCCACAAACCAAAAAACAAACCAAAAAATAAATGTAAGAAAAAAAAATTGTTGGCTACCTACTCCAACTCAACCGCCATGTCCACCTCTTCCGCTTACACCGCCACGTCCGCCTCCTCCATTCGGACATCCACCTCCTGGCTCAAGATTATTTTGTCTTATGTTGGCAGAGTAGAGAAGTATACTGGCTGCACACAGCCATTGTTATACTCCAGCGCACTTTGTGCATTCTCTTGTCACAGTGGGGAGTGGGGAAAACCCCCCACCATACAATGTAAAGGGATAAAGGGGAAGCAGCTAGGCCAGGATGCCGGAATCAGGGAGCAGGTCACCTCCTATAGAGTCCCTAATCCTTACCTTAACTCCTCACCATATGAGCGGACCTGGATGGTAGGACGGCTCATACCAGGATACCTATGGCCCTGAGTCACCCTGATAATCCCTCACATAGGAGCAGGGGAGAGACGACCTGTTCTTCACAGACATGGATGAACAGGCGTCTCAAATGGCCTAGCAGCAGGGAAAAGGGAAGCCCATACACAGCTAGAGGATCAGCAGGAAGGAACAACAAGACTACTCACTTACCTGCTGAAGCCTCCACAACTGGAACCCGTGCATAAGTACAGGAGCCCGAACACACAGCAGGGCACAGTACAAACTACCACACAGGAATCCAGCATACCAACTCTGCCAGAGCCCCCCATGCTCACACAGTGAATGGCAGCCCCAAGCATCGCTGCATACAGGCTTATGGTTCCCCCTCTGGGAAACCAGCCCCCTCGCCGAGGTACAACACACACAGGGAAAACATCTTGCACACATGCAGGGACAAACACTAACAACAGCCCAGACATGTAACAACAAACAAGACGTACAACAAACCCTGAACATAAACCCACACCAAACATACAACAAGTGAGGTTGGGTACATAGAGGATACAAGGGAGAAACTGGGAAGACCTTGATGACCACAAGGGTGGCCATTACTGGACAGATGGTAAAGCCAGGAGCAGTGAACCACCAGCACACACCAAGCCTGGAGGAACACTGAGCTACAGGCTTCCAGCAGAAGCTAAATAGCCCAAAGCGACCACACCCAATCAGGGGGTTAACCCTTACAGCACTAGACGGGGAAGGCTACAACTTAAAGGGGAAGTGCACACACCAGCCACCACGTTGTCACCGGCAACAGCATGCGTGGCAACCATGTCACGGCGCACACAGCAAAAGCCGAGGCACTGCCACCACAGCAACACGTTGCCACCGGCAATAGCATGCGTGGCAACCATGTCACGGCGCACACAGCCAAAACCAAGACACTGCCACCACATGTCATAACAGAAACACGTTGCCACCGGCAACCGAAAGCATGGCATCAGTGTCACGGCGCACACAGCAAAGGCCGTGACATCTCTTTGCTATTTCCCAATGTTTTGGGGTCTCCACAAACCCCCCCCCAAAAAATAACAACAAACAAACAAAACAAAAAAAACTTCTGCCTCTTCCACCTACATTGCCATGTCCTCCTCTTCCGCCTACATCACCACGTCCGCCTCTTCCGCCAACACTGCAACGTCCACCTCCTCCTCAACTCGGACCTCCACCTCCTGGCTCAAGATTACTATTTGTTATATATGCAGAGTACAGAAATATAGCGGCCGCACCCCAAAAAATGGCAATAGGTCACAAACATTATTTTAACAGACAAATATATATATTTTTAAAAAAAAAAACACTCACAAAAACTGTGTTGGGTTCCGCCTCTGACTCTTCCACCTATACCACCACATTCACACCCTCCTCAACATCCTACTCCACTTGGACCTCCACCTCCTGGTTCAAGATTATTATTTTTATGTATTTTTTGTTACTTTAAGTCATCCCGCTAAACATAACCTAATTCACTGAAGACTTGTTTGAAAAATAGAAAGAAGGTCATGGTTGACACAATTCTACTGTCATCGAGGTGATGTCTAGGTTTGAGCTTCTCAATATGGCAAAGAATTTACATCAAAGGACTTGGTTTTCACCAAAGGTAAGAGCTTCGGTGTGGGAACATCTTTAGGCTGTCATAAACTGGTGTCAGTAGAGTAGTTTTGTCGGGAATGGTTCCAAGAGTCAACATCAGGAGAGCAGTCAGGCTTTAACATGGCAAAGAACAATATCAGCTCATCATCAATGGCAGCATGGTGGCTCAGTAGTTAGCTCTAGTGTCTTGCAGGGCTGGGGACCTGGGTTTGAATCCGACCAGGGACAACATCTACACTTTGCATGTTTTCCCAGTGTTTGCGTGGGTTCTTGTGAGTACTCCAGATTCCAACCACACTCCAAAAACATACAAATAGGTGAATTGGCAATCCATCAGAATTGACCCTCCTATACGTTATGTGTTGGGGTCCAGCACCTATATGGCAGCCACTGACTTCCCAGGTAGTCACCCTGGCTACAAAACTATCCCTGCACATTACATATGTTTGTCATTGTCATAGTCAAAGGCTCAGTGCCAGAATTGGAACAACTGGTTCCAGATGATATTTTTCAAATGGTGAGGCAGTGTCAGTATCTAAGAACAAGAGAGAGGTCAGGATGGGGGAGAAACAGGAGTGAAATCGGGAACAGTAGCACAGGAAGAGGAAGCCAAGACAGGAATAAACCTCAAACACCTTGAAAGGCTGGACATAGTAGGATAATTTCCACTTAAATTTGTAATAAGGCTTGATTTTGGTAGACAGGGACTGGTGATCCCCTTCCCCCCCCCCCCCCCCCCTTCCCCTTCATAGTTCCTTTAGGGCACTTTTCTGGCCCCTGTTTGGGAGTTTAAGGGTTAGGAGTCAGGGAAGGGTTAATAGTTAGTGCGGCAGGAAGAGGAGGTGGGTAGCGGGAGGGTACTTATGTGGTGGTCCCGCCCATTCTCTCCCTCTTGATCGGAAGCGCGGTGCCCCACCCTCCCTCCCTTTTGTTGGAGATATTTTAAGGTTTCATGTTATTTAATATTTATTTTCATGTTATTTAATATTTATTTTGGCGATGGGTATGCCCTCAAGGGGAGCAGTATGCGGTTGTTTGAAGAATTTTATAAGTCACAACTGTTACCATAAAAGTTGTTAATGATAGGTTTGGCGGAACTGCCCGTTGGGAGTCCAGCAGTTGGCAGAGCGCACGATTTTATAATGTTGCTGTTTATAAATAATAAATATAGCTGTGGCCGACTACCATCCAGCAATAAAGAAGTTAAAGGAAAGAATGTGGTCAGTGTCCTTATTTGGGGGATGGTTCTAAGTACGGGTGTAATGACCGGCGTCACGCAAAGGGAGGGAAATGGGAAGGCCCTGTCCAAGGGAGAGGGAAAGGTGGTGACCCCTGACTCACCTTGCGGCTGGCACCTGACTGCCCTGACGTCCCTAGACGGGTTCCTCACCCGTACGCCGATCACGTGCCTAAACCCTGGCTTTCCCTAAGATGAGCCCTGTGTAGTGAACAGGGCGGTGGGATCACTAGTCCGCACCACTGTCACTAAGAGGAAAACACCAAGGAGAGGACAGACAATACAGACAAACATATAATCCCAGGTGGGCGACAACAGCAGACCATCAAGGCCCAACAGGGATCCGGAGGGTAACACTCTGGAACAACAACCAGGGAACACAGCTACTCAGCTCCAGTGGGTCAGTATAGAAGTCCAGGCAGGAAGCTCTATATCTGGCAACTAGAGAAGTGTGAGGGGAGAATATAAGGAGGTTGGGATTGCTGGACAAGAAACAGCTGAGGAGGAGAAGCTACGGATCCCTGAGTGAGCCAAAAAGGATTGCAAGGCAAACCCAGAAAGCTACCATTACGAAACAGCACTGTCTTTGTACATCGAACGCGCAGCCACCCGCTGCGACTTCCTGACCCCGGGTATAACGGAGTCAGACGTGGCTCTTGACACCCTCGTGACAGTACCCCCCCTTCCACGAGGGGCCTCCGGACACTCAGGACTAGGTCTCTCAGGATGAGAGGCATGAAAAACCCGAACTAACCTGTCGGCGTTTAGCTCAGACGCTGGAACCCACATTCTTTCCTCAGGACTGTAACCCCTCCAATGCACCAGATATTGAAGAGAAAGGCGGACCCGACGAGAATCAACAATTTTGGATATTTGAAACTCTAGATTACCACCCACAATAACAGGAGGGGGTGGCAGCTGTGATGGTTCTAGAGGTGGAACATACTTTTTGAGTAACGATTTATGGAAGACGTTATGAATTTGAAAAGTCTGAGGTAGCTCCAGGCGAAAAGCCACGGGGTTAATGATGGCTACTATTTTGTAAGGACCAATAAACCTAGGACCCAGTTTCCAAGAGGGAACCTTTAATTTAATATTCCTAGTAGATAACCACACATAGTCATTCACCCCTAGGTCCGGACCTGGCGACCGTTTCTTATCAGCCATGCATTTATATTTACCTCCCATATTTTTCAAATTAGCTTGCACTTTCTGCCATACAGATGAAAGAGACGACGAAAACCGTTCCTCTTCGGGAACCCCAGAAGACCCCCCCTCTTTGAAAGTACTGAATTGGGGATGAAAACCATATGCACCAAGAAATGGTGACTTGCCAGTAGATTCCTGACGGTGATTATTTATGGCAAACTCGGCTAACGGTAAATATGATGACCACACCTCTTGGTTTTCAGACACAAAACATCTTAGATATGTCTCAAGGTTTTGGTTGGTACGCTCAGTCTGTCCATTCGACTGAGGATGGAAAGCTGAGGAAAAGGACAAGTGTACCCCCAAACGGGAACAAAAAGCTTTCCAAAACTTAGAAATAAACTGGGTTCCCCGATCCGAAACAACATCGGAAGGGACCCCGTGAAGCTTCACGATTTCACTGATGAATACCTGAGCAAGAGTCTTAGCATTAGGTAGTGCGGGTAACGCAATGAAGTGTACCATTTTGCTAAACCTGTCCACTACTACCAAGATAACAGTTTTACCCGCAGACAAAGGTAAGTCAGTGATAAAATCCATTGACAGATGTGTCCATGGCCTATTGGGAATGACAAGTGGCAATAAAGACCCTGCAGGACGTGTATGAGAGACTTTCGCGCGCGCACAAGTAGAACAAGAAGACACAAAATCCATTAGATCCTGACGCAACCTTGGCCACCAAAAACGACGAGACAATAGCTCCAAGGTTGCTTTACTACCCGGGTGCCCAGCAAGTGCCGAATTATGATGTTCCTTTAATAATTCGAGACGCAGGTTCAACGGTACAAACAATTTCTCTGAGGGGCAAGAGACCGGGGCGTCCCCCTGGGCCTCTAACACCTTCCCCTCCAGAACAGAGTGTACCGCAGAGACAACCACTCCTCTTTGTAGAATGGGTACCGGATCACTCACATTACCCCCTCCAGGGAAACAACGCGATAATGCATCTGCCTTGGTATTTTTTGCCCCAGGACGATGGGTAATAAGAAAGTTAAACCTGGTAAAAAATAGCGACCACCTAGCTTGTCTAGGGGTGAGACGCTTAGCTGATTCGAGGTACAGAAGGTTTTTGTGGTCCGTAATCACAGTGATGGGGTGGACTGCAACCTCTAAAAAGTGACGCCATTCTTCAAACGCTAGTTTAATAGCTAATAGTTCCCAATTGCCAATATCATAGTTCTTTTCTGCTGCAGATAGTTTTTTAGAAAAGAAAGCACAAGGACGCCATTTGCCAGGAGACGGACCCTGAGACAGCACCGCCCCCACTCCCACCTCTGACGCATCTACTTCAACAATAAAAGGCTGGGAGACATCAGGTTGGATTAGTACAGGTGCCGAGGTAAACCTCTCTTTTAGAGAGGAAAAAGCTATTTTAGCGGCGTCAGACCATTTAGAAAAATCAGTCCCCTTCCTAGTCATGTCAGTAAGGGGTTTTACAATCACCAAATAATTTTTAATGAATTTTCTATAGAAATTTGCAAAGCCCAAGAACCGTTGCAGTGCTTTGAGGTTCTCAGGAAGATCCCAATCTAAAATTGCCTGGACCTTCCTAGGATCCATACGGAAACCTGAAGCAGATAAAAAATAACCCAGGAACTGTATTTCCTGAACGGCGAAAACACACTTTTCAATTTTAGCATATAATTCATTCGTCCGTAGGACCTGCAGTACCTGTCTGACATGCACCTCATGTGTTTTCAGATCAGACGAATAAATTAAAATATCATCTAGGTATATCACCACAAACCTGCCGATAAGATGACTAAAAATGTAATTAACGAAATGTTGGAAGACAACAGGAGCATTGGTCAGACCGAAAGGCATGACTAGATTTTCATAATGCCCCTCAGGGGTGTTAAAGGTTGTCTTCCACTCATCCCCTTCCTTGATACGAATCAGATTGTAGGCCCCCCTAAGATCAAGTTTTGAGAACCACCTAGCACCCGCAATCTGATTAAACAGGTCAGGAATGAGAGGAAGAGGGTATGGGTCTCGGATGGTTATCTGGTTTAACTCGCGAAAATCTAGGCAAGGACGCAGGCCCCCATCTTTCTTTTTAACGAAGAAAAGCCCTGCAGCCACGGGAGAAGAAGAGGGTCTGATGTGTCCCTTAGCCAAGCTCTCGGAGATATAATCTTTCATGGCTTGTCTCTCGGGACCCAAAAGATTATATAACCTGGTCTTGGGTAATTTTGCACCGGGAATCAGGTTAACCGGGCAATCATAAGGACGGTGAGGTGGTAACTTCTGACAACCCTTTTCAGAAAAAACGTCTTCAAAGTCCGAAACAAATGTGGGTAGGGTAGCTATTTAAGCAATTTTCTCTGCACTGCTCACTCCACTCCAATATCTCCCTGGCCTGCCAATCCACCACTGGATTGTGCGCTACCAACCAGGGAAGACCCAACACCACCGGAGTGGGAAGCCCCTCCAGAACATAACATGAAAGCAACTCGTTATGGTGGTCCCCTACCCGAAGGTGTAAGTTATGGACAATGTGAGTGAGGTTTCTCTGAGACAGAGGAGCAGAATCAATAGCGAATATGGGAATAGGTCTTTGTAGCGTACAGAGAGACAAACCCATAGTGTGGGCAAAATGGGCATCTATCAAATTTACCCCTGCTCCACTGTCTAGAAAAAAAGAAATAGTCTCCGTCTTAACGCCAAAAACAACAACCGGTGGCAACACAAATTGCGATGTTCGTATGGAGGAAACGTATACCCCCCGGCTGACATCCTCCACACAGCCTGGGGTTAGTAGTTTTCCGACGATCTTTTGTTTTTGAGGAAGGAAGGACAGACATTAATAAAATTACCCCTCTCCACACAGAAAAAAAAAAAACACGGCTACGGCGAGCCTCAGGAGGACGGACCTGACGAGTAGTTCCTCCTAGCTGCATAGGCTCGTCTAAGTCCGTACAGACTAACTGCTGCTTGGGAGGGGTTACCAATTTCTCCGGATTTTTCGATCTGTCCCTAAGACGTCTATCTATTATAATAGAGAGGGACATCACTGCATCAAGGGAAAAGGGAGTCTCATACAGCGCAAGCGCATCCTTAATCCTTTCGGATAACCCAGAGCAGAACTGACTCCTGAGAGCCGGGTCGTTCCACTGGGTATCTGTAGCCCACCTACGGAATTCAGAGCAATACTCCTCTACTGGCCGCTCTTCTTGTAGGAGTCCCTGTAATCTTGATTCAGCCAGTGCGACTCGGTCAGGGTCGTCATATATGAGACCCAAGGCCCCGAAAAATTCATCCACTGACCGGAGAGCCTGGGAATCAGAGGGTAAAGAGAACGCCCAGGACTGCGGGTCCCCCTGCAGCAGGGAAATAACAACCCCCACCCGCTGTTCTTCATTACCAGAGGAGTAAGGGGGCAGTTTAAAATATAATTTACAGGCCTCACGGAACGTCACAAATTTGTCCCTTCCCCCAGAAAATCTGTCAGGGAGAGGGACCTTGGGTTCCGCAACAACCTGGTTACCTGTAGCAACCGCTGGGCTTGCGGTCTGTTGCAATTGTTGCTGTTGCTGGAGGACCGACGCCTTCAATCCTGCCACCTCCAAAGACAGGCCTTGAAGTTGCTTTGACAAAGCAGCAATTGGGTCCATACTGGATTCTAAGTAGGTAGAAAGAATTTATTAAGGGCCAGATATAATGTAATGACCAGCGTCACGCAAAGGGAGGGAAATGGGAAGGCCCTGTCCAAGGGAGAGGGAAAGGTGGTGACCCCTGACTCACCTTGCGGCTGGCACCTGACTGCCCTGACGTCCCTAGACGGGTTCCTCACCCGTACGCCGATCACGTGCCTAAACCCTGGCTTTCCCTAAGATGAGCCCTGTGTAGTGAACAGGGCGGTGGGATCACTAGTCCGCACCACTGACACTAAGAGGAAAACACCAAGGAGAGGACAGACAATACAGACAAACATATAATCCCAGGTGGGCGACAACAGCAGACCACCAAGGCCCAACAGGGATCCGGAGGGTAACGTTCTGGAACAACAACCAGGGAACACAGTTACACAGCTCCAGTGGGTCAGTATAGAAGTCCAGGCAGGAAGCTCTATATCTGGCAACCAGAGAAGTGTGAGAGGGGAATATAAGGAGGTTGGGATTGCTGGACAAGAAACAGCTGAGGAGGAGAAGCTACGGATCCCTGAGTGAGCCAAAAAGGATTGCAAGGCAAACCCAGAAAGCTACCATTACGAAACAGCACTATGTTTCTACATAGAGCGCGCAGCCACCTGCTGCGACTTCCTGACCCCGGGTATAACGGAGTCAGGCGTGGCTCTTGACACCCTCGTGACAACGGGCCAGTGTGGGTAGGGGTGTCCCCTCCCCTCCCTCATCCCTTTGTTATTACCAACAGTCCATCTTCGGGTGCTGGCCCTCTAGCAATATAATGCTGCTGTAAGCTGTGTACCGGGGCGGGATCCCCAGGATACAGCAAAGTTACGAACGAGGAAAACAACTCCACCACCAGCTTTTGCCAAAACAGAATTTTACTTAAGCGTGGTAATGAACACAACCACAAATGCTGGGAACATGCAATAAATTTACATACACCCAGCCCAAAGGCTGAGACCTTTGTGCTGCGCAGTGTGGCGCCCTCTGAAGGATGCAGGAGGAAAGCGTGATAATTTACCTACTGGCGGGCACAACTAAACTGCCACACCTTACCCTAAAAAAACAAATATACTGTATGGGTGTGTGGTACAGGCTAGCCTGCGGTGCAGCACAACAGCTTACAATCTTACAAAGCACTACAGTATTCCCCCTTCCATAATTAGTGTTGTAGCACGTGCCAGAGTATTCCTCCTGAGCAAAACACCAGCCTGGCCTGAGTTTGTGGGAAGTTTATCAGCTCTACAGTGTGAAATATCCCTTTAAATTATGGAGTCCTTGCAATGAACAGTAGTAACACTTGTGGCCTGACACAAACAGAGATCCTATCTAACTAACTACAGGCCTGGTCTCAGTCTCTAGGCACCAACACTGTAATGAGGTGCGTGCACGATCTTACCGACCCGGGTCTGCTCTTCATCCGCTGGTGACTCTGCACAGAACAAATGCTTCTCCAACAATGTGCGGTCCCGCAGTGTATGTCGCTTTGCTCTTCAGCTCTCATTAGAGTTCCTGGAAGCAATCCTCATTCCTCTGTTCAGGATCAGGGCCTTGGACATGATTAGCTTCACTTGGCTGCCACTCTGGTCACTGAGGGATGCTCTCGCACCTGGATGCCATCGGATCCTCTGCTGACACAGTTCCTCAGTCTCTGCTCCCTCTAAGATGACTGCTCCCTTTCTCTTACTCTCCAGGCTCTGTGTAACTCCACCTCCCATGAATATGGACATATATGCTGTCTGTAGCTGTGTTTATGAAACAGCGGCATCTTGTGGCCAAACAACAGAATGTCAGTCCAGATCATTTAATTTATTCTACACTAACAGTGTTCAGACAAGCAGAGCTGTTTCCCCATCTCACACTGCAGCAAAACAAGAGCAGAAAATCTGTGACCTAAACAAGCAGTCATGTGACCTGAGTGGTGGACCAGACTAGGTCATTAATACTATAAAGGCCTACTTATTTTTTTTTCTTGTCTATTGACATCTTAATAGGTTTCAATTATAAGATTCCTCAGAGTTCTCCTGAGAATTTAACCACTGTTCTGCAAGATTTTTTTCTTCCCTGCCATTGATATAGCTGTTGCTAAAACTATTTCAACTTCATCAGCATGTTTGGAAATACTTATCTAGATGCTTTGGAATCTATGATATGAGGACCAATCCTAAGAAGAACCCCTTACCTGTGTGTATTTATAGATATTGAGGAACTGAGCCATGGCATGACTTGTAAGTAAACCAGAGTCGCCTACGAAAGCTGCCACTTCACCACGAGTCATACATGAATAATTAGGGACCTCCTGGTTTCTTCCTGACAGTGTTCGGAGAATAAAGTATATGGTTTTTTTGGGATCTGCACATGTATCAAATATGTGATAACCCAATGTTATATTGGGCAGAAGGTCAGGGTCCTGGTTAATCTCATCAACAGCAAATATGAAGGCCAGAATGGCTCTATAGTCATCAATATCAATGCTGCAAAATAAACACAAAGAATGCCAATGTGAGGCTGTAAGCCTTCATATCAGTCATGGCGGTTGGGCATGCCACATTATATTAGAGGACTCAATGATGAAACTACTATTGGCTCCATTCTTGTCAAATGAACCAAAAATATTTTTGTTTATTTTATTTGGAAGTAAGTCCACCGCCATCCTCTAGCACTCACTGTAGGTAGTGGGTATATTCTATGACTCTAGAACAGGGGTCAGCAACCTTCACCACCATATAACGGTATTTATTTATTTTTTGTAGAAGCCATTTGGATTAGAAATGCTGAGAAATACTACTCTAATGGCCCAGATGTTATATCCTTCTTCTTCTCCACTATATTATAAAACTCAACCTCAATTTACCCCTTCCTGCCTCCACCTTAAAACATTTCTCAAATCTGCTCTTGTCATCCATGAGTCATGAGTCAAAATGCCTGGACTACTACAACTGTCCCGTCCATACATCAGTAACCTCATCTTCTATCCAGCGCTTTACCAGCCCTCCAATCCACAGTTTGCATGTTAGTTTTTTTGCCTGCAGTTGGATAGGTGATAAATGTCTGATTGCTGAGTTAGTGGGTTACCTCCAATCACTAGAATGGGGCCTGGGGGCCCCTGTTCCCCCTCTCTGTAGTGAAATGAAGTTTGATTAAGGCTGCACAGTGTGTGCTGTCCTGCTACTTTCAAATGTCTATTGTGTCTCAGTGAAAGAATTTCAGTTTGGAGGAAAAACTCTGTACCTAAACCCTATTTCCAACTCTGCAGCCCCTTAACTGACCACTAATTGCCCAGAAAATTCAGTCCAAAATATTAACAAGGACCTACAAGTCCATTTACATTTCCACTGCATACATCTCTAGCCTATACTACCAAAGCCTCCACATGTAACCTCTGATCCTCACCACATCTCCATCTTCGCTCTCCTCATTTCATTAGCTCCAAGGTTTGTCTCCCCCCGCTCAAGAAAGACTACAATAATCCTACGAATACGCTACCATATGAGCAATTCCCTCAACCCCTGTCGTCTCCTTTCCCCTTCCCTTGTACATGATAAACTCTCAAGGATAGGGTCTCCTCTACTTCTGTACCCATCAGTCATTACATTCATGCTGCCCTTACCACAAATCTCTCACTTCAAAAACTGTGCTTTAATTGTTATGCTGCAGTCTTTCAGAGAAAAAAAATTATAATTTTAAGGAGAAAAAGTCGTAGTAGTTGTAGTAGTTTAAAGAGAAAAAGACAGTGAGAGGTGCTCGGGGCCAGCTCCTCTCTGGCTTCTGCATGTCTCATGACTTCATTGGCAGTTCTCCACCTATATGCATCAAGGACAGTTACAGGAGCCATTATTTTCTCGCCCATGTTCTCACTAGCTACATTGGAATACCCTGCATTAATCGGGAACTCAGGTAGCATACTTGGAAAGTCAAAAATCAAATCAAGGAATGTGTATGACAAATGATGGAGAGCTGAACGTCCTCCACCTACAGGGCCATCCATCCACCACTACAGATTCATTATATCATACACAGAAGTTAACAGAAAATATTCCATGGCACATGTAAGACATTGATACACAATATCCGCCAGACCATTCATACTTACAATGTGCACAGAGAGTACGATATACCAGCAGCAAGTTTAAATTCCACACTTTTTTCATGAGCAGAAACCAGACCCCCGATGAGGATGTCTCCTTCTTTATAATATTCATATTCAAACACTGACTTCGCTGCCGAGAGTTCACAAGGTGGAGATGGATTCTGCACTACACCACCATGGGATATGACAGGTAACAAGACCAGAAGGAGGTAAGAGGCTGAGTGGACAGGAGACCAATCCATCATCCAGAGCAGAGGTCTTCTCCAGCAGTCTGGTCACTGACAGCTCTGCAGAACCTCAGCACAGGGGGAGATGAGAGCCAGACGCAGCTTATAAGTCTTACCTGGGACTGATATGGAAGCAGCAGGAGAGGATCTGTAATAATAACCTCACACTAATGTCTATATTCAACGCTATAAATTTATCTCTTGGTTTTATAAATGTTTGCTTAGGCTAACTCTCAATGGGGAACCTGTTCTAGGAGAAGAATAATCTCTTTGATGAGATGTTCTATGAAACTGATCAATGGGTGCAATAGAGGCCACTAAATAGCCTTGTCCATAATGATCATCGGGCTCCATCATCAGGATACCCGGTCCATGTGCTTTCTGGGTATCTGCTATAAGATCCCCATGCAGTAGACATATTGTTTAGAACAATTGCACTTAAAGGGGTTGACCAATCCTTTCATATCGATGACGTATCCTGTGCATACGCCATTAATATCTGATTGGTATTGATGCAACCCCACACTACCGCCGATCAGCTGTTTTAGAGGAGCTCTGGCTCAGAATGCCGTTGAAGTAAATTGGAGCAGCAATGCAGTTATAAGCTCCTTCCACTACACAATAGATTGAGCTGAATAGTCCTGATGCCAGAGCAAAGAGCTGATTGTCAGGAATGTTGGGTGTTGGATCACTACCGATCAGATATAGATGGCCTATTCTTTGGATAGGCCATCAATATAAAAGGACTGGATAACCCCTTTGAGTCATATTTCAGATGATTGATGGTAGATGGAAGACCTCAATATTGAAGTTTGAGACACCACACCAAATGATCTTCAAAAGATTGGTATTTTTATTGATTTTTCAACATCAGTGGTACATGTTATAGCAACGATTCGGGCCCAATTTTGGTGCCCTTCATCAAGCTATAAGGTAAATAAAGATACATAAAGGTAATCTTCAAAAATTATATAATTATCAAAAGGGAAAAAAAGGGTGGGGAGCGGATGGTTTGGGGGAAAGACATGAGCAGATCACATCTCTACTGCCATATTCTTAACATGATTAGAGGGTTTTAGCAAATCATAACTAGGTGGTTAGTACCAACAACTAAATCGACATAGGTGTGTGCTAAGCCAGCATAATACGGGGCTGTGAAAATAGCCAGTACTGGGTAGTCTGTAAAGCGTGTCTTAAATGAGCCATATAAGACGACATGTCTATGTATGTAATCCTCATAACATCATTTGTGATTATAAAGAATGGGTTTAAAGAAAATTGCAGAGATCGTGATTATGTCAAGGTATCATTAAAAAGACTCATGATTGGATAACAACATTTGGAAAGCATGATTATGTTAGCAAAGTCTACATCAAGTCTTCTTAACTAATAATATGACATTTACATGCATGTTAGAGATATCATACAGGCGTATGGTTCAAACGCTCATAGTAAAAAGGACATAGAACATTTTTTTAAAACATGATTATCTAGGGACATATGTGACAGGAACAGAGGGAAGACATTGGTGATAGTAGGATCAGGGTCTCAAAATGTAGGACCAAGTCCTCTATACTACAGACGCTCTATAACACTGAAGAAGCAAAATACATTAACCGTAGCTCTCAACAGCATGAGTAGATATCTCCCGAACAGGAGCAAATTACCCGTGTAGTACACGAATCAGGTATCACGGCGTGCATGGTACATGGCGCACGCCGTGTGTTTATAAAGGAGGAGAACCTAAATTGAAGGGGCAGGTGCCGGTGTGTGCTCCGCCCAGAAGGGACGTGTGTGTATGGCTAGATGTGATCCTGCGGCTGGACGTAACAGTTAGCAGGCAGCGCATTGGAGCTAGCGCATGCTCATTGGCATCCAGAGGACTCCGACGCCATCTTTAAACTTGGCCTCATTGGTGTAACAGTTAGCAGGCGGCGCCATGGGACTCGCGCATGTATTTTGGCGTACGGAGGATTCCGACGCCATTTTTGAGGCTTGCCTCATATACATAGTTAGGGCATTCAAGCGTCATAAGAAGTAATAGCAAGTCCCAAATCACAATAGGGAGGTGTGAGTGGCTGGCAGTAGTGTCTAGATGGGGTAGAGTCACCTGGTTATATTAGAGTGCAAAGCTACAGTATGAATGTTCTATGTATAGAATGGCATGAATCGATATATTGAACCATCAATTAGAATAAAATGAAAGGTAATATCAACTGCAAGGTAGCACCAATTTAGTTCTCATGTCATTGGTGGAAACACGCTTATCAAAATAGAAGTAATACCAGTTCCATAGAGGTTGGTATAGATGATATTAACAATCTCAATCCAATTATCCAATACATGTTAATTACGTTTCATGTAACAACAGTGTGGAAACCAAAGACAGAGACCAAGAGACAGAAGGGAACAGGACACGTTACAGTGGAGTGACCACAAGAAGTTGATACAGGATTCAGTTATTCCAATACTCTGACAGCATAGTTAAGGACCTATCTAGTGCTTCTCGGATGTCCCCACCCGGTACTAGACATAGTCGTGGTCCTAAGGAAGAAAAAAGAAAAAACATGTTTAGTATTGTAAATATACACTAAATAGCATACAATACATGGCCTGAGAGTGGATAATCAGTGGTATACATTGTGTATATTTAAAGGAACGAGTATTCTTTCTTCAAGCCACCCGGACCCAGGGTGATGGAAGACTTGGCATTACCACTTCAGAAAAAAGTTCAAGCTTTATAAAAAAATTATAAGACACTGTATACGTAATTTATCTGTGTCAGTGTGGCACTATCTGGACACTGGGTGCACTGTCGGGTCACTTTATGGAACTCTTTGATTGATATCTGGGCAATCTATGCGACTTTCAACAAATAGTTTTATGTATCTGAGGAATATATGGTGTGCACTGGACTGTGTAGATAGTTTTGAGGTAAGGCTCTGAATTAGGGATGAGCGAACCTGTGGAAGTTTGGGTTCGCCCGAAATTCTGATCACGGTTCGGGCTCGGGACCCGAACTTGATCTCAAACAGGAACCCCATTGAAGTCAATGGTGACCCAAACTTCACTTTATTATTTTCAGTTATAACATGGTTATCTCGGAAAATAATGGCATTCTTAAAAGGGTTCTCCGGGAATTAAGATAATGAAAATACATAAATATTACTTTATTATAAATATATTCCCAAATACCTTTCATTGGTTATAATGGCTCGTTTTGTCTGGGGAGCAATCATGGAGAGCACCCGACTGGGTAAGGAGGGTGATGAGGGACTGTTGGTCCCCCTCTCCCCCTCCCTTAGTTTCCCTGGGTAGGGCTTGAGGAATAGGCCCCGGGTTTATGGTAGTTAAAAGGAAGGTAGGGGGTTAATGTAAATGTAGGTGGAGAGGGTATGGAGGAGGAGACGGTGGTAGGAGGAGTAAGGCAGGATTATATAGAGGAGGACAGTGGTTAGCACTTCCTCTTGTCAGGGTAAGCCGAGTTGGTAAGTGCTTACCTCCGGTTTGACTCTTCAGGATGTCCGCGGGTGATGAGGCGCTGCGCGCTTCTCTTTTGGCGCGTTTTCAGGCGGAGGGGGAAGGATGGCTGCGCTCCTTTTTGCGCAGCTTTGATCCTTCCTCTGCCTCCGCTCCTCCTGCTTCTGCTCCATCGGTTCCTCCGGAGACGCCGCTGGGTGAGTGTCACTCTGGGAGGGACCGGGGTCTGCGGCGCTCGGCGCGTAGTCGCCGCCCCCCTGCTAAATTGCGGCAAGTGTTTCCTGGCCGTTCCGGAGCGGCCGCTTCACGCGGTGGCTGTAGTTCAGGTCGGGGATTGGAGCCGGAAGTAGGCCGCAATATAGCTCCTCCCCTTCCGCCTCCTTCATCTCTGGATATAGGAGTATCGGCGTGGCAGGCGAGCAATTTGGCGGTCATGGGGGCTAATCATTCTGCGCTGTGTCGGCGGATGACCGCCCCATTACCCCACCGCCATCGCAAGCTGCCCCCCCCTTCCTTCCCCCTTATCTGCACCAATTATTTCTTTAGCCCCCTCTTATATGGGTGGTGCGGCTGGTAGTCCGGCCCCTCCTATTGGGGGTGCTTCTTTGGCGGTTGGTGCCGCAGTTTTGAGCACTAGTACTCCCTCCCCCCTTTTACAACCTCATCCCACTCCTCCTACAGCGGCTTCTCCGGTTGGTCTGAGCAGAGGCAGGGAAAGATCTTTGTCCCCCACTCCCTCCAGAGAGGATAGGCGTCGGGGGAGGCGCAGCCGCAGATGGTGGCGTTCAAGTCGGCGATCCAGGTCATCCCGGTTCAGTAGCCGGTCCAGATCTTCCAGGTGGCGTTCCCCGTCATCTTCAGAGGGATCCTCGGGAGCCTCGGAAGAGTCTGATCGTACACCGCGGTCCGGGCATAGACGACTGGCGATTGGTGAGAGTTCCAGGGCACCTAGCTTGGCTTCGGTGGCAGTACACAGGGATGCGGTGCCTGTACCTGCAATAGCTCCGCCGGCGGTTCCGGCTTCTGGTGAGTGTCAATATGCGGGGGCATGGGGAGGGGGAGGTGTTAATGCGGGTGTTGAGTCATTATTAAAATCTTTGTTAGATAGATTGCCTGTTCCCCCTGTCCCTTCTACGGTTCCAGTGACGGGAGTGGCGGAGACGCCAATGACAGCTTCTGGTCAGGTGACGAAGCCCTCAGTGGTTTTGGCTGGGATCCATAAAGATTCATGTTTTTGTGGTGTTAGTCCTTTGGGGGCTCATTTAGAGGAATCGGTGAGGGAGAAGATCTGGTCCCACCAATATGTAGACATATGGTCCCTGGTGTCTGTGGACCAACATGGAGTGGATAAGGAGAAACGTTTTGTGGACAAGCCTTATGACAAACGGTTGAAAGTTGCTAGAACTATGAATAATTGGTTGCAGGCGTTTGCGGTTTTGGGATGTGTGATGGGTCAGAGGCACCCGGAGCGGTGCGCTGAACTGTTTATTTATATGGACACAATTTATAGTGCGTATAAGGCGCATGGGGGGAGTACTTGGTGGAAATATGACGAGGAATTCCGGAGGCGTCTTGCTTTGCAGCCAGAAATGGGTTGGGGTGTGAAGGCCACGGATGTCTGGCTTCGTTTGATGACGGCGTCCCGGCCGCCTTCCTTTCCAGGGACGGCCACTGGAGTCGGGGCCTCAGTCGCCCAGGCGCCAGTGGCCGTTAGACGCCCGGGGGCTTGTTGGTTGTACAACGAGGGGCACTGTAAATACGCAGGGTTGTGTAGGTACAAGCATGAATGTTCAGCATGCGGGGGCCCCCATCCCGCGGGTAGGTGCCTTAGATCTCAAGGGAGAGGTGTTAAACCCCATACCCCCTTTGAACAGAAGGACTCCAGTCAGTGTGGTAAGGATGGCCCCTTGGTTAGACCGGTATCCCAATAAAGGGGCGGCGGACATTTTGCGGAAGGGTTTTTCGGAAGGTTTTTTCATACCGTTTATTCTCAATAGGTCCCCGTTGTTTTCAGAAAATCTCAAATCAGCTAGGGAGTATCCGGAGGTTCTCAAGGATAAGCTGCAGAAGGAAGTGGCAGCGGGTAGGATTATGGGTCCCTTTGTTCAACCCCCTTTTTCTAATTTGCGGGTTTCACCGTGGGGGGTCGTACCAAAGAAAGAACCAGGAAAATTTCGACTAATACATCATTTGTCCCATCCGAAGGGCGCATCAGTGAACGATGCAATACTTCAGGAGGAGTCATCAGTGTCGTATGTATCGTTTGATCGGGCGGTGGCGCTAGTAAGGGAAGCGGGGAAAGGGGCTCTGTTGGCAAAATCGGATGTGGAATCAGCGTTTAGGCTTCTGCCTATTCATCCGGATTGTTTCCATTTGCTTGAGGGTTGTTTTGAGGGTTTCTTCTATTACGATACCTGTTTGCCTATGGGCTGTTCCATTTCGTGTCACTATTTCGAGTTGTTTAGTTCATTTTTGGAGTGGGTGGTGCGTTTTGAGTCTGGTTGTTCGTCGGTGATTCACTTCCTCGATGACTTCTTGTTTGTAGCGCCCGGGGGTATGGGAGTCTGTCAGGCTCTGTTATCTGCCTTTTTGTCATTGATGGAGCGTTTTGGGGTTCCCATATCAGCTTAAAAGACGGAGGGTCCGGTGACGCGGTTGTCTTTCTTAGGTATTGAAATAGATTCGGTGGCTATGGTCTTTCGTTTACCGCAGGACAAGTTAGTTGGGTTGAAGGCTTTGATTGAGGGGTTTCTGGTGGTAAGGAAGGTGACTCTTAAGCAGCTGCAGTCGCTTTTGGGTTTGTTGTGTTTTGCTTGCCGGGTTATGCCTATGGGGCGTGTGTTTTCGCGGCGGTTATCTTTGGCAACACGGGGTGTGGTTTCCCCTCAGCATCGCATTCGACTGACCAAGTCGCTGAAGGCTGATTTGAAAGTGTGGCGTGAATTTTTATGTTCTTACAATGGCCATACGTGTTATATTTCGCAGGAAATATCTAGTTGCGAGCTTGAGCTGTGGTCGGATGCAGCAGGCTCCTGTGGATTTGGTACGGTGTTGGGTAAGGAATGGTGTGCATCTCCGTGGCCGGACGAATGGAGAGATTTGGGGTTGGTGAGTAACCTAACATTACTGGAGTTGTTCCCTATCGTAGTTGCAGTTGAGATTTGGGGTGACAGACTAGAGAATCGTCATGTGTGTTTTTGGTCGGATAATTTGGGTACGGTTCAATGTATTAATAGGTTGTCTTCCTCATCATTGCCGGTCCTAGCATTGCTTCAGCATTTGGTGCTAAGGTGCTTGGAGCGCAATATTTATTTTAGGGCATGTCATGTTCCGGGGGTGGATAACAGGATCGCTGATGCTCTTTCTCGATTCCGTTGGCAGGTTTTTCGGGACCTTCTTCCGGAGGCGGAAATGGATGGATGAGTGTTCCCGGATTTCCTATGGCGTCTAGTGCTCAACAATTGATGCCGTTGGTCAGCTCTTCGGTGACTCCGGCCACCTGGCAGGCGCATGGTAAGGCCTGGGCTGAGTGGTTGACGATAAAAGGTAATAGGCAAGTGTCGGCAGGAGAGGGAGTGTGTTTGGAGGTTACGATAGAGTGGTTATTATGGTTGCGGGGTCAAAGGGTTTCTGCTCCAGTGGCGCGGCGTAAATTGGCCGGTGTGGGTTTTTATTTTAAGCTGCAAGGATGGCCTGATGTAACGAAGAATTTCTTGATCAGGCAGGCATTGAAAGGGTGGCAGAAGGAATATGTAGTGCGGGAGAGTAGACGGCCAATTTCGTTTAGCTTGCTGGGAAGATTGGTAGAGGTGTGTCGAGTCGTGTGTTCTTCAGGTTTTGAGAGGGCTTTAGTGGCGGCGTGTTTTAGCGTTGCCTTTTTTGCAGCTTTACGGGTGGGGGAAATGGTGGCGCCTTCTAGCTCGCGGCAAGGAGGTTTGTTATTGTCGGATGTGATTATGAATAATAATGCGCTGCGGGTCCGGGTTCGTCGTTCTAAGACCGATCAGTTCGGTAAAGGAGTATGGTTACCTATCCATCCAGTTGCTAGCGGGGCGTGCCCTATTAGATTGGTTTCAGAGTACATGGCGGTAAGGGTGAGTGGGAGAAATCTTTTCGTTCATGCCGACGGGTTACCCTTGACGAAATTTCAGTTCGCTTCGGTGTTGCGTAGATGCTTGGAGCAGTTGGGGTTGGATCCGGGGGAATTCGGTACTCACTCCTTTAGAATAGGTGCGGCGACGGAAGCGGCTAGGGCGGGGTTGCCAGAATCGGAAGTTATGCGGATTGGGCGGTGGAGGTCGGCCTGATTTGCGCGATACGTAAGGCCAGATTTGTTGGTGAGTTAGTTTTAAAAAAAAAATATATATATATAAAAAAAAAATATATATATATATATATATATATATATAAGGGGTTGTGTTGGAAGGGTTTACATGTGGTTTAATGTATTGGTGTTTTTACTAATTCTTTTTCTTCGCAGGAGTCGGTCGTCCAGTGATTTGGTTGGTTGGGCATTCCTACATATTCTGGGCAGCGCAGAGGGCGGAATGCAGGCCTGGAGGCCGCAGCCTGGGATTCAGGGAAGTAGATGTGCAATGGAGAGGTCTTCGGGGGCTGAGATGGGCGCAAGTGTTACCAGAAGTGGTTGAGATTGGGCGTAGATCGGTGGGGCCGGTTATACTGGTCTTACATGCGGGTGGAAATGACCTGTGTTCTCAGAGAATGTTGGAGCTAATGGCTTTGATGAGGTCTGATTTGGAGCGCTTCCCGGCGTTCTTCCCGGAGTTAGTTATAGTGTGGTCAGAAGTTGTGCCAAGAATAGTTTGGCACGGCGCCAGGGACGGGGAGGCTATGGAGAAATGCAGGAGGACATTGAATGCCCGAATGTCCCGATTTGTGCGTTCAAAGGGAGGGATAGTGGTCCGGCATTGGCAGTTAGAGGGCGATAATAGACCTCTGATGAGGCCAGATGGGGTACATCTCACAGATATAGGTCTGGATATCTTTTTGTCTGGTTTGCAGGATGGCATCGAACAAGCTTTTAGTTTGCTGGGTGGTGGTCGGAATCCCGTGTGAGACACGGTCCTCCTCCGTGGCGGAATTTGGAAATGAAAGATCGTGGTAAACAGTTATTGGCGAACGTACGCCCTGGGGACCCAGGGTGGTATACCGCATCGGAGAAATGATTCGTGGAGGAGGTGGGGTTTTTGATACCGTTTTTTTAATAAGGAAACAATTTGCTGTGGCCGATCATCACCCAGTAAAAGGTTTGGTTATAAACTAAGTTGTCCGGGTTTTATTTGGTCAAAGTTAAAAGGGGCCGGTGGCTTCCTTTTCCCAGTTTCCCTTGCCCCATCCTCATTTTGGTACCAGCAGTCTGGAGAGCACCCGACTGGGTAAGGAGGGTGATGAGGGACTGTTGGTCCCCCCTCCCCCTCCCTTAGTTTCCCTGGGTAGGGGTTGAGGAATAGGCCCCGGGTTTATGGTAGTTAAAAGGAAGGTAGGGGGTTAATGGAAATGTAGGTGGAGAGGGTATGGAGGAGGAGACGGTGGTAGGAGGAGTAAGGCAGGATTATATAGAGGAGGACAGTGGTTAGCACTTCCTCTTGTCAGGGTAAGCCGAGTTGCCCTCCCTCTCGCCCTTAGGTTCAGATTTAAGTTTATAGTATGTTTATTTTATACAAAAAAAAAAAAGGAGATATGGTAATAATGAATATTTTTGGTGGTTTGTGGTTGAAAGACCAGTCGGGTTCATTATGTCTCTCTTTTGAGGTTCGTTGAAGGAGGAAGAGAAGTCACAGCTGGCGGAATTTGGAAATGAAAGATCGTGGTAAACAGTTATTGGCGAACGTACGCCCTGGGGACCCAGGGTGGTATACCGCATCAGAGAAATGATTCGTGGAGGAGGTGGGGTTTTTGATACTGTTTTTGTAATAAGGAAACAATTTGCTGTGGCCGATCATCACCCAGTAAAAGGTTTGGTTATAAACTAAGTTGTCCGAGTTTTATTTGGTCAAAGTTAAAAGGGGCCGGTGGCTTCCTTTTCCCAGTTTCCCTTGCCCCATCCTCATTTTGGTACCAGCAGTCTCAGGAGAAATAAAATGGCCTCCATCCTATTAGTACACACAAAACCTGTCCTAATCACACAGCAGAACAAGTTACTTTACAACACTGAGCTAAAGAGCTGCCTCATCCTCCTCTACTACTTGTCAGGGATTGTGATCCTGAATACAGATAAGAAGTAGGGTTGAGCGGACCCGTGGATGTTCGGGTTCCCCAGGTTCGGCCAAACTTCGGGTAAAAGTTCTGGTTCGGGACCCGAACCTGACCCGATCCCCATTGAAGTCAATGGGGACCCGAACTTTGGTGCACTAAAATGGCTGTAAAATAGTCGTAGTAAGGGCTAGAGGGATGTAAAATGAAGCAAAATGGGGGTAAGAGCAGGACAATTGCCCTGCAAACAAATGTGGATAGGAAAATGACTTAAAATAACATAGAATAGAAAAAAATCTAAAATAATAATCTTGAACTAGGATGCGGAGGTCATAGTGGAGTAGATAGTTGAGGATGCAGTGGACGAGGTGGTGGCGGTGGAAGTGGAAGAGTAGGGGTGAGCCAACACTGATTTATTTTTATTTTTTATTTTTTTTGTAAATTTGGGAAGACCCCAAAACATTGGGAACTGGAAAAGAGAATGCAAAGAGAAAGTGCGCTGGAGTCTAACAATGGCTGGGTGCGGCTGGTATACTTGTCTATTCAGCACAAGGTACGGACAAGTCCTGTGGGATCAATGCCTGGTTCATTTTAATGAACATGAGCTTGTCCACATTGGCTGTGGACAGGCGGCTGCACTTGTCTGTGATCACCCCCCTGCCATTCTAAACACACGTTGGGACAATACACCGGCTGCAGGGCAGGCCAGCACCTCCAAGGCGTAAAGGGCAAGCTCAGGCCATGTGCCCAATTTGGAGACCCAAAAGTTGAATGGGGCAGACCCATCAGTTAGTACGTGTAGGCGTGTACACAGGTACTGTTCCACCATGTTGCTGAAACCAGGTGGCCACCCAGTAATCAGCACTGGTTAGAATGTGGGCAACTCAGCGGACATTGCGCAGGCACTGCATCATGTAGTCGCTCATGTGTGCCAGGCTGCCCAGAGGCAACAACAAGCTGTTCTCTGTGGGAGGTGTACCGTCTGTGTCCTCTGTATCCCCAGAGCCACGCTCCAGTGATGTCCATGAGCTGATTTGGGTGCCACCCTGTTGTGAACACGGTTCCTCATCATCATCATCCTCCTCATCCTCCAGAACTGTGCCCTGGCTGGACAATTGTGTACCTGGCCTCTGTTGGTGCAGGAACCCACCCTCCGAGCCACTTGTGAATGACTGGCCTGATAACCGTGGAAATGACCCCTCTTCCTTCTGTGCCACATCCTCTTCCATCATCACCCAAAGCGTTTTTTCAAGGAGACATAGAAGTGAGATAGTAACGCTGAGGATGGCGTCATCGGCACTAGCCATGCTGGTGGAGTACTCAAAATAGAGCAACACGGCACACACGTCCTACATGGAGGCCCACTCGTCGGTGGTGAAGTGGTGCTGTTCAGCAGAGTGACTCACCCGCTCACTGCAGCTGAAACTCCACTATCACCTGCTGCTGCTCGCACAGTCTGGCCAGCATGTGCAAGGTGGCAGTGTTACGCTGCAGTGCAGACAGGCGAGCAGGAGGGTGAGAACGCTGAAATCACGCACAGACGGCCCGCACTTTCTGCAGCAGCTCTGACATACCGGGGTAATCTTTCAGGAACTTCTGCACCACTAAATTCAGCACATGCGCCAGGCAAGGTATGTGCTTCAAACCGAATAGTCCCAGAGCTGCTACGAGATGTTGACCGTTATCGCACACCACCAGGCCGGTCTTGAGGCTCAGTGGCACCAACCACTCATCGGTCTGTTGTTCCATGCCCATCCACAGCTCCTGCGTTGTGTGGGGTTTTTCCCCCAAACATATGAGTTTCAAAACAGCCTCCTGTAGTTTCCTTCTGGCTGTGCTGAAGTTGGAGGTGCAGGTGTTACGCTGACTAGATGAGGAGGCAGTAGAGAAGAAACCGGAGTAGGAGGAGGCTACAGGAGGCAACGAGAATCGCCCGCAATCCTCGGTGTTGGAAGGACATGCGCCTCAGGCCCAGCCGCCACTGCATTTACCCAGTATGCAGTTAGGGAGATATAACGTCCCTGCCTGTGCTTACTGGTCCATGTATCAGTGGTGATGTGGACCTTGCCACAGATGGAGTTGCGCAGTGCACACCTGATTTTGTCTGCCACTTGGTTGTGCAGGGCAGGGATGGCTCACCTGGAAAAGTAGTGGTGGCTGGGAACCACGTACTGTGGGACAGCCACCGCGATAAAGTTTTTAAAAGTCTCCGTCTCCACCAGATGGAATGACAACATTTCAAAGGCCAAGAATTTTGATATGCTGTCATTCAGGGCCAGGGGATGCTGGTGGATAGAGGGGTACTTCCTTTTTCTCTCCAGTGTTTGGGGGATGGACAGCTGAACACTTCCATGGGACAGTGTGGAGATGCTTGGCGAAGGTGGTGGAGGTGGTGATGTTGCTGCCACATCCTCTGTTTGCGGGGTGGCAGGTGCCACTGTCACTACAGAGGGGTAGGAAGAGGCTGAGATTGCAGCAGAAGAGGAAGCAGTAGGAGCCTGAGATCTTTTGTGGTTTTTGAGGTGTCTACTCCACTGCAGCTCGTGCTTTGCACTTAGATGCCTCGTCATGCAGGTTGTGCTCAGGTTTAGAACATTTATGCCTCGCTTCAGGCTCCAATTGCACACATCTTGTCGTCAGCACATTGTCTGAAGAACTGCCACGCCAGGGAACTCCTTGGAGCTGGCTTTGGTGTGCTCAGTCCCTGGGTGCGGTGGGCAGTAGCAGGCGTACTGGCTAGGGGACGGCAGTCTTCTTTTGCACCCTGCTCCCTCTTTTGCTGTGTGGCTGGCCCTGTGTGACCACCACCTCTTCCTCCGAACTGCACAGTCACTCACATGACCTTGATTCCATGTGGGGTCGAGGACCTTATCGTCCTCCACATCATCTTCCACCCAGTCTTCACCCTTGCCCTCCTTGCCAGTCTGCACACTGCAGAAAGCCGCAGCAGTTGGCACTTGTGTTTCGTCATCATCCGAGACGTGCTGCGATGGTCCTCCCATGTCCTCATCCTCAAACATAAGTGGTTGGGCATCGGTGCACTCAATCTCTTCCACTTCTGGTGCAGGGCTAGGTGGATGGGCCACGGAAACCCCACCAGCGGAGCCATCAAAAAGGATAAGAGACTGCTGCATGACTTGGGGCTCAGACTGCTTGGCTGATTTGCAAGGGGGTAAGGTGAATGACAGATGCCCATGGGCTGTAGGTGCCAACTCTGTGCTTTCAGCAGGAGTCTGAGTGGGAGACAATGTGAAGGAACTGGATCCACTGTCAGCAACCCAATCTACTACCGCCTCTATTTGTTCTGGCCTCACTATTCGTACACGGGTATTCGGGCCTACAAAATAACGCTGAAGGTTCTGTCGCCTACTTGCACCTGAGGAAGGTATTTTATTTGTGCGTGCAGCTGTCACAGATCGACCACATCCTCTCCCTGCAACAGGAGCTCCACCAACACCAGCAGCACCATGACCAAGGGCCACGTTCCTTATTTGATGCTCTCCTCATTCTTTGAGGTCACCCACCAAACTAACAGACGGATTAACTATATTAATTTCCCTGTCACGTATGCAGTGAAGGTGTACCTGCAGCATACGGGTAGGTTACCCGACACTGCTAGATTGTAATGTGTATTTCCCTTTAAGCCAGTTAGGCCTGTTGCAGGCAATCCTTATTCCAGCCAGCAGAGGGAGCCCCCAGTTCAGTATAAATAGGCTAGGGCCTAGCCTAGGAGGTGGTTAGAAGTTTCTAGAGTCAGGGCTGAGAGATTCAGAGCTCAGTCAGGAGTGCAGAGATTGCACTACTGGTGTGGAGGGTCATACCCACCCAGCTTTCCAGGTTAATTACACCTGAAGAACTCAAAAGATAGAGCCTGCCATCAGGAGGGAAGAAGACCTCTACCCAGTATTTGCTCAAGGGTTATCACCAGGAATTAGGTGTCTGGACCTTGAGGGTATTGCTGCAAGTAGCATAAGAGGGAATCCCTGAACCTAGGAGGCCTGTCTCGAAGTTAACCTTGTTGTAAGTAAAAGCCTGAACCACTACTGTTAACTGTATGGTAAAGTGTGAAAATAACTCTGGAACTGTATTCTCTGGCTGTTGATCCTACTACAAATCCATGCAGTAAAGTTGACATGTTGTACGAATACCTGGACTACTCCATTATTCCACCTATCACTACACGGTGTGTCACCGTTCAATTGGCACTGGCGTCACGACATTTATGAACTGCCTGTTCCAGTATCTACCCAGATTGAAGACGACAGTGAATCCCAGGTTAGTGGGTTGCCCTGCACTACGACTCCCCGCATACCCAAAGCGGCTACTGACCCCCTGGGATACTGCATCGCTCTTTTTGGCGTCACGAACAGGATCCGCATGCTTCTGGAGTGCAGAGAAGTGTGAACTGTGTGCTTTAACTATTCCACCACCGTATTGCAAGGACTGTACCCTTTATTTCCAAGTCGGTGGATTACAATTGTGCCTGGGAGGAATCGGAAGCGCTGTGCTGTGTTGCGCTACCCCCAGGAAAAGAAAATCGTGGTTGTTGATTACAATTGATTAACTGGTCAACAACCCTGCTTGCTGTCAGGGAATGGTCACCAAGATGGCCGCCGGCCGCCTGGAGTGAAGTTTCCCGCGCTGCTGAGGACCTTCGTGGGCGGATCCCTTCAAAGACACAGAAAATCCCGCCCCTCTTCATCATCGCACCGCCGCGGCCCTGCTTCTTCTACGTCACCGCGTACTCAGGACGTCCGGAGTCTCTCGAGACTTGGCCTGCGCAAACCCGGCGATACCGGTAAGGACTTGTAACCGGAGGGAAGGGGATTGTTCCGGCCCCTTTAGTCGCCAGCGGCCACATCGTAATAAGCTAACATGTCAGAACCGGGAGTTCCCGAGCAGCCGGCCCCGGGAGAGCTTGCGGCTCCTAATCATCCTATAGCCCCCAGCATGATGCCCTTTACCATGCCTTACTATTTCGGGGCCCCATGGTTTCCCCGCTATAAAGGAGAGACCCATACCCTAAGAGACTTTAAAGAAAAGTTGCTGGCATTATTAAAACTGTACCCCATAAATGCCGATCAGCAAATGGAAATCCTGCTAGCACAACTGGAGGGAGCTGCCCGTAGAGAAGTGTTATCCTGGCCTGCTGCTGAGCGGAGTACTCTAGAACAGATATTCACCCGCCTCAGGGCCACTTTTGAAACTAGGACTGAGTTGAGCACCCTACCTGAATCATCAGCCTGCAGGCCAAAACCGCTTATCACTAACCAAGCTCAGGCCGGTCAGGCCGTTCAAGTGTCAACTACCGATACTATCGCCATGCTGACAGAGCAGGTAAATCACCTCACTAAAAGTCTAGAGAAAGTGTGCAGAAAAATAGAGGAATGGGAAAAACCCATAATGTCAGAAGAAGAGTTCCTGTCACCTCCTAGGCCGTTCTCACCTCCATACCAAGAGACTCACCCCAGGGATCCTGGGAGGCGTAATAGAGGTCGCAAGAGGCCCGTGTGTACATACTGCAAAAAGCTGGGACACACAGAATACACCTGCTGGCAGTTAAATGGGCAACCCCTGAGGCTGAGGACCACCCCTCGGGAGGTAGAACAGTAGGTCCAAAGGATCCAAATTGGATGCCACGGTATGTAGGATCCCATCCTAAAATCAATATAGAGATCAACGGGGTCCCCTTTGAAGCCCTATTAGATACTGGGTCTCAAGTCACTACTATTCAGCTGCCCGCCTTTGAAAAATTCTGGGACACCAACCAATTGACCCAACCGCCTGAATCGTGGGTGGAGATTATCGCCAGCAATGGCAAACCGGTAAAGATTCATGGATACTGGGAACCCACCCTGCAGGTGGGAGAAGTAACCTTACCACAACAGGGGATGATAGTAGTACAGGCCGGCGACAGAGGAGGACATCCTGTCATTTTAGGCACCAATGTCTTCAAAAACTGTTATTCAGAAATACTTGCCGTATTACACCAGACTTTGCCCACTGCTTCCTCTGCATCCAAGAGGGTGATTCAGAAGACTATTACTGTGTTAAGTGCCCAGCAGAGGTTTGCTAATGGGAAAGGAGAAATTTGTACTGCCAGGATTCGTGATATTAAGCCTGTGACTTTGCCTCCTAATTCTCAAACTCTTTTATGGTGTCGTGCTGTCCTGGGAGTCCAAGGCCGAGATTATCCAGCCCTGGTGGAACCAATCCAGATGGAGAACTACCCTTATGTGAGAGCTGCCAAGTGCCTGGTGAACGTCTCCCAAGGTAAAGTACCTGTCCGTCTGATTAACCTGAGTGATCATCCTGTTGCGCTTACTAAGCATTACCCTGTTGCTCAGCTGTCCCAGGTGTCCTTCCAAGACATCATTCGTCTTCCAGTGACAGAAAAGCCGCCAGCTGCAGTCAGTGGATGTTCGCCGGTGACCCAGCCGCAGGTGCCCTGGTGGGAAGAGCTCCATGTCGGGGACGAGACTACCCCCCAACAACAACAAGAAGGGATTATACAGCTTGTCAAAGAGCACCACCAGGCCTTCAGTAAGCATGCTACTGACTATGGAGAGGTTAGTGCCATACAACACACCATACCTACTGGCTCTCATCCTCCTATCAAGGAGAGATACAGACCCTTACCGCCTACTTCATATCAGACTGTAAAAGAAATGATCCAAGAGATGAAAGACTCTAATGTAATCCGGGACAGTCGTAGCCCGTGGGCGGCACCCCTGGTCCTTGTAAAGAAGAAGGATGGTGGTATCCGTTTCTGCGTGGATTATAGGAAAATTAATCAAATAACCCACAAAGATGCATACCCACTGCCCCGCATTGAGGAGTCACTAACTGCTCTGGGCTCCTCCGCCTATTTCTCCAAATTGGACTTGACCAGTGGCTACTGGCAAGTACCCATGGCCCCTGCAGATAGGGAAAAGACTGCTTTCACCACTCCCATGGGCCTGTTCGAATTCAATTGTATGCCGTTCGGGCTATGTAATGCCCCAGGAACTTTCCAGAGACTAATGGAGCGGTGTTTGGGTCACAAAAACTTCGAAACAGTGCTGCTGTATCTAGATGACGTCATTGTGTACTCAAAAACATATGAAGACCATCTGAAACATTTAGCAGAAGTATTTGAAATCCTTATCAAATATGGCTTGAAGGTAAAGCCATCCAAGTGTCACTTGCTCAAACCTGCAGTAAAATACCTGGGGCATGTGGTAAGCGGAGAGGGCGTGCAACCTGACCCTGATAAGTTAGCGGCTGTCCGTAATTGGCCGGTTCCTACTACCGTCAAGGAGGTGAGGGGTTTCCTTGGTTTTGCAGGCTACTATAGACGTTTTATCCCCCATTTTGCTCAAATAGCTGATCCTATCCAGGAACTCCTGAGGGGGCAACCCAAGAAAAGTCCTAGAACTCCTGTGCCCATTGAGTGGAATGAGGAAAGAGAGATAGCGTTCCAATTGCTAAAAAAAAAACTGACCGAGCCTCCTGTGTTAGGTTATCCAGACTACAGCAAACCATTCCACCTTTATACTGATGCTAGCAAGCGAGGCCTGGGAGCTGTGTTGGCCCAAATCCAAGAGGGAAAAAAAAGAGTGATAGCATATGCAAGCCGCTCCCTGAAAGGAGCTGAGAAAAATGACCAGAATTATAGTTCCTTCAAACTAGAGTTCCTGGCATTAGTGTGGGCAGTGACGGAGAAATTCAAAGATTATCTAGCCGCTACCCCATTCATTGCATTCACTGACAATAACCCTCTGGCACAACTAAATACAGCTAAATTAGGGGCCTTGGAGCAGAGATGGGCCTCTCGCCTCGCCAACTATGATTTCTCTGTAAAATATCGTGCTGGACGTACTAATGATAATGCTGATGCTTTATCCAGGCTTCCCACAGAGACAGCTCCTGATGATGTGCGAGATGCTTGGGAAGATGTAGAGATGCCGGCCTTCTATAACAAATTTGCTCAACAGGATCAGGCTCGAGCTACCAATGACAGAGCTGCAGCCCCTTCACCCTCCAGTAGGCCTGAACCTAAAGAGGAAAGGTGGGTGAAACTACAGTCTGAAAGTAGAGTGCTGGGTGAATTATTAGACTTTATTACTAGTGGCAGAGCCCCTGAGAGGATTCGGCGTAAGAGTGCAGATCCAGAGCTCATCAAACTGTGGAGACAGCGCCATCAACTCTTCATACAAAAGGGCCTATTGCTACGGAGAAGCCTAGACCCAGTGTCCAACGAAAGAGTACACCAGATTCTCATACCCCGACGAGATGCAGGTGTTGGAGATGTACCACAATCAATCCGGTCACTTTGGGGTCCAAAAGACTGAGGCTAATATCCGCCAGCGGTTTCACTGGGTGGGCATGAGAGAAGACATTGAGAAGTGGTGTCGGGAGTGTGTAGCCTGTGCCTTAAAACGAAGTGAGCACCATGATCAGAGGGCACCACTGAGACCCATTGTAAGTACCCGTCCTCTTGAACTTGTCGCCATCGACCATGTGAAATTGGAGCCTAGTCGCTCAGGGTATGCTTATACCATGACTATTATTGACCATTTCACTAAGTTTGTTGTAGCGGTGCCTGTGAGAGACCAGACGGCCAAGACTACAGCCGAACTGTTCTGGAAACACTTCCTCCTGCCCTACGGATGTCCAGAAAAGATCCTCACCGATCAAGGACCTGCTTTTGAGTCCCATCTGTTCCATGAACTGTGCCGCTTACACAACTGTAAGAAGATCCGGACAATGGCCTACCATCCTCAAGGTAATGGATTATGTGAAAAAATGAATCAGACCTTGATAGAGATGCTGAGGGCCGTGCCTCCTGAAACCAGAGGAGATTGGCCTAATCTGTTGCCACAGCTCATGTTCACGTACAATCATACCATACATTGTTCCACCGGGTATACCCCCTTTTATTTGATGTTTGGGCGCCAAGGGACATTGCCTGCTGATCACTCCTTGGACATACACGTACCTGATTGCATCAACCCATTACCTAATACCGACTGGGTTGCTGAGCACCAAAGGCGATTGAATATGGCCAAAGCTATTGTTCAGGAACGTATGGATTATGCTAGAGACCGACAGCAGAGAGACTATGATCAAGCAGCCCATGCAGAACCCTTGACAATAGGGGCTGTGGTATGGTTAAAAAATAACCGCCGTACCAGTAAACTGCACAGTAAATGGGAGCAAAGTCCCTATGTTGTCACTGCAATCCCAAATGTTGGAACTCATACTTATGAGATCACCCGGGAAGGCAGGGGATCCCAAATTGTACACCGAAACCGGTTAAAGCTCTGCCTGACACCAGAACCCAGTGCCGAGAGTTCTAGTTCTGAATCTCCTGTGTTAGAGTCCTCAATACAGCCCGAGGATCCTATGCAGGCTGTTAGTAATCTAAGGTATGACACTGATCCCATGCATTGGCTTCTGACACCGTGGTTGAACTTGCTGGTGCCTGCTCCGGCACCTACTGTATCTTCACCTCCAGAAGAGCCGGTTCAAGATGCCCCGGATCCAGTTCCCCCTCTAGTGGATCTAGTTGTTCCTGTTGTTCCTGTTGTTCCTGTTGTTCCTGTTGTTCCTGACCAAGGTCTCACTGATGGAGACCCTCCTGTTGCTCCTCTCTCTTCTACCTCGTTGCTAAGGGAAGAGGAGACCCCTGAATTAAGAAGGTCTACCCGGATGACCAGGGGACGCCCGCCAGTCCGTTTAGGAGACTTTGACTATGCTGGTGGTGTCTCCTCCCGAGCAGTTGCTACTGGTAATACCTTACTTGACATTTGTGCGCAAGAATGGACTCCTCCACATGAGCCCTTGCCTGTGATACACCCACAGGAAACCCCTGGGTAGTTCCGTTATTATACTGTCACCAAAGACAATGGACTAACCTGGTTCACCCTAAGTCCGCTGTGCCAGGTCAGCGGCCGTGTCTAAGAAGTAAGAAGACGCCCCTTTCCCTTGTGTCATTTGTTCATGGAGTTACAAAAGTTAAATAATTATTTATCATATTTATAATGTAATGCTTAAGTTATGTACCATGTTATGCCGGTTCAGGAAGGTGCGTGTGAGTACGAGGCCTTACTCACGTTAAAGTCTGGGGGTGTGCAGCATACGGGTAGGTTACCCGACACTGCTAGATTGTAATGTGTATTTCCCTTTAAGCCAGTTAGGCCTGTTGCAGGCAATCCTTATTACAGCCAGCAGAGGGAGCCCCCAGTTCAGTATAAATAGGCTAGGGCCTAGCCTAGGAGGTGGTTAGAAGTTTCTAGAGTCAGTGCTGAGAGATTCAGAGCTCAGTCAGGAGTGCAGAGATTGCACTACTGGTGTGGAGGGTCATACCCACCCAGCTTTCCAGGTTAATTACACCTGAAGAACTCAAAAGATAGAGCCTGCCATCAGGAGGGAAGAAGACCTCTGCCCATTATTTTCTCAAGGGTTATCACCAGGAATTAGGTGTCTGGACCTTGAGGGTATTGCTGCAAGTAGCATAAGAAGGAATCCCTGATCCTAGGAGGCCTGTCTCGAAGTTAACCTTGTTGTAAGTAAAAGCCTGAACCACTACTGTTAACTGCATGGTAAAGTGTGAAATAACTCTGGAACTGTATTCACTGGCTGTTGATCCTACTACAAATCCATGCAGTAAAGTTGACATGTTGTATGAATACCTGGACTACTCCATTATTCCACCTATCACTACACGGGGTGTCACCGTTCAATTGGCACTGGCGTCACGACATTTATGAACTGCCTGTTCCAGTATCTACCCAGATTGAAGACGACTGTGAATCCCAGGTTAGTGGGTTACCCTGCACTACGACTCCCCGCATACCCAAAGCGGCTACTGACCCCCTGGGATACTGCATACCTCACACATAAAAATGGGTATATGTCACCCATCGAACTAACAGACAGATTAACTGTTATATTTTTGTGTCAGGAGAGCAAAGATGGTGCATTGCACCCACAAAAAAATCGCTTTAGGTCACCCACAGAATAAACTGCCAGATTAAGGCCTCTTTCACAGGGGTGTCATTGATTTGGGCCAGATAGGATGCGGGTGCGTCGCGGGAAAATGCACAATTTTTCAGCGCGAGTGCAAAACATTTTAATGCGTTTTGCACGCGCGTGAGAAAAATCTACATGTTTGGTACCCAAACCCGAACCCGGACTTCTTCACAGAAGTTCGGGTTTGGGTTAGGTGTTGTCTAGATTTTATTATTTTCCCTTATAACATGGCTGGCGGTGTTAAAAAAAAATACAAAATTATTTTACTCACCTCTTCCATGGTGATGGATCATGTGACAGACCATGTGATGAGCACAGTGACATCACTACAGGTCCTTTTCCTCCTGGACAGCAAAGAAGAAGACACAATATAGAGCATGCTGCGATTTTCACGCAACGCACAAGTGATGCGTGAAAATCACCGCTCATGTGCACAGCCCCATAGAAGTGAATGGGTCCGGATTCATCACAGCCATTGCTATTAGTAGGCATGGCTGTGATGGCTTCTAAGTGCCCACAGCTTAAAAGCTTGTCGATTGGCCGCACTGCAGTCGTTTAACAAGCTTTTTTTAAATGCCCGAACACCGAACTCGAACCCAAACTATCCCCGTACCCGAAAACACAAAGTTCGGTATGGACCCAAAGTTTACAGTTTGTGGGCAGAAGGTGAAGCATGGCCAGGGTGCCAATGTTGCAGCATCACCATAAAGTGGCCTGGGAGAACCGTGGCTCCGACGTGGTGGCTCAGCCTGCCACAGCAACCGCTGCATCACCCAGTGGCACGTACCCATTTTCCTGCAGTTAAGGCTCCACCACCTCAGCCAAAGGGGGCTGTCTATCCTTCCCATCATCTGCTGGTCCTAATGCTCCTGCTCCTCCTCCTCGTCAGTCATTCTGTCAGCAACTGATCACTGATTGTAGACACCGTTATGCGTGCACTCATTCAATGACGCAGAAGCTGAGCGTGCTCCTGTCCAAGTTGCTGGTGCTGCAGTCCCTCCTTTCCCAAGTGCTGGACTCTGCGCCTTTCAAAGAACTGATGGATTGTGCCGAGCCGAGGTGGAGAGTCCCAAGCAGTCATTTCTTTGCGAAAAAGGCAGTACAAGCCCTGCACACATACAGTACAGACCAAAAGTTTGGACACACCTTCTCATTCAAAGAGTTTTCTTTATTTTCAAGACTATGAAAATTGTAGATTCACACTGAAGGCATCAAAACTATGAATTAACACATGTGGAATTATATACATAACAAACAAGTGTGAAACAACTGAAAATATGTCATATTCTAGGTTCTTCAAAGTAGCCACCTTTTGCTTTGATTACTGCTTTGCACACTCTTGGCATTCTCTTGATGAGCTTCAAGAGGTAGTCCCCTGAAATGGTTTTCACTTCACAGGTGTGCCCTGTCAGGTTTAATAAGTGGGATTTCTTGCCTTATAAATGGGGTTGGGACCATCAGTGGCGTTGAGGAGAAGTCAGGTGGATACACAGCTGATAGTCCTACTGAATAGACTGTTAGAATTTGTATTATGGCAAGAAAAAAGCAGCTGAGTAAAGAAAAACGAGTGGCCATCATTACTTTAAGAAATGAAGGTCAGTCAGTCAGCCGAAAAATTGGGAAAACTTTGAAAGTAAGGGCTATTTGACCATGAAGAAGAGTGATGGGGTGCTGCGCCAGATGACCTGGCCTCCACAGTCACCGGACCTGAACCCAATCGAGATGGTTTGGGGTGAGCTGGACCGCAGAGTGAAGGCAAAAGGGCCAACAAGTGCTAAGCATCTCTGGGAACTCCTTCAAGACTGTTGGAAGACCATTTCAGGGACTAACTCTTGAAGCTCATCAAGAGAATGCCAAGAGTGTGCAAAGCAGTAATCAAAGCAAAAGGTGGCTACTTTGAAGAACCTAGAATATGACATATTTTCAGTTGTTTCACACTTGTTTGTTATGTATATAATTCCACATGTGTTAATTCATAGTTTTGATGCCTTCATAGTCATGAAAATAAAGACAACTCTTTGAATGAGAAGGTGTGTCCAAACTTTTGGTCTGTACTGTATGTAGAACAGAAGGTGGGCCAGTCCTTGAGCCTGTCGGTGTCTGCCAAAGTGCACGGCAGCGCCAACGTGTGAAGCTGTAACTACGGTCAGGGACAATACATGTCCTTTACGGCCCACTGGGTGAATGTGGTTCCTGCCCAGCTGTGAGATGGGGAAACAGCTCTCATTGTTGAACACTGTGTGGATTAAGTTAAATGTTCTGGACTGATGTTCTGCTGTTTGGCCACAAGAAGCTGCCATTTCCTAGGCACAGCTGACTGACTGCATATACATATTTCCATATTCATGAGAGGTGGAGTTGCCAGGCTGAAGGAGAAAGAGGAAGTCGCCATATTGGAAGGATACAGAGACACAGAGAGAAGTGAATCCATTCACATCCAAGCGTGGGATCGACATTTTGCAACCACAACTACAGTCAATTTAAGCTGATCGCTGTTCAGGACCCAGATTCTGCCCAGGCGACAGAGGACCTCTGCTAGGAGTGCTGATGAGAGCTGAGGAACAAACTACTTGCCCTGCGGTACCGCATGTTTGTAGAATAGACTGCTTGTTCGGTTCGGAGTCATCAGCGGAGCCAGAGCAGACCCGGGTCAATAAGATCATGCACGCACCTCATTGCAATATTAGCGCCTAGAGACTAGACCAGGCCTGTAATTAGCTAGTTAAGGTCTCTGTTTCGCGTTCAGGCCAAAAAGTGTTTTTATGCTGTTCACAAAAGGACTCCATAATAAAAAGAGACATTGCACAGTTGAGAGCTGATAGACGTCTCCCCGGCTCAATCAAGCCCAGCGTTTTGCACAGTAGTAATGCGCAGGCACGTGCATAGGACCAGTTACGGGAGGGGGAATATTGTAGTTTATTATAAGGTTGTGAACTTTTGTGTTGCACTGCAGGCCAGCCCGTATCATACACCCATATAATCATTTGTGTCGATTCTAGGGTAATAACAGGTACGGTGTGGCCATTTTCGTTGTGCCCGCCAGTAGGCAAACTAGTGCAATTCTCTCTGAAATCCATTGCAGGGTGCTGTACTGTGCAGCATAAGGGTCTCGGCCTGTGGGCTGAATGTATGTAAATCCATTTTATGTTCCCAGAGGTTGGGGTTTGCGTTCAGTGTCATATTGTAGTAAAAAAGCCTGTTTTGCAAAAGCTGGTGTCAGAGTTGCTTTTCTCGTTCGTGACTTCACTGTATCCTGGGGAACCCACCCCGGTACATGGCTTACACAGCCACATCAGCAACTTGGCCAGGTGACGCCGCTTCCGAGTCCATGTTCTCAACCCGTTGGTCCTGCGACAATGTCCACCTCTACCTCCTCATCCACCTCCATGTCCTCAGCCTCCACTGTAGGGACAATTCACAGTGCTCCACCAGCAAACCACATGTGCAGGGCACAGCGGTGTCACGCTGTTCTACACCTAGTTTGCCTGGGCGAAGAGAGTCACACAGGGGAGTAATTGGTTTGCGTCCTTCATCAAGAAATCAAATCTTGGCTTTCTCCTCAACAACTAAATCGGAACCATGGTGACCGACAACAGGAAGAACATGGTGTCAGTGCTGCGTCAAGGAGGGCTGAGCCATGTGCCCTGCATGGCACACGTGTTCAATCTGATTGTAAAGCGGTTCCTGAAGTCTTTACTCCTATCTTCGAGACATCCTGAAAATGGCCAGGAAACTTTGCATGTACTTCGGCCACTCGTACACCGCAAAGCACACCCTCCTTGAACTGCAGCGGCAGAAGAGCATCCCCCAACATAGGCTGATATGCGACATTTCCAACAATTGGAATTCCACCCTCCATATGTTGGACCGATTTGAACAGAGAAAGGCCATAAACGATTTCTTGATGATACAGGCAGACAGAGGTACACCCCATTAATTTGCCTTTTTGGCCTGGTTGACATAATAATTTATTTGACCCTTCTGATCTGTCAGAAGAAAGGAAAAATGAGATGCACAAAGGATCCTGTCTATGTAGCAGCTGTAAATACAGTATGACATGGTCCCTATTTTGCCTCAGAATTTGCTTATGATTTGGTAGCAAAAAGTAGGAGTGGGTACAAAACACAGAAGACATGCAAATACTCCATTTAAGTGTTTTGGATCCACTCCTGTTTTTTTTTGGCTTTTGCAATACTGATGGATTACTGACCAAATGCTGACTGAGTGAAGGCAGATGCTCAACAGACCGGATCCGTATTTTGGGGGTTATTGTTCTGACAGATCAGAGGAAGCGGGAATTACAACAGATTCATCGGCGCTGTCAAGTGCACTGCAAGAAAGTGCATACCTAGAGGATACCGCAAAGAATGCATCCCGGGGTTGTCCCAAGAAAGCGAACATTTGTATCAAAAGTACCTAAAAACTGAAAAACATGATATAGCAGACGAGTTTCTACACAGCCTCAATAACGCGAGACAGAAAAAATGGACTGCAACCTTAGAATCGCTAAATTTCGAGACATCAAGCAGAAAAGCATGGTCACTGCTAAGAAAACTAGGAAGCAGAATGTGCATACAAAGAGAAAAGACCGCTGTAAGCCCGAACTCTGTGGCCTTACACGCGACCTCCAAAGCACCAATAGACAAGGCTCATACAATAAAAACAAAGCGCGACCTGAAATTGATAAAGGCGGAAGCCACAGAAACTGCACACGCACTTCCCTTTACAAGTAAAGACATCTCCCAGGCTCTTAAAGACATGACATCGGGAAAGGCCCCAGGATTTGACTAAATCCACCCACAGTTTCTTATAAATATTGGCACGTACACAAGAAAATGGATGGCAGATTTCTTTACAGGCTTAATGCCAACAGCAACAGCAACTATTCCTCAGTAATTCAAACAATTAAAGATAATAGCCATATTAAAACCTGGAAAACCAGCAGATAACCCAAAAAGCTACAGGCCGATCTCCCTGCTATCTGCTATGTACAAGTTACTAGAAAAATGTATCTATAATCAAATTAGTCCGGAAATACTCGAAGCAATACCCATCGAACAAGACAGATTTCGACCAAAAAGAAGCTGCGCAGACCAAGTCCTATCACTCGCTACGTATATTGAGGCGGGATTCAAAAGAAAACTGAAAACCTCTATTGCATTTATAGACCTGTCCGCAGCCCATGCTACAGTATGGAGAGAGGGGATGATACTTAAATTTCTCTGTGTAATCCCCTGTAATTCACTATCCCGCCTAATAGACAACATGCTTAATTATCACACATTTTAAGTAATCATGGGAACAAACACCAGCTTCAAAATGAAGCTAAAGAACGGACTACCACAAGGGTCAGTGCTTGCACCACTGCTCTTTAGCTTATACATTGTGGATATACCTCAAACTAGATCGAGGAAGTTTGGATACGCCGACGACTAGGCACTGGCAACAAGTAGCACATTAATGGAAACGACAGAAGAAATCCTCACAGCCAACCTAAAAGTGCTGGGAGACTATTTAAAAAAAATGGAGACTCTAACCAAATGCCACTAAAACGGAAGTAACTTGTTTCCACATTAATAATAAATGAGCTTGTGGCGAAACCAACCTCGCCACTGGGTTTAAATGTAACGGAACACCTAGCACCCCGACCGGGTACCTCCGTTGATAGAAGCTCCTAGTGCTTTCCGAGGACTCCAAGCACTCCACTTGACACCGTACGCACTGCAGACCCCACGAACCGCCAAAGCTTGGTTGAGGTCTCACCGTCTCCTACCCACCCTGGACCTACGCTAAGGCTCCAGGCTACAGTGGGTGAACCTCTCCTAAAACCAGAGAGCAGGAACAGCTCTTAAAAGAGCTAGTAGTTATAGTCAGGGTAGTATACCAAATCTCCCAGCGTATAGCAATCCCCAGCATCGATCAGTTACCCAAACATCAGCCTCAACATGATAAAGGGTAAAACAGGAACTGACTGTACAGCCTCTTTTATTCACAAACCAAAAACATAGTACTGCCCACAGGGTTTTGAAATACAACCAATCAATATATTACAACACAGACACAACACATCCCCACAATGCATCATGGTTTTCTCCTCTCTGCCCTGGAGACACCCGAGGAGTAATCCAATTATCTCTCAAGACAAAGGGAAATCACCAATACACATGTGGGGACAACAGAACAGAAATCACCATTTAAACAAACAATGTCACAACCCTTTTCAATACACAGACTTTTAACATATTCCCAGACAGCTCAAGTCTGAGTGCATATTATTAGGTGAATGGCACTCAGACAACATGAATACAATAAAATGAGCTAACTGGGTACTCTCACATAACATACAATACAATTACACAGACAGATGGTTCTGTCACACATCTCAAAACCCCACATGTCCCCATATGGCTTGGATCTGAGCGCTCAGATGCCACAAACACAGTCAAATCGCCATGGGGTTTAAGTTTTGCATGGGCTAATGAGAGGGCCCATAATCCTGGGGCAAGAGGCTGGTAGCCAGGCCCCTCCAAAACCCAGTGGCAAGGTTGGTTTTGCCACATATCTCCCCCTCCCAGGGAAGACTAACCAGATACCTGACCTCACGGTCAGTACTTGAGTTAGTCTGGCAGTCCACCCACAACCCAATACTGGACCTGTTGAATTTTGGGGCCTGGCTCTGTTCTGAATGTCCCCAGCTGTTGAGGGGGCATCTGCTACTCCTTGCTTCCTTGTTGCTCTCTAGCTTGGAGCTGTAGGTACTTGGTGGGCAGAGGCCGACTGCACTCTGCCCCGATGCCAGCTCTTCCGCTGGGGTAGCCTGTGGGGAGTCAGGCTCTGGAGAAGAAGATAGAGGAGGGCAGAGGCTGACTGTGCTCTGCCCAGATGCCAGCTCTTCTGCTGGGGTAGCCTGTGGGGAGTCAGGCTCTAGATAAGAGGATAGAGGAGGGCAGAGGCTGACTGCGCTCTGCCCAGATGCCAGCTCTTCTGCTGGGGTAGCCTGTGGGGAGTCAGGCTCTGGATAAGAGGATAGAGGAGGGCAGAGGCCAACTGCGCTCTGCCTAGATGCCAGCTCTTCCGCTGGGGTAGCCTGTGGGATGTCCGGCTCTGGAGAAGAGGATAGGGGAGGGCAGAGGCTGACTGCGCTCTGCCCAGATGCCAGCTCTTCTGCTGGGGTAGCCTGTGGGGAGTCAGGCTCTGGATAAGAGGATAGGGGAGGGCAGAGGCCAACTGCGCTCTGCCCAGATGCCAGCTCTTCCGCTGGGGTAGCCTGTGGGGAGTCAGGCTCTGGATAAGAGGATAGGGGAGGGCAGAGGCCAACTGCGCTCTGCCCAGATGCCAGCTCTTCCGCTGGGGTAGCCTGTGGGATGTCCGGCTCTGGAGAAGAGGATAGGGGAGGGCAGAGGCTGCCTGCGCTCTGCCCAGATGCCAGCTCTTCCGCTGGGGTAGCCTGTGGGGAGTCAGACTCTGGATAAGAGGATAGGGGAGGGCAGAGGCCAACTGCGCTCTGCCCAGATGCCAGCTCTTCCGCTGGGGTAGCCTGTGGGGAGTCAGGCTCTGGATAAGAGGATAGGGGAGGGCAGAGGCCAACTGCGCTCTGCCCAGATGCCAGCTCTTCCGCTGGGGTAGCCTGTGGGGAGTCAGGCTCTGGATAAGAGGATAGGGGAGGGCAGAGGCCAACTGCGCTCTGCCCAGATGCCAGCTCTTCCGCTGGGGTAGCCTGTGGGATGTCCGTCTCTGGAGAAGAGGATAGGGGAGGGCAGAGGCTGCCTGCGCTCTGCCCCGATGCCAGCTCTTCCGCTGGGGTAGCCTGTGGGGAGTCAGGCTCTGGAGAAGAAGATAGAGGAGGGCAGAGGCTGACTGTGCTCTGCCCAGATGCCAGCTCTTCTGCTGGGGTAGCCTGTGGGGAGTCAGGCTCTAGATAAGAGGATAGAGGAGGGCAGAGGCTGACTGCGCTCTGCCCAGATGCCAGCTCTTCTGCTGGGGTAGCCTGTGGGGAGTCAGGCTCTGGATAAGAGGATAGACGAGGGCAGAGGCCAACTGCGCTCTGCCTAGATGCCAGCTCTTCCGCTGGGGTAGCCTGTGGGATGTCCGGCTCTGGAGAAGAGGATGGGGAGGGCAGAGGCTGACTGCGCTCTGCCCAGATGCCAGCTCTTCTGCTGGGGTAGCCTGTGGGGAGTCAGGCTCTGGATAAGAGGATAGGGGAGGGCAGAGGCCAACTGCGCTCTGCCCAGATGCCAGCTCTTCCGCTGGGGTAGCCTGTGGGGAGTCAGGCTCTGGATAAGAGGATAGGGGAGGGCAGAGGCCAACTGCGCTCTGCCCAGATGCCAGCTCTTCCGCTGGGGTAGCCTGTGGGATGTCCGGCTCTGGAGAAGAGGATAGGGGAGGGCAGAGGCTGCCTGCGCTCTGCCCAGATGCCAGCTCTTCTACTGGGATGTGGTCAGGGAATCCTATCCCCAGGACCTTGTTGCAGATCGGCTGTGGAGAGGAGGAATCGCTTTTGTCCTCCTCCTGGCATTCCTGCAGGGTTGGTGGGGGATCTGAACCGGACGTCCAGCATCTCTGTAGGGCCGGTGGAGAGACCTCGGTCCCATCTCCACCTGCCATCGGGAGGTCTTCCCAGAACCAGTCGATGAAGTTCCCTACTTTGGGAGTTGGTAGGGAAGAAGGGGGTATCGCCGGCAAGTCTTCCCAGTTGCAGGAGGGCAGATCTGGCTATGCTTGTTGAGTAGGTTGGGGATGAATGGAGCTGAGCAGGTGTTGGTAGGTCTGCTCCAGCTCCCACTCCCTTGTTACCAGGTGGATCATGTCTTTGCTCACCTCCCTTCCGTCAGCATAAACATGCATGCCCATCCGGTAGTCGTAGATATCCCAAAACCTAGACTCCTCCGTGCTGCCAAGATCAATGTCCTCCTCCAAGGCATCCCATAGTAACCCCGGTCCATCAAACTCCTCACCCTCGGGTCTGTCGTGCTCAGCCATCCAGGGGGAATGTTGAATGACATGCCACCTTAGGGCCTGGTAAGCGTCCTCTAGCCAAAGCTCCTTACATACCAGGTTCTGGAGCTCTGTTACCCAGTCATCCAGGGGCTGCTCTCCCAAGAGACCCATCCGCATCGTCACACGCTTCTGTAGCCGCTGCTCATAACTGGGGAGACTCTCACCTCGCCGCCGCTGGGCATTTTCCAGGGCATCATACCAGACTTCCTTTCTGTCTGCATCCCTGTAGTCTGCGGCTGCCTCCTCCTCCTCGTCATAGAACGCTGTCCGAAGACTAGCCAATTCCATCCTGCTGTAGCCAGGGGCTCTGTGCGGATACTAGCGTTGCCCTCAATTTAGTAAATCCCCGAACGGTGTCTCCGAGCTGCTTCTCCTCACACTAGGACGCCATCCCACTGCTTGCCACCAAATGTAACGGAACGCCTAGCACCCCAACCGGGTACCTCCGTTGATAGAAGCTCCTAGTGCTTTCCGAGGACTCCAAGCACTCCACTTGATACCGTACCCACTGCAGACCCCACGAACCGCCAAAGCTTGGTTGAGGTCTCACCGTCTCCTACCCACCCTGGACCTACGCTAAGGCTCCAGGCTACAGTGGGTGAACCTCTCCTAAAACCAGAGAGCAGGAACAGCTCTTAAAAGAGCTAGTAGTTATAGCCAGGGGAGTATAGCAAATCTCCCAGCGTATAGCAATCCCCAGCGTCGATCAGTTACCCAAACATCAGCCTCAACATGATAAAGGGTAAAACAGGAACTGACTGTACAGCCTCTTTTATTCACAAACCAAAAACATAGTACTGCCCACAGGGTTTTGAAATACAACCAATCAATATATTACAACACAGACACAACACATCCCCACAATGCATCATGGTTTTCTCCTCTCTGCCCTGGAGACACCCGAGGAGTAATCCAATTATCTCTCAAGACAAAGGGAAATCACCAATACACATGTGGGGACAACAGAACAGAAATCACCATTTAAACAAACAATGTCACAACCCTTTTCAATACACAGACTTTTAACATATTCCCAGACAGCTCTGGGTGCATATTATTAGGTGAATGGCACTCAGACAACATGAATACAATAAAATGAGCTAACTGGGTACTCTCACATAACATACAATACAATTACACAGACAGATGGTTCTGTCACACATCTCAAAACCCCACATGTCCCCATATGGCTTGGATCTGAGCGCTCAGATGCCACAAACACAGTCAAATCGCCATGGGGTTTAAGTTTTGCATGGGCTGATGAGAGGGCCCATAATCCTGGGGCAAGAGGCTGGTAGCCAGGCCCCTCCAAAACCCAGTGGCGAGGTTGGTTTCGCCACAGAGTTAATAGAGAACTTAATATACAATTTGAAAACACCTCTCTAAAGCACCTCTCTAAAGCACAACCAAACAAAATACCTAGGCGTAACCCTAGATAGAACCCTGTCTTACAAGGAACACCTAACAAAAACAGCTGAAAAGCTAAAAACAAGAAACAATATCATCCAGAAGCTGTGGAACATCCTGGGGAGCATCGGCCTCCACTCTGCGCTCCTCGGCCCTGGGTCTTGTATTCTCTGCTGCTGAATACTGCGCCCGAGTATGGCTTAACAGCCCACATATACAAAAAAAAGGCACCCAACTGAACAACACTATGCACATGATAACAGGGACTGTCAAATCAACCCCCACGTACTGCCTGCCAACATTAAGCCATATCCCTCCACCACACCTGCGGAGAAAAAATGCTCTAAAGAGAGAATATAAAAAGATAATGGACAACAGAAACCTGCCGATACACATGGACATAGAAGATGCCAATTGTGGCAGACTCCTATCCCGTAAACCACCTACCAAAAGAGCAAAAATGATCATGGAGGAAGGGTACAACCTCACCAATGCATGGATCCAAGTACATAACATGCATCACAACAACATGTCTATGCCATGCATTACCCAAACTCCACCGGGTTTCGACCTGCCACACAAAACCTGGTCCACGCTAAACAGGATCAGAACCGAGCATGGGAGGTGCGCATACCTCCTACACAAATGGGGCAAACAACCATTCCCACTCTGTGATTGCAGAAATAACCAAACTATAAAACACATATACAGAAACAAAAAAAAGACAAAAAAGCAGTACGTCTGGACTAAAAATAATTGGAAATTGTGCGTATTGCACTTAGCGGATCCTGTTGTGAGGAATCACAACAGCTGTAGAAGCCTTGCTAGTGTTTGCCCTCACCGGCTCAAGGGGATGCCTTGCTGCTGCCTGGTCCTGTCCTGTCTCGTCTCCACGAGCTTCAGGGGTAGTCGATTTGAAGGTTGAAGAAAAATATGACCACTTTCCGGTGTTTCAAGGGCGTACAGCCCTCTTCCTCAGGACAGTATGCTGTCCTGAGGAAAAGGGCTGTACGCCCTTGAAACGCGTAGACAGCTTTATTGTCATTAAATAAAAAGAAAAAACATCCAAGCCATCCTGCAGATCGATTTATATGCTTACAGCGCCGGAAAGTGGTCCAATTTTTCTTCAACCTTCAAACAGACTATAAAACTGTCACGGGGTTCCGAAGGTGCACTCGGTCCCCCATTGCACGCAGAACTGTTGCTTAGCTTTTGGAATGAGGTTCTGTGTTTGACCTCATTCCCAGGGCGGCTTTACTAGCTGGGTGGCTCCCTGCTCCTAGTCTGCCTTGAGCGCCGAGCTGATCACTCGGCGCTCGACTGGTTGGTCTGTCGGTCATGTGACGCTGGCCATGTCACATGACCCTCACTCCCCACTATAAATACAGGCAGCCTGCTGGCTACAGGTTGCCTGTTAATTTCTAGGTTCCTGGCTATTTGTTGGACTGCTGAATACTTACCTTATCCTTACTTATCCTGTTACTTGACCATCCTTTTGCCTGCTCCTCCTGTACTGCGCTTCCGTCCTGGTATTGTGACCTCGGCTCCCACCTGACTACTCTCTTAGGACTCCTCTTGTACTTCTCTGCTCTCCTGGTATTTATGACCCCGGCTTCTCCTGACAATTCTCTGCTTGCTCCATTTGTACTTTGCAGCTTTCCTGGTATTGACTCGTGTGACGTGATGTCAAGTCCCTGTCCGGATCTTATTAAAAAAATGACTGTCAGTTTAGAAAAATTAACCACATCTAATCTGGAAACAGGACGTCCATATATGGTCGTTCCTGTAGCCCTTTGGAGACCACAGACTCTAATCACCCCCTGCTGAGATCACCTCACACCTTGGAAAGCTTCTAAGGACAGGCCCCAGCCCATGCGTCTCCTGCCCACCTTTGAAACCATGAAAGCTAAACACATGCTAGTTGGCCCTTCCTTGCAGCCTGCTCAATTTACACATCAGAAGCAGAGATAGCTGGGAGGGGGGAGCACATAGGAGAGACATGTGAACCGTGCTCTGAGAACCCCAAAAAGCATATTAGGGCTATATGGAGTTATGACCCAAAAATGTAGGTACCCTCAAAGTGCACCTCTCACCCAGAGGAACCAGGAGAGTCCAAACTTGGCAGCTCTGGGGTCTTCCCAGACTGGGAAATGGGTTACTAGTCACCTGGAGGGGAGAGAGGTGTGGTGTCACCCATAGAATCGTCCATAAATTCATGGGGGACCCCGCAAAAGTGCCCGGTTTTTCATATTTATTACGCCGGCAAAGTTATGGGCCTCTTTTGCAAAATTAGGGAAAAGTGGCCTGGCCGGCAGCAGGGAGGGGCGAACAAGCCCTCCCAAAACCCTCCTTCCGGAACACCTACCGTGCAGCCCTTGGCCAGCGATTGGCTGGGCCAACCCCCCTTACCCTCCCACAGAATGGGGCATAAAGGTCAGTGCGCAAGGGGAGAGGGGAGCTTTTTGCCCTGTGGTCACATCGCCGATATGCAGCATACGGGTAGGTTACCCGACACTGCTAGAATGTAATGTGTGTTTCCCTTTAAGCCAGTTAGGCCTGGTGCAGGCAAACTTTATTCTAGCCAGCAGAGGGAGCCCCCCAGTTCAGTATAAATAGGCTAGGGCCTAGCCAGGAAGGGAGTTCAGAAGTTTCTAGAGCCTGAGGAAGCTGAGAGAGAGACAGAGGCAAGTCAAGAAAAGCAAGAGGTACTCAAGACAACAGAGGAGGTACTTGATAGAGATAAAACCAAGGATATACGCCAGAGCTAGGGCATTGGACCTTGGAGAAGAGTTTCTATGTTCCAGGATCAGTCAGGAATAGAGTGCAAGCTGCCTGTACTGCAAGTCCTGTGTTTAACACTCTAAAGTCACCTTGCTATATATATATATATTGCCTGCATCAACTGTATTGAAAATCAACTGTCTTCAAAGGAACTGCGCTTCCGTCAATGTCCCTAAATGATGACTACTAAAGTTTGAATTCTGTTTTAACATCACGTGGTTCCTCAGTTATTCCTGCTGTCAGCAAACGGCGTGCCACCGTTTAATTGGCACTGGCGTCACGAACATTTCTCATCATCACCTGCCCTTGCAGAGAGTCAGCCGTCTCAGGTTAGTGTCTATTGCACTACAACACCCAGGAACATTTCTAAACCTAACTTGAGTACGCTGCACCTCTCTTTTGGCGTCACGAACAGGATACGCACGCTTTCTAGTGCAAGAAGCGTGAACTTTGTGCCTTATACAGTTGCCCTGTGACCAAAGTGACAAATTGCCTGTTTTATTAAAGTGGACTTTGTGGACTGAAAAACATACCCAAAGTGTGCCTAAAACCGCTAAAAAGCGCTGTGCAGTGTTGCGCTATCAAGAGGAAGAAAATCGCCACACCGGAGTGTGGTTTTATGGACTTTTCAACAACCCTGCTTGCTGTCAGGGAATGGGGACCAAGATGGCCACCGGCCGCCTGGAGTAAAGTTTCCCGCGCTGCTGAGGACCTTCGTGGGCGGATCCCTGCAAAGACACAGAGAATCCCGCCCCTCGTCATCATCGCACCTCCGCGGCCCTGTTTCTTCTACGTCACCGCGTACTCTGGACCTCCGGAATCTCTCGAGACTTGGCCTGCGCAAGCCCGGCGATACCGGTAAGAACTTGTAACCGGAGGGAAGGGGATTGTTCCGGCCCCTTTAGTCACCAGCGGCCACATCGCAATAAGCTAACATGTCAGAACCGGGAGTTCCCGAGCAGCCGGCCCCGGGAGAGCTTGCGGCTCCTAATCATTCTATAGCCCCCAGCATGATGCCCTTTACCATGCCTTACTATTTCGGGGCCCCATGGTTTCCCCGCTATAAAGGAGAGACCCATACCCTAAGAGACTTTAAAGAAAAGTTGCTGGCATTATTCAAACTGTACCCCATAAATGCCGATCAGCAAATGGAAATCCTGCTAGCTCAACTGGAGGGAGCTGCCCGCAGGGAGGTATTATCCTGGCCTGCTACTGAGCGGAGTACTCTAGAACAGATATTCACCCGCCTCAGGGCCACTTTTGAAACTAGGACTGCCTCAGAGATAAAGATGCACTTCTTTGGCAAGAAACAGAAGTCCGGTGAGTCCCTCCGTGACTTTGCCCTATCACTTCAGGAGGCTTTAGGGGCTGTAATCCAGATAGATCCCAAAGAGGCTGATAATCAGGACCAGACCCTGAGGGAACAATTTATCAACGGGGTGTCTAGTGAGCAAATAAGGACCCAATTAAAGATGCTGTCCGCCCAGCACCCTAACAGTGCCTTTCTGGACTTTAAAGAACTGGCTATAAAAATTCTGGGGTCAGCAGTATCTACGGAGTTGAGCACCCCACCTGAGTCACCAGCCTGCAGGCCAAAACCGCTTATCTCTAACCAAGCTCAGGCCGGTCAAGCTGTTCAAGTGTCAGCTACCGATACTATCGCCATGCTGACAGAGCAAGTAAATCACCTCACTAAAAGTCTAGAGAAAGTGTGCAGAAAAATAGAGGAATGGGAAAAACCCATAATGACAGAAGAAGAATTCCTGTCACCTCCTAGGCCATTCAAAGATTCTGGGACACCAACCAATTGACCCAGCCGCCTGAATCCTGGGTGGAAATTATCGCCAGCAATGGCAAACCAGTAAAGATTCATGGATACTGGGAACCCACCCTGCAGGTGGGAGAAGTAACCTTACCACAACAGGGGGTGATAGTAGTACAGGCCGGCGACAGAGGAGGACATCCTGTCATTCTAGGCACCAATGTCTTCGAAAACTGTTATTCAGAAATACTTGCCGTATTACACCAGACTTTGCCCACTGCTTCCTCTGCATCCAAGAGGGTGATTCAAAAGACTATTACGGTGTTAAGTGCCCAGCAGAGGTTTGCTAATGGGAAAGGAGAAATTTGTACTGCCAGGATTAGTGATATTAAGCCTGTGACTTTGCCTCCTAATTCTCAAACTCTTTTATGGTGTCGTGCTATCCTGGGAGTCCAAGGCCGAGATTATCCAGCCCTGGTAGAACCAATCCAGATGGAGGATTACCCTTATGTGAGAGCTGCCAAGTGCCTGGTGAACGTCTCCCAAGGTAAAGTACCTGTCCGTCTGATTAACCTGAGTGATCATCCTGTTGCGCTTACTAAGCATTGCCGTGTTGCCCAGCTGTCCCAGGTGTCCTTCCAAGACGTCATTCGTCTTCCAGTGACAGAAAAGCCGCCAGCTGCAGTCAGCGGACGTCCGTCGGTGACCCAGCCACAAGTGCCCTGGTGGGAAGAGCTCCATGTGGGGGACGAGACTACCCCCCAACAACAACAAGAAGGGATTATACAGCTTGTCAAAGAGCACCACCAGGCCTTCAGTAAGCATGCCACTGACTATGGAGAGGTTAGTGCCATACAACACACCATACCTACTGGCTCTCATCCTCCTATCAAGGAGAGATACAGACCTTTACCACCTACTTCATATCAGACTGTAAAAGAAATGATCCAAGAGATGAAAGACTCTAATGTAATCCGGGACAGCCGTAGTCCGTGGGCTGCACCCCTGGTCCTTGTAAAGAAGAAGGACGGTGGTATCCGTTTCTGTGTGGATTATAGGAAAATTAATCAAATAACCCACAAAGATGCATACCCACTGCCCCGCATTGAGGAGTCACTAACTGCTCTGGGCTCCTCTGCCTATTTCTCCACATTGGACTTGACCAGTGGCTACTGGCAAGTACCCATGGCCCCTGCAGATAGGGAAAAGACTGCTTTCACTACTCCCATGGGCCTGTTCGAATTCAATTGTATGCCGTTCGGGCTATGTAATGCCCCAGGAACTTTCCAGAGACTAATGGAACGGTGTTTGGGTCACAAAAACTTCGAAACAGTGCTGCTGTATCTAGATGACGTCATTGTGTACTCAAAAACATATGAGGACCATCTGAAACATTTAGCAGAAGTATTTGAAATCCTTATCAAATATGGCTTGAAAGTAAAGCCATCCAAGTGTCACTTGCTCAAACCTGCAGTAAGATACCTGGGGCATGTGGTCAGCGGAGAGGGCGTGCAACCTGACCCTGATAAGCTAGCGGCTGTCCGTAATTGGCCGGTTCCTACTACCGTCAAGGAAGTGAGGGGTTTCCTTGGTTTTGCCGGCTACTATAGACGTTTTATCCCCCATTTTGCTCAAATAGCTGATCCTATCCAGGAGCTCTTGAGGGGGCAACCCAAGAAAAGTCCTAGAACTCCTGTGCCCATTGAGTGGAATGAGGAAAGAGAGATAGCGTTCCAATTGCTAAAAAAGAAACTGACCGAGCCTCCTGTGTTAGGTTATCCAGACTACAGCAAGCCCTTCCATCTGTATACTGATGCTAGCAAGCGAGGCCTGGGAGCTGTGTTAGCCCAGATCCAAGAGGGAAAAGAAAGAGTGATAGCTTATGCAAGCCGCTCCCTGAAAGGAGCTGAGAAAAATGACCAGAATTATAGTTCCTTCAAACTAGAGTTCCTGGCATTAGTGTGGGCAGTGACAGAAAAATTCAAGGATTATCTAGCCGCCACCCCGTTCATTGCATTCACTGACAATAACCCTCTGGCACATCTAAATACAGCTAAATTAGGGGCCTTGGAGCAGAGATGGGCCTCTCGCCTCGCCAACTATGATTTCTCTGTAAAATATCGTGCTAGACGTACTAATGATAATGCTGATGCTTTATCCAGGCTTCCCACAGAGACAGTTCCTGATGATGTGCGAGATGCTTGGGAAGATGTAGAGATGCCGGCTTTCTATAACAAATTTGCTCAACAGGATCAGGCTCGAGCTACCAATGACAGAGCTGCAGTTCCTTCACCCTCCAGGAGGCCTGAACCTAAAGAAGAAAGGTGGGTGAAACTACAGTCTGAAAGTAGAGTGCTGGGTGAGTTGTTGGACTTCATTACTAGTGGCAGAGCCCCTGAGAGGATTCGGCGTAAGAGTGCAGATCCTGAGCTCATCAAACTGTGGAGACAGCGCCATCAACTCTTCATACAAAAGGGCCTATTGCTACGGAGAAGCCTAGACCCAGTGTCCAACGAAAGAGTGCACCAGATTCTCATACCCCGACGAGATGCAGGTATGGTGTTGGAGATGTACCACAATCAATCCGGGCACTTTGGGGTCCAAAAGACTGAGGCTACTATCCGCCAGCGGTTTTACTGGGTGGGCATGAGAGAAGACATGGAGAAGTAGTGTCGGGAGTGTGTAGCCTGTGCCTTAAAACGAAGTGAGCACCATGATCAGAGGGCACCACTGAGACCCATTGTAAGTACCCGTCCCCTTGAACTTGTCGCCATCGACCATGTAAAACTGGAGCCTAGTCGCTCAGGGTATGCTTATGCCATGACTATTATTGACCATTTCACTAAGTTTGTTGTAGCGGTGCCTGTGAGAGACCAGACAGCCAAGACTACAGCCGAACTGTTCTGGAAGCACTTCCTCCTGCCCTACGGATGTCCAGAAAAGATCCTCACCGATCAAGGACCTGCTTTTGAGTCCCATCTGTTCCATGAACTGTGCCGCTTACACAACTGTAAGAAGATCCGGACAACGGCCTACCATCCTCAAGGTAACGGATTATGTGAAAAAATGAATCAGACCTTGATAGAGATGCTGAGGGCCGTGCCTCCTGAAACCAGAGGAGATTGGCCCAGTCTGTTGCCACAGCTCATGTTCACATACAATCATACCATACATTGTTCCACCGGGTATACCCCTTTTTACTTGATGTTTGGGCGCCAAGGGACATTGCCTGCTGATCATTCATTGGACATACACGTACCTGCAGATAGGCTGTCCGTTGGAACGTAAGTTTGTGCCTGGATTTTGTATAGGCAAAATCCAAGATAGTATTTCTCTTTTTATCCCTGTTTATTTGCTACATGATTCCAGCTTGCTATTGTAATATTTTTCTGTAAATTTTTGTATGCATTGTTTGTTTCACTTCTGTGTTACTTATAGTAAAAGATATTTTCATATCTTTTAAATTGTCTCTCTCTTATTGCTCTAAGCCCCACTGCAACAAAGTACTCGTACGCCCTGAAGAGACCTACCTGTTTTATAGTAGACGGATATTAGAGACATAACTGTTTTTTACTCGATTGGGTTAGCTTGTAGCGTGATAGTGGGGCTGATCTGTGAGTGGTCCGAACCCCTATCCCTACAATTATAGAGTCGTTCACTCACGAACGTGGTGGCAGCAGAAAATAAGGGGGGTGCAGGATTGACTGTTTGGGTAATTCTGAATCCCCCCCCTGTCGCGGTCCACCCTCTGTTGGGCTTTTCTCCACGCTGGGGCGTCCTGGCGGTCAGAAGTCTGATTTAAACGGGGGTGGTCGTGACAGAATTGGTGGCAGCTAAGTGGGATTGCAGCTTGCTTAGAGCGTCAGTGTGTGGGTTAAGCGATTAGCTTCACACTGAAAAAACCTAACCGTTTTTTAAGAAAGAGACACAGTGCATTTTTTGTTTATACGTACATAGCAGCTGGAAGTGCACTCCAACACCTCTTTGTTTTTCTTTCCTTTCTTTTATTTGGCAACAATGAGTGCACCACAGGGCCCTCAAACCAGAGGTATTCTGAAGTTATTGGATGGAGGAAACTCAGATGCCACTGAGTTGGATAACCCCTCCCAGGCTGAGGCTGACGAACTGGGAAACGGACATCCTGCTGAGCCTTGCAGTTCTCCAGCTGAGCATAGCTCTGTTTCTATGCCATCCCTAAGTGTTATGGACCAGCTACTCCACACTAACCCGGACTTGTATTTTCGGCTGCTGGAGGCGCGTCGGGCGGAACGTGAGGCTGCCCAACGTCATGAACTGGCAATGGCCCAGTTACAGCTTCAAAGGCCGGCCGGGCTGCTGCTTCCACAGGACCATCCCTGGTGGTCAAGCCAAAACTGCCTGTGATGGAGTCAGAGAACTGTGACATTGACATCTTCCTGCATGCTTTTGAGACCTCATGCCATCAGTACCAAGTGCCAGAGCCACAGTGGGCGGGACACCTTATGTCTGCGCTGAAGGGAAAAGCCATAGAGGCCCTTGTTGGACTACCCTTTGCAGAGAGGGCCAGTTACAAGGCCATCAAAAATTCTATCCTAGCCAAGTACATGCTTACCCCAGAGACTTACCGTTTGAAATTCCGGTCCCTGAGGAGAGGGCCTGAGGATACATTTACGGACTATCTTGGCAAATTACAGACCATCTTCAAACAGTGGTCTGATCCCCTCACCCAGGACACCAAGCAGTCCCTGGCTGATCTGATGGTCCGGGAACAGTTTGTCGCCAATTGCCCCCCTGATGTGCAAAAGTATGTCTGTGAGCACAAGCCAAAGAGTGCGCGGGAGGCGGCCGAGTTAGCTGATGAATTCCTCGCTATGCCCAGCACTCGGGCCTCCAAGGACGCTTTGTCACATTTGGGAGGAAACCCTTCCCCTGTTTCCTCCTCACGGCCCTCCCAGCGACCCTTCCAGAGGCCTGCTCAGCGACCTGACGGAGCCAAGCCAGCCTCAGCGGAGATCCGGACCTGCTACCGGTGCCACAAGCCGGGTCACCTCAGCCGCGAGTGCCCAGAGCAGAAGGGAAGTCCACAATCATCAACTGGCAGGCCCACCAGCAACCCAACCAGCACATCTGTCCGCAAGCCGCCCGGAGTTTTCCTCGTCGGGAAGGAGATCCAGCGCCCAGCGGACAATATGCAAGTCGTTACCGTGGTTAACTGATGCACCACTGGACTGTTGGACTCGGGAGCCCAGGTAACTTTAGTCCGTCCAGAGATGGACGAAAAGGACCTCATTCCAGGAAGAACCCTCTCGCTCACTGGCGTTGGAGGGCCGCTCCCCAAGGTACCCCTGGCTCGTGTTTATCTGGACTGGGGTGTCGGGAGTGGAATGAGGGAGGTGGGTGTCATGGCTGACATACCCACGAATGTCCTGCTCGGAACTGATCTGGGCAGGATGCAGGCATGCTATGTGCTGCCTGGTACCACACAGGACTCCTCTGGACTTCCGGGACATTCCAGGGTACCTACCCGAGATGTGAGTGAGGGTGAGGTATCCTGGGGGAATGTACGGGCGGGGGAGGCTGACTTGTGTGGGAGGGAATCTCTGGTGGAGGGAGATTCGGAGACATTTTCAGCAGAGGGCTCACAGGTAATCGGGAAAGTATGTATTGATTCAGGGAACCAGGACACTGAATGTGGTAATACTTGCAATGTATCTGTGGGTAATGTTGGTGAAACTAATGCAAATGTCGTGTGTAATGATGGGTCTGTTCTGGCGGTCACCCGCAGCGCTTCAAAAGTGACAGCTGTCCGGCCGTCCAGGTCGGAGCAGGTAGGAGCCATTGCTCCGACCTGTTCTGACCCCATGGACCGGGCAGCTGCAGGCCCCAGACCTCTGTCCACGTTTGCCACGGGACAGTTGTCTGACACCTGGGGAACCGCTTTTGAACAGGCGTTGCGGAGCGACCCCAGCCTGGTACAACTCAGAAGTGCCGCTGAGAGCCACCCTGCGGAGGGGGCTACGCACAGGGTCTTCTGGGAGAATGGTAGGTTGTACCAGGAAGCGGTACTCCCAGGTGGGGGTGGAAGTGATCCGGCCTACAGGCGGATGATTGTCCCTACCCAATACCGAGGACAATTACTGCGTGTGGCGCACGAGATCCTTTTGGCTGGTCACCTGGGGGTTAAAAGGACCAGGTCCCGTTTGTTGTACAACTTCTACTGGCCTGGTATAAGCTCAGATGTAGCGCAGTACTGTCGGTCTTGTGACACCTGTCAGCGTGTCGGCAAGACGGGCGACGTGTCCCGTGCCCCGCTAAATCCTTTGCCCATAATTGAGGAACCTTTCCGGAGAGTGGCTGTGGACATCATTGGTCCCCTCGCTATCCCGAGTAATACGGGCAAACGATTTATACTGACAGTGGTCGATTATGCCACTCGATGGCATTGTCCTCCACCCGGGCAGACAAAGTTGCGGATGCCCTGCTGGGGGTATTCGCACGCGTCGGCTTCCCGGCCGAAATGCTGACTGACCAAGGCCCACAGTTCATGTCTGACCTTATGCAGGGCCTTTGTAGAAAAATGCGGGTGGAGCATATTGTGTCCAGTCCATACCATCCGCAGACCAATGGCCTGTGTGAGCGATTCAACGGGACCCTGAAGCAAATGCTGCGCACATTTGTGGAGTCCCAGGGTAGAGACTGGGAGCGATATCTGCCCCACCTGCTTTTTGCCTACAGGGAAGTCCCACAGGAGTCCACGGGTTTCTCACCTTTTGAACTCCTGTACGGGAGACGTGTAAGGGGCCCCCTGGACCTCATTAGGGAGTCCTGGGAAGGCCCAAGTGTCAGCCTTGACCAATCAGGGTTGACTATGTGCTGCGATTCAGGGCTAAGATGGAGTCCCTGGTCAAACAGGTGGCAGAGAACATGGCACAGGCGCAACGTACCTAAAAACGCTGGTACGATCGCCATGCCAGGGAAAGGACCTACCAGGAGGGGGACCAGGTGTACGTGCTGCTTCCCCTGAGACAAAACAAACTTCAGGCTGCATGGGAGGGCCCTTACCCCATACTTCAGTGTAAGGACAGGATCCACTATGTGGTTGACATGAGGGAGAGGGGACACAGAACCTTCCATGTAAACATGCTAAAAAGACACCAGGAGCGGCCAGCACATGCCCTGGCAGTATGTAGCATGCCTGAGGGAGAGGAGGTGGACCCTCTAAGGGACCTGCTTGAGGACACTAGAGAGGCCGGGCTGGGTGGAGTATCAATCCTGATATTTCACCTACTCAGAGCAGCCAGCTCTGGGAGGTACTGGCGGAATACGCTAGCACCTTCTCCAGCAGGCCAGGGAAGACCCACCTCACGACCCACCACGTGGACACAGGCACACATCCCCCAATCAGACAGTGGTCTTATCGGAAGAATGAAAGAAAACCGGCACTCCCAAAAATCTTTGCTGGTGATAGATTTATTGGTCACTCATATGACGCGACGCGCAGCGTTTCGGCACTCACAGGTGCCTTTTTCAAACAAGAAGTGAGCAGCAGTATGAGTGGAAGAACATGCAAACAAAACAGGTTTAAATAACCCTCCCCTGGTCATGTGATGATGACATCACGTTGCCGGGGAGACACATAAACAACAATGTGAGTGAACGCCTCCTGTTGAGTCTTCACAGAGGTCACACCCTGGAAAGTAAATTTCAGTTGCACTGTGAAGAGAAACATTGTTGCAAGTAAGTGACACAAATTGTGCATATGAACATATCCTAATAGCAACATTCATTAATTGCTACATATTGCAACAGTGTGCAACCAACAGAGAGAGAGGCAAAAAAGAGGACTAAGCGGTCTTATAAAAGATCTTATAAGAAGCTGTTAATTGCATAGTCCCGGTTTAACCCTTTAGGAGCCAGTGTCTGTAGCCGATGGATCCAAAAAGCCTCGCGTCTGAGTAACATTTCTATACGGTTCCCACCCCGTCTTATCGGGTCTCGGACCAGGTAAGAACTGACATGAAAAGGGAAATTGAGGAGATGCTGGGATTGGAAGTTATCCAGAAATCCTGCAGTGCCTGGGCCTCACCGGTGGTTCTGGTCCCTAAGAAAGATAAGACTACCCGATTCTGTGTGGACTACAGGAAACTCAATGCCATCACAGTCTCTGACGCGTACCCCATGCCCAGGATCGATGACTTGCTAGATAGACTGGCCAGCGCCAGCTATCTGACAATTATGGATCTTAGCCGAGGGTACTGGCAGATTCCCCTGACGCCGGAGGCTCGGGAACGTTCGGCCTTCATCACCCCGTTTGGCCTGTATGAATCCACCGTGATGCCATTTGGGATGAAGAATGCCCCTGCCACGTTTCAGAGGCTGGTGAACGGACTCCCAGAGGGACAGGAGGAGTTTGCTGTCGCCTATTTAGATGACATAGCGGTATTCAGCAACACCTGGAAGGAGCACCTAGTGCACCTGTCATGTGTGCTGGATAGCCTGCGGAGGGCTGGGCTGACTGTTAAACCGAGCAAGTGTCAGCTGGGAATGACAGAAGTCCAGTACCTGGGACATAGGGTGGGGAGCGGGAAGCTGAGTCCTGACACAGGTAAGATAGAAGCCATCACCCACTGGCCCACCCCCCAAACCAAGAAGCAGGTGCAATCTTTTCTGGGCACGGCAGGTTATTACCGCAAGTTTGTCCAGGGTTACAGCACCCTCGCCAAACCTCTGACCGACCTTACCAAAAAGAAATTGCTGACGTTGGTGACTTGGACACCAGACTGTGAGCAGGCCTTCCAGGCTCTGAAAAATGCCCTAAGTAGTGCCCCTGTATTGCAGGCCCCCGACTTCAAGCGCAGTTTCGTGGTCCAGACCGACGCCTCGGACTTTGGCCTAGGTGCCGTTCTGAGCCAAGTAGATCAGGCCGGGGAGGAGCATCCTGTCCTATACCTGAGCAGGAAGTTACTACCCCGGGAGGTGGCCTACGCCACCATCGAGAAAGAGTGCCTAGCCATAGTTTGGGCCTTGGGGAAACTCCAGCCGTACCTGTACGGCCGGAAGTTCACCGTGATCACGGATCACAATCCCTTGCACTGGTTGAATCGTGTCTCTGGGGAGAATGGCAAACTGCTGCGTTGGAGTCTAGCTCTCCAGCAACACGATTTCACCATACAGCATCGGAAAGGCTCCTTGCACGCGAACGCGGATGGGCTGTCTCGGCAAGGAGGTGAACCACTCACCTTAGCGGAGGTGGGCGTGGCCGCGACGGGCAGGATCGATTGATCCCACCCTTGCTGCCATCTAAGGGGGGAGGTGTGACGCGATGTCACGTCCCTGTCCGGATCTTATTAAAAAAATGACTGTCAGTTTAGAAAAATTAACCACGTCTAATCTGGGAACAGGACGTCCATATATGGTCGTTCCTGTAGCCCTTTGGAGACCACAGACTCTAATCACCCCCTGCTGAGATCACCTCACACCTTGGAAAGCTTCTAAGGACAGGCCCCAGCCCATGCGTCTCCTGTCCACCTTTGAAACCATGAAAGCTAAACACATGCTAGTTGGCCCTTCCTTGCAGCCTGCTCAATTTACACATCAGAAGCAGAGATAGCTGGGAGGGGGGAGCGCATAGGAGAGACATGTGAACCGTGCTCTGAGAACCCCAAAAAGCATATTGGGGCTATATGGAATTATGACCCAAAAATGTAGGTACCCTCAAAGTGCACCTCTCACCCAGAGGAACCAGGAGAGTCCAAACTTGGCAGCTCTGGGGTCTTCCCAGACTGGGAAATGGGTTACTAGTCACCTGGAGGGGAGAGAGGTGTGGTGTCACCCATAGAATCGTCCATAAATTCATGGGGGACCCCGCACAAGTGCCCGGTTTTTCATATTTATTACGACGGCAAAGTTATGGGCTTCTTTTGTAAAATTAGGGAAAAGTGGCCTGGCCGGCAGCAGGGAGGGGCGAACAAGCCCTCCCAAAACCCTCCTTCCGGAACACCTACCAAGCAGCCCTTGGCCAGCGATTGGCTGGGCCAACCCCCCTTACCCTCCCACAGAATGGGGCATAAAGGTCAGTGCGCAAGGGGAGAGGGGAGCTTTTTGCCCTGTGGTCACATCGCCGATAGGCTGTCCGTTGGAACGTAAGTTTGTGCCTGGATTTTGTATAGGCAAAATCCAAGATAGTATTTCTCTTTTTATCCCTGTTTATTTTCCACATGATTCCAGCTTGCTATTGTAATATCTTTCTGTAAATTTTTGTATGCATTGTTTGTTTCACTTCTGTGTTACTTATAGTAAAAGATATTTTCATATCTTTTAAATTGTCTCTCTCTTATTGCTCTAAGCCCCACTGCAACAAAGTACTCGTACGCCCTGAAGAGACCTACCTGTTTTATAGTAGACGGATATTAGAGACATAACTGTTTTATGACTCGATTGGGTTAGCTTGTAGCGTGATAGTGGGGCTGATCTGTGAGTGGTCCAAACCCCTATCCCTACAATTATAGAGTCGTTCACTCACGAACGTGGTGGCAGCAGAAAATAAGGGGGGGTGCAGAATTGACTGTTTGGGTAATTCTGAATCCCCCCTGTCGCGGTCCACCCTCGGTTGGGCTTTTCTCCATGCTGGGGCGTCCTGGCGGTCAGAAGTCTGATTTAAACGGGGGTGGTCGTGACAACTCGGTCCGTTCACGTCCTTTTGTTTGTCTGTCTGTCATCCCTGCACTTACTCCAAGTTAGGGATTGCCGTCCAGTTGTCCCCTGTCATTAGGACTCGCGAGGCAAGTAGGCAGGGCCAGGGGTAAGGGTGGAGCGCAGTGGTCACTTCCCTCCCCCCTCTGTGTGTGTGTACGCGACCGTTACAAAAACACATCATAGAAGATTGTCCAACAAGGTCCTATGATGGTAGCCCAGAAGATTTCGCAACCACTGAAGCGATTGAATACATAGACAAATTCGATGTTTGTCTATAAACGGACAAAGCCTGCACTGTTCCACCCTGCCACCCCTACATATTCACTCTGCTCCATCATTGTCAACTTATTTTGCTAAGTGTTGAGTTTATGCATGTGTATATGCCTATGGATGCACTTAGGCATTTTTATGTGTTGCTATTTTTGATGCCTATGCCATACGATAAATAATAAGAGGAAGGGCAAAATAATCAGTGATGTCCACACACTTACTGCTGACCCCCTCTCCACTCTGTCGGGGGCTCTACTTGTATAAGTGTTTAATAGAACAGGTTCTGTAGACATCTATGTGGAATCAGCTGACAACGGTGTAAAAGGAGTGCGCTCTTTCACACTATAGCAGGATCTTGGGCCTCTGCAGGGCTCTTTATGCCTGGCACTAACATTGACCTGTAAGGCTGAGTTCACACTTGAGTTATTTGGTCAGTTTTGGCAGGCGACCAGCGTCAAGGCAGGCGACCAGTAGAGGAGTTCGGCAGGTAGTGTACAGCACCTGGCTGGAATGAGCACAGTTCAGACTGGATCTTTCAAATACTCTAAAGGAACTTCTCTTTAGTCACCCCAGGATCCTTAGATCAGGCTATGACTCTGGATATATGACTGGACCGATGTCTTAGGGAATGAAAACGGGAATGTTCTGTCTCTGTTTGTCCTTCTTCCTTTCATTCTGTCTCTCAGTCTTCTGTGGTTAAAGTGCCAGTGAAGTCTGAAGAGCCCATGCATCCTGGCTTCCCAGCACAGGAGGGATCATCTCTTGAAGAAGGGCCTTCTCTTCTACTGTGGCAGTCCTGCACATCTACTGCAATCCTTTCCTACTAGGCCGAAAGCAGAAAACTTCAGCATCTGGTATTCCCAGAAAAGACTGATAAGGCTCTATTGCCTGTTAATGTCTCTTCACAAGCTAGATTTGCTTCTGGCCCAGCTTTTGTAGATTCTTGGGCAGCAGCTAATTTTGATTTTGTGATTGCTTTGGGATTCAATTTACTTGAACCAAATCCGGGTTCTGGAGTGGACACAACTCCTTTGGGCAGAGGATTTTTTAAGTATAGCATGAAAAATATGTCTGCTGATGTTGTCCTGGGATTACCCTGGTTGAGGGTCCATAGTCTTATCTTTAATTGAAGTACTGGGGAATTGATAAAAGTGCTCTAATCCCTTCATTTCTATCCAGCTTTCTGGTCTGGATTTAAAGGAAGGTCTGTTACTTGAATTTATTAAGGATTTTCAGGATGTTTTTTCTTAAAAGGCATCTGAGTACTTGCTTCAGCATCAGAAATATGACTGTGCTATCAAACTATTAGCCAGTGCAAAATTCTCACTATTAGTCAGTGCAGAATTTATAATCTTTCTGTACCTAAAATCCAGGCCACGAAAGAATATATACATGATAGTCTGTGTCACAAACCCACCTGCCTGGGTTCCAGCGACGCAACCTCTGGCATTGGCGTGGCTGCGCTGGGAAAGACGTGGTGCTATGCCACGCCCACTAGTGATGCAACAGCATCCTTAGCAACAGGATACAATGCTCTGTTTCTCAACACAACAGGTGTGTGCTGGAGGAAATTGTAGTAGGGTGATTGCTCAGCTGCTCTATTACTGTATACTAGTGTTCTGACTAATGGAGCGCAGAGTCATGACCAATCAGGTTCTGATCCTGAAACTCGGTGCTCTATTTAAACCCCTTCCTGGCCATACACCAGTGCCAATGATAGTCTCTGATTCACTAGCTGTGTTCCTGTGTAGAGATGTGTAGTGTACGGGAGCTGTAATGCCCGTCACTACAGAAGGGTCACTTGTGTGCTGTCGTTTCCCCTTATTTATGGGGAGGTTGGTATAAGTCATCTTCATAAAATATAATGTAATGTAATGCTATGTACTTCCCTGTTACTGTGAAACTTGCATGTGCAGGCCTGCTAGGGGTGTCATTCCAGCTCTTAGTCATTAGAGGGAGCTAGGGAGCCCTAGACTATATAAGGCCCAGTCAGGGAAAAAAAAGGGTTAGAGTTGGAGTTGGAGTTGCAGTTGGAGTCAGAGATTAGACAATGTCAGAGTCAAGTCCAGGCCTGAAGCCTGCAAACCAGGAGAGGGTATTGCAGCCCCTGTAACCGGGTTCCAGATCCAAGGAGAAGGTTCCCCTCCTGAGTTCAGATATGCAGAAGCAGGAACACCACCGTTAATCAGCCTGAGGAAGCTGGGAGAGACAGAGGCAAGTCCAGAAAAGCAAGAGGTACTAAAGACAACAGAGGAGGTACTTGATAATTATAAACCCAAGGATATACGCCAGAGCTAGGGCATCGGGCCTTGGAGAAGAGTTTCTATGTTCCAGGATCAGTCAGGAATAGAGTGCAAGCCGCCTGTACTGCAAGTCCTGTGTTTAACACTCTGAAGTCACCTTGCTATATATTGCCTGCATCAAATGTATTGAAACCAACTATCTTCAAAGGAACTGCGCTTCCATCTATGTCCATGTATGATGACTACTAAAGTTTGAGTTCTGTTTTAACATCACGTGGTTCCTCAGTTATTCCTGCTATCAGCAAACGGCGTGCCACCGTTTAATTGGCACTGGCGTCACGAACATTACTTATCATTACCTGCCCTTGCAGAGAGTCAGCTGTCTCAGGTTAGTGTCACGATTGCACTACAATACCCAGGAAAATTTTTAAACCTAACTTGAGTACGCTGCGCGTCTCTTTTGGCGTCACGAACAGGATACGCACGCTTTCTAGTGCAAGAAGCGTGAACTTTGTGCCTTATACAGTTGCCCTGTGACCAAAGTGACAAATTGCCTGCTTATTTAAAGTGGACTTTGTGGACTGAAAACCATACCAAGAGTGTCCCTAAAACCTTCAAAAAGCACTGTGCAGTGTTGCGCTATCAAGAGGAAGGAAATCGCCACATCGGAGTGTGGTTTTATGGACTTTTCAACAATCCTGCTTGCTGTCAGTGAATAGACAGCGTTTCTGCTAAAGATGGCCGCTGAGCTTGCTGAATTTACTGCTGCGTCCTCTTCATCCCAAAAAGGCGGGAAAAGTTGGCGCCTTTTTGCTGAAAAAGCGGGAAAAGGTTCAAGGTCAAGCGCCACTGCCTGTCTGGACATTTGCATGTCTGCCAGCATGGACTCCGCCTTCCACATACTGGAATTCCTGGGGGGCGGCCTCCCAGTGCAATGGGAGGATCTGGCTGAACTTATTGGCGCCACCCTGTCGCTCTCCGTAGAAGGATCGAGCATGTTGGAGAGTGAGGACTGCTCTGCTAGGATGTCCGCGCCTGAGTTACTGAACATGACTGATATTGGTGTAGAGCCAGAGGAGGCTCCACCGGCCTACTCTCCGGGACCGGAGAGACCCGCCTGCCCGCCACCAGGGAAAGAACCAGAGAACTATCACAGCTCCTGGAGAGACTTCTTTCAACCCTCTTTCAAGTGGTCAGCATTAATGGCAGAGATCCGGGAGGCCGCTAAAAAGAAGAACGCTAAAACTAAAATATATTATGAAGAACTGACCAAGTCCATTTACGACCGTCACCCTAATACCCAACCCCGCCTGGAAAGGAGAAGGGGGTTGGTGCTGTCTTTTGACAAAACCCGTGGCTACGGGTTCATACAGGACTATGTTACTGGCAGAGACTTGTACGTCAACCGGAGATCTGTCAAGAGAGATTACCTCCCTGCGCATCAGCATAACCTCCGCGAGGGAGAGGAAGTGGAGTTCACCCCTGCCGAGAGCCTGCGAGGCCCATATGCAACTGCCGTGACCCGTCCCAAGAGAGAACCGGAGGACTGGGAGGCAGAAGAGGACTATTCTGGCTGCGAGTGCAAACCTGAGCGCTCTCCAGAACCGGCCCATCACGCATTCCAAGAGCGGGGCTCTTTCATTGGTCCTAATGTATTCTGGCAGCCAACCGTGTTGGAGAAATGGGTGAGTCCCTATCCGTCCCCCGAGCTGCCTCGCCGGGAGAAGACCATCCAGGACCTGGAAAATCTCAAAGGACTCCGCGTTACCCTGGAGAATATCCGGAAGGGTAGGAGACCCGATGCGCCACCGGAGCCTGCAGCGGCCGCGTCCGATGCATCCTACACTGTACCTGCGCCGGCGGCGACAGCAGAGGACAGCGATTCTGACACTGAAAGTATAGGTGACCAGATCGTCCGGCTGGAGGAAAAGTTGCGGGAGCTGCGCAAGATTGCCACCGCCAGGATCCAGACGCCGCCTGAGAAGGACGAGGTAAGGGTGCCTGTCACCACCCGTAAACCACCTTCTGCTAACCTTGCTCCGTCGAGGTCCCAAAGAAGTCCCGCTAATCCTGTGACTTGCTGCACAGAGCCCACCGGACCGCTTGCGGCGGCGGTATCAAGTCCACCGCAGCCTACTATCATTATGCCTGGACCGGTACGGTCCACAAGAGTCTTTACCCCTAGGCCTATGGGGCCAATACCTATTAGGGGTCCCTTCACTTTGCAGCTGCCCCCTGACACTGTAATGTGGGCACATCCACCTGTAGAGAACTACTACAGCCCTTATTTGCCAGCAGAGCCGGGTAATTATGATATGCCCTTGTGAATCAGCCTGCTAGGCCTTTGATTTGTTTTGCCAAGGGATTATTTCCGAAAATTTAACCCTTCCAGGACAGGGGTCCTTTGTTTTGGTCCTTTGTTGCTGCTGCCAGTTACCCACGGCTCAGTGGTAGGTGTCACTCACTGAAATAATAAAGTCAGCAAAGCCAAGTTTGTTTCCAGGACCTCCTGCCTGCTCCTACTATCTCACACCAAGTTGTGCCTGTTCCGTTGTTGCACCTTTTACCCTTAACCCCCTTTTCAGGTTGATCAGGGGTATTACAGCACTTGTTTTTAGCTGTCATTTTTATTGTGTAACGGAACTACAAGGATACGTGCCCAGTGATAGACTCAAAAGAACCTGAGCCTTTGAGATCTTTGTTTTTAAGGAAATGTGCCCAGAGATGGACTCCACTGCACGAGAGCCTCTGTGATTTATAAGAAAGGAACCTGGGTACGGACTCATATTTGTTCTTTGAGCCTCCAAGAACTTTTATACTGTTTTATCTTTTCTTGCTGTTCTATTAAGGACAATTTGCACCTATGGACTATCCTGGTAATAATGTTACGCTGTGCCAGGTCAGCGCCCCAGTTCCATTCACTATCCTGAGAGAATAGAACGACGCCCCTTGTCACCACACTTCACCTTTGCCAATTGGACCTGATATGAATGTAAATGCAGATGAATTACATATATGTATGCCTGCATGTGTCTTTTTCTGTTTCAGGTAAAGATTCCAGTTGGGCGGGCCCTGATGGAGTACGAGGTCGTACTCAGCTTAAAGCAGCGGGGTATGTAGTGTACGGGAGCTGTAATGCCCGTCACTACAGAAGGGTCACTTGTGTGCTTTCGTTTCCCCTTATTTATGGGGAGGTTGGTATAAGTCATCTTCATAAAATATAATGTAATGTAATGCTATGTACTTCCCTGTTACTGTGAAACTTGCATGTGCAGGCCTGTTAGGGGTGTCATTCCAGCTCTTAGTCATTAGAGGGAGCTAGGGAGCCCTAGACTATATAAGGCCCAGTCAGGGAAAGAAAAGGGTTAGAGTTGGAGTTGGAGTTGCAGTTGGAGTCAGAGATTAGACAATGTCAGAGTCAAGTCCAGGCCTGAAGCCTGCAGACCAGGAGAGGGTATTGCAGCCCCTGTAACCGGGTTCCAGATCCAAGGAGAAGGTTCCCCTCCTGAGTTCAGATATGCAGAAGCAGGAACACCACCGTTAATCAGCCTGAGGAAGCTGGGAGAGACAGAGGCAAGTCCAGAAAAGCAAGAGGTACTAAAGACAACAGAGGAGGTACTTGATAATTATAAACCCAAGGATATACGCCAGAGCTAGGGCATCGGGCCTTGGAGAAGAGTTTCTATGTTCCAGGATCAGTCAGGAATAGAGTGCAAGCCGCCTGTACTGCAAGTCCTGTGTTTAACACTCTGAAGTCACCTTGCTATATATTGCCTGCATCAAATGTATTGAAACCAACTATCTTCAAAGGAACTGCGCTTCCATCTATGTCCATGTATGATGACTACTAAAGTTTGAGTTCTGTTTTATTGGCACTGGCGTCACGAACATTACTTATCATTACCTGCCCTTGCAGAGAGTCAGCTGTCTCAGGTTATTGTCACGATTGCACTACAATACCCAGGAACATTTTTAAACCTAACTTGAGTACGCTGCAGATGTCGCAACGGGCAAACCGGGTGAACCGCCATAGACTTCAATAGGCAGGCAAATTTTAAAACCCACAGGGACTCTTTCTGGCCACAATAGTGATGGAAAAGTTGTTTCAAGGGGACTAACACCTGGACTGTGGCATGCCGGAGGGGGATCCATGGCAAAACTCCCATGGAAAATTACGTAGTTGACGCAGAGTCTGGTTTTAATCCATAAAGGGCATAAATCACCTAACATTCCTAAATTGTTTGGAATAACGTGCTTTAAAACATCAGGTATGATGTTGTATCGATCAGGTAGTGTAAGGGTTACGCCCGCTTCACAGTGACAGACCAAACTATGACAGACCAAACTCCCCATTTAACGCACTGCAAACAACTGCAAACAGTCCATTTGCACAAGGTTGGATACCAAGCTAGCCATGTCCCGTTCCTTGTCCTCACTGACGTCATTGAAGGTCTCTTCCTCCACCCAGCCACGTACAACACGAAGGGTCTCAAAAGGTGACAACAAGCCCCCTGGGATGCCTGCTGTGGTTGGTC